>NC_141704.1:20309496-21509496 GCF_971803275.1 Cyanistes caeruleus | reverse complement strand
AATATCATGAAAGCAGAGACATGAGATTTCAAGGGCAGAGTCACTATGCAGGACTACAAGGTACATCGGCAGGATGGTGCTTACAAAAGAAATACTGGTTAAATTAATTGCTAAAACAGAAAATTCTTTTAAAGTCAACAAATTACTGCTTCTGTTAGAAAATGTACTAAGGAGGTTGTAAAAAAATCCCTTACTTTCCTTTATCACCAGCACAGAAGAATATTAATACAA
This sequence comes from Cyanistes caeruleus, assembly GCF_971803275.1. NCBI lineage: Eukaryota > Metazoa > Chordata > Aves > Passeriformes > Paridae > Cyanistes > Cyanistes caeruleus. Next base: position 21,509,265 of record NC_141704.1, on the reverse strand, counting down.
CAAATTAATAACCATTCCTTATCCACAAATCACACAGATAAATTGGTTGTCGCCTTGAGAGGGGAGAAAACCTTTAAAATTTACTGCCAAATTCCCACTTTCTAATATTCTAGCTCTTCAGCCTAAACAGCAAGACAAGTACTACGGCTTGTTACTTAATATCAGCAAGTGCTGGCTAACTTTTGGGAAAACCATTATCATCAGTAATACTTGCAGTAAATGCATTTTTTAAAAGGATTTGCAATCTCAGAGGAAAGAGTTATCTTTGCATAAGTGAAGTTCAAATAATGAAAAACAGTTTCTTAAGCTGTTCAAAAAGGCAAAAGTCACACTTTCTTTTGCTAGGTTGATGTTTCTCAAATTGCAGGCATCATACCTTCACATGCAAAATATGCTTATCTGTGCTCACTAAATACACTACCCTGATGCTGCATAGTGGTTAATGAACAAGGGGAGATAAAGCCAAAATAACACATTTGCATTGAAGGGAAAGGACATGAATGCAGGGAAATTCTGAATTACACAAAGTTCTGCAGGGGAAAATGGCGTGTGAAACTGTCTTACAGAAATTGAAACACAACCTTAGTGTGATCTTTCAACTTTAAGCTAGACACACTGGAGAACTAAAAAATGTATTAACACTATTTCTCAGAAAACCTAAAAAGAAAATGCTGCCTTAAGAGTGAGGATTTTAAGGACAGCTAAATAAACAGTAGAGGGAAAACAGCCTCACCAAGGTGGGAATGCATGAAAGCAAGTGCCTAAAGTGAGAAGCAATCTGCAAATGTGTTGTGGAGCTCTGCAGCAACAGTTTCCTTGCCAGCAATGATCATCTCTACAGAACATTATGTCTACAGGAATTGAGTAATTCATTTAATGAACTTATTCCAGAATCATATATTCTTAACACAGACATTCTAATCTGAGTTGCCTTAAGTGTTATTTACTGTACAACGAGGTGTCAGCAAAACTGTCTACCTTTAACTGAGAAGTGTCTGAGAAAACACTACTAAATTTTAAGAATTAAGCAAGTGAGCAGCGTTCTAAGAAGTGTCCCTATGATTGTTTGAACTGCATCTTTTCTTTTTCTATTTGGACCTTCTAGAACACTGCTCCTGTCATGTGATGAACACAATACAATTCAGGATCTTCAAATTTAACTTCAACTGCCCCTGAAGGTAACTGCACACATACTGTTCCCATTTTATTGGATATTCAGGCATCAACAACATGTCTGGAAGCCACAAAAGATAGGGTGGCAGTGTACCCAAGCAAATACCCTGAGAAAGTGTCTTGTACAGCATCTGAATCATGTTCCAGTAGAGTGGGCTGTTTAAAACCACCCATGAAGACACACTTCTAGTTCCACTAAATCCACTTTGCAAGATTTACTGCTACAAGGAAAACAAACTAGCCAATAAAAAACAATCCATCTGTGCATAAGGAACACAATGTCAGCCTTTCTTCAGGAAACTGTACCCTAACCTACCAATAAGCAACTCTGTTAGTGCCTGTGACACATTTTCGTTACTTCCTGTATTTTATTATTTAGGTATTAGGTAATGAAACCATAAGTCTCCTGTATACTAAGATTTATTTCTGTACTACAAAGATTCCTCAAGAGACAAGCCTATGAAACATGCTCACTGGAGGAGAGGATACTATAAATCTTAGCACACAGCTTCAAGTCAACAGCAAATTTTCTCAGCAAACTGAGCATTTACAGAGAAAATTTGCAGTTTTCAAAATACAAAAGTTTTCAAAAATACAGTTACACAAACCCCATCTACTCTTCAGACAGTTCTGCCTATAAGAGGTCAATGACAGGACTGAGCCTTTTTTCACGTTGGTTAATACACTAGTACAGAGTTCCTAGGTGGCACTCATCACATACAAATACCTTCAACGCTTTACTCCACCCATTCCAGCACTAAGTTAGAAGCTGCCAGTGGCAATTGCTGCCACTGTTGGCACCTGCAGCCACTATCAGTGAAAGCAATAGACAAGGTCTTAATGCTGGCACTATTAAAAGTAGAGAAATAAGGGTCATAGAAACTTCTAAAGGAAAAAAACAGGTGATATTTTTCAGGCAGAAGTACCAGAACTCTTTTGAAAAAAGAAATTCAAGATTTAAAACTAGAGCATTCCCATTATTATGTTTTTAGCCTGAAACTACATGGTTCTTACGAGATGGATCTTGCACTCTTCACTTGCGACAAGTTCAGCCAGTACTACAACTTTCAGAACTCCAGAAGAAATAACCAGAGAGAAAAAACATTTGAGTTATAAAAAAATAAAAACAGTATTTACAAGCAGATAATGCCAAGAAATCACATCATTTTTCCATTAAAGGAAGAAGAAAGTAGTCTTTAAATTTACAAATTTGCATGAAATAGCAAACTCAATCTTTTATCTTCTAACACGAGCCGACCTCTTCCTTGGAAATTCTCCTTAGCAAGGGCTATCTAGACATCTTGGTGAAAAACTTGCAGTCAAAACTTGACTGTTCATCTGAATCCTACATTAAAATTTTGCCCTCTTCTAAATTGCTTAATATGAGTCTTAGGTGTGAAAAAGCAGTAAGTTACAACACAACAGCTTGTGACTACAAATTGTTTTCATCCTGTTGTGTTATGTATACCATAGGATTCCAGAGCACTTATCAGGAGCATGAGTAGCATAATTAACCATCTGATTCACCACAGAGATGCTGAGAGACTTTCAGCACCTGACTGCCTCCAAAACAGACAAAATACATCAACAAAGATGCTCAGAAGAGAATGTAATAATGCTGAAGCCTTAGCAGAGTGAGATCTAGGTTCCAGGTCTATCTTAGTAGATCGACTTTCATTCAGCAATACATAATGCTTCACAAGAGACACACAATGACTGAAACTTGTACCAGGACTCACTCCTCATACCAAGACACAATTTGTCTAGCACATGAGGTACAAGAACAGCCAGGAGATATGTAACTTCAGTCACTAAAGCAAAGATAAAAACTTCTGTTAACTGAGTTTCTATTCTAAAATCAGATCAATAGGAGATTCAGATAACTGACAGTGAGGTTTATTGAAATTATGGGATTTTAACACCTACATTTCTGTCTTTTACTCCTTAATAATATCCCACACTTTGTGAATTGATGTTTTGTCTCAAATATATACTATGAGATACAGTGCCTTCTAGACTGTTCGCAAGCAGTCTCAAAACATTTATCATCCATGGGTAAATAAGCTAAAGCAGTGAACTATGCTGTAAAGACTTCAACAGCAAGCTGTGAGGAAAACGAGCACAAGAAACACACTATGATAAGGATGATGGTTGTACCACTTGCTCTACAGAGTCTGATATAATCCATTACTGCGAAAATCAGTTTTATAGGCACAGGTTTGGTTTAAAGAAGCCGTCAAAACCCCACTGTCATTCCCTCTAGAATGGAAGATTATCATTGATAAACTGTTCAGGGAACTCTCTAGTGGATACTAGTGAGGTGTCTAAAGATGTTACATGTCTTTTATAGAAGAGGGTGAATCTCAAAAGAAATCCAGGCGTAATTCTCAATACTCTCCTGTTCGACAAGACCCCATCCTTTACACTATATCTTCTCCCTCTACATCTCATTTAAAAATAAATGCAAAGATGAGAGAACCACCACTGAATTAATGACTCAATTCTCCCTACTTGTACAGGTGATAAGTCCTTTTTAAACTGCAACATCGATGTTTTCTGGATGTACAGACTGCAGCCTGAACTCAAACTGGAGTCCTAACACTTCTCAGACACATGAAGTTGCCCATTACTTAGACCTGTAGTCTACCTTCAAATCTTAGTTCATGCTGTTTTCATGAGCACAAGTAATCTTACAAGTCCCGTCCTGATAAAACATTTAATTCTTATCAATTAAGAGCTATAACTGCTATTCAACTTTCTATTTTGTTTAATCTCAACTATTACTGCAATTTGTTCTTTGGCTCTGATATACAAACTTATTCTGGTCACATGCACTTTTAAAAGCAGCCAAAACAGTCTTCTTAGTTAGCTTACTGCTGTGTCACTTCTCATTCTGCAACCTTCCTGTTTACCATATGAACCATGGCAAGATCTTACAAAGAACAACATACTCCTAGCCTTGCTTATTCATTAATACTTATCCAAGTGTTGAGTCCTACTTCTAAGCAGCATAAAATATCTGTACTCCATTTTTATCTACTTCTAATGCTACCAAATACATATTTCTCATGTTTTTTGGGGTTTTTTTGTTTCCTAAGGCCTCTCAAAATTATTTCTACAGAATAAACTAGTTTTTCATTGCTGACATATCCGACCAATAATAATCATGCAAATCATAAAAGCTACTTCTTTATTACAGATTATAAAAGGGACACCTAGCGTTTACTTTTTCTTACAAAACTCATTGTTATTTAAAGTAATGATCTGTAACTAACCAGAACTTCCGCAAAAACATCTAAGTTGGGCATAATCACACACACAAAAAAATCATTAATATGCACAAAACTAATCTCATAGCTCCTCTTAGTATAAGCGTACATAAATTTTATTTCTATGGTACTATTAAGAAGTTATTGAAAGCTTTTTACAGATAGCAAATTTTACACCTGGCCTAGATAACAAAGGTCACAAGCCCGAATGAAAATTAGTTACATGACTAAACAATGGAAGTCCTAAAGGGCTTTACCCCAGATACGTTCTGTAAGTAGTGCTATAGTTGGATTCATATTTCAGCCAAATTAACTATAGCTACAGCTTTGACTATTAGCCAGTGGCTTGGCTTTGAAAGCCTGATGTGTCATGGGCAAAGGTATTTTAATTGCTTATAGATTCAGATAAACATTTTACAGCTCAGCAAGTGGAAGGGGAAAAAAGAGTAGGAAAAAAAAGGTCAATTACCCTCTGTATGTACATTTGGTTAGTAGTAAGTTTCTCCAAGTACCGGCAGTAGTCTGCAAAATGGTATCAATCTCAGCAACACACAGAGTGATGGCTCCTTACCATTTCCCCCACTCACAGGAAATTTTTCCATCAGGCTTCATTACTTAAGATGCCATTGGAACTATGTCCATTTCCAAGTTCACAGACTGTGAGTACTCAATTGAAGTTATACTACTTGATAAATTCCTTTGCTTTTCCATAGAACAAATTCAGATAGTTGAATCCTCAATGTTATTTCAAAATAACTGCCTTGTTACCAGTCAGAAACAAAGGAAAGACTGAAACAAATCAGATTCAGAGCACCACATACTTTCTTAACTAAGCCCTTCAGGCCTGATAGCAGCATGATGGCATCCATTAAGAACTCTATAAATTATTACTACAAAGAGTATCTAGGAGCATAGTTTAATATCTCAATTTTCCTCTGGTGTTCATTGCAGTAGTGATCTAAACAAGAGGTCTAGTCAAACAAAACCCAAAATTATGTCAATGTGGCTGATACACATCACATCCAGTAGCCTCTCCATGCCCCAGAGTGACAGAAACACCACCTGCAGCAGCAAGGCAGCCCAGATATTTCAGGTGATTGCAAGACCAAGCATTCAGCACCCTACAGAACTCACAAAATTTTCCTCTCTTAAAAAGCAGCACTTACAGTCTGAAACTTCACTAATGAATAATTCAAATATGGATATTATGAGATCAAGTATCATAAGCATTACAGCAAAAAGGCATTTATCAGCCGTTTTGAGTTAATGTTGAGTCAAGCTAGAAGGTCAAGAGTCCCAAGAGTCCTACTGGGCTCAAACAGGTACTGAGGTTTCAAGTTAGACAGCCGAGGCTGTTACCATCTCCAGGTACTCATTCCACTTCTCTCCTTAAGACAATGCCCTCCAAGGGACAGAATATTTTATCTGTTCACTTGTTTCTCAATTTCTGGCTAATGCTACACAGTAAGCCAAAAAAAGCCTGATTAAATACCTCTAGACCTTCAATGCTCAAGTCCTCAAGATTGAACAGAAAACCTCAACTGTACTAAAATAAGCCTGTGATTAACTAAGAGAGCATAAAGGGCTGGGGAAAAGGGTAAACGACAACAATTATAAGAACCTCAACTGGAAAGTCATCCAATATTCACTGTAAATCAGAAGAATGTGTAATTTCAAGCAAGCCATCAATCCCATGACACCCAGATACTGTGAAGATATTTACCTCCAGTCTGCTTTCAATATACTATTTATGCAGAAAAGTTGGGAGCTTAACTAGGTGAGTTTTACTGCTTAGTACAGAAATCAAAAGTGCATTCGCCTGACAAGAAAAATATGAAGTTATAGAAAAGCAAAAACTGGAAATCAATTTAGACATGAATACATGCACTATTTTTTATATTTAAAGTTGACATTGTTTTTTTTTTCTCTTTCTCAGCAAAGAGGCTGAAGATCTGAAATGTTGCCTCAAAGTAACTGAGGCATTTCTACAAATCTATACTTTTCAAACCATATACCTTCGGACACACAACTTAGTTACTGTGACAGCATCTTATCTAACCCATTCCAACATAAATATTCTCTACTTCCTGTTCAGTTGCTGCATCTTATGTTTTCCTTGCAACAGTCAGTTTGATCAACAATACAATTTCAAAGTCCAAAGTTATGTGGAATCAGAATGACTACACGGATATCCTGCTTTAAGTCACAGTTTTAAGCTCATGAAAACCCTCCATAGCTCTACAGCAAGTGCCCAGCAGTATTTTAGGTACCGGACACAATGCACCTGAATAGTCATTGTTTTAAAAAATACGATTTTTTTAAAAGCAGCTTCTTTTCCAATGGAAGTGGTTATCTTTTGAAGCTTTCAAACAAGTTCTTTAATACAGCTAAGTAGTTTTAGTACAGTTTTATGTTACATGCAAGAAAGTATTCTGAAATCGAACTTACTGATATAGAAATAGGAAAATATGCGGTATTTGAGTACACGAACCTGCTGTTTAGGCTAAGAAAGTACAGACTAAACCAATGCAGGCCTAGCACTGATATGAGCCTTCCTACAACTTCGTCCAACACTGCTTTGTTGTACTGCTGGTGCACCTGGGGTCCGTCCCAGCCTTGTCGAGCAATGGAACTTTTACCCCCCAGGCCCCGCGGCTGCTTCTTTGCAGCCGGTTCCCCCTGAAGCGTACGAGTCGGCTGCAGGGCAGGAGGAGCCCCGCCGGCCCCCGGGAGCTCCAATATGCCGGTGGACAGCGAGGCGGAGAAAGACGGCGCCCACACCGGTGCCCGAGGCGGTTTCGGAGCCACCCAGCGCGCCCGGCTTCGAAGGGAGCGAGGCCGGGCCCTGCGCTCAGGGCCGGCAGCCCCGCCGGACCGGGCCGGCCGAGGGGCCGCTGCCGCCGCCGTTCATCGCTCCCCGCCCGGCGCTGCGGGCGAGCCGGGCGGGCAGCGAGGCCTGCGAGGGCCGCCCCCCTCCCAACGCCGGGACGGGGCAGTGGAGCGGGATGAAACTTCCGCAGCCTCAACTTCCCAGCGCCCGGCCGGGCTGTCCTCACACGCCCCCGTCCGCCCCGGGCCCCGACCCGCCGCGCCCTGGTGGGGCGGCTGGGGGTGCCCCAGTCCCCTCGCCCCCCGGTCGGGACTTACCACGCATTTCTTGCCGAGGAAGCCGAAGAGGCTCTCGTTCTCCTGCGGGGTGAGCAGCAGCGAGCCCACGTTGGTGACCCGCCGCGGGGGCTGCTGCTGCGGGGCGCCGCTCATGGCCGGGGCCGGCCCGGCGCTGCCCTCGCCGCCCTGCGACCGATGGCGCCCGCGGCCCCTTCCTCCCCTTCCTCCGCCGCCGCCGGGGCCTCACAGCAGCCGCATCGCGGAGCCTCCCTCACGGGGCCGGGCAAGGAGGGAGGAGAAGAGGGGCGGCGGGGAGGGTGCCGGGGAGGTGGGCAGCCGTGAAACGGGGTGTCGGGAAGCGGTACAGCCCCGCCGGAGCCGCTCCGCGCCGGGGCCGATCCCGATCGCTCCCGCCCCTAAACTTCCAACTCCGGCCCGGCCCCGGCGGCCGCGCGATCCAACATGGCAGCGGGGGCGGGCGAGACCACGGCGCGCGGCAGCCAAGGGGGAGCCCGGCGAGCGCGCGCCCGCCGCGACCATGCGCCGTGCGGGGGGAAGGAGAGGGCGTCGCCTTCCGCGCCCGCCCCCTCGGTACCTGCCGGGCCGGGCTGTGCTGGGCACGGGGGGGGGGCGGGGGCGAGAGGAGGAGGAGGGTGATCAGAGCACGAAGAAGAAGACAAGAAGACGAAAAGGAGGAGCGATCGCCGCCGTAGGGACGCCGCCGCTGTCCCGCAGCCGTGGGAACCTCCGGGGCGCCGTGAGGGGCAGTGCCGCCCGGTGCTCCGGACTGAGGTCATGGGGAGCCCGGGGTCGTGGGGGGATCGCCCGGAGCGCGAAGGGGCCCGGCCAACATCGCATGAACGCGAGTATCCGGGCCGCCCGCGGGGATGCGGGAACCAGCGTGTGCTGGAAGCCCTTCAGCTGTGAGTGGAAGCCGGTGTAATATGTAACCCAAAAGTCTTTTCTCGTTCTGTGGCAGAAGGGAAGCTTGTTGCCCGCGCAGTTCGCCCAGCCGGGGTGTCACTGTGCGCAACCAGCGGGGAGGCCGGGCGGGGGTGTCACCCACGCTGCCTGCCATAGTCTGAGGTGAATAGTAGGTATTTCACTCTCTCCAGGCGCCAGCTGCTGAGGAGAAATCACGTATACAATCAACAGCCTTTGTCAGCCAGATTTCTCTTCCGCCTGCTTCTTTCCATGTGACAGCAACCAGCTGCGATGAAGGTTGAAGACATTTCTAAAACCAAAGACCCAAAGCACTGGTGCTTATGCTCAGCTTTCAGCTGCACAAAAGAAATGTTCATGTTTCTCACGTGCAAAGGTGAAAAAGAGATAACAAAGTAAGCACCTTGCTAGTTTACTGTGGTTTTAGGTGAAGAGCATGTCTCATCCACTGGTAATTGTGTGGAAGGTGCTAGGTGGAAGGTGGAAGGTCCCACACTATCATTTACTGTACATTGTAAAGAACTGAAGAAGTACAAGAGGAAACGAACCAGGGAAGACAGGAGAAAAACCTGGGAATACAAGTGTTTATATGATGCTGTACTGATTTAGTATCTTCCAAAATATCAGGTGGGGACAAGATGGCAACGCCTTCTGCTCTACTCACAGGCCATTTTGCCTATACTTAAGAGCTTGTAACTGTGTCTAAAAGTGTAAGGAAGGGAGAATACGGAAGAAAATCCTGATTTTACACCATAAAAATAGTTTTAAATGCATGCATATACAAGACTCCTCAATCGGCAAATCTCTCAGAAGTGACTTGAGTCTTACTGTAAAGGAAAACCAGTAGGAACCAAGTGCTTCCAAAGTCCTTCTCAGCAATCCTAGGTTCTTCAGTTTTACACACTTTCTGTAAAGTACACACTTTCTTTGTAAGTATGTGTGTATTTTAGTGGAATGGGAAATGCTTAAACTATAGAATACTGGCAGCATTTCTCTCCTTGCAAACATATGTAAAAAGATAAAACACTTGGAAGCACTTTACAAGATGGCATTTTGTGCGATTTTTGGTGGGTTTTATTTTTTGAGGTTTGTTTGTATGTTTTTGGGTTTTTTTTTTTTATTTTATAGACCAGACAGTTATTGTATCCTGAAGCCATCTTGGGGAAATTTACGTGCCTCCCTTGTGTAAATAACAAGAAATATAGTACATGTCCAATGGCTATATGCTGGTACTGTCCTCATGTTCTAATCACTTGTATTCCTTGATTATTTTTTCTTTATAAAAACATTTGATGTTTGTTCCTGTGTAGATCTCGCCATACTACCTGGGTGTTACAGGTGATGCATTTTGCTTCATACTGCTCTTTTCAGTCCAGCTGGCTGGTGGATATTCTTAAGGGCCTTTTAACCTTCAGGCTCTATTGTTAGGATTTTGTTTGCTTTTTTAATAAAGGGAGGCAGGAAAGGGAAGAAAAGAGGTCTATTTTCAGTGCCTGTGTTTCATTAATTATTCAAAAGCTGTTTCTGTTTTTATACCATGGCTAAGCAGTGAGTCCTGAAGGGAAGGGGAAATACCAATATCTGTCAATACATCCAAGGGATACACTGAAAAATATTTTTGCCTTCTATATGTTTGCAGTAATTTCAGCGAAAACCTGCTGTTTCTGCATAAAACATCCAATTTGAAGCAAAGTTCTCTCAAGGAAAGCCACCAAGTAGAGTTACCTGTCTGTATTTTGAAGATGTAGGAGTGCTCTTGCTGACTTAGGGCAATTGCTGTTTATTGGAGGCTGTGTTCTGAATTTCTCACTGCAATCCTTAGGGTTCAAATTGTGTTACCCATTGCTGATGTTTATGAGCTTCTTGGGAAGCTGCTCTTCCATATTTTTTCCATTTCAGGATGCCAGCTAATAGCACTAAGGTACTGAAATACATTGGAAATTGCATGTGTATCAATATAAGTAAGTGTCGTGATTTTAAAGATCTATATTATAAATACTTATTTAATAAATAGATTTTATTATCCTTATCAGAGTTACCTTTGACAGAAAATTGAATTTTGTCTTTAAATGTGAACCTCTACAGTAATAGTTCATACTTTGAGTTTCACAGTTTAAATATTCACACAATTTCAGAAGTAACATTCTACAATTGAAAATGGAATAAGAATGTGAGGAAAACTTTCTACCTAACGTTCATTTTTCTAGCGCTATGAATCATACCTTAAATATTTTATTAATGATTGAACTATATAAGTGAAAAAAAAATAGTTATCCAAGGATTCATTATTTTTTTAGTATCATCACTGCATTTCCCAATGATCTTGTCACAGTCCTGGTTTTAGGTCACGGTTTGGTTTTCTGGTTTTCCATAAAATGAAGAGATAGTTGATTACACCAAAGAAGAAGCAAGGGTAACAGAGAATATGCCTTTCCATGGGGAAAAAAAAAATTCCTACCATCTCTTCCATCTCATGTTATTTGCAGTGACAAGTGGAACAGTCTGGGACAAGTGCAAATCTCACTGTAGTGACCACAAGAGCATGGCTGGGGGAGATCAGGAGTGAGAGCATATGATTACTGTGACCACACAGGAGGGGTATGTCAACAGGGCAGACTGGGAATGAACAAAAGTGAAGCAGGCTGCCTTTCCCTCAGTACCCTTTTTGGTTGGGCCTGTAGAAAACACCAGTCTGCTCAATGCAAAACCGCTTGTGGTAACTGAAAATGAGGAACTGTTTTTGTGGTTGGAAGTGGGTTTGCAGCTGTGAAGACACAAATTCCCTTTTTTGAGTAAATCATATTTTTCTCAACAGAGACCCTGTTGAAGAGGATTGATTTGCGCTGTTACTGAATTGATGTCAGATAACGTATTAGTTATTTGACTGATAACAGCCTTATTCACTTTCACTCTGTGTTCTGAACTTCAAAAGCTGAGGAATCGCAGCCCTGAGAGGTACCCCCTGGAGGTGACTGAATCATCTATTAAGTTAGGGTTCATTTTTGACTCAGTCACAGTATTTCCTTTCTCAGAAATTTTGCATTATCTGTTTGAGGTGAGGAATAGTCTAGAAGAAAGAGGATCAAACCTATGGTGTTTTATTTTCTCTATACTGAATTGGTATGCTGTAGGTTTCAATAAAAAAATGACACGATTTAGCAACAAATGTTGCCAAAGACAACGATTGAGTTTTATTTTAATTGGTCAGTAAAGCCTCTGCTGATTCCATGTGGAAGTGTGTCAGTGGAAGCAGCCTCCCCCTTGGTGGGCAGTCTGTGCAGCGGAGTGTCCTTGCCGCAAGAGTGAGCAGGCTGCAGCCTGAGAACCAGTGCTGTGGTACAATAAGTTCTTTCATTTCTTGCACGAATCCTGTCTTAGGTGCCAGCTTTTCTCTTCCTGTAGTGCCCATTGTATATGTAATTTGTATCTTTTCTAGCTCTCATTTTTGATATCAGACAACTTACTTGAACAAAAGCAATTTGTGCCCTTCCAGTTTACTCAACAAAGGATAAGGTTGGTTTTACTTTGGATATAGAATTGTACTTTCAAGTTATGGGGATATCTAAATCTTTTCAAGAGCTCTTCAGCAGTTTTTTTTTTTTGCCTAAAGCATCAGACTATATTGCTCTCCTTTTCAAGACTCTGGGGAAGATGGACCAAAAACATACTGGAATTTGAGGTGTCCTCTCTCTCCTTTTACTTACTGATTGTTGCCTGCAGCAACAGTTCTATAGCTGCTCTGTAAATCAGAGGAAAACATTTTTCTTTCCCCAGCCCAGGTAGCATCTGGCTTTGTGTTCGAGCTCATTGGCACAGGGTTTGTTGAAACGCTCTTCTTATTCTCTTTGCTTGGTCTATAGCTCAGCAAAGGTATGACTTCTTGAATTTTACTCTCAGCCATAACCAGCAATAACCATGAGTGGAGTAAATAAGTTAATCCTGCTTTATTTGCAGGTATTAATGGGAATATTTATTCCTTCCTGTAAGTTTCCTGACAATTTTTGAATTCAATGTAATTAAATTCCCCTTTAGCCATTAGTCAGCCACCATGGAGCTCAAGAACTTCACCAGTTAAAAAAAGCAAGAAAGAAACATGTTCTTTCCTTACTGTGATCTGCAAATCTGTTGTTAGAGCACATTTTCTTAACAACAAAAATCTTGCTCTGGCTTTGAAACGTCAGTTCTTATTTGCAGCGTGACTGACCTCCCACCCTGATCAGCATGGTTCTGACCAGGAAGCCTCATCTTTACTGAGAGGAGGGAAGCACAGGCAAGTGCATGGAAAACCCACTCTTTTTACTGTAAGTGCTAAGAACAATGTACTTGCCCTCTAAAATCTGCCTTCAGGTCAATAGTTTACTCCCAACAGGTCAATAAACAACTGGAAAATATGTAATGCAACTCAGCAACAATTGCTTTTTGGATCCTGATGGATGACTTAGTAACTTTTATACAGTTTTTATTTCTTTTATTTTTTAAATTTTCTTCTTTTCTTTAGTTCTTTATCTGGCACATAACAACATTAAGGAATAGGCATGAGCTACTTTGTTGAGTTTGTGCTGCAGCTCAGACCAGCAGATCCTTGCTGCAGCCCTGTGGTGTGTCAGGGCTGGCCATGTCCTGGCAGTCCTGCTCTGCTGCTGCTGCTCTTCGAAAGGTCAAAGACTGAGATTCTGTCAAAGGGCAGATTTGGGTCCAGACATGGGGTTTCTCTGTTGCATCATACTGTCTCTGATACTTGAATTGTTTTGCTTACATGTTGGTTTTGCCAGTCAATGCAAATATTTGGGGAGGAGGGGGAAAAGAGAGAGCAGTCTTTATGCATCAGTGTTCTTGCAGGTGTATGGCTCCACCTCATAAAGCAAGATTGAGAACATGCATATCTTGATCAGCCTGATTTTTGTGTTTGGGGAGGTTACTTATATAAGCTGCAGGCCAACTAGAGCAACTGGTACAGTGAATTATGGGGAAAAGGGATTATACTTTAAAAATCTAAAAGCTTTAAATGTATATTGTAGGAGTTTTAATATATGTAAATAAAACAAAATTGAACATGCTTCAAACTGGTTTGAGAAGATGGATGAAAACTATCAATTTTTTTTTCAAAACTACTATGTTACTTAGTGCATATGATCCATCAATAAGAAAATCTGTAGTTTGTGCAGTTGTTTCACTTCTGAGAGAATTAAGTCTAAAAGTACTTTTTTGGTTTTGATTGTGTTCTAGTAAGTAAATACAGTTAAATTTCCTTAAAGACCTTAGGAATATCTGGAATTTAATACAGACAGCCAGGTTATTTTAATTGGTACATTCCTGGCTCCCCTATTATTATTTTCAATTAAGGACTCTTCCCATGGTGTGTTAGGATGGCACATACAAATTATGTCAGTGCTTTATGTGGATATCTACTTGGCTCATGCTCACCACTCTTCCTGAAGAAGTTGTCCAATAAGAAAATACCTACCTGACATTTTATAACTAAAATGCTGGTATATGTGTAGCATAGCACTTCTTGAAGCCCTGTATTGTTTTGGTGCCCAGCTGCCTTTTAAGTACATATGAGAGCCCAGTGGCTGATCTGGGGAGGAGCTGTTAAACTTGGAGAACATCCACAGCAGTCCCCCTCCTAAAACTAACCAGCCTTTAGTAAATATGAAATAAATACTTATTTAATAAATAAAATTAATAAAACATCCCGAAGTAGTGAAATTTAGTTCAGTTTCTATACTTCATGACAAATAAATTTTGGAAGATGTGGAACTTTTTTATTCATTGATATTGTCATTCTTCAAGTCTATCATTACATGTGTTAAATATATATATTTATGACATTATATATATATGACAGCTTCAGACCTACCATTTTGAAATGTAGATTTGGTTTTGTTGTGTTTGTTGCTACAGTATAACATGTAACACTGACCTGTTTTGTCCGGTTAGCTTTCTTGACCTTGATTTTTCTCATGTCTATTTAAAAGATGAAACCCAGCACTTTTATTTAAAATACTGTCCCAATAACTAAAGTACAACAAATTGCTGTTCTATAACTAGAAAAGCTACAGCACAGCTAATAAGGTTTTCTGAGAACATACTTGCTACTGCTGTAGCAGCTCTTTCACAGAGGTCGTGGCGGGGAGCCAGAGGAGGTTGGTAGACAGCTAGGCAACCAGAAAAGAACAAGTTTGTCAGCATGTATAGCTGATTAACGTGAGGATAATTTTCCATAAGCATAGCCTGCAGTGCTTGCTTAAGGTGGGGGGGGGTTAATTTTTCACTAAACTTCCTAAAAGCTAAGCCATTTTTAACTGTAGTAGAAAGTAACTTGTTCAATTCAAATGGAATAAGGCTCCATAAGAGTTTTATATTATTTTAATTCTGCCTACACATTGCGTTAGGCTGAGGTGTATTTCATATATAGGCAATATAAGGTTATTCCCATAAAGATACATTATGACAATTATTTTTGATGGGTGATTTTATTTCTACTAGTTCGAGTGATCAGAACAAGAAAACATGAGAAACATTTAGTGGCAGAAGAGGCAGCCTTTAGCTATGTTCTCCTGCTTGTGAATGCCATCTAGATTGCCAGTATGTAATAGGAAATAAATTAACTTGCTTTTCTAGGTTGCTTGTGGTTATACATGTTACATAAGTTTGTGGGAATATGAATGATCTAAGTTTTATGGTGTTCTGTAACCCAGAATCTCTGTGGAAGTATGACTGAATCATAGTTCCAATCTCCAGAGCAGGTTTAGGTGTATTCAACTGCTGCACTGAATCTATACTTCTCCTTTCTCTGGCTCTCTCCAGGTGCAAGGTCAAGGATGAAAAGAGAATATTTCCCAGGCCTGCGTCATGCAGAGACTTCCTTCACACTGAAATAACCCAGTGTTTGTCTAAGGAATGGTATAAAGCAGATGGACTAAAATAAATGCACAAACTCTAAACTTTCAAAAGAGAAGACAGAAATCAATTCATATTTATACTGTTGGGTTTTTAAAAAAATAACTAATAACTTACTCAGTTCTTAATACTGTTCTCGAATATACTGTAGATTTGCCGATATAACCATGTATGGTTTATTTCAAATGTGATACAACCCCTAACCTGCATTCTGCTTAATTTTGCAGTATGAGCTGTCTTTATCCATTATTTATTGTGTTCAAATATGATGAGGATCAAAATATTAGACAGAAAGAGCACAATGGCATTGAGAATGAGTTGTAAAAATGAGATGAAACTGAGTAGAAAAACAGCAGTGCTAAAGTGTCTGAATTTAGAATGACTGAAGGGGAGATCCAGGAGCGTTTGGAGTTGCCCTGGCAATGTGGCCTTGGAAAGGTGCATGCAGGTCCCTGGGCCTTCTGGTGAGAGATTCCTGCTAAAGCCAGGGAAGCACTAGTGTCATTATGCAAGGCCCTAAAGCACCTTATTAGGAATAATGTGTGTGATTCTCTTGGTCCATTTTCTAGAAGTGAATTTAGATTGGAACAGGTTCAGAGAACAGATAGCATATGTCTGTGAGAATAGGAAAGAGGAGATGAGGTATGGCAAAACAAAATGACATAAGATGAAGGAAAAGATATAAAAGTTATAAGTATAGTATACTTCCTGATCAATGAATAGGTATAATTTCTGTTCACTTGATATAACTCCTGTTCCTATATGTAATTTCTTAACAATCAACACTGGCTGTACTGTGATTTTTCAGTTTTTTATGAGCAACAGGGAGGAAATGCTTTTTTTTTTTTTAATAATTTTGCATACATTTAAATAAAAGATGATGCTAGTTCCAGAAAAGTGTTTAGAAATTAATAACAGATACATTTCTAGAGAAATGTACAGATTCCTAATTCTGAGGACAGTCTATAACGTGTCTCCAGCCAAATTAAGTGGAGACAAAAAGATTTTCCTGCTTTAAAGCTTGAGCTCAAGACAAAGTGATTCTATACAGTGTTGCTTTTAATACCAAAGGACAGGACTCAGTTCAGAAAATCCCTTTAGTTTTTCTGTTCATCTTTGTCTTTTAGATATCTTGCCATCTAAAAAGTAATAATAAACCAAATCACTGTTATGGAAAGAATTTAAAATCCTTCTGTCTGAAGTTTTCTGAGACTAATAATGATTTGGGGGTCTGTTGAAGAACAGTAGCTTCTAAACAAATCTGTCAAATATTAATTTAAGTCTCTGTTTAGTCTACAGCAGTGAAATTGCTTTGAATAGAAAATACATGATAAAATATGTGTAATGGATCTTGTCAAAAAGCTTTTTCATTCTATTTCACATTTTCCAATAACAGACGATCTCCACTGCATTTAATAAAGAGTAATAAAACTTCTGAAGCCAGAACTGATTGCTGGTTAATTTAAAAGAAAGGGAAGTTTATTACCTCTCTTTGCAGTATATTGCTCATTCTCTGAATCTAGAAGTCACTGGTTAAATAAAGTCTCTCTGGGAGGAATTTTCCACTGTGAGTCATAAGCATTGGATTGACAACCTTTATAGAAATTTAAATGCAATCCTTTTAAACAATACACTTCAATAAATGCTGAGGGATAAATTTCTTTCACTGAGTGGGGGGGCACTAAGGTGCAGTATCTGAGAGAATGGCTTAGAGAGTTTATGTAGCTATGAGAAGCCATCAGGTTGGGATCTGCCTGGCTGGAACACATACAGTGTCCCATCAGGAGAACAGGATATCTAATGGTTCAGAGCCCATCAGCCAGCAACAATTATCTAAATGGTGTTTGCCTACAGGAATAAAGCAACAGCCACATAAATAAAAAATAGTTGGGTTTCTTTCAATATCACATTAGGGATGGATATTGCTCTTGCAAACATCACTTGAAACAAGTATTTCAGTAAAATAAAAATAACTATCACAATACTTTCTGATCTGCATTTTGAATGCAGAAAATTTAGAAAAAAAAAAAAAAAAGTCCTCTAAACTTATTTTGTGGTTTCTTCAACTTTGTCTCCCATAAATATTAGTTTGGCTTAATTTTGAGTTTTCCCGTATAAACTGGGTAACCATAAGTGAAAAATTTAAATGTGTGCAAAATTATTAAAATTTCAAACATCACTCCTGTCACGAAAACAATAAGGCATAGGGGAAATTACTGTTTCCCATATTTACAATAACTGGCAAATGTAATGCCAGTCAACCCACTTGGCATGCTGAGCATACACATGAAGGAGAAGACTAGAGAGATCATAGGTGATGCTGTAATGATGCACAGGAAGAATGCTGAGAAGAGGATACATGAAGATGCTGAACAGCTTTCTGGAACAATAGAGAAATCAACCCCAGCAGGTATTTTGGGAATGCATAACATCCCTGTTTTGATTGAATCCAAGCACTCATAAATGCCAGTGTGTGGCCACAGTTTTGTGAAGCTGCTCTAGTTGCTGGACTGGGCTCATGGTGATGTTTTTAAACATGGATGCTTCTTGGTGGCGGCAATTCTCAGAGCAGTTCTCAAAGTCTTCACAGCTACATGAGCTTAAAAAACACCACTCCCAATATAATCCCTTCTGATATCAGGTCAGACACGTGGTGCTATGCAAGTTATTTCTTGTTTTCACCCTTCTGCTATCACAACCTCTAGATCACTTAAGATCTGGCACTGGTGGTATCTTCCTGGGGAAGGACATGGCAAGGTGATTGCAAGCTACATGTGAACACAAACCCCATGCAGCTTGGCACTGTGCTTCTCAGAAGACAGGAGTGCCAGAAGAAATGCAGTGAGGCCCTGCTACTGTTCAAGAGTGTTGCTAATAACATTTTCTGTCTTGTAGCAATAATTTCTGTCAACATCTACATGTTGCTTCTTGTTTGTTAAAACAAGTTATTATTTATTTCTAGTGATCAGCTGCTCTAACTTTCTCTTCTCCCTCAAAAACAGCTACTAATAAAACATCAAAGTTTGTGCTTTGCTCTACATATGTTTTTTTCTTGGTAAAACTGATTAGCTAAAGTTATGCCAAAAGTTTGAACAAGCAAATGAACAAAACCTAGTAAAGAATCTACAGAAGTGAGTTGTGTTACCACACATTCTTTTGAGTCAGCAATGTGAGATTTAAAGTATTTGGAAACAAAACAATCCATTAACCAATGTAGTCCATAAAATTAATCAGCCATAATATACTCCCTAAGATTAGCAGTGATTTCCCACCAGCCATAACCTCTCTCCCTCCAGCAAAACAGGCACTTTACATGTCTGTATCACTCCATGTCCCATGCCAGCCCACAATCCAGAGAGCAGCACAGCTATTTACAGTTGGTTTCATTAAAATTGCCATGTATTGCAGAGATTGGAGCATTTGTGCATGTATATGTATGTATGTATTATATGTATATATGTATGTATCATTTGTACAAATACAATCACTGATTTGTTTTGTCCTGCATTTCTGTTCCAACAAGGATGCATCCTGTCCACTTGGGTAAAGGAAAACTCTCATGAGAGAAGAACCATTTACTTTCAACAATCTTGTAGAGCATCACTTGTCTTTGGCCTTTCCAATACATTTTATACTGGAACATCTGCAGCAGCAAAGGCTGTGACTGAACTTTTAATGTGGCTTTACTGTCTGGATGAGGTTTTATAGCCCGGGGCCTCAGGACAGGCAGGATTTCCAAGATGCAATTTATTGGAAAGCTTTGAATAGCTCTGCTTCTTCACATTGATTTTTGAAATCACTACTGGTCATGCAAGGTTATTTGAATCCAAAGTCATGTGGAAAACCTCCCACTCTACCTGATGTGAGTTTTGTAAGCAGTTGGCCTATAAATGTCTCTTCCTATGGTAAACATTTACAGTGAATCAAAGAGATCCACTCTAGTGGGTGCATGTTCATTTCAACAGGTGTATGAGACTTCAAAGGCACTGCAAATATGACTGGTTCTCCAGTGTGTAGCCTTGCCTGCAGTGAGGTAGTTGATATTTTTACTAAGAAAAGGTGTGGGAATATTTCCAGACCTGAAAACAGCCATGGCTCAGTACACAGCTCTTTCTTTTCAGCCACTGCTGACTTAAAATTCTAAATCATTCTATGAAATCTCTTTTTAGTTTGTTATCAAGAAGACTTATGCCTCTCCTGACTTTAATGGCAGACAGTGAAGGTTCAGAGACTTGATAATCAGTATTAAGATTTTTAAAATATATTATTATTATTAAATGATGAAATTTCAAATTATTCTGCTTTGTGCCATATTTTTATCATAATGTTAACAAAATCTTTCTTGATTGATAAATATTGCTGCAAATAAATCTGGATAAATCTTCTGATGGCTTCCCTTTCATAATAATATGTTTTTTTCCAGTGTCTAGTGATCTCTCACTTTGCCCCAACAAAAATACTGGAAAAGAGGAACTGTAATAAAGTATTGTTATTCTAGTAGAGATACATCAAGGGAGTGCAGAGAGCATGGCAATTAGCATGGCAATCAGTATGCCAACTGATGGTGGCAATGCTTTCTGCAATTACAAACCTGGTTCTGGGTTCTCTCAGACTCTCAAAATTCTGTTCAAATTGATGAGGCAAAGTTTAATGTTCAGAGGATTTTCCACTGAAATTATGCCCTTGTCTTAATTCTGTGAGGATGGGATGCCAATGGCAGGAGCAGAGATTTGGGGAAAGGCATCACACTTGCTGTCAGGCCCAGGATACTGCAGGAGCAGTTTCTAATCTTGATGACATTTTCTATCAAAGAAGCACAGCAGGAGATAAAAAGGTGGGTGGAGTGGCTGGCATTTAGATAAGCCAGAATGCTTCTAACATCAAAAGAGTTTCAATTCAGTAACTGGCCAAAGGGTCAACCAGATTCTTGCCTTGCCTAAGGCAGTATTTCCATAATGGTTTTGGTCTGTGCAATTGCTTCCATACAAACATGGAGCCAGGGAGCCTAGGCAAACTCCTTAATTCTTACAGGGCTTTGTGTTGGGTTAGGAATTGTCATTTCCTTAAACATTGGACATGTGATTACACATTTTATCTTCCCAAGTAATGTTTATTGTGCAGTTCTGGTATCTTTTCTCATTGGTTAAATAATAAGGCTGATTTGCGATACACACTTTTTATCTGTGTTGTCTACTTTCTAGGTAATTAAGGTCTTGCTAAATAGGTTTTTGTGGAAGCATTTTCTTACCATTTGCCTTTACAACTTTATACATATCTACATGTATATCTTTATATCTATATTTAAATCTCTTTATATTTTTCCTACCTTATTTTGGAGTGGTGTTACTGTATTTCAGTGATTAAAAAGAGCAATTATTGTTAATTCACAAAATAACCTTTGTTAATGCCACTTTCTACATATACTTAGAAAGGCAAAAATGAATGGAAAGTGCCTCTAAATGTAAAGTAGCTGGTGCTATAATATATAGTTCCCCTTGTAGGTTTTCCACAATGGATAATGCCAACCTCCTGACACAGCATGTGTAGTCTTATATTAAGCTATTTTAATGGCTTTTAATTTATTTTTTATTTTTAGAGGTTGTTCTTGAAATATGTATTTAAGATTCTCTGTTTAAAGTCATTTGGAGTTCTGAATTAAATATCATGCACAGGGCTCAAAATATCTTGATAATGTTATTTCTATAGGGGGTTGGATTCATTTGACTGTGTGCAGATCACTGCAGGAGTTATCTGCACCTATGCTAATCACATAATTTTCCTTTTATAACCAAAGAAGAGAAATAAGTGTGAGTCAGCTGATCTACTTCTGATATGTGGTACAGAGTGAGATGAATTGCACCTTACTCCCTAGAGACTTCAGAACCAGCTTTGGTGACCAGTTCAGGTATAGACATTTGCACTGGTGATATCTAAAGAGAGGTGAATCCCACTGAGGCGACTGGCAGTGATTATGAGCATGCCTTTGAACAAGTTTGAGCACTGTACATTTACTCTTAGCTATACAGCTGTTTGCATATTAAACAATCTGGTAATACTCAGCTTCCCCAATATCTGTTTTTTCCTATCTTTGCAGTAGATTGCTTACAATTCTGACTAGTCCTTTGAAAGAAGAAATTTAGGTATTAAAAGAAAAAAGTCTGCAACTTGGAAATTCTAAGAGCGAAGGCAGGGGTATCAGTTTTCAAGTAAATTTCTATTTAGCTATATTATTAGCTTTTAACTTGCAGGTACTTCACTAATGGTCCTGAAAACCTGTGAAACAAGGCAAACCCGCACATTATGCTGAAATCCAGTTTGGATAATTTACTTGAGGCTTAAATTTTAAGCTTAAATATGTAAACAAATCATCTGCGTGTGGATTTGAAGAATTTTGACTCACTTCTTGGAGTAAGTCATTGCCACTGCAAATGTAGGCATTATTTTCTTGATGAACACGTTTTAGATGACCTTTTCTTTTAATTTCATGGATCTGAGCTCAAAAGAATTTTTCTAAAATCGTTCTGTGACATTAGCTAATGTGTCAGAAATCTGTGAGGCATGGTAGATATTCATAATATTGTGCATATTTTGCTTAATAGATCTGAGCTTTGTGCTAAAGTCTTCTGAAGAAATGATTATATTTTAGACTCAAAGGGCTGGTCTGTAGAATTATAAGAACATAAAATAAAAAAAAGGGGAAATGAAAGAAAAGTGAAAAACAACTTTTCTAAAGAAAATACACTTTCACTTTCATCCACAAGATGGTGCTACTTCCTCAATTTAAAATACAATTTTGAAAACTATAAAAATTACATTTGCCAAATTAATCCCCATGGAAAGAGTGAAGGAGCAGAGGAGTCCTACTACTGCCTTTAAAATAGCATTTCAATGGCATTTAAATGACATATGGTCCTTGTGCTGGCCCTCTGCAGAAGACTAGGATACATTCTGCCTGAATTCAGGGACATATTTGCTAATTGGTGTGACAGAAATAGCCTTTTAGTGCATATGGTCACTGTCAGCTCCTCAGCAAGTCATGGTGATCCATCTGAGTGAGTTTCTGTTTCTTTCTGTATACCTCAAAAACAATTTAGCAAATTTCAAAGCTTTATATCTGAGGAAGAGTACTGAAGATTGGTGATCTGCAGAGATACAACCGAAATTTGTGAAGAGTGGGGCTTGCCAGTGTGTGCCTTTGAACCCATCTGACCCATTCACATTATCCTTTTTAGAGCCATTTCAGAAGAAGACCTTTTGGAATACTGACCATGGTTTATTATTCATTCCACCTTATATGGGTGAAAACCTGAAAGAAAAAGGAGAAAACTCTATAGTTTGTGCAGCACTTTGTCTATAAAATTATCTTGAAGTCAGATGCTGAAAGAGTGGGAAATGGCAAAAGAGTCAGTCCCTTGGCAGCTGCCTGTCCCCACGCTTGGCTCTACTTTGCTCATCCCCACTGTTCCCTCTGGAGGCCCTGGCCTTTGCCCCAGCCTTCTCCAGGAATCTCATACCCGTTGTTTTCCTTGCCTGCTTCCCCTCACACTCATTTGGTAGCTGCTTCCTCTGTGGTCACCCCAAAAAGGTACAGGGGAGCAAAAGAGCATGGAGTGTCTCCTTGCTTTTACCTAGGGTTCCAGCACCCCAAAAATAGGGTGTAATGATGCAAAAATGTTGGAAAAAGTTGACCATGTGCATCATTACTAGTACAACACGTGATGAGACTGTGTTTTATTTTGGTAAGTATAGAGGTGTAATGTGTTTTATCATGGAAATTCTAGTCTGTATTTAAGGTGGAAAAATCAACCTTTCATTCAAATGAATTGTGTGAGCGATTCCTACTGAAAGTCAAAACATGTAGCCTCCTACATCTCTCAAGCAGTCTTGTGAGGCTTATTTGAGAGTGTAACCCAAAATTGCTTCCCTTCACGTGGATAGGAGCAGCAGTGTGAGTAACTGAAACGCTTTCAAGCATTTTTATTGCCCAGCAATCTCCTCTGAAATGTAGAAACCCTAATAACGGCAGCCCGGTGACGAAGCATGGGTACACCTCTGAGCCAGGAAGGCAGTCATTGTCTCGAGGCAGTTCTGCACTCACACCCTGGCCAGGTGGCACAGTGTCACCCATGTGGTAAACCCACATTCTGGAGGGAACAGGTTATTCACCACCTGGGGCATGTCACCGTCCCGGTGGGTGTCAGAAGAGATCCTGCAATTCAGATTGCATTAAGTGTGGGATTCTGTGTGACTCACAGCAATCTGATGACTCCGTGCCTCATTTGTTCAGGCAAGCTGCAAGCCCAAGGATGTGTCTCAGCCTACGTCATGCAGGTTGTTTCTCCTCTTCCTTATGGGAGTTCCCCACATGCATATGCTGCCTATGCTTGAAAAACAAAAGTTATTTTAAAGATGAGACATGACATTTTATAGAAAATGACTGTACTGCTTCATTGAAATCTAGAGTTGGTCTTATGTAGCAAGGCCCTTGAATTTTACTAGTTATGTAAGAAGTAAAAATTGCATTTTGTTTTTACAAAAATGGCAACAAAGGGAAGGTAAATAGAGGGGAGAAAGAAAACAGAAAAAGCTTTGAAATTAAGATTTTTAAAGAAGTGTTTAATTGAGTTTGAGTTAAAGTTTATTAAAAACTTTAGTACATCATGTTTCTGAATAGTTCCATTTTATAGTACCATATTTTTTATAATACCATATTATAAAAGAGAAAAATAACCTCTCTTTGTATGTTTTAAAGTCATAATTAATGCTTCTTCTGTGAAAAAAAAAAGTATTAGTTTGAGACATTTTCTTTCATATTTCACAGTTAAAATTTAATCATATTTCCTTGTAAATCAAAATAAACTCGTCTGTTAGGAAGGAGGAAGACATAGCAAAGGCAGGAAAATTAGCTTCTGTATCTGGATAGCTTTAGGAGCACATGATCCAAACTGTGATCTTCAAACCAGGAAACACATTTCCATTTTTGCTCTTATTTTCCTCTTTCCTCTCATGGAAATATTATTTTTCTTTTCTTTTTTCTTTTTTTTTTTTTTTTTTTTTTTTTGTTTTTAATCCAGATCTGATTGTTTGGGACATGTTTTTATCTTGCTACACTACGCTAAATGTAACAGGGTTAAGGTGATCTGCCTGGTGAAGATGGAATCCAAATCAGACAGAAAGCAGAAAGGATCGGAAAAAAAATACTGCAAAGAAGAAAAAGAAGCTGGAAAGGAAATTCACACATTAGAAGGATGGTTATTAGAAAGGCTTGTTTCAGAGGCTTGAGGTGGTGTTTTCCCCAGCTGATAGCTGCTGCCTCTTTGGAGCAAAGGGCTGCTGAGCCCTGCACCCCGCACACGCAGCACCCCCAGGCTGCCAGGAACATCACCTGTGTGCTCCCTGCTGTAGGCTCCTGTGACCAAGGTGTGCAGTGCCAGTGGGCCTGGGTGCTGGTTCTCTGTTCCTCCATCCTTCTTTCATCTTCAGCACTTTTTACAGTCCTTCCTCTTTCAGTTCTCCTACCCAGTGAGCTTTTCAAAGGCCAGGGGGCATGACCAAAGTGAACACTTCTGCAAATATCTATATTTATGATGTTTCTACTAGCTGACAAACAAGTTTTTGACGAGATTTCATGAACGTGAATGTTCAAAGAACAAAGAAAAGGACGGAATAATTTCAAAAAAACAAAATTCTTGGTTTAATAGTAGCTTACTGTTACCCTCCCTACTTACCCAAGTTTTGGTTAACAGCACAGACTTTAGAAAATTAGTCTAAAATGTGAGGTGTGGTTTGTGTACAGTGTGTTTCTGGCTGTTACTTCTGCACACACACACACACACACACACACACACACAGAAAAAAGCAAACTTTTTCTTCACATAAAAGTTTTTTCTTAACTGCTGCCTTATTATTTTCTATTAGCATTCAAATGTACTTATTGCTGCAGTTAAAAATCAATATGAAAAAATAACTTGATCTCCTGAGGTTTTTTAATGATCCTGCTTGCTTCCTTGTCATGTGAGAAAATACATGAAAATTGATGAGATGTGACTTAGCCATAGGCCTCAGCTTCTGCTTTCTGGCTATAAAATAGAAACAGAAGAAAGTTGCCATGCAGAAGAAGTATGTGGGTAGTCATGGCTGTTCTTTAGCTTTCTCCATAGTCAACATAAATTGGCATTTTTTTTCCCCTTATTAATTTATCTCCTGCTGTTGCCTGAAAGTACCGTCAGTCGCTCAGGCCTATGAGTCAGCCACCTCTCTGCATGAAGCTGAACAATAAATTCCATTTCTTCCTCCTTGCACTTTAAATATAGCTTCGTTCCTCTGTTCCCCTGGGGCAAGGTCTGTTATTTATTCTCTTCCTGTGTGATTGGGTTACCAGCTCCCTTTGGTGTGCCAAGAAAAATTAATCTGCATTCATAAAAAAAGTGAATCCACACATCTTTTTTAAACCAATGCCAAAATAATGGCAATATCACAGAAAAAAAAAAAAAAAAGAAAAAAAAAGAAAAAAAAGAAGAAAAAGAAAGAAAAAAAAAAAGAAAAAAAAGGAAGAAGAGTTCTTTGAGTAAAGTGTCTCTTCAGATATCAGTTTCTCAGACCTGGTAACTTGTATCTTCAGACCCGCTTTTCTGTTTGAGAGATGTTCAAAGAGCAGGGACAGCATAGATCTGATTTTGTGAGAGTTGTTAATAATGCATTAATTTCTCCAAAACTGTGTTCTAAGACTGATAAGCTTATAAATGTTTGCAGGCTTTGAGGTTTAAACACATATATCTTTTTATTGTAAGTGACCATCACCAGAATAAGATCCCTGAGTGCAAAGGTCCACCAAGCCAAATGTGTTCTCAGGAACTCCTTGCAAGAATACCTAAAATCAAGGTATTCTTAAAGGTATCCTAAAAACTAAGATTGGCCAAACCACTGGATTGATGCAGAGAATGTTACTGAAGGATAGGCTCTTTACATTTACCTATGGAATTAAATGTTTGTGGAAATGCAGAGGCATTGATATAAGAGGTTCTGTCTTAAATGACTTTTTTTGTTCCTTAGAAAACATAAGGAAAGTGGAGTTGTCTTAAATTTCTCATGATTAATATTAGACTAAGAACAGGCATCAGATGTTCCTTGGGCAGAACCTCTAACCATATTACAAAACTTCCATGTAACACTATTAAACCCTTGATCTTTCTCCCGATGAAGTCAGATTGCTAGCCCAAACTTCACATTGGTGTTTTGTGATTTGAAACTGCCCTGGTACACACAGGACTGACCTTTCTTTCACCCTAAAGCTGTGCACGCCCACTGTCCTTTCCTGTGTGGCAGAAGTGCCACTCACACGTAGGTTGTGCATATGTTTTTCAGGGACACTCCTACACGAAGGAGTTTGTGTATATATATTTGTATGTATGTGTGCTTTGGCATCTGGGGTTGTGTTGGCAGTTGTCTCCAAGCCAAATGCTTGGGGCACGTTGGATTTGGTCCTGCAGGCTCGGGGAGGTGGATATGACTCTGCGTTGGAGGCTGGGTGCTGGCAACAGGGACCAAGCATTTTTCTGGCAGAGGTGACCTGGGCATCCTTAGCTTCAGCCAGACTTCACCAAAAACCTGTCACAATAGGCTCCCCAAAAAGGTGTTGGTGATAAGCATTGACAAAAAGGTGCCAATACCAATAATTGGTACCAGCACCCCAGATTTGTCCCTGTCCAAACAGAAAACTGGAAGAGACAGCTTATTCTGTCTCGTGGTTAGCTAGGCAGGTTCAGGGTGTGTTCTAGTTGTAGTTTATCTAGCCATAAAATCAAGCATCTATTATTTATGATTAATTGTGTTCAGAAAGGCAAGAGGATAATCTAATCCTTTAACCCTTGGAGGGATAGTTTTATAAAAGTACATAGAGGTTTAAAGTGCAGTGAACTAATATGTTCAAAACTAGCAAACATGGTTCAGTGACATCAGTTATGCCCAATGATAACTAGATATCTCACTGCACTGAAATTGCCAATAAGCAAGAATAAAATATTTGAATATTTTTTACAGATATGGACCCTTAGTCCTAAGAGTCCAAATAATTTCAACTGCTTTTAACAGCATCAGTAAGTTCCTGTTTGCATTTTTGGGCAATGATGTCACTTGGAAATTTGATAAACACTCTTACTTCACATGAACTTTAAATAAAGCAGATTCAGGAGCAAAATTCAGTTCTAGATACATGTATGAGCTTGAAATGAAACCCACAGTCCACAGGTCTAAATAATCTGACAACATTTATTTTAAAAATGATTATTAAAAGTCAGACTAATCCTAAATTATTCCCATGCTCTTTCTCACTTTTTTTCCTAGCTATCAAGCAAAAGAAGTTATTCTGTAGGAAGTGTTGAATTTTTGTTTCTAAACTCTCAAAACTCTTAAAAGCGATATTGTCATTAAATGCATAATCTGGATAGAATTGTTACGCTACCCCAGTTATTAAATTACATGTGAGATTTTTAGAAGCCTTTGTTCTTCCAAATGCATTTGTGACATGGCACAAAACCTGGGCTTTAAAATATATTAGGACTTGATTTTTTTCTTAAAGTCTTTAAACACTGATGTTAATAACTACTTGGTTATTAATTAGAAAATATGTATTCTAATTATTTTGTCAATAGTTTGAAAAAGATCCTCAAATCAGATCAGTTCTGCACTGAGAACATATTACATTTTATTCAAGTGGCAACCCACATACCTATTGGGATTTCCTGAGGCATTTCTTCCTTGATGCATTGGAAGCTGAATTACATTTATCAGGAGTAAAATTGTAAATAAAAATATTTTTCTTAGATACATAATAAGAAGCTGGAGACAGCTGAGATTTCTCTCCACCTCTAAACAAATGTGCTTTACATAAAATATAGCACTCTCTCTCAAATTCTTCCCACTACAAAGAACTTGGTTTCATTTCTAATTCAAGTAAAACCAAAGCACAAGTGACTCTCTAAATTATTTATCCAAATATGTCTCCTTTTAACTCCCCCTTGTCTGATGCAGCCCACCACTCCTTCTGTCCCCCAGAACATTTTCTGCATGGCTGGGGATGAGGCCTGGCTGCCAAGGAGGAGCAGGACCTGGGAAGACTCCTGCTGCACATGCCCACCCCCTGAGTTCAGGGTGACAGAGCAAGGCTGCTCTGGGCTTTTATTTTTAGCAGAGGTTTTGTATGGCACAGGAGGAGATTGGCTGGAGCTAGACTGCAAGTCCTGGTGTCATTCTGCTCTCTGTCAGAAATATATACATATATACACACACAGGCATCCTTTGTCAGATGGTGGGAATCAATAGCTGCTGACTCATGGCAATTGTTGCATCTCTCCCACGATCTCCATTCCTAAAATGTCAAGTGAAACTACAATATTGAGTAAAACAAACAATATTTCAAATTTATTCTTCTTTACCATTTTAGCTGGGGAAATGCAGTATTTTCTACTGGTTTATCTAAGTTGTTTCTTCCACCGTTCCTCTTTATATTAAATGTGTTCAGTTCTATTTTTTGACTATAGCAAAGATTTTACCTACAAATGTATATAACCCAAATACATGTGAACAGTGCGTGCATATTTTACTCTTACATAATGATATTTGATTAACATTTAATTGGGAAGTTATTCTTCACGTGGTATTTTTGAACAGAAGGAAGACATTAATGGGAAAAAATCCTCACAAATTATGCCTCTGTTTGCTTTGTATTCTGAGTGCAGATAAGAAAAGAGGAAATATTTAAGTGGAGTGAAATGAGATGTAGAAGAAGAATGAAAGTAAAGGAGAGGGTACATAACTGCAGATCTGCAGATCAAGGCTGAGCTGCACAAAGCTGAGGGTCCAAGGGGATGCTAACCCTTGCAAAAAGGGTAAGTGTGTAAGGGTAAGTAGGAGGTGGGCAGTACCTGCAATAGCAGCCACCCTCTAAAGGAAAAATTATTCTAGAAGCATATGGAGAAAGAGGCATTTCAAACATGTGTCAGATTTGCCTCCACTCTCGAGCCTACAGGCTGAGATAATTTGACTTAAAAAAGAGAAGGGTGTAAGGCCAAACATGAAAAGCTGTTTATTTAATTTTACCCTTTGTCCTGTAATCTATTTTAGGCAAATGGATGGCTTTTTGTTTTGAATGAGGTGTTGCTGAGATCTGGCCTGTGCTCAGGAAGAGCGGTACTTGCTGGCTGAGCTCTGGACAGGACTCTGAGCACTGCTGGGCTGCAGCTGGGTGCTGAGGGGCACCTACCAGCGCTGCAGGGCTGCTCTGTGGCATGGCTGGGACAGCTGATAATGCACCTTCTGCTGATGATGTTGGGTCAGCAATCAGAAATTATTTCAGCATTTCCCATTGTTGGAGGGATCTTCAAGCCCTTGCTGACCATACAGATATGAGCAAAACCCTGTCTGTTTGTCTGTCTGCAAGTGCACGGCGCTTCCTGACAGCAAGTATCAGCCAGACACTTGAGAGAGGCTCAGGCTTCACACACCATCTCAGAAACCAACTCATGGATGGAAACAGCCTGCTGAGTAAAAGGCAAGAAAAAAGGGAGTCATGCTGCAAGCCGGAGAACCAGTGCAGGAGAGATCTTCTGTACATGCCTTAACCTTGGGAAACCTTAGTTTGGAGTTCAGTCAAGGATGAGACACAGGCCCATAGGAAACTTGCCTTTATTATTTCCAAGGCTCAGGGAGCTACTTGTTTCCTATCTAATCCAAATAGCTCTCCAGATTTGGAGACAAAAGCGGCAAAAACAATAACAAAAATGTCTGTAGTTGTTCCAATAACTCTTTGTACTTGTTTCCTGTATTTGTTTCTGGTTTAATACTTTAATATGGCAGCTGTCATGCTTGACAAGATAAGGAAACCCAGGGTTTCCTTCTTTTACACTTCCAGTTCCCACATGGGGATATGGCCATTTTAGACCTCTTAGTCTGCATTTTTAGGCTACACAAATGCCTTGGACCATCTAGCTAGTCCCTAGCTCTGTATGTAGAGACTCTTTCTATCCATCCCTATACATCTGATGGGGGTTTGGCTGGTCATGGAGGTGGCATATAGCTGTTGTCATGCTGGCCCACTTTAAAAGCCTCTTTGCTGTGACATCGCTGGTCCCTTGTACCCTTTTTTGTTCACTCACTCATCATCCCATGGCATGCAGACACTGGGATCAGGAAATGGTGGTCCCTGGGGTCTGCTTCCGTGTGTCCTATTCAAGGAATAGCAAACAGTGAGCATTTCATATTTAGTTTTAGGGAGGATTATGAACAAATGATAGAAACATGGAATGAGTTTGGAAAAATCATCCCTGAGGAACACCACTAGTGACTAGCTGCCAACTGGATTTGAGTCCATTCACCACCAGTCTTTGGACTCAGCCACCCAGTCAGTTTTTAAAATAACTCTTTGTGAGATATTTTGTTTGCTTGGTTTTCCCAGCATCCCTGTTTCTCCCCATGCTGCAGTGACCTAGATGTCCCTTCTGCGAATGCCTGTCGCTGCTGAGTCCAGTGTGTAACTCTCAAAATGCAATTCCTCTCAAACACCAGTCTGGTTGATCCCATACCAGGTCATAAAAGCAGGCGATACAAAATTATTTCAAAAAGGGCCCAGATGCTTTATATATCTACCTTTTAAATGAATTTATTTACTCATTTTACATTACATGATGAGTGCTTAGATAAAATTCTACTCTCATCTTCAAATGCCCTCAGTTTCTCATTAGTTAAAAGCCCACTCATTAGGAGGAGCACATTCCTGGGACAAACACATCAGCTGTTGTAAATTGTTTCAGCAAAGTTTTCTGCTATTCATTGATTTTATGGAGGTAAGTGCCATGTTATTTACTTAATTAACAACCAGTAAAGACAAAGTTTTTGCTTCTGCTTGCAGTCTACCACTTAGGAAGGATTTCTCTATTGTATTCTGTATCATGTCAATTCTAGATCGCATTTTATTTCTTGGTTTGTATTTTTACCTATAACACTCCAATATGTAACTGCAATATGTAATTGTAAGCAATTTTGGGTTAGAAAACTGATACTGACATGCTGTTTGTGAATAAAATGCACATTTTTAAAAAAAAGAGTAATGTTTTGACTTAAAGGATATTTAAGAATCTGATTTGTCAATTTAGCTCTTAAATGCACTGGGCTGTACGTGCAACACTGCTCACCCAGAGGACAGCTAATTGTATGCTGTTTGAGTATTTAATCCCATATGAATAATAAAAAAATACTTCTCTCATTAGAAGAAAAGCATTTAGGGAAATTGTTTCAAAATGGCAGTCACACCTGTGAACAGTGCATTTTAAAATAGTCTCAAGAGGAGCCCAAAAGAAGATGCAGTTCCTTGTTTGAAAATGAGTTCTATTCATTAATGATTTGTGTCAATGTATTGTTCTGGGTTTTTGTAGAGCTAGAGGTATTTTAAATTCATTTATTTGAAACAATGTAGACAACAAACTAAGCTGTCTATTGGCATGCAAATAAAGTGTAAAGTTAATTTCACCTCAAACGCTTTATGCATATCTTCCAAATTGTCTTGAGTTTCTGTTGCCAAAGTGTAAGATTCCCTTTTGTATTTTCCAAAGAACAGTAATTATTTACTGCAAGCAGAGATTTACAGTGGAAATACACAAATGTTTTAAGAGTTTGCCAACATATTAGGATTTTTTAACTGACTAAAGGTACATTTTTCCTCTCACAAGATTATAAATGCTTAATAACTCCATGAATTCAACTGGAATATTTCCAAATTTATACCCCTCAATTAATTTCAATTGAATTTTCTTGAATTACACTATCTGAAAGCATAATTTATCTTTTTGTGAACTGAAGTTAATTTAGCTTAGAGCATTTTCTCAAGAATAAGCCAAGGCCTGATTGTAGGCATTCTCTCTGTTATCAATTTGACTTAATTTTCTCTCTTATAAGTGCCTCTAATAACAATAAACCTTTCAGAAAATGAATGTGTGAATTTAGCAGATGGTGTGAAAGAAGCTAAACTATTTTAAATGCTTTGCAACAATGTAAACTCATGTATTATTTATCATACAGTGTTACTCATTCATACATTCTTATAAGCCATTAAAATTCCATGCCAGAAGGTAGGATGTATTCTATTAGTGCCAATTAATGTTCATGCTCTTCGGTTAAGAATATTTAGTAATAAAATGAGAAGGAAAATCTATAAAAAGTGAGAACTTCTTTGCAGAATGCGGGTGGTTGGCACTTTAATTTTCACCCATTGAAGGTCAGAGGCAGAAGAGTGTACTGAACAATGCTGAGGATATTAGTCTTAATTGTTCAGGGAATTAAGGCTTTAACAGCTCTGATAATCAATATGGCTCTTCTAAAAGGTATAACCCATCAATTTATTTTTCCCCTTTATTCTTTGCATATGGAGAAGAAATAAATATTAAATTGAATGTAAAAGTTCATGCTTTTGACATAAATTTTGCTGCTTTAAATATTGGAGTATTTTTTTCCTAGAATATATTTGTCTTCAGTTTATAATGCAATAGAAGTAGATGGACTGGAATTGAAAATAACAATGCATCAGGCTTTTACATAAAAAAATTAGATCAGGGATTCATGTATTAGATGCAAGCTAAATTCATATATTTGAGAAATAAAATGGTATAATATTCCTGATGTTGAGTGGTTTCTTCCACCCACAAAATACTTCTTTTACTCAATCCTTTACTAATTGAAAAATTGTTTGTGGCACATATAAATCTCCCTGTACAGACAGATTTAAACCATATTACTTTATCTTCCTCTGGTATTCAAAGTGTCATCAATAATCTGCAGTGATTTAAAATGACAGCACAATCTTTTAACTAGAATAATACTGGGAATTTTGACCTGTATCTTTATTTTTCCTCTGTCAATGTGCTGAGTAGCCCTCAATCTTGCTGGTACTAATGAAACACTTGGCATAAGAAGCAATGTGCACAAGCATGTAGCAGTCTGGCCTCTAAGAGCTAGAGACAAAGGCTTTACAGGTAGATGAGGATAGACAAAGTCATAGGAAATACTTAAATTGTTATTCTTAATAGAATGATTTCAGGCTCCATGGGAGCAATATTTTGTCAATAGCACTTTGCTCCAGTTGATTTCCATGCTTCCTTGCAGCCTTTTCTCTCAGTTTAAGGCATGACACCAGCTGCACATAACAGAAAGAATAAAACTAAACAGGAAATGCCTAAGCAAAACTCTGCCCCAAAAATGATTTACTGTAAATCTGTGATACGCACCAAAGAATGTCCTCTGGCTTTTTCCATTTGCTTTTACATGAATAATCCACAGTTCACAAAAACGTCAGCAAAAATAGCATATGCTTGAATCCCCTTGTCCTTGGTCTTTGAATTTCTTTTCATGCATTTTGCATGAAAATAAAGAGATGTTATTCCATGCTTTGCTACCTGGTATTTATGCTCTTCCCTGGTATTGGAGGTGAACTGTAATATGTCAATCATATGTTCATTTCTGAACTTTGATCTTTATGGAAGATAACAAACACAGAATCATTGAATCACAGAATTACAGAATGGTTTGGGTTGGAAAAGACCTTAAATATCATCCACTTCCAGCCCTCCTGCCACGGGCAGGGTTGCCACCCACTAGATCAGGTCACTGATCACTAGATCAGATCGCTAGATCAAAGCCACATCCAACCTGGCCTTGAACATTTCCAGGGATGGGGCACCCACAGCTCCTCTGGGCAACCTGTTCCAGAGCCTCACCACCTTCACCGTGAAGAATTTGTTCCTTGCATCTAATCTAATCTTACTGTCTTTCAGTTTGAAGCCATTCCCCCATGTTCTTTCACTACATTCTCTTGTAAAAAGTCTTTCTCCATCTCCCTTGCAGGCACCCATTATGTACCAGGAGGCTGCTCTCAGGTCTCCCCAGAGCCTTCTCTTCTCCAGGCTGAACAACCCCAAATCTCTCAGCTTGTCTTTATAGGAGATGCTCTGATTATCTGAGCATCTTCATAACCCCCTTCTGGATACACTGGGACAAATCCATGTCCTTCTTATAGTGGGGTTCCTGGAGCTGGCTGCAGCATTCCAGGTGGGGTCTCACAGGGACAGAGCAGAGAGCGGAACCAGCTGCCCTGACTGCAGGTCACTATTCTCTTCATGCAGCCCTGGGTGTGGTTGGCTTTCTGGGCTGCAAACACAGGGTGCTGGGTCATGTTGAGCTTCTCATCCACCAACACCCCCAGGTCCTTCTCCTCAGGATGTTATTGTCCTGTTCACTTTTAACTTCACTTTTTAACTTGGGATCCAATCTGAGAAACATAACTGGAGAATTACAAAGGTATGTGAGTCAAGAGACTAAAAAATGGTAGTTGGGAGGGTACAGTGGATGCTTAATTTCTCTCTAATGCAGTTTTACATTTTGGACCACAGAAGGTTTCAGGATAGAATACTTCTGTTAAGATGGTATCCTCTGTCCATTTTTCCACATTACTAATGCAAGCCATTATTCAATAAACACAGGAAAAGTGAGACTTTCTGCATAATTTTCAAGCAGAAAAATAACAACAGAGTGAGACCAAAACAGAGGCAGGCTGGACAGATTTGTTCATTCCTGCATTTCCTAAGACAGAGAAATAGACAAAAATGGGTAGATAAACACATTGTAAATTCATATGATATGCATATAAATTATACCTCATAGGGAATAATGTATTCATGCACAAGATTTTCCAAATTATTTTCAAGCAACTTTGAAATGTGATTGTGTGACAAAAAAAACCCCTTAAATACAGTTGAAATGTTTGTATTTATTAGGCATAAGAAACTTCTACACCAAATGAGGTCAGTCTACATTCAAAAAAGAACACTTCTAGCTGCCAATTTTATATATTCCTTGGTAAAATTCAAGCAATTCAGTTTCATTTTTCCATTTTTGGCATCATATTTTATTTCTTTTCCTAGAAAAATAATTTCCTAAAAATATGAGAAATACTAGTTAAAATGAATCTGTTTACCATGAAACAAAGTGAGAAGTATGTTCAGCAACTGCAAGATAGGAGGCCATAGCACATATGAGAGGCTGAAAACAAACTTGGGAAAATGTTGTAAACTTGGTTTAAATCACAAAACATTACTATTTTTTTTTTTTTTAAATCACCTTTCCTCTGTGAGTTAATTGTGCTCTTTCCTATCCTGGATTTTAAATTTTGTTGATCACATACTGCTTATGAGGATGTCATAAGTGTCTGTTGCCATAGGAACTACAGCTTTTATATTTTTTTTTTAGTTTGTTTCTGAATTTTGAAGTAATTATTGAGTTCCATGACAGATGTGCAGTATAACAATACGTCACAGATTAAACCAATCTGTCATAGCTAATTGTGTGGACTATACTTCAAGTCAGCACATAGATGAGGATAAAATGAGAGGATGAATTTGCTGGCTGTTATGAAGTTATGTTGTCTGGTTATATGACCAACATAAAAATCATAATATGCAGCAGCTGAAATGTCATGTGTTGCAGTGCAAAAATGCTGGGATAATCAATAAAAACCATTAGAGAAGAAGGACTGTCCATCTAGAAAACAACATTGATCTGTGTTGGAACACATGGTGTGCAAATAGGTTTCTTTAGCATAAGAGTCTATATTTTTATGAATTTAAGTGGTATATTTTGTAATCAAGGTGTGCAATTAAGATGTCTAGTTCAGTTGTTTTCAATTGTTTGGAAATCAAAGTAGAGTGGAATTCTGAGTATTAAACACAGCTGAGTACAGGTTGGACTAAGTTAACAGCAGTTGCATGGGGTATGTTTGCAATTTTAACAAAAATTATGAGAGGAATATGCAGAAATTAACTGATCTTTTCTATTCAAGAAATGGCAAATTCAAACTTATTAAATGCTATATATTGAAGTCCAGCCATAACCTGCTTCATCCTAAACTGCATAACAGAAACTGAGAAAAATAGAAAACTACATGTTATATTGCACAGTGAAAACTGATCCAGAATTTCCTGAACATGATAAAAGAAACCTCATCAACTCTGCTAGATTTGTGATCAGACCCCATTTCATTCACTTATGAAGAACTCATTTTTGTTTTTAGAATATAGAGCAGAAACTCTGAGAGCATATTCTACTCTGAAAACACTGTAGTGTCACAGAAAGCTATCTGCATGTTTGGGAAGCTAAACTGACCATGATAATGTGTCATTGAATTAAAAAAAAAAAGATAAAAAAGGATAATTTGAACCAGAGTTGATAATGAGCTTCAGGGGTGAATCGTGATTGTCTGTGCTCATTAAAAAAAACAGGGATTAAAGCAGTCCAATTAGTGCCCATGCATGAGAGTAAAGAGGACAAAGTCCAAAGACAGAGCAATGGAAATTGTAATAAAAGATGTTTTGTTCTTGTTTAGAGATTCCTTCATGCATTTGTGAAACAACAGATTTTTTTTTTTTCTTATCATTCAGAACTGTAGGCTTGTCTTTGAAAACTTGTTCCTCTTGCCTTCAGAAGACTTTTTAAAGAAAAAGTATCTGTAATTAAATTCCATCTGCAAATAACATCAGAATTAATTGCAGATTAATGCAACTGTATTGGAACTTCTTCAAATGATGTTTTTTTTCCTTCTAATTATCTCCCTTTTCAGGAACTGTGTGTATGGTAATGTCTCCTGTGTGGAATAAAAGGTAGCACAAAAAGTGAGTTGCTTTGCAAGGAAATGCAGTGCTTTAATTGCAGTGAGATTCTTTAGCCATCTCAAAGGTAAGTATGTTATCTGTGCACTTGCCATCTTATTTAGATTAATAGAGATAGCTGGGTGCCTAACTCCATATAGCTTTAAATAAGGAATTTATAGCAACTTTCAGAGGTATCAAATATTCACTAGAGGATACTGAATGACTGCCATTGACCAGGTGCTAACTTCTAAACAGACTGAGCAGGATTAGACAGATTTCTTCCCCTTTTCTGTGGGATTTTTTTGTGGATTGCAGGGGCAGAAATCTGCATGTCTAGAGTTCAGCAACATGTCCAGCCTTCTTTGGAATTTCAAAGATTTGGTCAATCCATATCTAGAGAATTATTTGACATTTCTTGAGATAAACATTTTCATTTTGTCACTTATGATGTTTTGTCCTGAATGACTAGCTCTGGGGGTGAGCCAGATGACCTGCAGATGTCCCTTCCAACTTCAACTACTCTGTTATTTAAAGTCTTGTCAGGAACTTTAAAATCTTGTCAGGCACTAAGAATTGCCCAAAATTACTAAATTTAGCAAAAAACCCTTAAAATTACCCTGCAATATTATCTCATGATCTAACTCTGTTATGATTTATTATCTTCAATGTTCTAATGTTTAGGGCTCTCAGATCTAAACAAGAACTGTACTGTATTAGTCATCATTATCTAACAAAATGATCTAATTATATGTACATAATAACACAAGGCTGAACAATCCAGCATTTGGATTGTGGGAACAGGAAGCTGGGATCTTTTCCTAGATCTTTTCTTACACAGAAATTCACTGAACTTCTTCTCCTTTTTCCTGGTGCTCTTCCCATTTCATCTGAGCTACCACTTCTTGAGAAAACCAGTGTTTATCTTAATGGATTTGTTCACATGTACTGCAAAGCAATCCAGTCCAAACCATGAAAAATCACTTACCAGTGTAGTAAGATCATTTGCTGCGTCAAAGAGGAAATGCAGAGTACTGTGGTGCATTCCTCAGTTTGTATAAAACAGGAAGGGAAAGGCAGTTTTTGTGTCTTGTTTGTTTGTTTGTTTTCTCAGACCATGGCATTACTTAGATGATTTTGCAGGAGTGCAGGAAAATGGAGAAAAAAATACCAGCTGCAAGCATAAAAATTCCTTCCAACAGATCAGTGGAGTGAAGATAACCTTACATCCTTTTTCAGCAGGCAGGCTTTTAAGTAGTGTTGGCTTGGTGGCAATGGGCCATTTCACCCAAGGATGTCCTTAATAGGATCTAGAAGATTATGAACAAAAATTTAAAACTTGGGTGCTAAATCTATATTTATGTCTACTGAACAAGCATCCAGAGAGGGTAAGGAAACAACGGAGCATAACTCTCTAGCTTGGTAGTGAGGTCTTGCTCCTGGGGAATCCTGCATTTTGGCTTCTTGCAGTCCTGCCCTTCACTCCCTGCCCCAGCCACTGTTTCATGCAAATTGCTTCCTTCTCATCTTGGGAAGGTGCTCTCATATCAGACCACAGGTGAGGGAACTCAGTGCTTTTCTGGGACTGGGGATGGAAAAGCACAAAACTGAGGATAGAGAAGGGCTGTTCTGTAGGAGACGTAAGGACAAAGTAGAGTTTAAGGGAAAGGTAGAAAAGTAGGAGAGCAGTGTCAGACAGGGAAAGATCCTTCAAACCCAAAGGATGGAAGAATGTCATGGAAGATGACAAATGACAGAGGAAGAAATCCTGGTTTATGTAACTTATTAGAGCAAACATATTTTCAAACAGAAACAAAAACATATTTATTTTAGACTTGAAGAGGAATTTAGCAATTAACTGATGTA
Organism: Cyanistes caeruleus; assembly: GCF_971803275.1. Lineage (NCBI taxonomy): Eukaryota > Metazoa > Chordata > Aves > Passeriformes > Paridae > Cyanistes > Cyanistes caeruleus. Next base: position 21,470,321 of record NC_141704.1, on the reverse strand, counting down.
AACTGAGGAAATACCGAGCACAAGTAAAGCTAGACTTTACAGGCAAGGAAAGAAATCGCTAAAATGGATGTAAAAATAGGGAAACATCCAGTGTCAGGACATTTAAAATTCACGTGTCTGGTGCATGTATTAAACCTGCAGTGCACACAGTGATTGCAGTGATTTAACATGTGCCTAAAATGGTGAATGATAGAAAACAACAATTGAAATTATAACTATGTCATACTATATATATTCATAGAGAAACCTTTTTAGTGATCTCTGTATCATAAAAAGATCAGCAAAGAAATCTGAATAACAAACACAGGACAGAGCTGAGTTGTGTTTCTTGGTGACAAGACTGGAGCAGAGACCGATTTTGGAGCAGAGGCAGATTCTGGAGCAGCCACTTGTGGACAGTGGGTGAGCAGCTGCCCCATCAGGTGCAAAATAGGCATGTGTCCAGGGCACCAGCAGCCTTGCAGCTCTGACAGCTCCCAGAGTACTGCAGCCCCAAGCCAGGGTATCAGGGAAAACATCAGACTCTGAAAGGAAAAATTAAGAAGAACACCCCTCATTTCTACAAAGTAGCCTCTTTTTCAAAGATACAACATGTTCTTTCAGCTAGTTCAGATTTGCTTAACGTAATTTACCTTCTTTAACATACAGATATTTAATTTGCCTTCAGAATAAGTAGCTTAGACCACTAAGTCATTAGTAGTATCCCTCTTCTAGCCTGCAGATTGATTATCGCTCTTGCATCTATTAATTTAGAAAATGAAAATGAAATTCAGGGGTAGATAACAATAATTTCATATCCTGAAAACTGCAGAGTTTCTCAGTTGTCTTCATTAATCTGTGTAAGGTAGAAGTGTCTGCCTTTCCCTTAAATTACTTTTCCTGTTGTGACCATTTGAATACACAGAGAGTAAAGGCTGTAGCCCTGCTGTGCTGATCTTTTAGGCAAATCAGACTGACCACAGCAAAGCTTGTTTGGAAGCTGAAATTTCAAATTAGTGCACATTCTTTTTTTATACCATCATTTTAAGTTATTGCTTTATTATCTAGTTTTGTAGACATGAGGGAGCAAATAAATGTTAATGAAAGGTCTGAATCAACTGTGTGAGGAGTCCAGGTGAAAAGAAAGTGAAGTTTCCAGACAGTGTAGTCTATCAAAATTTTTTCCAAAGCATTTCAAATTAGTGTTAACTTTTACAAGATCAGTTTTGCACTTTTCCCTCTTTGCGCTGAGTTTGATATTATCAAAAGCAAGTCAAACCAAAAGGCATTCATTCCCTTATCATCAAATCTGCCTCCATGCTGCCCCTCTAACATCTTACCTTGGTTTTGTTTTCAAGGGCACGTCATAGCAATTTTCCCAGCAAAGCAAGCCATGGCTGTTGGGGTCAAGCAGTGGGTGGTGATGGTGCTGCTGGCTCTGGCTGATGCTCACCTGCCGAAACCAGCACGGGCCCCTCTGGTCCTGCACAAGCCCTTCCTGGTTGTCTGGAACGCGCCAACCGAGCAGTGCAGGCTGCGGTACAAGGTGGACCTGGACCTCGGCGTTTTTGACATTGCATCCAACATCAATGAGACTCTGAGTGGATCCAACGTGACAATCTTCTACCACACTCACCTGGGATACTACCCCTACTACTCAGATAACGGAGATCCCGTTAATGGAGGGGTGCCCCAGAACGAAAGCCTTATCAAACACCTCAGCAAAGCAAAGTCTGACATTGACTATTGCATACCCATGAAGAAATTTCAGGGACTCGCAGTCATTGACTGGGAAAACTGGAGGCCCCAGTGGGATAGGAACTGGGGCAATAAAAGCATTTATAGAAATAAATCTCTCGAGATTGTTAGGAGACGGCATCCTCGGTGGTCAGAGGACAAAATTAGGAAAGTGGCTAAAGAGGAATTTGAAAATGCTGGCAGGAGTTTTATGAATAACACCATCCTTCTGGCTGAGCATATGAGACCAAACGGTTTGTGGGGTTACTATCTTTACCCAGACTGCTACAATTACGATTACAAGGAGCACCCCCAGAGATACACAGGGAAATGCCCACCCATTGAGTCTTTCCGCAATGACCTCCTGCTCTGGCTGTGGAAGGAAAGCACGGCTCTCTACCCTTCTGTATACCTGGATTATATACTGAAGTCAAGTCCAAATGCACTAAAATTTGTTCACTATCGTGTTAAAGAGGCGATACGTGTTGCCTCAATTGCCAGAAATGACTATGTTTTGCCTGTGTTTGTTTACTCCAGACCTTTCTATGCCTATACTTTTCATGTTTTAACAGAGGTAAGCAGACAGACTTCTTTCAAAATTTAGAAATTAGAATTAGCCTCTTAGAAAAAAAATATGTTCTAGAATCTTCTCCTGTATAAAAGCACTTATGCATTTGTTTTTCATATTTAAGGCAGCCTCCTGAGAGGAAGTACTGTAGCCATGGCACAAAACTCTATGCCTTTCAAGAGTTAATATTGCAGTAGTTTGGTCTACCTCTGTGAGATAGTGTTGTATATTTTTAATGAAGGTAGTTTAGAAAGACAGTACAAAGAAATATATTTCTTAAGGAAGTAATTCATTCTGATATTTTTATTCTTCAGGGCAGCTTGTGAAACGAGCTTGACAGATTTTGTGAAGTTTAAAATTAATTAGTGCAATGGAAAGATAAACTTTCATGAGACAGGAGCCTCAGGGCTTTTTTGTTTCTTTATGCAAATGTAAATTCATTCAGTATAGAAATAAACTAGTCAAGTAAAGTAATCTGTCCTGGAGTTCCTAACTCCTGCACGATGAGCACTGGCCATCTATCTCACTTTTCAGAGGTACAACATCTTCACATCTAACATTTAGTGCTAGACTGTGGAGTTCTTTTTTTAAAGAAACCCAGTTTTTGAGTCATGCAATGTTCCACCAACCAGTGATCAAGTGCAATAAATATGTAGTGGCCACAACGCTGATGGTAAATTGTATATGTTCAAATCTCAGACTTTCTGGATATGTAATGATGGTTGTTGCTCTGACTTTGTTTATGCACATAATAGGGACGCACAGACACTTATTCATTTCTCTAATAGTCGCCTCAAGTGCCAAAAGTTTTTCTTTGGTTTCTATCAAGTCCATGAGAAAGGAGAAAATCTGTGACAGGGAACTCATAGAAATAATCCCTTGATGACATAGGGTATATGGGGGTGCTCCCTCCCTTTATTTCATGGAAAGCTGCATGGGAAATTCCTTCTAACGCTTCCAGAGACAAGTTCATGGCTCAAACCCGAACAGAAAAAGAGAAAGAAGTGGCAGGGAAAAGGCAAAGTTCAGTCCAGTGAACCACAGGCTGTGGGGGGCTTCAGCCTGGAGCTGGAGCTGAGGAGGTGCAGCAGAACCCTGAGAACCTGAGAAATATTTCAGGCTGACCCCAGGAAGCAAATGGTACATAGAAGTAATTGGAATTTGGTCTGGTTCATTTTCAGCAATCAGGAGCTCTCTGGAGGTGTTTTCTCTGTGGAAAGGTGGTACTAGCTGACTCAGAAATCATGGTCAGATAGGCCAGTCTAGTCCTGAAGGCAAGGAGTCACTGGGGTCAGTACAGGCAGGATGTCACCCAGAACACCCTCACTGAAGAACTCAGGCTAGGAAATACATAAGAATTCTTCAATGCAGTCTGTAATAATACATTTTTATAAAATTAATTTGTCCCTTGATCAATATAAAAATACCATGAATGTTACTGTAAGCTATGAAAACTAGCATGCTGTTACCAGTTATGTGTGAGTTCAAAGTCTGTGGTGGTACATAGTCACTGTTTCACCTGAAGCTATTTTCTGAACAGTACAGTGGTAATTTGAAGTGATGCTCCTCTCAGGTTACATTCTTTAACTCACCAGCCTGCAGCACGTAGCCATTTACTTTTGATGCTTGAAAGATTGTTTTATTACTCTGCAGCCATAAAAGATCTTTGCATAGCCAGAGAAACATATTTGGATTATGTACCACTACATATTTTCTAATTAGGACAGCATGGGCAGGGTACTCAACATGGAACAGGGCTTAATGTGTCCAGACTACACACATCATCTGTGAGAACAGCTTGGGTCTGACAGGAGCTTGCAGGGCTGTATTTAAAAACCTTCTACATAGAAATGATCCAGAAAATTATGTTCTTGTATTCTTTCATAGCCCTGGAGCCACTGGGATAATTTAAATGCAGTTTTGTGTGTTCAGGCTTTAGACTAGATTGGAGCTTCTCATTTGACTCATGCCAAACCCTTAAGTGATGCTCACAAAGTTACAAACAAGGCATGAAACCTCTGAGCTCCAGAAACAATGTGCATGGAGGTGACAAGGAAAGGTCCCAGGACAATGACATCCAGGCTAAATGGCCACAGAAAAATTGAGACAGTAGGCAGATGGGATAGTTACCTGACCTCTGGCAGGGACTGGGCCAGGACAACCACAGCCTGGCTCCATTGAGCTGTGCAAGAACTGTGCTTTCTATTCCAACTGAAACACTACTGACATTCAAGACTTGTGTGCAAGCCCTTCTGTACAAAGGGCTTATGTGAAATTGCACAGTGGAGTCAGAAAAAATGGTTGTAAGTCAGAGTCACTAAGGAAGAGACACAGGTCTATCAAACCTTCAAAGAGATGAAAGGCCCAGACAGATGCTGTAGCTGTGTGTGCTGTACCTTTCACCCTGACTGCATCTGAAAATCAGGTGAGTTGTGCATAAGGTATCTGAGAAATTAATCCTGCTTTTTATCTTGGAAACAATTTATAGATTCTGAATTGGGATCCAAATCATTATGAAAGGTTTTTGTATTTGCTAGAAATGTGTATAAGCAGTTTGCCATCTGTAGGGTATTTAGAAACTTTCTGCTTAGACAATTCACTGCTAAGTGTGTGGGAGAGGGAAGTTGCACAGTAGCATCTGTGCTTCCTGACTAGATGTCTGGAATTATTAATAAAGCAGGATGACAACTGACAAATGATTAATAATTAATAATATCAACCCTGTTGTTCCCCTGCAGATAGTATTCTCTGATGACCGGGTGTGCATTTGTATAGAGACCAACCCCTGCAACCATGCTAGGCTTGAACTACTATTGCTGAACACAGAAAACTCTTGTCTGAAACTAAGGCACTTTAAGATTACAGATACACTTACTTTTCTTTCCTCAACATGTAACTAGAACTGACTGTCTTGATCCATCTCGAGCTCCAAAACTGATGGTTTAGTTCACCTCCTATCCTTTTAAGGTCCAGTGCAGGGACTTGGGTGATCTAAATACAAAGAAACATTGACACTAGACACTAGAGACTGGACATAGACACTAGAAGCCCCCTCCTCCCTGCCAAATCAGGTGTCCAGTTGGGGATAGCCCAGCATAGTCTTGAGGACCTTAGGTAGTTGCACACTGCCCCCAAAAGCTTGAACAAGAATGAGCATCAAAAAGGAAGAGTCTTTGCTGACTTGTTAATCATTTGGACAAATACAAGTAGCCAAATTCTGATACAAGGATCAAATTAGGATTCCCCAGCTAGATAAATGCTAAGATATTAATATTTAAAATACCTATTTTTTTTAATTTAAATTGCATGTTTTCTTCCATATGGGACTTTAATTACACTCTCAAAGAAGAGCCATGCCAGTGAGTCCCCACCAGTGCCAAACTGTGCTGTGTGAGAAGGGGCACCCCAAAACCAGGACTACAGTGTCTGAGGCTGCTGGTGGAGTTCATGCTCACACAGTTCTTCCTCAAGGCTCCTCCTTATCTCTGGCCCAAATTTGCCATGCTCAGCTATTAGGAAGAGGCACATATCTTTCCTTTTCTCAAAATACCCAAATGAAGAATGAAACCTTTATTTTCTAACCCTGTCTGTGGCAGAGGAGGAGGAGGAAGTAGGGAATGGTGTCTCCTTCTTTGTATGACTCTCTGCTGGTCAGAGCATCTGCCTCGGGTGCAGAAGCTCTTGGCTCTGTTCTCTTCCCAACCTGCTCAGGATGAATCCAGCACCCTGTGTCAGGCACAGAGTTAAGGAATCATCAGACCAAAAAGAACAAGCAGTCAGAGAGCAAAAATCATGCAAGGGTGCGACCTCCTGTCTATAGGTCAGTTGGGGAAGAGCCCTTCTGTGTTGATGGCTTTTGAAGTACAGAGCCTGGCACATTAATTCAATAAAAGACATAACTATGCCTGGAAATGGCAGCCAGAAACCTTCAGTCTTTCCTTGTGGGCAGGTTACCTAATTAACACAAATTTATCATAAATGTAGTCAGCTTCCCACTTATTTCTCTTTCTCTCCTCTGAACCTTCATTGTTCTGGTGCACAGTGAAATGGCATCAGACAGAGATGTCATCTGAAACCTCATGAGGAACCTTCTCTGGGTTATGTATCAGACCAAACTCTTTCTATTTCTCTCTTCTCCTGGGAAGGACTCTTAGCACTTGACCTTTGTTCTAAAGAATACAAAAAGAGGAAATTTAAGGCACAAGGAAAGTGTTTCAATGTAGTCCTATACAATATTTTTGTGATGAACTGCTGTTTTCACCAGCATTTAGCACCTGTCCAGGTGCTGCAAGAGTCCTTTAAGAATCCCTAGGAAAACATACCTTCCAATAAAATGCCAAATTTTGGTCTTAGCCCAAGAAAAGTGCTGAACTTCTCACTGTTGCCAAGGTGGTAATTCTAGACTGCAGGAAAGTGGAAGAGAAGGTGCCCCAGAGCCATTGGTCTTTACACATCTAAAGGCCTGGATTAAATGTAAGGATTATTTCTTTTCAGTTTTATATCCATACAAATTAGATATGAAGTGCTGTAATATTTTTGTGGACCTGATAAAACTGAAAAAGAAAGATGTGGAATATGGGGTTATAAAAACAAGATTTTCTGACTTCTGGTCAAGCACTCTAATTCCCAGAGCATATTCCTTACAAAACGTTTATTTTAGCGTTTTCTCAAGTCTTAGTTCATCCAGCAATGCTAAATATTTATTGCTCTTAATTAATTAATTAAATACTTATTATTCTGATAAGTTTTAATTCATTTCTTAATGAGACCCGAAATGTGTTAGTGCAAAATCGCTCAACTGTCATGTGAATAATGTAGAATCACAGACTACTCTTTGCATCTGGGTAAACTTCATAAAATGTGTTGCAGATGATGAAGGCCCACTTACACAGAGGAATATATTATTTTGTAATTAATAATAATAACATTCTGTACTTTTGCTTTTCTAAATTTGCCACCACCATACTGAGATAATTTCGCTGGTATTTTTGATTTTTCTCTAGTTAAAGAGTTGCAAAGACTGTTTAAAAGACCATAAGTATCTTTTTAAAGGAATTTTTTCTTTGTTGAACTGAGAAATGTAATGTCTGTCATTACAAACATTGATCAGGAATTACCTTTTAATTAATTATTGTATACAGAAAAGGTTTTAGGTGTAGTTGATTATGCATTGAAATTTTGGGAAAAGGGTTCCTTCCTACATATTTTTGAAGATTTAATTTCATTTTTCTAGACATAATATTCATAATCTCAGAGAATGGCTTTAGGACACTGTCAAGATACATTGCCATGCTGTTGGTAAGGCACTGGTGACTCCTGTTCAACACTCAGGCTGCTCTGGTAGAGCTGTATTATTGCTACTGCTACAACTCAGCTCCTTATTGGTTCAATTCTAGAAGCGGACATGGTTAAATCAAAATACAAATGTGTGTGCATTTAGTTTTTTCCCCCTCCACTTGGCACTTGTAGCAGGAAGAGAGGTTCATTTTTCAAAGATATGTTTCTTGGACTATTTGCACTCATGCTGGTAGAAACAGCAGCCCTGTAAGTCTGTTGGCATGGCTAAAGCAGCACGAGTTAGACCCCCGCCTAAAGCCATCAACTGCAACTAGATACCGATCCAGTGATGTGTGGTCATACCGACCATCACTTGCCAAAAAATATTACCTAGGTAGTTTGGTAACCATTCAAAGACTAGTAGATAAAATAGATCACTAAATTCTTGCTCTACCAGCTTGGCTGGAGGAACCCTTGTGAATAAACTATAAAGATTTCATTATTTAGTAGGCACACTTATGAATGCTACCTATGCAAATGTTTGTAGAGATGCAAAAGGGCTTTCTAAACTAAACAGTGATTTTGATGCCTTAAGTTTTAGCTTTCATATTTTTCATATTCTGTGCTGCCTAGGTGTATTGTTTTGAGCTTCATATTAAGTGTTAGTGAGCTCTCTTCACAGGGTAGGCAGACAAAACAATTCCTTTTCTAGCTTGAGACCAAGGATAATTGTTACAAGTTTCAGACCCAAAAACATAAACAACAGTGGACTGAAGAGAGAAAACAAGGATGGGACTTCATAACCTGAAGCTGTGATTGGACAATTCACCCCAATATGCAGACGGACCAAAACTTATAAAAATGTGGGACCTCATGACCAGTGGTCCATTTTGTGACCATTTTTAAATTAATCTTGGGTGTAGCCCTGGCCAGGCTCTTGTACTGCCCAAGGTGTATCCTTTATGGCCTTTCAATAAACACCTACTTTATTCTTAACTCTGTCTAGCCTCTGTTCTAGGTCAGCCTTCTAAAGGCATCAGTTCTATTGTGAAGAATATACCACATCAATGGGTATATTCTGGACCAAAGTTGCCTCTGGGGAAAAAAAGAAATTATGCTAATAGCCCAGTGATATTTTACTTTTGTATATTTGTTTTTCTCATGTGTGAATTTGGCCTTCTTTTTCAGAGGGACCTGGTCAATACCATCGGGGAAAGCGCGGCTTTGGGAGCTGCTGGAGTTGTTCTCTGGGGCAGCATGCAATATGCCAGCTCAAAGGTCAGTCATATCAGTTCAGCAGTTCTTAGAATCACCACAATGCCTCTTGTCTGACACCACACCCTCCAGAGCACCTATCTACCTTTGTCAGTGTCATCAGCCAACAACAGAGGATGATGGCTCAGTACTGCTTTCAGGTCTCATTTATTCTGTTAGGCTGAAAAGTCCTTTTGCTCCACAGCACATTGATTTGGGCAGGTCATTTGTAGCTCAGTGGAATAATGAGTCCAGGTGAGGAGAAAGACACGTTTCAAAAAGAGCCATGCAAATATAAGCACAGCTTGTTTTACAGTGTTCTACTTTGTAACTACGGCAGTTGCCCAGATAGACTGGGAAGGAACGGGGTCTGGAGGTGAGGTATTTTTCTCCAGTTGCTAATGTTGAAATGTTACATGGAAAATAATGTCACAAGACAAGCCCTAGTTACTTCTCCTAGGTTCTTCAGACTCATGAATAAACCTTCTTGAGGAGATGGGAGGCAGCACTGGAGTGTCCCAGGAGGCATGGGATAGCCCCCATCCCTAAACCTGGGCTTTGGTGCCCACTCTGCTTTTCATGCAGTCTGCTCTCCTACTCCTGAAGTCTCTGGCAAAGTACCATTGACTTGGGCAGAGGAACCAGGAGATTTGAACTTGAACTTTCCAATTGCAATTGCAGCAACTTCTGCTCTGGTTGATGAAAATTCTGTGGCTCCTGGTAAACTGAAGGTATTGGAATGATCAGGGCCAGAGTGGTGACTTAATGGTTCGTCCCATGCACTTTGTCTAGTCAGCAGTTACCAGAAATCTCTACTTAAGGAACCAGTTAGTCTCAAATATGAACCATGTGAACTCTCTCTCTGCTTCCTGGGACTCCTCCCTACTCTCACACTACATGTTCCTACCAGACACTCAAATAGAAACTAAAGTAGAAGTCAATACTTTTCTAATCATCCACATGGAATTAAACTCATTTAAAACAAATAGATCAGTATGTAAGTCCAACAAGATCTATCTCAATGGATTACTTTAGTCAAGAACAGCTTAGCAGTAGCATCTTTTTAGACATAATAATCTTGGACATAGTGCTAGGTGCTGAGAAATGTGTTGTGGTCTTCTGTTATCCACAGGAGAGCTGCTTGACCGTGAAGCGGTACATTGATGGACCTTTAGGACATTATGTCATTAATGTGACCTCAGCAGCCAAACTCTGCAGCAAAGTCCTCTGCAAGAAGAATGGAAGATGTATCCGCAAAAACAGCGACTCTTCTGCTTATCTCCATTTGTCACCCGCTGATTTTCAGATCCACGGCCACCACACAGAGAGGGGCCCCAGGTTCCGGGTGACTGGTCAACCCAGCCTGGAGAGCATTCAAGCCATGAAGCAGACATTTATTTGTCAGTGTTACCAGGGCTGGACAGGAATATTTTGTGAATTACCTGACCAAAAGCTATTGGAACACTGGGTTCATGTAGTGTTTAGTAGATCAAGAAAACAAAGCTTTTTTATCTTCCTCTTAGGAGCCATGCAGCTTCTTCTGCTTTGTTCTACATGTTAAGGTCTTCTAAGGCAGTGCAAGGGAATAAAAACGGTGCCTACAACAGTTCTATTTCTTAAAAAAAATATATATTGTAAAGGGAAAAGGCATTCGTGATTAAATAATTTAATTTTGTTTTAGTTATTTTCCACTACTGCAACTTTTTAAGACATTAAAAATTTTGAAAACATTTTTTTACCACCTCCTTTACTCCTTCCTTCTGTTTTACTCGTGTTCAACAGATAAAGATTCTGTTGTTGCCATGGAAGTTTTACCTGAGGAAAGAAGTTGAATTAACTCGTACAAAGATTCAACCATGTAGTAGTTTAAAAAGAAGAACACAGAACCTCTTTGTTTCAGGGCTGGGTGATTTAACATGTTGTGAGGGCAGTCTTGTGGACCAGGGATTGGGAACTGTTCTCTGCAGCTCTTGCTGAAATCAAGTGGTACCTTGTGTGAGCATCTGCACTGTGTCCAGAGCCATATCCATTGATCCTCCTACTTCTGCACAAACAATGTGAAAAGTGTAGATTTATACACCAGCACACAGCTTTAAAAATTTATATTTTATTTGATTCATCTTACTTCTAGAGGTATCAGTATTTCCAGTATTAGTGTTCTGCCACCAGTTTCAAAGATACTGTCTGTCTCAATTACTTTTAGGCGAGGGGATTCTGAGCTCTGAGGGCAGTGCTGGCAGCTGGCAGCCAGCAGAACTTCTGCCTGGGCAGGAAATAGGGAAGTGCTTCCTTGCTCACCCCACCCCCTTGGGAAGGAGGCATGGCTGCTGCCTTTGGAACTGGTGCAGGTCTTTGCTTTCTGCTGGCTGGGCAGGGAGTGGGAAATGAGAACAGATCCTACTGTCAGTGTGTGTTTCCCTCAGCAGGTCCGGAGAAAATGAAGAACTCCATTCATTGAAATATTTTGGCTTGAAGCCTTTGGCTTCAGATGGGGACCTCTCTGAAGGTGGTGTAGCTTAATGAACTACTGATTACTGGTTAATTTAGCATCCATAACACGCTGTTCTGTCAGGCTGTGCCATATCCATTTGCAGTTATTCATTGATTCACGTTCATGTGTGAACAAATGTATTCCATCAAAGATCTGTCTGTCTTCCACATAGCCTTTCAATGGAACAAACAATGGATGCCTTCACTGAATTGAAGACAAACCCAAGAAATTTCCTATACCACTCTGACTTACTAAAATAATTTTATTTGAGGTTTTTTGTGATGCATTGGACTGAGTATTGTTCCAGATCATGGACACAGACATTAATAAGAAACTCACATGTGAGTCTAAAACTTCTTTTTTGCCCATATTAGTGTCTATATTGATCATCCGTGGCCTGACTACATTGCTTACATTACACAGTACCCAAATCCTGTAGCAGTTTGATTAAAATCAGAAAGGTTCTGTGGAGAAGATATTCAACTGTGTTAGGCAGTCTGAATCTGGCTCTTATCCAGGCCCCCTTCTTGACACTGTCTTAAATTACTTTAAAAATTAACATGTTTTTATGAATTATAATCTTCTGTATTCTCTGTAATCTCCTTATCTCTGAACATTTCCTCATGGTAACCCTACATAACAAAAACTATCTTTGTTTTGCCCAGATCAGATTAACAGCTGGTGTGAAAGGTGATGCTCAGATTCACTTGAACCAAAGATCCAGCTCACTACAGACCTGCAGTGGATGTTAAGGCTGTCTTTAAACCTAGATGCTGAAATTGAACACACTTCAGTTGAGACTGAGTGACTTGGGGCCTATATTGAGTCATTGTAATGCCATGTGCTGAAAAGCTCCAGGAGAGCTTTGCCACTGACCTTTTGCTTTGTAATGTGTAACAGCAATGGATGACAGCAAAAATAAAGGTAAAAAACTTCCTTATTTTGGTGGGGGAGAGGAAGGATTAAAATTGAAGTTTAGAAAATCTGACAGCTATTAAGAGCCAAGCCTTTAAATTGAAATTATATCTATTGGTATATTCTGCTTTAGCTTCTTTATCCAGTTCAGATTTTGGTAAACTTCAAGGGAACTTACACCTATTTTATTATCTTGAGAGCACAGAAACTCTTAGCCCAGTTTTGCTAAACACCTGTCACCAGTGTCAGTCTGTATTTAAACTGGATGCTCCTGGTTTGTGTAATGCTGTCCTATAGAGCTGAAGTGAAAATATTGTAGTGCTTACACACTGTGTCAGTGAAATGTGTTTATAAAATGTTCTGTTGTCACTTCATAATATGTTTTCATTATTCCTGTATGCTTATAAGGATAAATGATGTTGAAACTCAAATAGACTATTTATTTGGGTAGCATAAATTCAATAAAACTGACATAAGGTCTTCATCAGCTAAAGTTCTGGTACTTTGTGGGAAATTTCTGCAAACTAAACAAATGCTATGGGTGAAATGTCCATGTTCATGATTCAGTCTGTGATGTATATGCTGTATGAGGAAATACTGGTAGAGACTTGTACATAAGGTTCTGTCAGTTTATGTCAAGTCTGAATTTGTCCAGTGATTCTTCTTTAGCCTGGGGTACAATTTCACACAGAGTGTGTGAGTGTCTGTGGTAGTACATCTATTTGGACACAAAGGTTTCTGAATTTGGGTCATATATTTCTGTGAAGAACTGCGAGCCCAGTTCTGCATCTGCATCACGAGGTTGTCTTAGCTAGAAGAGCAAAATCAGAATGTGGTCTAGGCTGTTAAGAAGCCTAGATTAAAGGAATCAAGTATCTAAGTGAATGTAATTTTACAATTTATTTTCTATTTCACTAAGTTAGAGCCCTTTCTTTTGTGAAGAAAACACCATTTACCATATGACAATGTCCCTGGAAGAGGTGGAGTTGGAGGTAGCTCTGCTGCTGACTGAGGACAGGTAGAAGTTGCACTTATGAATGTAAGGTATCTCATGTCTTGAGTGGCCCTGTGTGGGACCACCAACTACACCAGCCAGTAGTATGTATTTACCAAAGTTAGCATGTATTTGATTCCTTAGCTCCACAAATGGGTGACTTTCTGGGAGAGGGTCACTGTGTGGTGCTGCAGTAGTGCCCTTTACCAAGGAGAATCCAGGGTCTGGTCATGCCAGATTGGCTGGAAACTGATGCTGGGCAGGACCACAGAGCATGCACCACATGGAGAAACATGAAATATAGTCAAAACCTTGGTAACAATTTAATTAATTAAATTAATTAACAATTAATTTAACTTTTTGAAGTTAAATTAATCTCCCTTAAATTAATACTACTCTTAAAATTAAACTATTAACTAATTGGTTAACTTAATACAGATTGTACAGTTCAATCCAGACATGATCCAGCTTGTGTCTCTAGTACAACTGTTGGAGGAGGGAGAGTTTAAAGAAGAAGAGAGCTTTTATGATGATGTCCTTACCTAGAACCAGTTCTTAAACCATAGTTGAGCCTGGAAAATAGATATTGATTTTCAGAGACAACAGAAATAAGGGTTTGATTTATTTTATCTGAACTACTTCTGCTTCAAGATGATCATGGACCCAGACCCCCGTTATTCCCAAACAGTGAGCTGTAGACTCCTTTAATTAGCTGAGGATAAGCAATGACAAAACACTGACATGCTTTCAGTTTTTGTCAAATTTTATCATTTAGCACTCAAAACCTTTGAAAATTGGGGAAATATTATGCTAATTTCCTATTTCTCTCTCACCACAGCTGGGTGTTGCACTTAATAAATTTTTATTTTGAGCAACTCATAAAATATAGAAAGCCTTGGACCCATTTGTTCCACTTCAGTCTGACTGATAAATGTGTGGGACTGTAGTTCCAACTTAACCAGCTTTAGGTGCCACTGGCATCTTCTTTCCACTGTCAAACTTTCCTCCCACTCCCATCCATCCATCCATCCATCCACCCATCCATCCATCCATCCATCCATCCATCCACCCACCCACCCATCCATCCATCCATCCACCCACCCATCCATCATGTGTGCTGTTCCCTGCCTCTGCTGGCACAGATGCTCAGGGGCCCTTAACCTGATCTGGATTGGGAAATCCTCCAGGTCAAATGTTCCCTTGTTAAAATACAGGTGCTTTCCCACAATGCATTTTTTTTTCTTTTCTTTTCTTTTTTTTTTCTGAAAGTCGCATTAATTCCTTTATCTGACTCACATCATGCTGCCCATAATGTTGAGCCAGGGCTAAGGAAGCGTACAAAACCCACAAGGAAGTGGTAACAAAGCCATGAGCTGAGTATTGTCACCCAAGCCAATAAAGTGTGAGTAAGCAGCCTTGGTGTGCAGCTGGCAGCATCAGTCATGGCTCACCCAGCCCGTGCCCTGGGTCTGTGTGGCAGGGGGAGGGCAGTGCCTTCCTCTGCTCTCCTCCCTGCCCCCATGTACAGCAGGCAACACATCCACCCAAGGATGGGGACACTGCCATGCCAGGGCACCTGCTGGACTCCCCAAAAACTGAGGGCTCCTTGCAGTGATCAGCCCAGACCTTGGTGCCTCTCAAGATGCCAAAGTCAGGATAAGCAAAATTCCCCTGGCGTGGCCCAGCTCAGGAACATGGATATTTAATGTGTTTTCTGAAGTACCCTTTTGCCACTGAGTCTTAAGGCTGAAAAAAGATGAGAAAGGCTTCCTGGCTGAACATAATCCTGTGACTTTTTTGTGTTTCATCAGCTTTTTCCAAATGCAGTGTTCTTGACTAGGGTCAGTGGCTTTGTAAAAATGGGAGTGATAGGATTGTTTAGAAAGGAGCTAATAGCTCTCACCAATGAAACCAACAGAATGAAATCTCAGACCAGTTTGGATTTGTAATGCTGCACATAAATACATTTTTGTATGCTTCTTTTAAATCTTCTTTTAAAACTCCTTTCTAAGATTCAAAAAATGTTGCTTAAATTAAAAATTATATTAGTTTTGCACTGAAACCATTTGCTGTAGATAATAAATTAAATTTTCACATCGTGCACAATAAGGATAGATATGAAAGATTTTTGCCAAGGAAACTTTGATCTGCTTAACACACTGTGGCAGCCACAACTTCTCTTTTTTTTTGCCTTTCAGGAAAACAAATTTCCTGTCAATCTGTGCCAGACTCAGAGGGTGGGCATGTTTGCAAACACAGGTTACTCTAAAAACACGTAGGAAATTATAGTTCTGTACACTTTGAAGAACCATACTGACTGAGAACAGTGCAGCTTCTCAGATAAAAATGTTCTATCCTTGTAAAAGCCTAAGGAAAATCAATGCTGTTGCATATTGCTTGATGAATTTAAAGCCCCTGAGTTGTTCTCACTTAGCCATGGCACTTGGTGCCTTCCATATACCGTAGCACAAGGCAGTAAGGAGCAGCTAGAGGTCCTGTTAGGAAGGAGAGGAGAATTCCTTTGGTGGCTTCCCAAATTAAGTTTGATTTAACCTAGAGAGTTAACTTTCCTGCTTTTAACACTTGCAGCATATGAGATTATCCCTCTTTGAATGTCAACAGAGTAATTCCATGGTGGCATTTTTCTGATTCAAAAGGAATACCTTTTTTAAGCTGTAGTAAGAAAACAAGGGGCTCTGTGAACGGGTGTTGATATCCATATATATCCAGGTGCACATGTAAATGACAGTATGCATGTTCATACTGTGATGCATGTGTCTGTGAGCTTGACTCAGAAGCAGTAGAACAGTTCTGAGGGGTGTGAAACTTTGTTTTTCTGCTTGGCAGGAGCAAGCTTGGAGCAGTTGCGTAACCTTATAGTCTGGCATGTATGGCCTGAGCTGCTGCATGGATTATGTCTGTTATATAACCCCTTTTATACAGGAAGCTAACAGCATCTAACAAGAGAAAAATAAGCAGACTTCTATAATTTCAAACAACAGTATTTTAAACTTCACTTACGTGTCTGCTTCTATTTCAACATTAAATTTGGCCTCTTCAAAAATTTTATTTATTTTTTGACTAGGGTGATATTTTAACACACTGGCAGCCTGTTTTCTCAGAGAAAGTCAGAGTTCCTTTGTCATTTTCCCATTACAGCAAGAACTTTCCTAGTTTTATTTAAGGTGCTCTCCAATGTCTGTGAAAACAAAGCAGCCTAGAGCATCAGTCCTGCTATTTTATCTCAGACAGTCAAGAAGTCTGATATTTATGGTCAATTTTTGGAAAAATGATGTTTGTTTTCATGGCAGTAATAACCCTCTCAGTCAATTAGACAGCAGATTATTAAGAGCACTTCTTGTATTACTCCTTCCAAAGCTGAGTTTGCATGGCAGAACATAAAGCATTTCGTTTTTCCCTCTGCTGAAGGTGCTCCCTACCTTGTCTCTGTGTCCACTTGCCCTGTGTGCTGTGGAAACCTTTCAGGGCTGAAGCCTCCCTCCTGGACAGCAATGTGGTCAGTGGCTCACATACACAGGGGACAGCTGGGGTTTTTAGCTGACACTTGCATTCACCCTGTGTTGTTCCCCTTGCCCTCCATGTGTGCTGCGCTTGCCTGTCCCCGTCATGAGGAGAAGTGAGCATTTCAGTGCCCAGGGAATCTGCCTCTCCATTCTGCACACGGCTCCCACGGGAGTGATAAAAAAGGCCCCTGTCAGGTATTGCCTCTCCCTTGCTGGGCTGCCTTGGCTCTGTGGCTACAGGGAGTACCCAAAGCACTGGCAGGGCAGTTTGATACAGGATTTCCCTATATGGGACACCTATCACAGGCCCTAGTGGTGATTCTGATTGTCCTCCAGTGGGACCCAGGGGTGGGGGAACACTGGCCCCAGATGAGATGCAAGCTGGCCTTGGCAGGGACAGGACAGAAGCAGGGCCAGTGCAGGCCACTCACTGCTCTGTCAAAGGTGCTTCCTCAAGCTTTGTAAAACTGAGTTGGGCTCAAAGATCCCACCTTGAGACCTTGAGTACCTACAATGGACAGTGATGCTCTTTGCATGGGATTAATTAATCCAGGCAGGCAGTGAAGTCCTTTGGAAGCTTTGGACTACCCCTTAGACAAGTATTCTTTTCTTAAGTGTCTAACATCAAACATTATGGTGTGGAATTTGGGCATTTTTTCTAAACCTAGAAGTAGGGAGGAATGAGACAAACTCTCTCTGGGCCCCCATAAGAATTCAGGTACTGATACACCTCAATTTAGAAGGAGTAATGATGTGTAAGCACCACTGTTGCATTCATATCTCAGCAGCAATTCTCAGGTCTGAGCATACTTAGGCTAAAAACTAATGATAAGCCAACCTGATTTCACTGAAGATGCTAATTTGAGTGGTAGAGCTACCTCACTTTTCACACTAACCTCACCAGAAAACAATCTCCTATTTTAATTTTGTTTGGATTTCTCCACTCTTAAAGGGACACAACCTCATCTGCTGTAAGATGGTTTATCATCACAGACTTGGAGTAGCTGAAAAGCAGGCATGAAATATTCATGTTTGCTTTGTTCACCCTTGGAAATTTCCTTTTAGACTGGCCTTAGTCCTTTAGTTCCCAGCACCCACCAGCTGCTGTAAGGACTGTCAGTAGCAGTTCCTGAAAATATCCCCTCAGTGCTCCTTGCAGTGAGGCAGCAGGTCCTGTGACAGCTGATGAGAGCCAGATGGAAAGGCAGTACAGGGGCATGGCCACTGAGAGAGGATCATCAGGTTTGTTCCAAGTCTCCATCCATACATGAGGCTTACCAAGATTTACATGACCCCTGGCTCAAAATTATTGCAATAATCCCTTAGACTGACAACACTGAATGGCAGTATTTTGTGCAACACTAACATTTAGCTCTAATCTAATGCTCAGCTGGTGGGGATGAAAAAAATCAAGTGGGTTTTTTTGTTGTTGTTGTTGTGTTACAGCTATTCTGTAGGAGTAGGAAGAGAGGAATGTCACCCATATCTTCTGGTGCTCAGTGCAAGCTGTAATCATTCCACTGTGCGTGTGGGTGCTTGTTCTGCTCAGTTTGGGGGCCAATCTTTCCCTACCTCAAATACACACTAACTCTGCTGGACCCCAGGAAGGGTGGTGGGAGGAGAGTCAGCTCCTTTCAGCTGCACAGGGCTAGCCTCCTGTTTAATTTCTATGAGAAGAACATGCTCCGAACATTAAGCATCACTGGTTCAGCTTTCAGTTGGGATTTGCCTTACAATTGCATCAGGAAAGTGGGCAGAGAGGAAGGCTGCTTCTCAAAAGAACCAATTCAGCTCAATTTAAAATGCTGTGAGGAGTAAGAGAGGCAGAGGGAGAGCCCAAGAAGTTCTGATGCTTTTAAATGGGCTCCTACATTTTTCCTAACTCAGCCTGAAGTCAGGCGGCTGGCTGTGCTGGGTTGGGGTCCTCTGTGCACATACCCCATCTCCTGCTCTTTGCAGTCTGGATATTTTGAACTACAGGTAAATGAGCAGTGTGGCAGGAAACCTGGGCATCCTGGCAGCTAGCTGAAGCCAGCTCCTCAACACAGTTTTTATGTCTTGAGGCTGATGTACCCCCAAAGAATGTGAAACTTCTTGGCTGTGCACATGCTGTAATCCACATAATTTTTAATCTGCTATACCCCCTGAAGACAACTGAGTAGCAATGCAGCCCATTCAGGCTGTTTTAAAACTCAGGCCACTGTGCTGACTTTATAGTGTAAGCATGCAAAATATAGCTCCAAGGGTAAAGGCTACTGTCTTTGGAAAAGGCAAGTTCTGGAAAGCCTTTTGGCTTAAAACAGGTGGAAAATTTTGGTATTGACCACTGAGCACCTTGTGAGGCTGGGCATGGGCCAAAGAGGTTTTGTGATTGTTTCAGTGTATGCCAGAAAATGACCCAGCACTGGCATCAAGAGCATGAGGAAAGCACAAGAAAGCATAAGGGCTGCTTCTGTGGATGTTTCAGTGGGCCATTAAATCAAACCATCAGACCATCTGCCTCTTGCTGGGACTAAATAGGAGTCTAGTCTCCCAGGCTGGACCACTGTCAGGTGTGATTTGTATACAGATGAGAGACATTCATGCAGCAAGAAGTGGGGGACATTTTTTAGATTCAGAAGTTCAGCTATCTAGTATGCCACCAGAATGCATGTATTTTCATATAAATAATAAGAAAAAATTGCTATAGGGGCAAAAGGAACTAAGATGATAGAGGCCAAATGATTGTCCAATGCATGGCTGTAGCTTGTCTGCTAAAATGTGATCTCCTGTGTCTAAAAGTCCCACAGAAGTCATAATAAGTTAAATTCTACTACAAAATTGCCTTCCAATAATTCAGCATTTTAACTTTTGATTCATTATTCAACTCATTCCTCACAGTGCTAGGGAAATAGCTCTATTGCATCAGATTCATACTTGAATTAGTAGCATTTTGAGGAGGCCCTGCTCTAATTTTGAAATGTCCCTCAGCAGTTAATGCTGCTCAGGTTTTATAGCACCTTCATCAGGATCACGGTACTAAACCAATTTGAGTCTTGGCTATAATCAGCCATGATTGTTACTGTCACAGGCAGGTAATTGTGAGATGACATTTTTATTATCCATCACCCATTTTTATCATCATTTTCTCAATTTTTATTATCTGTTATCCCGTATATTCCATCCCCTGCATTTACTAACATAACAGAGACACTCAGTGGCAAATCACTAAAGGTTGCCTTGATCTAATAATCCCCCATGCATATGAGGGAAGGTAGAGACAGCAGCAGTGCATCCTGCCATACCACCACCCCCCTGAGGCTGCTGCAGGCTCTGTGGCTCTAGAGGTCATTTCCTTTGTCACCAGCCCCCCAAGCACATTGCCACCAAATCTGGGTCCAGCACAGACAGCAAGATTCACTGCTGAAAGCATGACTTCCACTGGAAAAAACACTCATTCCATCATCAGACTTCTGAGTGTATCAACTTCAGCTTTGCTGATAAAAAGCCAACAAAAGGATTATTTTGTAAAAATCCAGGGATTTTATTGGATCTCCGTGGGTGTGAAAATTCTTCTTTCAAAAAACATTCCTGTCTTTGATAAGAGTATTTGGCAACTGTCTTGCCTGTTGAAACAGCCTGGCTTAAGCCCTTCAGGGTTGAACCCTTTCAATGCCATATTGTTGTAGAAAGAAAATATTCTCTTTATTCATCATTTTTAATTTTTCTAAACCCTTGATATGAATAGTGGAACATCACTGGAGTCAGTTTTCCGCTATAAGATGGATGACAATCTTGAAAATGCATTCCTGTGCTCTAGATTAATCAGGGGGGAGAGATACAGGGTTTATATCAACTGGTGAATGCTTAATCATTTTCTTATCATTTCACTGGCTATTTTCTTTTTAGCAGCATCTTTTGTTCTGGTTCAAGTACTTCTCTCTATGTGACTTCATTTCAAAACTGCCTTTTTAAAGCTGATTTTGCTTAGTCTTAGCTAGAGCTGTTTGCTGCCTAGTAAAGATACACAGTTTCTACTTTCTCTGTATTGGCAATTGCTGTCCACTCTGCATTTTCACAGTCAGCTGGACACTAACAAGGGCTGCCTCTGTGCTCCCCTTGCCAAAGGAAAATCTAGTTAGCAGAAAGGGTATTTTGGGTTTTGTCAACTGTGATAGATACAAGTGAAAGAAATACCAAGCAAAAAGAGCAGGATAATTTTTAGAAATCCTGCACAACTGGAAGCTAATTTGAAAAATCCAGGGAAAGGGAAAAATATTGAGCAGTGCTTGGGCACATCCTTTCTGCATGTTGCAAACAAGTGACTTCAGAGACTGCTCTCAGATGGAGCATGTATGTGTAGTGTGGCTAAATGCAGCAAATGGAATAAAATTAGAAGTCAGAAGTCAATGAATAAAAAAGAGCAACCGTTTCCTCCTTAGCAATAGAGATCCTACAAGTTCCTTTCTGTGCTAAGTTCCCCAGGAAATGTTTTTCTCAGGGGCCAAGGTGGTCTTCCACTCCCTTGCAGTTTTCAGTAACCTATAATGATATTATTGTGGTTGTTAGGTTGTTGCTGCTGGTTTTTATTTTTGTTATTTTCTTCAGCTTGCTGATACTTTGCCATGTGCCAGCTCAGAGGATTTTGGAGCAGCAAATCATTATATCCAGCAGAAAGTAAAGCCTAGGGCTAGTTGTGCCCCAGTCCTGCCTGAGCAGGTGTGTGGACCCACAGTGTGGGAGAGCTGAGGCTTCCCCCATCCCACTGCTAGGCAGGTCCCAGGAAGAGCAGCCTCTGCTGAGCCCCCTGGCTTTTGGTATGATGCCATGAGGTGGCCTAAGGCATGGGCGCCTGCCAGTGCACAGCACTGGCCTGCTTGTGCCAAGTGACAGAGGTCCTGCCAGGGAAGTGCTCCCTGGAATGGGACCTAAATCACCTGAGGATGTGCTCAGCACAGGTAGTGACACCTCCCTGGACCAGACTGTACAAAGGTGGAAGCAGAGAGGCAGGATGGTAGTACAGCTCCCATGGGGGAAACTCAGCTTGCTGCTGTTCAGAATCGCAATATGTGGGAAACAAAAAAATGTAGGGATTTGCTGCCCTCTGGCAGGATTTTGCTACAGCTCAGTTTTTCTGTAAACTGCAAGAGCAGTGCTCAGCAATAGTGCCCCAGCACAGCAAGGTCTGCATTTTCCTTCTTTTTTTTTGCCAGAGCCACTGGTCAGCAATTCTGCAGCCTTCATGGCACCCTCCTGGAAAGCCAGAAGTACATGTTCATCCCAGGCATGGGCTGGTGCAAGGAGCAGGGCATGGGCTGGCAGGAGGTCCCTGTCCTTTTCCTCCATCTCTCTGCAGCTATGGGACAGCCTGACTCTCTGAAGGTGGTCCTTTTGTTGATTGTCTCCTCAAAAGAGCAAGCTCACCTTCTTCCAGCTTTGCCTGTGCAGACTTTTGGTGAGAAATTCATTTTGGCCTCTTTCTGATGCTGACAAGCCCTGAGTAGCTTTGCCAAGTTTGATTTCTAGTATATGCCTTCTGAGAGATGATCAGGCAAATCAGGCTAATTTTCTTTAACACTATTTTCCAAAAAGCTCAGTAATGCTGGCACTTGTGGGTATGTGGGTAGTGAGTTTGGAAAACTGGGTTTGCTATGTACTGTGAGTCTCACGGGGTGAGGTTCTCTGATAAAACATTGAATTCTGTAGTGTCTGCCCCATACTGCACTGGTCCTGTGTATGGTCAGCAGGAGGAACAGGCACACCTTGTGTGCTGCAAAACAAGCTGGTGTCTCACACTGTCAGAAGACTATACCCTAAAACCATCAAAGGCTTATTGAAAATGCCTAGGTTGGTTACCTTGGATGTTGATGGTTTTGATGAAATTAAGTTATGCTAGGCCTACCCTAAAAAACCAGAAAAATGTGGGATTGGGGAGGCCCATAAAAGTACCTCAGGTGTGTAGATATTCCTACTGTTTTTCAGTTTTGAGAGAAAGGAAGGATAGCATAGCTACACTATTCCCAGCAGTACACATCTAAAAGCCTGGCTGCCCATATGACACCCATGATTCTCACCTCCAGTAGGTCACAATCCCAGGAGACATAAAAAAGTAGGCTAAGACTGAGGAAGAAGAACAATAGAACTCAAATATAAATCCATGATGGTTGATTGTATAGGTGAGTGGGATCTTCCCAGGGTTTTGAAAGCAGGGGAGATCTTGGAGCTGGAAAATCATACAACTCTCTCTCTCTTACGTATAAGTATGTAGGTTTTGCTGTAGGGACCTTGTGATTAATGATGCTGCTTGTGGTAGTGGCACAGGCCTTAGCTACAAAGCCCACACTGCACACTGCAGTGCTGTGCAGAGATATCGGACTGGATATGGTCTGGAAGGCACTAGCTGCATGTGATAGTGTAGCAAGGCTAATAAATAGCTCAGAGCAAGTGTTCATGTATCTGCTTTATTGCTATCAAGGGTTTGAACTTGGATCCCTTTATGGTACTGCACAATGACAATGAGATATGTGTGCTTGTTTAGAGCTATTTGGAGTGTCTCTGGCTGGCACCAGACACTCCAGGGATGCTCACTAAATTGTGAAGATGGTGATAAAAGCCAAGGTTTGATTTTAGAGTTACTCTGGTTGTTATAGAGAAAGCTTGAATGATAAGGAAACCATGTCTTCATCAGGCTTTCCATTGCAACAGCCACTGAGATATCCTGGGGCCCACTGAAGTGGTGGCAACACCCTCGGTGAATTGATGAGAAAAGTAAATGCGGGCTTCCAGTATGCTGGAAACATAAAAAGTATGCTGGCTTCCAGAATTACACCAGTTTACTTTGGCTGGGAATTTCCCCCTTTGTTTGGGTTAGATTGTGCTCACCTTTTTTCTGCAGTATTAGCATGGTAGATGCCTTAGAATTGACTGATGCCAATTCATATATTTATATATGGAATAAATACTCTTCTGTTATGTTCTACAGACAAACTGGGAGATCTGTCCAATGTCATCTCTTATGTTATGAAAGTACTTCCCTGAAACAGAATGCAGTTATGCATTGTTCACTTTTCAGCCCCTGGCATGGCTGCACATACCACTCATCTGCACTTCTCTTGCTTTAAAATCAGCCTGACCACCAGTTTGGGAGAGTAAGCCTTTCAAGACTCCTGGAATGCCTGACAGAACTGTGCTTCCTGAGGTACAATGCACTGAACTTGAAAATATTCTACAGGATTTGAAGCCCCCTAGCTAAAGGAAGAGGGCAGGCACATCACAGGAAATCTGAGTTAATGGTGGCATACCCTAAAACTTTGGTTTTCAAACCCATCCAGAAAAAAAAGGCATGGCATTAATTGTTACATCCCAGCTGAGGTCTTCACTGGGGTAGCACTTACAGATTGAGCACTTTGGTGACCTTAGTGGGCCTGCAGCTGTGGTGCAAAAGAGGTCTACAGGGGAAAGTCCAGGAAACTCATAACTGAGATGTAAGGGAATATTTCAGCAAATGATGTTAAATCTTGGATGTTAACAATTTCCTTTGAAGAAAGTGCAAAAAGCATTTCTGAAGCAATGGAAAGCAAACCAAAGGGCCTGTGGGAATGCTACTTATACCCTGACTGTCATAATTACGGTTTCCATGATTAGAACTATATTGGTTCCTGCCCAGAGATTGACATTTTGAGGAACAATGAATTTTCCAGTCTCTGGAATAGCTTTGCAGCCCTATATCTTTCCATTGACATTTAGAAACCCCTTGGAAACAGTCAAAAGTATTTTGTACTTCTCTCAGTTTAGGTTGAATAAATCCATAGGGCTCCTTCCTCCATGGCATCCCAAGACTATGCTTCACCTGTATTTGTGTATACCTGACTAGGCTATAGAGAGGAGCCTTTATTAGTTCTATGTATTGAAAGTTTCTGCTGGAAGAATGTAGGCTGTATTTATCCTTTAACCATTCTTGCAGATGGTGCATCAGGATGGAAAACCTCCTACTTGGGCCTGCTCTGCTGGTTCATGCTAATTATCCACCTGCTTTGAAGAGCACAATGTTCTGAAGGAAAAACACAGCTTTGAATAACTTCTTTTTAAAAATTATTATTTTTTGCTTTACTTCCTAACTAGGCTGTACTCAAGAGAGCATTTGAATGCATTAAAAGGATTTCAGAAATTTGGTGTAGTACATAGGAGTCTGTTAATGCATTAATCCTCCCTCATGGTCAGGTATGCTATCACTAATCACTAGTAATCACTCCCTGCCCTTTTTTTAGAAGGGAAACTGAGGCAGAGATGTTAGCAACTTGTTCTTTGTACATAAGGATGGAAAATTGGAACCAACAGTCTTTCTGCATGCCTCCACCTCAAAACCATTTAATTTAGTCCCATTATACCTATGTTGGTCCAGGCCAATGGTGCCCCAGAACAGAGGAGTACTCCTCCCATCTGTTGAATACATACAAACACACAGAGAACAGTATTTCTGAGAGAAGACCATTACCCTAGGCTTTTTCTGTGTGATTCTGGACATCCTCACAGAATGCATGAGGGCAGTAGACTTCTTCTGAAATAGCAGCATGATTTGTCTGTCACTGCCCTGGTCCTGTTCTCACCTGTAGACAGTGCCTGCACCAGCAGCAGACCCCAGTTTCTCTGTTTCAGAGTTTAGCAAGTGAGCTGCATTTGCTTTTCAAGGCTATGTTTGAATTTTCATCCCAGGTACTGAATCTGAAGTTGGCATCCTGTCTGAGAAGGAGCATTAGCTCCCTCTTCTATGAGGTCTCACCACTCCCTTATCCCTGCCATTACTCACCCACTGCACTTCCCAGCAAGGAGCTTCGCTTCTCTTGGTCTTGAAGACATTGAAGGAGACAGAGACACCTGCCTTGGTGGTTTTACTTAGCTTGCTCTTCCTTAGCTTTGCAAGGAGAGGGTAGACAGACATCAATAACTGCTGCATCCTCTTTGCCATTTTATGCCCAGTTCCTGCCTCTTTTCTCCTTTCAGGCAACATATCTCTGAAGTTTTTTCACATCAAGTCAATTATTGATGTACATCCCCTAATTCAGTGATGTCTAGGGAGTCACTTGCTTATCAATGGCCTTTCAAATTCTGTGTTTATGGCATAGTAATTCACTTGTTGCTGATCCTTAGCCATGGTTCAAATTAAGGATAAATATCCAAGCACCAAATGCCTTCTCTTTACAGCTTGCTCTGTGATCAGGTCAGTGAAAGACATCTCTCTGGAACAAAACTAGAAAGAATGTAAATTTAAAAGAATATTGTAACTGAAATTCTTAAAATTTTTCAAGTGTTGCATTTTCTCTTTCATTTAAGCCTGCACAATCCTGATATTTCCCTCCCATAGTGTGAGCCTATTTACAGTTGCTTTTGCTAGGTTTTTATAAGAATCTGAGTGAGCTCCTAGGGAAAGCAGCAAGAACAATGCATGCCTTTGGAACCATAGCTTTCAAATTGGAAAGGGACTGGAAAACAACTGATTGACATTGCAAAATGTCTCTCTCTTTCCCCTTATCAACAAAAAGAGACTTGAGGTAATGTTTTGGGAAATTCTTGGGTAAAAAATCCCACTTTAATGAAAGGATTTAAGTTGCTTCTAGTAATTGATGAGCTATCAAATAACTGTGATTAAATTTTTGCATCAAAGTGGATTAAAATACTTTTTTTTCCCCCAGTTAATTCACTTCCTTATTACCAACATCTCACCCTGTACCTAAGTTTGCAATTTTAGTTTAATATTCATTGTAGTCTAGACAACAAACCTTTATCCAGAATAAAATATAGTTCATGTGGATGAGAATGAAGCCCTAGTCTTTAAGAAGGCCACATAACATACCACTGGGTTTCTTAGAAAGGCTGTGAAATGCTGAATTAACCTGACAGTGATATCTTTACTCTTTTCACTGTAGCAAGATGTTTTTAACACTATTGGAGAGAACGATCTGGGAGCTGCAGGCATTGTTATTTGGTGAGGTATGAATTTAACTTCCTTAGAGGTAAACCTTAGCCTGACTTAAATGCATTGTGTAAGATCTTCTTTTATCCTGTTAATAGAGAGTATCTGACTGCACCAGTCCTGAGTACTTGGCACCAGCAGAGCTGACTGCTTAACCAGCCTTTGCTGTCCTCCAGTCAGGACAACACGGAACATGGTCAGCTCTTCCTGGCCTAACAAGCCTCTTGTGAGGCTCATAGGCAGCCAGTAGTAGGGAGCCAATGGCTAATAACAGGCATTTTGGGAGACTGTTCCTCAGTAGTTATCATCCTGGTCAAATTCCCTTCCAGCTGGGTAAAACACTAGGAAATTATCTAGAGTGTGATTAGCACACCAGACGAGGTCTAGTTGGTGGTGCTCTGCATTTTGTCAGGTTATGAGAACTGTCCTTGTGTGTGGGCAAGAAAAATAAAGCAGGCTGTTGAGATCAGATGGAGAGGTTTTGTACTACATATCAGACCTAGCCACATTAAAATCAAAGATTGATTTTTGAGGCTCTGCCATGTCCTGCAGTTTTCAGAAAGCCACATATCAAACTTTGTCATAAAAAAAGACTTTTTCCTTAAAGCTGTGTGAAATGGATGTTCTGGGCTGTTTTTCTCCTGGCAGATAGTATAGAAAACCCAGCCAGCATGAGAATGAATGGCTGAAAATAAGTGTTCAGTTGTCCTCAGGAAATTCAATTACTTCAGCCAATTTTTTAAACATTTGGATGTAGTCTCTGTCAGAATCAATACAAATAGGAGGGTGAACTTCCTTCCACCCCAGTCAAGTGACAAAGGCAAGCTTCTGGAGCTTCCCCATCAGCTCCAGACACCCACAGTCTTACCACACAGCCACGCTGACATCACTTGCTCTTCTAGCATATATCATGGTCTCTTGAAAGATCTACACACTGGTGTTTCCTGGGGAATGAAAGTTGCTGAAGTATTTTGTGCCTCAATAAGATTATATTTTCTGTATAAAAATTCTAACTAATTCTTTAAATTAATGAGATTTATGTTATCCCGGATTAATTAATTAACGCAGACTCCTTACATTTTGCTTATTTTTTACAATGTAAATGGGGATAAAAAGTGTGTAGTCTCATGTTAGCTAAAATTTCTACCTTTCACAGAGCAACTGCAGAGAGGTGCAAAAATTCATCCATTCTGAATTTGAGCCCTACATTATCAATGTCACAGCAGCAGCTGAGGTGTGAAGGAGGCATCTTTGTCAGGACAATGCATCATGTGGGCAAAGAACCTGGAGAGCCTCAACTTATCTACACTTCAATTTAAAGGCCTTCCAGACAGATGCCTTGGAGAACCAGTGATTTATTGTGAGAGGAGAAACACTGAATGAAGATCTAGAAATAATGGCAGAGACAGTGTCTGCCACTGCTGTCAGGGCTATGAAGGAGCTGGCTGTGATGAAGTTAAAGTTGTTGAGCACCATTCAGGGAGCTCTGCAGACCGTCTTCCCCAGATTTGCAGTTATCTTCCCTAAGTACTGCTTAATCAAAGGCTGGCATCAGTCAGCCAAGAGGAAAGGTAGAGTGGATCTAAGGAAAAGTTTCACACGCTCTGCAGCTGGGGCTGAACGTATCATTGTGCCAGACAAAACCCAAACCCTGCAGCTGTGCCCTGAGGTTTAATGTCCATAAAGGACAGAAAGAGAGGGGAGCACCTTGGAGGCTGAGTCAAAAATGCACAGATTTCAGGAGCATGTCTGGCCCTCAATCCCATTTTCTGAGATTAGGCTGTTCAGCAGTCTAGAAGTCTGGTTTCTGCTCAGCTGTCAGGTACCACCAGGACAGCAGAAGACTGCTGCTTCTGAATAAAACAGCACGAGGTCACTTTTCTCCTTTGTAAAGAAAGGAAGAGTCTGCCCATATCATACTGGATGCCCTCCTGGATAGACCATTCTCCCAGAACAAGAATGATGAAGGGAGATTCTTAGTTTCTTTTCCATTTGAGTGAATTCAAGTTCATGCTTTCCTCTTTCATGGTCAATGTGATGAAGGTGTTCATGCTTTGAGCCCTCCATAAGATAAACGGGAATAAAACAGTCAGGAGCTGAGGAAGAAAACGTATTAGTATATTAGTATATATACTGAGAGAAGAATGCATATATTCTACTCCAAAACAAATTGTGTCTTTGTGTTTTTTAAAGCCATGACTATTTAAAATAAAATTAATAAGCAGTGCTAGAGGCAGGAGTATTAGATATGTATTTGTATTAAAATATGTGTAACTGGATAAAAAATAGACAAATAGCCATATGAAAAACAGGGATCAGTAAGACCTATTTTGAGTTCCCTGCTTTTTTTTCTATTTGATCCAGGCAAACATTTGCAACATAACATCCAACTCCCACCTGCTCCTATTACTTCTTTTTGTTTCAGAACCTTAAAGATCCCATCGGGCTTTGACCTTTGTGAATTTGCACCTCTTAGCAGCTTTTCCTTCTTTAAACATATGTTATTATCTTCATATTTCCTCAGTGAGTTATTGTTGTAATAACTATGTTAGAAAAGCAATTGTGCATTGAACAAACATTATGTTAATAGAGCTCTTGAAGGCAAGCGAGAAGAACTTCCATTATTTTTTTAACAGAATTCCATTGTAGAAATAAATATTTTAGATTCTATTTAGGTTAGGAGAGACTGTGAACAAACCACAGCCAACCAATAAGAAATTAATTAACTTTACAATGATCCTTCTTTAAAAGAAAAAAAATATAAACTAAATTCAGGCAATTTATTTTCAAAAAATAAATTAAGGATATCTACCAAAATTTTTCTGAAGCATATTTTTATAGTGAGAAAAATTATAGATTTTTAAATTTTTTTTTTAAATGGAATGACTTTCTCAAACAAATGCAGTTTTTTAAAATCAGAGTATGATTGTGGTGGATTTTTCAAAGGAAGGGTGTAAAAATGATTCATTTGACATTTTGCTTGTGCTGTAGGACTGAAGTACATGTTAGTAGGAAAAAAAATGTTTCAATATTTTCTGAGCAGCACTGAATTAGATGTTAGTTTGACTTTTCTTGCTGTCTCCATTAAGGTCACATCTTACAGAAAGACAGTTGCACTCAGTAACAGAACAACAGGGTAGTGAAACAGTATTTTATAAAATCTTCTGTGAATATGATAAATTTGCAACTGTCTGTACTGCATTAGTGAATCCTGTATAAATGTCTATCCAGGTATCCCAGTATGCAGGCCCAGATTTCTCCCAGTGAATATATCCACTGAAGTGGGGAAACTAAACTTGTAGCTCACCTTTTAGGTGGGAGAGCACCTCCACTGGGCTTTATCTGGTTTCTATCTCAGCAGTCTTGGCAGACCAGATGGTTTTGTGAGGGTCAGGTAGCTGTGTGTGAGAGGATGTGCACGGTGAAGGGATGCTCCCCAAGCCCCAGCAACAGGGTCTGTTCTCATGGGGAAAGCTGACCAGGCGCTCCTTCTGACGCCTCTGCTAGTATCACTCTCCTTCTGAGGCTGGACACAGGCTGTGGGACATACATTTCCATACATCTGTATCAGCTGCACTTCTGAGATCAGATCCTTTCTCTTCCGTTCTCCTGTGAAGTTAATTTCTGATTTCTAATTTTATAACTTTCTGGACTTCTGTTTTCTTCTCTTTGTGTTTCCTGTTGGCTGCATTTTGCTATCTTCAACTGGTGTGCTGGCATTTGCACATTTCTTTCCTGGGATCTGACCATCATAGAGCATCCTGTGAAGAATCAGATGCCATAAACTTCATATCATGGGTTTCTCTCAGTGCCTTAAATCCTTAAGATTTAGACATACCAAATGTTACCAATACAGTGACTAAATTTTTTATAGTACGAGCTAGATACCAAAACAGGTGTAAAAATCTGCACCTGAGCTCTCAGCAGCTGCATGGTTAAAACTTGCAATGTGGGATGTGGAACATAATGCAATGTGTTGTAATGAAATTGACAGCAGAAATATTTATTCTAGTTACACTTTTGTTCCTGCAGTGGACTGAACTTCAATTTGTGTTATTATAGCTACTGAGTGGTAGTGATAATATTAAGTAATCTCTGTACATCCACGAGAAGGATGCTTTTAAATATAATAAACATACTTTCTCCTATTTTAGTACAAGCTGTGATTCTTTCTTTCATGTTTGTGAGACTTAACATTTCTTAGCAGTATCAAGTGGAAATAATACATAAAACTAAATGTCAGGGGGAAGATAAGCACAGGACCCTCTTGGTGCTTTTGATGGTCTGATCCAAAGCCATGTGAAGTCAGTGGTAAGCTGCCTTGGTTTCAGTAGGCCCAGCATCAAGCTGGGGTGTCTCCCAGGGAGTTACACCAGAGGGTCTTGTGATCTTGACAGGTGTCTCTTCCATGTTAGAACATGCTTAAAATAAATCAGAAGGCATGCATTGCAAGCAAAAGCATGTTTTAAAGAAGTATGTATAGACACCTAAACACAGAAATATCTGAAAGTGCTTGTTAGTCAAATAAGGCAAAGATTTTGATAAGCTGCTGAGCATATAGATAAAAAATAGATATCCTATGTGATTTGGATTTTAACAATACTTTTTGGTATAAGGTCTGAGAATAATTTAAATGTTGTTTTGCCTAACCAAAAACTTAACAAATAGATACAGATCTGCTAGTATCTCACTAATAATTGGAACCATATACACTTTTCAGCACATCTAATCTTTTAGCAGAGGCAACCAAGGTTACTGAAATAGTTTTGTAGGCAGGAATGAGAACAGGACGGAAGGAAAGCTGCTCTGACATAATTACCTGCTGATCACCCTCCCAAGCTTTTCTATGAGTCACTTTCAAATGGGAAATCTGATACTAATTCTAAATTTCAGGTTATTTGGACCATTCATTTTTAGTAATTCTCTGGCACTGTGTTCTGCATTTCCCACCAGCTTTTGTTAGCAAAGATATCTTCTTGTTTCTCATGTTTCCTCTCATCGTGGAAAAGGACAGATGTTTGATACTGGCACTTGGTTGCTGTTATAACATGAAGTGGCTGTAAAATTCATGGCCTTTTTCTTCATGTAGATCCAATCATACAAACCTCATTCGTATGTTCAGCCAGTTTGGAGGTACGGATCCATGTGACAGCAAGGTTCAGCTAGTTTTACAAATTAAATCAGAAATTCTGATCCAGTGGAGGCAGCCCTTATCCCAACCATCCTGCCTTATTCAGTATTAAATTATTTTTCTCGCCTTAGCCTCAAGGCAGCTGAAGGGTAATTCTGCAGCTTCTTGCCCATTTCTGCTGATTGATATTACAGTCAGGATTTTTCTTTATCACTCAACCAGTTCCAGATGTCTGGATGTTGATCTTAATCCCAGACTGGGGCTTTTCTGCAAATCAGTTTGACAGTCAAGTGCAAAGTAGATTTGCCTTGGCATAATTCAGGTGCTTAACTCTCTGAAATGATGCCTAAACTCAGCAATAACACTATTAAATATAGCACTTTAAACACTGTACAGATTGCATCTCACATTTGTTTTTAATTGTGTTCTACATTGAAATTGATGGACTAGGGCTCCTAAGTACACCTAACGAGTCAGATTAATAGGAGTTTGTTTCTATTATTACCATTTTTATGTAGAGTGGATTAAAAAGTAACTACTGATCTGAGTCCTCATACCCTAAACCGTGACTAATAATTTTATGCTTATATTGAATAATTTAATCACCAGTGTCATTGTACTGAGAATATGGAACAAATTATATATCTCTTCTCTCTTTTTACATATACTTCCACCTTGTGCTCCACTGATGGAAGACTGAGGAATGCCACATTCTGAAAATTACAGAATTACATCTAAATCTTACAATATCTTGAACCCTAACCTGCTGAATTGGTACCTGAATTTTCTACTGGGCTGCAAATTTAGTTCAGGATTTTCTAACTTAGCCAATGAGGCTGCTTACTCAGATCAGTTTTCACAGTTTCCCTACAAAACTACAAACTGCCTACAGAAAAATGAAGTCTCAACTAAATGTGACTTTCTCGGTATTTAGAAGTGTGGAAAATGTGGCTCTTTTCTTAACCCTCACTGGATGTGGCTGGTGAAGGCTTGAGCACTTTTATTCCCTGAAGATTTGTTTAGAGCTGGAGCAGCTCTGAAGTTTCCTTCTGCACATGGAATTTGCAAAGTAAAGCCCAGCCTTCTTCCAAATTTTCAGGCACAGGTCGTTGAGATGGCCTCAGTACTGAAGGCAAAGGCTTTCCGAGCTTTTTGCTGTATCTGTCAGAGCCATCTATGTTACACAAATGGGACAGCGGTGAGTTTCTCCCAGAGAGTGGGAGGAAGGATGGCAGCTGAGCATTTAGGGAAAAAGTCCTTAGTTTAAAAGACTGCATTTCTGAAATAAAAACTAATACACGCCTCTGCAACCAAGAAAACCACTCTTTATTAGAGTGCAGTACAGATTTTAATACCATTCACATAAAGCAACTTAAGCACAAAAGG
The DNA here is from genome assembly GCF_971803275.1 of Cyanistes caeruleus. Classification (NCBI taxonomy): domain Eukaryota; kingdom Metazoa; phylum Chordata; class Aves; order Passeriformes; family Paridae; genus Cyanistes; species Cyanistes caeruleus. The sequence continues at coordinate 21,437,116 of NC_141704.1, read as the reverse complement.
TTTACAAGTAACTCCTGAGATGGAAGAAGTGGGTGTTCCTATAGGTGGTAAAATCCTTTTCTCCACTTCCTGAATATAGTGCTTTTATTTTAATAATACACATTTTCTTATATTTCTTTATATTCTGCATTGTGATTTATTGTATAGTAAATATTAAAGAGTATCTGATTGTATTAATGTCAGCAACCGTTTTTGTTATATTTTTAAATAAATAGAAAACTAAAGAAAATATGTAATTTACAGTCTGGTCTTGCATTTACCTAAATGATTATTAGAGTTTCTGGTCTGTAAAATGAAATATGACTCAATATCATATATATCATTGTCATATTTTGATATAATACAGATTTCACTAGCAGTGACTTGCTTGCCCAACAATGTGAAACAGACAGAGAAAACAGTATGGCCTTACTTATGTCCAGAAATAAGATGCATACACTGAAGAGCAGCAGCCCCAAGCCAGTTCTGTTTTGTCAGTCAGCTGAAGGAAATGTAGGAAGAAGTGCCCTCAGAATTACCAAGTTTGCAAAAGTTTTCTAATCTATATGGATGTTCGAGAAATACCTGGGTTAGACTTCCCAGAAGATATGGCCTGATAAGTTAAGGCAATGTTTGTTTATCTCCTGAGACAAAGTCTTTTTCTGTTACAGGAGAAAAGGCAGATTCTGGAACTTTCCCCATTTTCTTTTGCCACTCTAATTCTCCCAAGTCTGTTCAGCTCCTGGGCCTTTAGTTTCATTAGAACATTTGTCTGGAACAGCAATGAGTTGAATGTTTTGAGAAGCAGAACTGAAAAGAGAAAGGAAACAAAATACAACAACTGTGCTGTGTGCAGAGGCAATATCCACACCTGCTGGGGAATTGGGCTTCACAAGGGATGCAGTCCACCCCCACCAACAGCTAGCAAAATCCTTCCAGTCACTTTGACAGGAATGTCAAACTTCCATCCAAGAGACAGAAGAACTGTTAAAACTTAGTTGTGATTCATTATGATAACAAACACACATCTATAAAGATGTAAAATTTGATTCCGCATTTTGACTCTTATTCTTAAAACTTATGTTTATCAGATCCATGCTTTCTTGGGGTTTATCTTTTTTTAACCCCTAAATTTTCACTTCTGCTGTTGTATTGATTATATCTGTCCCATAAGGAATACTTAATGTCAAAGAGCATTACAGAAAATGTGCTAACTTTCTGAATTTTAGCCAGCTGTTGGATGGATAACATTGACAGTTTAAAGCTCCTGCTGAACTTTTTATCATTTGGAGAATGAATCAGAGACTCTGATTTCTCTGATTTATGTCAGTTGTGAGTCTGACCCTGAGTCTTTCAGAACTGGCTAATTGTTAATCAATTAGAAAACTTTTCATCTGGTATGTGAAAAATAGCACTGAACTGCCAGTTCAGTCCTTGGCTTTTCTGGTGGAGTTTTGACAAGGAAAATTGTCTCAATCTTTTTAGTGGCTGCCCAGGCAGCAATTACAGGCTCTCCTCAAAGTAGCTGCTATGGTCTTATGCTTTTAGGGCAGTAGAGGAAGGAAGGAGACAGGAAATAGGTGAAAGGCAAGAAAGGGGAATACAGCCATATGGGACTTGTGTATGGGGATAATTTCTCTTATCAGATGGGTAGGAAAAGTGTAAGGATTGGATGTCAATGCGGATCCAAAGGAAGAGCCTGGGTGACTGCATCAAAGTGACACTCTACACAAATCATCCTGGGAGCTGCTGAGTCCAAAGAGCACCTACTTAGTGTAACTGTGCCTAAAATTAGCACTAGCTCTCTGATGCTAACCAGATTCCTAAACAGGCACAGGGAGAAGGGTAGTGCCAGTAAAAGATGATCTGTGTAGGACTGTCAAGGTGCCTATGCTCAGTGTGTGAACCAAGTACATGACAAATAGCAGAAGTCAAGTACCCAACCTGAACAAGTGCTCAGCCCAAGTCTGGCCAACATCTGCTCCCACTGATGCTCTGCAGAATCACCCAAGTCCTGACCTCTACCAGAGGTGCTGACTAACATCTTTTGGGTAACAGCTTGAAAACATTTATAGCTATTGCCATCATTTACAGCTATAGCACTGGCCCAGGGGCTGGGCCTGATCTCAGCAGCAAGCTGTAAATTGCTTCTTCTGTCTATATGCCTAGTATTTTATCTTGCCAACTTCATGCATTAATCTGTGGCTGAAAGCTATTTTGAGTAAAGCAAAGTATTCGAGGCCAAACAGACGACCTAAAATAGTCTTAGGCCTGGTTTTCGTTTTCCCAATGTCTGCATATCTGAGGCTGCTGATGGAGCTGCTTTCATCAGAAACCTCTGATTTCATAGCCCAATAATATGGTTTATTTAGTCTGTTCTTACTATTAATTTTTTTAGTCATATGGAGGATGGATGGAAAAGACTGTTCGCAAGATGTCACACTGGCATCTCCCCATCTTGGATTCCTACCTCTCGTCAGCTTGGCTTGCTCAGCATGTCTGCTGCTCTTGGCTGGGTCTGAAGCAGCAGGCACGCAAATGGCCCAGGTGGAATTACCTATTTTTAAACTGATTTCTGCATCAGCAGGAATTGGAAGCTATTCTATAAATCCAAAAAGAGCTTTAAATCTCTCTCCTATCCACTCCCACACCTAGCTCACATCCTATTTCCCTCAAGTTAAAGCTTTACTCAAAGAAATCTGCTTCAGGTGGATCAATTTCCTAGAATGCATTCATTAGTTCCTGCTGGCATAGCACAGTGAAGGTGGAGTGTTACACAAACAAGTAATAATGCTACTAATAAGTGCTATTATTAAGGCTATTAAAATACCAGCTGGCGTTGCAAAAAAAAAAAAATAAAAAATTGCTGTCATTAAACATATATTAGAGCTTTATAATGAACAATCAGCATGACTGGTCCTGTGCAATCTTGGCAAACAGAGTTGGAGAGGAACAATTTCACTTGGCAGCTTTGTAGCAGCGAGGGCAGTGGGACTGGCTGTGAGCCAGGCCTGGGGTGCAGCACCGAGCAGGGTGTGCTCACAGCCCTGGCCTGCCACTCTGCCCAGACCTCGGGGAGATGTGACCCCTCTGCTCTGCTCCCAGAGATTATGGGCTGCTTGCTGATTGCCATCAGGAAGCTCCTTGCCTGGTGTGTTGGCAACCAGCTTTGCTAACTCCTACACACTTATTATTGCTTTTCAATACCTGGAGGATTTCCTTCAATGCTGTCTGGCAAAATATAGAGTACAGAAAAAATAATAATTTTCATTTATGGAGGAATGCATTTGGCTGGGATTAGCTTGTAAATGGATTTCTGCAAGCATGCTCATTTTTTTCCTGACTGAAAATTTAGTCTGGCATTTCTTTTCATGTTCATGGCTACAGATGAGATCAGATAAGTGACATCTGAGCATTGAATACGACCTTTTCAAAAAATGGCATGTCTATTCTAAGCATGCTGCAAGTCCCATGCATCTCAGACACAGCAGATTTTCTCTGCAGATCGGCTTTAAAACTTCTGCCCCAGTTGCCAGTGCTTCCCAAAGATGCTGTACCACTGATCAAGGCATACAGTTTGACCTATGTGGTGTGAAGAAATGACTGAAAACTCATGAAGCCAAACATCAAAAAGAGCTTAATGCCTATTGTTTGTAATAGTTGGCTTTTAAGTCACATAACATTTACAGTAAATTCCTGATCTTTTATAGCATGTCCTGCCCATGAATCTTGAAATGCTTTACAAAGTCCTAAACAACCATTTTACAGATAGCCAAACTGTAGTCCAAAGAGACAGTTTTGCTGATGGCTGAGCCATGAGCAGGGTAAGAGCCCTCAGACCCCAGGCTGCCCAAAGCCCAAAGGATGAACAGGGTCTTGCCTTACCACAAACCAATGCAACTGTACATTCTGCAAAAGAAGACACCACCAAGAAGAGCAGAGAGAAGGTCCAAAGGACAAATGGGCCTTCCTTCACCCCAGAAGTCTGCTATGATTCCCTTGGGGTCTTTCCCATTTGTTTCAGTGCCTGGGCACTGGCAGAGGTCTTGTAAGGGCAGTTATGGCACTCTTGCACTCCTGAGCCTATCTGTTCCCAGCAAAAGCAGCTTACTGGGAGGAGTGGTACCAGAAATGACATATAGTCCATCTCTACTGTGTGCTTTCATTTATTCATTCATTCAAAATAAAGAAATCACAGACTTGCATAAAAAGAACTAAAACCATGAATTGCCATTAGCAGGGCTTTCCAGAGTTTGCCAAGTGAGGCTATAAGCAGTTTATCTGTTTTAGCTGTAGTTTATCTAAACTAGATCATATCCTCTCTTGAATGTTTTCTAGCTGTTAAAAGTAGATTTTTAGATAGGAGTGTCCTGTGTGCTGCACTGTGAGGACTGTCTTACTTGTCTCTCTTCTTCAAAACATTATTGAATATAAATAATTCAACGTAATGGAACTAAAGTACATGAAAAGGAATTTCTTCGTGTTGTCACCAAACTTGTGAAATAAAAATTTGCTTTAGTTTTAGCAGACTATCTTAACTTATAATGGTTTGCCTATTTATCAAATAGAATGCAGTACCTGGATTTTACATTAAATATTTAAATTTTTTATGTTCTGTCATTTTTGGGGATAGGTTACTTACCCACAAATTTATTGTATTTTCTGAGGCACTCAATCTTTCTGACCAGATCAATCAAATTCTTTCAATCAGTCTTCAAGGCAAATATTAATGGAGAAAGATAACATGTATTTCTTTAGAAATTTTCTCTCCTTTCAGATAAAATTTGCTGTTTCCTCAAGAGGCTTGCTGAAGAAAACTTGCTCATTAAGATATTAATTGGAAACAGACAGAAAAGTGTTACGAATAGAGTCTCACATCTACTGAAATCTATTCCTAGAGGAATGTGATTACCTAATTTCTCAAATAGACTTTGCAGCACTGATCAACCCATTGTATTTAAAAACATGATAATCTTTTAAATAGTCTCATTTCTCAGTGGAAGATTTGATGGTGTAGAAATGAGCAAATATTTTTATATCCATATTATCTCATGTTTCCTGGGAATGGACCACTTCCAAAGTAAGGTGAATTTGTCTGCTGATTGAAATATAAGAGTGACATCGCCTTTTCTTATTCCAAATTTCTTTACTGAGTATATATTTTTACTCAGTGCAGTCCAAATCTTTTTCCAGGATGACTCGAAAGAACCGCAGATGTTTTCTGACTCAGTTTTCCTCGGTAACTCTGTGTCCCACGCTGGCTTCCAAGGCTCTGCTTTCTGAGCAGCTCCGTGTCCCTTCCTGTGCCATGGTGCTCCAGATGGGAGCTGCCGCAGCAGCACAGCAACAGGGTCAACAAACCAAACTCCCCTGTGTGACCAGCTACACAGCAAGGGGGAGTCAGGAATGCAGCCTGTGTACCCTGACAGAGGCGGGCACCCCCTTGCTTTGTACAGAATTTGTACAGTTCCTTGGCAGCTCTGTCCCTCAGACTTCCTGGGCCTGTCAAATGGGCAGAGGTTTCATAAACGTGCTGGGGCTGCCCGAGCACCCCCAGGGCCACTGCTCTGCAGCTCTGCTTGTCCGTGGGTCATGCCAGCTCCACGAAGGAGGCCTGGTGCACAGGGTCAAGAGGAGTCAGCCAAAAACACAAACTCACTTTCAAGCCTCCACCTGTCTGTCACATTTCTGACTTGTGCCGTTTCAGGAGCTTGCAGATTTTCCAATGGCTGGTTTTCATTCTCTTCATATCTATGATCAGGGACTTCGGCTCTTACAAAGCACCAAATGCTTCCGTCTGCATTCCAAGGGCCCTCACCCCTCCTGATCTCAAATGCAGGGAGGAGGTTGGGATTGCTTTGTTTGCTGTGCCAAAGAGTACATGCTGTAACAAGTGAGTGTGGGCATAAGTGGTGTGCCACAAACTTCACTCTGTGCCACTTAGGGAAGGACTGGAAGAACTGAATGTCTGCCAGACAGTATAAAGGTAAGGTAGCCTGGGAACAGACAGTCCTGGTAGCTCTCTCCTGCAAAGCCTTGTAAGCAGCAGATCTCATCAGAACCAGGTAAAAAGCCTCTGTATGCATTTACTTATTTTGGTTTAAGCCTGCTCCTCTCTGAGCTGGGTCATTTCTAAGTGAAGGGTGGGATTCAGGGACACCTCGCCTGGCCTTCAGCAACTGTCCCAGATGAATATGGAACTCCTGTGCACCCCGTGCCACACCTGACAACCCTATGGAGATACCTGGGACAGGGCACAATGCTTGTAATATATTGGACATAGACAAGTAAGTTATCACCGAGTGTTTTAAAAACCGCTTGCATTGGGTTTTTGTGGTTTTAGTCTGCATAAATTCATGTTTATAAAAGAAAACTCTGTGTCCTAATATATGGGAACACTCACAAAGACCATTTGTTTTGCTGTGCTTGCTACTAAATGCAGAATGGTAGCAACCACAATGAACCAAGATTCTTACACTTCGCCTGTAGATGTTACCAAATCCCTAAAATCTTCTGCTCAGATACTTCCTAGCACTCCAGACTGCTACATTCCTTCCACACAGCAGGTTTTCCTAGCAATGTCTCATCACCACTTGACCCCTCTTGCCATCTGGCTGCCTGAGGACCTATTAAACATTTATGATTTGGTGCCATTCTCTGGAATTCTCAACTATCTGATCAGCAGATAGTGATTTGATAAGTGTCTTTTGAACATATCTTCTGAATATCTGAGGGAGCACCAGATGATGCTGATAAACCTGAACTCTATCCCATTTTATTCAACAGCTTAGTACTGTAGTTTCAGGTTTGGAAACCAATAGAGGGAAGGTAAAATAGGGAAGGTATTTGGTTGGAATTCAGGACCCTGGCTGGAATAATGTGCTGAATAGGTAGGAGTGACTTTAGTTTTGTTGTACCTTTGATTTCCCCAAGGCAGCCAGACTGTTATATAGTAGAATTTTTACTGAATGTTGCTTCAGGGGGTCAGGTTGTGCTGCAGCCTGACCCCCTGAAGCCTGGTTGTTGAGGGAGATAAGAGTGCTAATCTGGGACATGTCCATTTGTTCAGCTGAAGCAAGGCATCCATACAGAGACAGGGCTGGAGACAGGCATCTCTGCAACATCTCTGGGCAGGGACCCATTGCCCCAGGCTGGGTCAAACTGGGGCTCCAGGGACACATGGGCTGGGGAGAGGCACAGAAAGGCCATCAGTGCCCTCAGGGCCACAGCAGAGACCTGTTTGATCCTCTTTTGTCAATCACCAAGAACACATTGAAGATGTGACCTCCAGGCATAAGAGGAACTACATCCACTAGAAACTTTGGACACTGACTTAGGTACCTTTCCTAACACCTGGGTGCAGCAGGAAGAAGTCTCAAGTTCCCTAAACCATCAGCAAGGTGCCCTATCTGGGTGTTTATCCTGAGAAAGGTGGGGCAAAGCAGTTTTCTGAAACCTACAAGTAAAACATTTAACACCAGATCCCCTCCCTGTCAGGTGAGAACTCTGTAGGCTGTGGGCAAAGTGCTGAGTCAAGACCTGTCAGAACTGCCCTGCCTTCTGTCCTTAACATATTTTGTGACCATGTGAAGTCTGTGATTATTTTTCACCTTCAAAAATCTTCTTAATTCATCGTTTTTATAGGATCTGATGTAGAAATACCCAGCACTAATTACTCCTTATACAATTTTTTTTTTTTCCTAAGTGGAATTTACATATTTTTAAAAGTATTGTCTGTCTCATTTAACCTTAGAATTGAATGGAGACAGGTCAGTAATGTAGAGAACTGGAAATACAAGGAAAATTAAGACAGACATGAGGGAACCTTCTTTAGTAACAAGCTAAGAGTAACAAAAGTATATCTCTACCACACAGATTCTCTGCTGACGGGTTTGAAAACCCTTCCAAATCACCTAACATCTTAAGTGCACAGTCCCTTCATTTTGAACACAAAGCTTCTATTATCCTAATGAGCCAGAAGAAAAAAATGGAGAGCTTTACACACAGAAATAGCAAATGACTTAAAATATGCATTGCTTCCTTTGGAAAAAAAATATCTGAACTCTGTGAGAAGTATCCACTAAAAGCTGTTTTTTGAGGGTACTGAGCATAATTTCATTAATATGTTGCACTATCTGTCAAATTTATTTGCATGTACACAGACAGACCTGTTATAAACATTACAGCACTGGTTGCTGCTTTTAACAGTGTTGACAGCAAGACTGTGCCTTTGATTTTCAGTGTGTACATTAATTCCCACCAGTCTGGCACTGTAAAATCTAAAATATCTCCTAACTGGCAGAAACCGGGGCTAAAACATCAAAAATAACTTATAATTGACACATACTCAAGACGTCTTCCTACTAGTTTAATGACAATAGTAATGGTAGTGAGAGTTCAAAAATCACCTTCTTCTCTTAGGGAAACCTGCTTAGTGAAAAAAAGTGATGCTGGCAGGTGGACAAACTCCATCAGTAGCAAATGTCAGAGCTTGATAATCTTTTCCAGCTCATTGTGTTTGCACATGTTAATGGCCATAAAGAAAGCCATGTCACTTGGAATTATTTCTATCAAGGTACTATAATTAGCTTTTTGGCAGATTTTTGGGCTGTTATTCCACCACCCATTTTTTTATGTAAGAACACACCCTAAACCTGGGCAGGGCCTGCCAGAACCCTGTTTATCTCCACACTGAGGGGATAAATTCATTTTTACCATTAGTTCACCTACTAAGGAGCATAAAACAGCCTGTTAGACAAATCAACACAGGAAAATTTTAGAAGTGAGAATGCAAAGGGTTTCTTTTTATTGAAGTTTCACCTGTCAAAATATACCTCTTCCTTTCCCTTCTCCTAAAGAGCAGCAAAAAAAAAAAAAAAAAGCCAAAAGTGAAACAGGTAGGATAGAAATGTGAGCAATGGCTTAGGAACTTTGTTGCTTTTTCCCTGGATTGATGTCCCACAGGGAAGGACTCCAGCCCCAGCAGGACCCCAGCTCAGGGCACCCATCAGCTGCACAGGAATAACCCACAGGAGGAGATGATCCTGCTCTTCCTGAAGGGGAGGTGTTGGTGCCCTGGCCCTTCAGAGCCAGGGCAGTGCCAGGGCTTTTGAAAGAAACATGCAGGCAAAATGCAAAGCTTGGGGAAAAAAAATCAAAACAACTTGGAATAACTGTCAGAGATCTTTATTTTCAACTGCATTTTCCAGCACTTATGTCCTCTTATTTCCAAGGGATACAGATAATGTAATCCAGATGCTTCTCTGGCTATCACTTTAAAGAATATTTTTTTTTTTTTTAAGTCAGGAAATGACAAAATCCTTTTATAGCTGTTTCATTTCAACAAATGATTTTGCCTTCAGCTTTTTAACTTCTAAAGTTAGCTTTTAAAAGTAACTAAATACAAAATGAAAATGAAAAGTAATTTCAACTAACAAACAAACTTTTCTTCCCAGAGCATTTTGATATTGTTGCAACTTTCCCTCCACTTTTCACTGAGGTTTTATGTTAGAGAAAAAAACCAAACAATTTCATTTATATGATAAATATGTTTAATTAAAAGTAGTGCCCCTTTTTAATGTGAAACAGCTTTTCTAGCAGCTTTACCTCCTGAGCTTTAAATACTAAAGTAAAAATATTCTTTGAAACATTTGCTTCTGTACCTCTGCAGAAAGTGCTTAACATTTTAAAACCAGAGATATTTAAAATGTAAATAAACAGGTGATAGGGGTATATTTTTTCTAACATTTCAGTGCAGGCTCTATGTCCTGTGTTCAAGAACGTATTTTAGCAATCAGCTCCAGCTGTCTTAAATAGAATTCGGGCTTTGAAAAGCTTTAAATACTTAAGTGTCTCTGTGGGCCTAAACCTTATTCCCCCTGCATAGTGATAATGGTAATTCAGGGATTACAGCATTGATAATGGGAACAAGATATACCACTCAAATTTGAGTGAAAACTGAGGCTAAAGAAGAAGGTTCAGTAGCAGTCACTTGCACCTTTCAGCAATCCTTCCCCAAGGCCCAAAGCAAACTAAGTTTGAATGCCTAGGGAAAAGTGGAGGGTTTTCTTTCGGCCTGTCACAGTCTATGCTTCTTGCAAAAAAATTTTAAGTTGGACATACAAATGGCACAAAAATGCCACATATATCCCATTCTGACCAAATTCTCTGCTCTATCCAAAATCAAGAGCAGAGAAATTACTGGAAATTGCATTTGAAAACCTCACCTAGGAAATTTGCCTGGTTCAGGAAATTTAGATGAGTTTCAGTTAGAGCTGCACAGCTTTTTGCAAGATGAACAAAGCTTCTGAATATTCAGGTTCCTGAATTTCCTCTTATTGATGAAAACATTAGTTTCAATGTTTATACTTCTGCATATAAAGTAAGATTTTTATACTTTAATGAGCTCTTTAAGCAAAACAGAAAGTTTAGCATGTAAAAAGGTCACAAAACCAGACACTGAATTTACTGGCTTTGGGCAGAATTGAAGGCTCTTCCCTTTGGGGCTTGAATGTTGTCAGTTTTCCACACTGAAAAGAGCAAATACTCTGAAAAACTTCTCTAAGGGTCACACGCCAGCTGTTCCTTTCTACCCCATATAAACTGCAAAACTCAACAGCATATCGCTTTCCCCCCCTATTATTGCACTTTCTATTGCTTCAGCAAAACTATTCTTCCCTCTCAATCTTCTGCCTCTTTTCTGCAAGAATTCTCTATATCCCCTATCAAAGGCCAAGTTCAGCGACAGACATTCACCCATCGGCAAACAAAGCTGCTCTGAAATTCTGCTTGGCTGAAATATATCCCTGTGAGGTGCACGAGATAATAAGGTTTTCGTTCCTGTAGTGAACCCTTTGTGTGGGGCTGCTGCACACTGTTCTGCAGAATTAAGTTACTCAAGAATGCCAGAGACAGCCACAATAGCTAATGGGCTTGTAAGGTGATTTGCATAATGAAAAAATCTGTATTAATGCTAACTAATTAACTTGGAAAAATGACTTTTGAAAGAAAATGTATTCTTCCCTTTGAAAAACAGTAAAATATGTAGAAAGTTCGTATGGTTGCTTTATTGCCAAAAAGACTGAGCATCAGGCTAAGGGTGGGGGAAAAAATCACTGTGTTAGAAAATATGGTGATCTAAAACAAAAATGTAGATCAAATTGGAAAATTTTACATAGGATCCAATAGAACTGTGAATTCTTTGAGCAGAAATGTTTAAACTGTTATTTTTCATACAGAAACATCAGAGACTTCGTTATCAGCTCTGCAGGGAATTCAGGATACCCAAGGCACAGGCTGGTACAGCCAGATTTCCAAAGGTGGGGATAGCAGAGAATGAGCACTGGGGACAGGACAGCTGGATTAATCCCTTGCACCAGGACACACACCAGCCATTCAGTACCAGTATTCGAGGGATTTTATACACCAGTCCCCCATCCCTCCCCTCCATAAATGTAAATCACACACTGGATTATTAATCCACACCTCTGGATTAATTGTTGCTATTTTTCTTGCAATTGTCTGCAAGGAACCAGAAAGGAGGAGCTCAAGCAGGTTTGGGATGATTCCCTTCAAATTATCTTACTCTTTGGACCCTAGAAGAGCAGGAAAACAGAGATGGTTGTCTTCAGTCATTTTGTATGTGAACATGAGAAGAGGTGTGAGTTTACCCCCTCCACCTGCCAGCTCCTCTGGAAGGGTGTGAAGGAGTGAAATTACAGGCTAGGTCACACTACATACCCTGGCTACCTGACCTGAGCGTCTGGGCCTTTAACACCTGGCTCACAAAAGAGAGTCTGAAGGGCTTTTTGCCTTCTGCCTGCATTAGTTGTCTCTGAAATTGGTATTTTTGTGTCCGGGGGAGCCTCGTCATTGTGGTAAGGAGACTTCAGAAAGCATCCTGTCTGTCCACCCAGGGCCAGCTGGCCAGCACAGGCTGTGAAAGATACTGGAGTGTTTCTGGCTTTAGGCATTTTGCTGCCTGACACATCTCATCTTTTACTGACCTAAACTCACTTTTTTTTGCAATCACTTCAGGTCACTCACAGAAGGCCAACTCCACTTTGAAGATGGAAATGTTGTAAATGCCAAACAATTTTGTGGCTATTTACATGCAAATTTCCAATGTTATCAGTCATTTACATTATAGTAATCTAAAGGATAAGGTAAAAATTAAGCAAAAGGTCAAAAGTCAACATTTTCTGCTTGAAACTAATGTGCCATTGAAAAATATTCAACTAAACTGAGTTCAAGTAGCAAAATTGCACTTTTTTCAGATATTGGACATGTAGCCTTCAAAATGACAATGAAGTTGTTACACACTGCCTTCCTGTGGCTCCTGGAAATATTTTCAGTTCAAGTTTCAGCATTAAAATCCAGTACAGCAGAGCTGTAATTCCTGTGTTCCATTTACAAAGTAATCTTCTCCCTCAACTCTTGGGAACATTCCACTAATTTCTACACATTCGAAATCTTTGATTATCTCTAGAGGCTGGTGCTACTCATAGCACAATCAACAAAAACAAAAATGCTTTGATTTTGATGGCACAGGGTCAGGTCCTAAGGCAAAGCATTTTATAAGCAATTTTAAAAAACTGGTGATGAATGCAATAAATAAATATATTTACTGGTGCCCCTCCCACCCCTTTCCCAACAACATACATTTCTTTGTTCCTTTGTATTAGCAACTTGTAATATTTTAGAATCTGGTTACCTTTTTTATCCTCCTGTCTTATTTCTGATTTGCTCCTCAGTGCTCCTCTGCAAAGCCAAGTTTTTCTTTTCCCCAGTTTTTAAAAAAATTATGTTATAAGAGGGTCCTGGTTTTTTTCAACAAATGTTTTTATTCTGCAGTATTTTACCTTGCATGAACAAATTCAGAGTTATTCTCAGGTAAAAGCAAGAAAAGATCTGTGTCTGCTTGATTTTTCCCTCAGAGGCAAGAAGAGCCAGTGAATAAGTAAATTGTATTCACTGGGAATCAGAGTACATTTTCTGACTTAGTGGCAGTTCTCAGAGAATTAATTGTAGTAAATTGTTCAAGTTTCACAGGCCAGTGGGCACGGGGTAAACTTAGTGGTAGCAATTAGAGAAGGGAAGATTTTTCTCCCTCAAGGAAAGGGAGATAGAGAAAAAAAATATAGAGCATCTGCTCAGTGAAAGAGTTGTATCTAGGAAAAGAAATGCTGAAAGAGCATAACAAATATCAGTGGCTAACAAAGAAGTAGCTTCATTTAACTGCAAAAAAACCCAAACAACTGAATTTGGTGTAGTGGTGGGACATGATAAGGCAGTATCCCTGCACTTGCAATATTGCACCCTGATCTGAATAGAACCCTACCTCAAAAATATGTTTAACATTATAAGCAATTTAGGGGAAAAGAATATCAAGAATTGAAGAGACCACTATATACATTATATATATATATATATATATATGTTCATACACAAAAGTGATAGATAGATAGATAGATAGATAGATAGATAGATAGATAGATAGATAGATGATAGATAGAATGATTGATTATGCAATGATTCCTGGTAAAAGGACAAAATCATAGGCTATAATAAAAATCATTGCAGGTACCAGAAAAGGGAGGATCTGCCTTGTATGATGTCAGAGGTTATGAATGGTCTGGTGGATATTAGAGTAAAATAAAGACTATTTTATTCAGTGGGAAATATTTGAAAATATGTGAACTTTGGGGATATATGTACATTTTCAAAGAAGGGACCAAGTGACCTATTAAAATTTATCTCACTTGGAAGATTCTGACAAAGATATCCATGGAATGCAATGTCATTAACTGCAATATCATTGATACTTTTCAATAAAAGAAGTTAATCTTGTTCCTGTACTAAAAAAAATAAATCATTTACATGCACATTATCATTGCCTGAATCATTTTGGGTGATAACAATTGCTTATATAAAGGGCATCTTTTGGGGATAACTTGGTACAAGCAATGCTTTGACTTAACTATCTAACACAGTGTGCTCTTTTGTCCTTTTTTTTCCTTTTAAGTAGGTGATTATTTGAATTTATATAAGTTTATTGATTATTAGGCTAAACATCAAGTATTCAGTTATGCAGTATCTTGGAGAAGAAATAGATGAGCCACTATACCAGACAGTTGCTGCCCCAGTGGGTCCCCAGCACATCTTCAGACTGTGCACTGGCTCTCAAATTGAGCAATTTTGTGTGATGGTATTCACACTGTCCTTTATCACATCCTGAGTAGCACAATATAGAGCAGAAAGCGCTTCCATCTCCTAGGGAGAGAAATTACTTTTCATTTTCTGTGTGAACAACTGACTATTTAGGTCTTGAGTTCATCTACCTTACATTTTGTCTGTTAATTAGAGGCCTGCTCTCCTTAGGTACTATCTGCAGGCAGCTTAGAGAGACAGGCACTTCTGCAGGGGGATTCCTCCCCCCTCACACACTGCTGAGGATTTGAGAAGGACTTGAGACGTTCCTGCACAGTCAGTCCATGACAACTGCATTCCTAAGACAAATATCTCAGCTAAATGCCTGAAATTACCTGTAAAGGGCTCTGTGGCATCCACTTCATACAACTTCAACCATTTATGTCTATGGACTCAGTTATGTGTCCATGATTTACTGAGTCATTATTAGAGGTAGAAGGTATCTCCTGGCAAAGCTAAATCTACTAGATAGATGTTGTACAAAGATGGGATGAGTCATGCTTTAGGGATTTCTGTTTTTTTCTGCCAGTGATAGAGTGTCTGGAATAACTACCTCAGAGCAGGGACATAACTTTTAGATGGATGGGAGAAATCCAATCCTAAATGATAAAGGAAAGTATCAATTTGGCAGCTTAACAGTCATCTTCTAGCTTGCCTAGAAGGATAAAATAGGTGGCAGGATGAAAACTTCAGTGTAATGTTATGTGAGTGTCATTTGAAGTCATTAGGCTCCAATTTGCCTGAAGAGTGGGAAAATAGCTCAGTTTTCATTGCCATTAACTCAATTACTTCCATCTGTACCACAGATTTTATGCCAGAGCACTGAACATTCACTATACAAATTTTATGTGATGAAACAGGTAGATTAGATACTAACTGGATAGATCAGAACTAAAATTTCAAGTTAATTGTGATGTCATGATAATGGAAAAAATATATATAACTATAGATACTTTGAACCCATTAAGAGAAGAGACGGGGATAGGACTGGTGTTGTTTAAGAATGGGATAAAGACGGCAGGTTAAGGAAGATTTTAATGTCCTCAATTCTTGATCATCTGAAAGGGTCTGCAGATCCCTGATTATCCCTTGCCTTCTTGTCATTTCTAATCCCTGGCAGACAGGGAGAATGTAAATATTCCTTCATCCCTTTGAATATTCTTTCATTTCATAACAATAAAAATTATTACCATGTTTTCCTAATAATCTCCTTTAAAGTGTCCTTCCTTCCCTCCTTCCCTCCTTCATCCTTCCCTCCCTACCATATCATGCTGTTTCTCCTAGACTTCTATTGATTTCCATCTTGATCAGTGTCTTTGTTGTGCTACTTAGCTAATTACTTCAACCTCAAAAAATAAAAATAAATTTTTCCAAATGTCTCTACTCAGTCAAATCCAGCTTTTTTCTGGGCATTCCTTACGTGTGAGAATTATTTTTTTTTTGCATACTAGGCCAGAGCTCTGGCACACCTGTAGACCATAAAAGATGGTCTACTAAATATGGTAGAAAATGATTGTGTATCCTGAGGTATTCTGAAGTGATTTACTTATTTGGAAGTTAATTATTACTTCCATAAGCTTTTCTTAAAAAATTAGTATGCAAAAATCCCACTTTAGGAAATAGAAAACTCTAACTATTGTCTAATCCATTATTAAATTCTTCTTTTATCTGGGAGTGTGTGGATTCAGAAGTAATATAACAGCAGAGAAAAAGGTTCTTCTTAACATTTTTTCTTTGCTGATAATATTTAGAATGGGATTCCTACATTTGAATGATTTCACCCGTTGCAAGATCTTTCCATTTTCCTCAGTAAAGCAATAATTTCCTTAATGTTCAGAGAATGATTTACTCTGTGTTTGCACATCACAGAAACAAGAAATAGCAAAAAACCCACCACCTAAAAGAATCCTACATAAACTTTTGAGTTTTTTAATCTCTCACACTCATGTTCTGTTTGTTTCATAATGATCTGATAATAGGTTTTTGTTACCAAGTTCAAATATATGTATGGTTTGAAAAGTGAAATTGGAAATAAGTAATTTGCTCTGTTTTGTAGAGGCATTCCAGAAGACGATATATCATCTTTATATAGACAGTTTCCAAGTAAAGTCATGCTTAGAAGAAACTGTAATGGTTCTCAAATGACTAGTTGAAGAGTATAAAAAAATACCCTCCAGAAATTCTGTTTCTATATTGCAAAGAATTAAGCTATTGGAAATCAAATGTAGTCTAGACATGAAATTCTCATGGAAATTGCCATTTCCTAAAGCTATTCCTTTGGGGTCTAAAAATATTGGCTACTGCTGTCTTGAAGTGTAGTACAATTTTTATAGCATACAACAACATTTTAAGACTATGCATGATAAATAACCCATGAACGCTGTCACTGCTGCCTAGAATCACCATTTTCACTTACCATGGGTCTTCCTGAATGGATGTTGGCACTAGCCTTTATGACTCCAAGTAGTTCTTTTCATGTCTTTAACATGCAGATTGCTAGCCTGGGAAAACACTTACCTTTTCTACACTGCTTTGCAATCCAAATGAACTGCTGCTTCTGTAGCTTTCAGAAGTCATTTAAATTAGTTCCCTAAGCAGGTGAAGCAGTTCCAAGGCAGTTTATAATGAAGATTTTCTTTACGGCTGCATTCCTGCTGTGTTAGATGTGGAAACTTACTGGTATGGGAGCTAGCAGGTAAGAAACCTCCTACCCCAGTCCCTCTGAAAAGTCTTGATTGTTTTATTTTTAATTCAAATTCAGGTAGTCATTTTTACACAGAACACTTATGGCCTACTTTAGTAGGCACTTTTCTCAGCAGGCTTAGTAAATTGGACACTTACTTTTTAAAGGTAACAGACAATAGGCTCTGTTGCTTCAAGCATTCCTTTAAACTGAGATTCTTATTTATTTAAATAATGCATAAAGTGCATAAAGACTTTGTCAGACTGGACTTATAATGACTTGTATTATTGTTCTCAATATGGAAATCACAAGCAAATCTTGGTCTGATGTCTCACTCCAAAAGAAACAAGTAAGAAACATCTTCTAGTAGTTTTTGCATGAGGGACAAACCACTTCTAGATAGTTCTAGTTAGAAATGGGTACTGACCTATTCCTGTTTTTTTCAGAAGTGATATGTAAGCCAGTAACAGGGGAAGAAAATAAACAAAAAAAAGGATTCCCTTGAATTTTTTGCAATACAGGGCAAATATTGCTCATAACCTTTTAGTACCTACATTTCAAAACTTTCTTCCAGTGTGCTAATAGTTACAGCAAAGCCATGATGAGTTTTAACTCTCCTTGGCTTTACAAGCAGGTTGTGAAAGCAGGGGGAAAGCAGACAAGTTCTGAGTGCCTGTGAGAAAGAACAGATTTTACTCCAAGAAGGCCTTGGAATAAAATCCTTGAAATCAATCTGAGTCACGTTGATACATGCAAAGGTGAGTAGAACAAAAACCCTGTCAATCAACTACACTGTGGAGGACTACTGGATGGGAACAAGCTATTTTTAAGATAAAATGCCAGTCTGTTCTTAAAAATATAAATACTTATCAGAAACTAGTAGGGAATATAGCAGTCTTAAAATTAATCTAGTCCACATTGACAAGTCAAATACTGTTTCTCAGAGCTAGAAATAGAAGAAGCACTGATCTCCCTGCTCCTGCTTGCTGTGCTCCAGTAAAAGACAGGTGAAGGTGATTTTGGCTGCCCACATCTGTGCTACCTGTCTCTGCTGCAGATATAGAGATCTTCCAGCTGAGAGATGCGAGGGGATTGTAGCTCCTTCAGTCACCCCAGACACAGATGGCAGAGCTTATTTCCAGGTACTCTCCTTCTTCCTTGTTCTCATCTGCCTCCTCTGGCACAACATGCTGTGAAGGAATAACCAGGAAACAAAGCCTCTTCCCCTATGAGCCTTGTGTGTATCTTTGCTTGGGGCAGTGACAGGTTTCTGTGTTTGGAGTGAAGGCCAAGATCCTTAATCAAAGATAGTTTTCCCTAGTCAGTATCATCTGTAATATTCTCTACCCTGTATTATTCCCTGTATCGATGGCTAATGAAAACATTAATATTTTAGAAAAAAGTGGGTGGAGAACATTAACATAGATTTTGCATGTCTACACATGAATAACACCCAGGTGGATTATATTTCCTTAACAGAAAAGAAATGTTCTGGCCCTTAAGACACATTCTGATACAAAAAAAACTAAAGTCTGTCATCTGAGAACAAGAAGCCAGATTTTCTGATATCCAGTGGTCCTGGTATCCTAAATGACAAGAATTAAGGAGTCCAGGAAATTCTGGTAAGTGCCTCCTGTATTCTCCAGTATTTACAATGAGAAAGTTGGTTAAGGTCCTGTTCTCTTCTGTTGTAGTGAGGATTTTTGCTTCTCTCTCTTCTTCCCAAGTGTGCTTTGAACCTGTCCACATGGAAAGGATCCTTTCCCAGATGACCACATCAGTGCACATGGATAAGCCAGTTGGCTTACTCTTGCTAAAGACATGATTTCAAATATCCACTGTATTAAGGAATGTGGGTTCATTGGTGTAAATCTGCAGAAATGCACCAGTTAATTACCTGTATTGTTTGGGATTTCACTATTGACACTTCAGGATGAGATAAGCTTCAGAGGCATCCTGTGCTATTGCTGTTGTTTAAACAGGAGTTTGTGTTCCCAAACCTTTTTTCACTTGAGTTCTGAGAGGGTGTCTCTTTCTCTCTCTACTCATTTGTTAAAGCTGCTGTTTCCAATATGTACATGTGATAAACAGGAATATATCTTTCTTGACATAAACCTATTTCACCCAGATTGATTTTATTTTTCACGTTGGAAGATATAACTTTAAAGTGCATTGGCACAGAATGACATAAAAGACAATGAAACATGAATGGCAATCAGGTAAATAGGAAAATTCTTATTTACTAATTTTTTTCAATGCCTATTGTCTTGGTAGTTTGGCAAGGGATTAGAAAGATTTAAATATAAATTAGATCTGTCATTCTCAAAATGAAAACAAGTTAATTATTCAAAATTGTAGGGAAAAAAAAAAAAAAGAAAAGGCAAAACAGCCTTCTGTGTTGCCTTTAAAAAGCTTAGATCTGAGCCCTGGAAAGAACTGAGTGCAAACCACATTGTATGAGGCCTCCCAGGGGAGAGTTATGCTGCTCATCCTAGTATTTTCTTAGCTTGCACAGAGAAGCACAAGTCAGAGGTAGCCTTGCATATGCAAATGTACCAGAAGAGGAAAAATTATAAGGAATGTGATGCTGTGGCCAAACTAAAGGGTCTGCAGAGACTGCAACAGCAGAGCTGCTCTGCAAATGAGGCATGGGACTGTCAGTGTGGTCAATGGTGGCTTTGGGGTATAGAAGGTGCAGTGAGGAACTATTCCACACTGAGACCATCTCAGGTCCCAAAAATAGGCCAGGCAAACTAAAAATGTCCTGTGCTGAACAACTACACTGCAATTTTTCATGCTTTTAAAAACACAGGTTGGTGTTTATGTACTTCATTGTACCCTGCAGGTAAACTACTTTATTTGGAAGGAAGGTAAACACTTATTTGGTCTCCATTGCATAATACAGACTCACCCACAGAGCATCAGATGCCTCAGTGGACAGGAGGAGCTGTCAGTGGCTTGAACTGCTGTAATACAGAAGAGGATTCTGGTGCATTCAGGACATACTTCCACCTGGAAAGTTTATGCACACATAGGAAGGAAAATACTCTCTCAGGTTAAACAACAGTATGTTCCCAAGCTCCCTGGTTTTCTTGTATGCTTAATGTACATCCTGGGCGGGAGCTCACTGACTTCCATGTCTCTTCCACAGTGCCCTGGTTTCCATAGTACAGAAACCTGGTGACAAAGGCCAGAATGAGAACATGTGTATTCAGATCAGTTCCCTGACACAGATGCTCAGACAATAAGATTTAAGGATGTCTACAGTACGTGCTTGTTGATCAGATCTCTTGCAGACTCTAGACCTAGAAGAAGATTTACAACCTCACTAGCACCTAAAGTGACTCTCTCAAACAAAAGAGGACACAAGTGATAGTTGCTTATAATGTTTCACCTCTCTAGGTAGCTGAACCCCAGATGAGGGGGGCCTGGATGGCATTTAGTCATAGTTCTCCAAAACACAGTTTGAGTTCTTTAGGCTGGAGCTGGCAAAGAACTGTGGAAAATATTTAGAAAATCCTGACTAAAGAGAAATAAGTGGTAAATCAAGACAGAGGCAATTGACAAAGTCATTCCTAAATAAGGAAAACAAATCTTAGATGTGCACAGGGCATGCCAAATGCACATAGTGCTAACCAGAACTACCAGTGCAACCTGAGTTCTCATAATTTACCTGCAAGAGACACAACAATGCCTGGGTCTGACTGCATGGGAGGGCAATGCTCACCAGCGGCAGGAATCCTGGGAGGAGGTTAGGGAGGTCAGCCCCATCTTGTGAAGGGCTGAAGGAAAGGAGTGCCCAGGGCGATGTAAATTGGAGAATGGGTTCTATTCTCCATGGTGGCCATGGTGGGTGAGCAAGATACAGAGAAATTCCTTCTGCCTGGTTTTTATGGAGGTTAGGATGGTACTTTGGAGAAAAGAGGCTTGGAGGTGGGGATGTGCTGGAATAGAGGAGAAGAGGACCTAAGTGAAGGGTGGGCTGAGGAAAAGGGGATATGGTGTGTGCAGGGTAGGATCTGATGTGTGACTGAGGCTCAGGGGACAGCTGCTGAGAAACAGGTTACAGGTGCCTTAATGACTTGCTCTGCTGAGAGCTGAAGTGGCTGGTGCCAAGGAGATGGGGTTAATCTCAGTGGAATCAGACTGGGAGGAGAGCAGGTGATGTGTGGTGAGAAGGGGAGAGAGATCCCAGATCCTCAGATGAGTCCCCTGCCTCCCATCACTCCACTCCTTATACCCTCAGCATTGCAATCCATTTTGTCAAAATCACAATGTTGATTTTTGCCATCATTAATAATGGGATTAGTTCCTCCATGTTTCATCCTTGATTCAATCTTGGCTTACACTGCTTGGAAGCTTCCCACCAGCTCTGCCTTTGCACATTATGCATCCTACTTTTTAATTATAGTGTATTGTGGTATTTGCAGATCTTTACCAGCTTCTCTTAGCTCCCAGCTGTGGCTGTTCTATTATTTCATCTTTTCCTGCTGCCTCACAGCCAGCAGGAACAGCTAATCTGCGTTATATCAAAGTGAAATCAGGAGCCACCCAACAGCCGTACTCTTATTTATGATCTGAAGGAGCACAGGAACGTTTGGCACCAGGTTATTGGGTTGAATCCAGCTCATTCAGCAGCAACTGGAAATTGTTAATGCCTGCTGACAGGCTGGCAGCTGTGGGGTTTGATACTGGTGGCTCTCCTCCAGTTGCTAATGGACAGATGTCCACCCCACAAAACTGCAAACGAAAACTAACGCTGCTGCTGGCAGCCTCAGCAGGGACACATCCAGTGGACAGTGAGGCTGTTCTTACACTGCTTACACTGAGCAGCATCCACAAAGAAAAGCCCAAGAGCACTGGAGTGAGCAATTTGCAGTCTACCCCTCTGTGAAGCTTGGTGTGGGGGTGGGACAGCAACCCTAAGTCTTGTTTTGAAAGAAATATTTTGATGATAGAAGCCAGGGGGATATTGCTGCACATAGGGACAAACTGGTATATTTTAATGAGGTGTGAAGAGCGGTTTGACTATTGTTTTCTGCACCTCTTTTTGTTTCCCATATCTCTGCAGACCCATTTTTGTAACTCCTCAGGTTCCTTGGCTTTATTCTATTTTGCACCATCGCTTCCACCAAGTACAGTAATGATTCAATGGTTCATTCATAAGCTGCAAATTATTTCCTTTAATATTTAATACTGCACCCAGCAAGAGATGGCTTTTTCTGTGAGGAAATTCCTATTTAACTAGGGAAGTGAAGGCTAGACCAGAAGATGGGTGGTAAAGATGCTGGGCGGGATTGCTGACTGTAAGAATGCTGTGGAGAGGATCCTGCATCATAAAGATGCAGTGTTACAGGAAAGAAAAACATGCCACTTGTGAAGTGGTAAAGCCTTGTAGTACATGGCTTGGGCTGAAACAGCAACAGCTACCTTGAGTCTCTCAGCAGTAACTTGACCTACATACTTAATTACTGTTTATCTTATTTTCCTTGTTTTTCTGACACATAAAGCTGACTGCCTATTTTCCATGAAAAAATAGCAGGTGGAAGAATTCAACACAGACTAAAAAATGTTTTAGCACTGAATTTGAAAATCCAAAACCTTATTTTAACTTTTTTTCTTAACTTTTACCAAACAATATTGATTTAAAGTTCTTATGCAAAACAAGAGTTACAGATATACTAGCACATTACTGAAGAGAGATAATGTGAAAATGTATAATTGGAAAAGTTCTCTTCTATCTTCTTTCTTCATCATAGCAAACTGCTTCAGAATATCTTTTCTCATAATTTTAGAATAGTCTTATAAATTAATTTTTAAGCAATTTTTTTCTAAAATAATTATTTAAAATTGTTTTTCTATAGTTGACCTTTAAAAAAAAAAGTAGATAGCTGAATAGTTTAATTATTTTATAATTTGGGGGATTTATCATTACATACATTTAAGGAGGACACGTTACAAAGTTACCAAGAACTTAGTAAAAATGTTACACAAAGAAAACATCTAAAATGAGAAAAAAACCTTTCAATATAGAAATGACTGTCTTGAAACTGAAATTGATTCCAAAGATGAAATTGGTTTTATGCCAGGGAAAACAAAAAATAGTTTTTAAATGGCAATATTGGAAGTAAATTGCAGTATCGAAAGTACAACGGATGGTCCACAGCTCAAAAGGACTCTAACGTGTGGCACCGCCTGCCATCCCTTTGGTGTGGGAAGCCCTCAACCAGCCCAAAGTGCTGTGTGAGCATAATCAGAGCTGGGAGTTTAATGACAGAGAGCAGTTGGTTGTTTAATTATAAAGCTCCAAGGGTTCTGCCTGAATCCCTGTGAGAGCAATCAGAAGGTCCAACGCAGCACTCAGCTCAGTGATCTCCAAGCATGGCAATCTTGGTATCTGTTCTCCAGTGCAGGAGCTTTTCTGTGACCTTGTTTCACACTTCATGTGAATGCATCACCTGGGGGTATTCCGGATTTTGGCAAAGCAGAACTTGGTTTTGCTTTCCCCACCCCATTTTTTTACCTCCATTGGAAATATCCCTGCTACATTGAAAAGCAAAATAAAGTCCAACTGTATTTCCTTTTTTAGGAAAAAGGAACTGTTTCAAAGAATTTCCTCAGTAAACTACAGAATATGGTGCAAGACCTCTCACAAGTAATGTGTTTTTGTACTCCTTAACAGCAATCAGCTGTGTCAGGAGACACTTTTCATGGACTACCCTATAATTATGCTAAGGCTTTCAGCAAATGACAAATCCCAATTGGCTGGGCCAGAGCCCTGCCTTTCTAGACAAGGGTAATTTTGTCCACTCACCTGTTCATTCATTTCAGCAAGTCCTGACCTGTGGAATCATTGAGGTGAGTATTTACTGATTATTTTTATGCTTTTTAAATTTTTACTATTTTTAAATTCAAATCTCGCAGTGGGAAGCCAAAATCTGATAGGACTTTCCAGAAAGATTGTCAGGAGTCGTGAGGTGGAACAACCACTTACCTGTGTTACACACACTGAACTGTATGTGACACTATCAGCTGTTTATCTCTCAGTGTATTTTAACTTACTTTTTTAAATGCCAGTGACTCATTGAGCTATTACACACACAAAACAATTACTTATTAACTGCACATATATAGTTGTTGGAGGTATGGAGTAAAATCTGTCTCCAGAAAAACAAAATTGCCAAAACCTTATTTTAATTAAGTCTTGTTTCAAGCTTTTTAGGTTAAGTCCTTAGTCTAGATATTTTTTCTTAGGGGGTGGGAATAGGTTTCCTTTACAGGGGAGAGTATGCTAATAGGGATTTCTGTTTCTTTAGGAATCTAAATTTTATTGGAATAAACATATGCCTGGGAAAATTTAATATGAAGTTACTTCTCCAAAGTGAATGCTTCTAACTGGGGTGAAAGACACCTGCATGTTTTCAGCCTTTCTACTCAGGTAAATGATATGTTGCAGTGTAATAGTTATTTTTTACAAGAAGCCACAGGCAGGCAAGACAATCCACAAAATATCTGAGGCAAGAGGCTTGAGTCAGAGTTGCATGTAAGCAGTGGAGCACATGCTGGGCAACCTCACACAGGTGAGGGCTGGCATGGATATGCACTAAAGCCTCCCAGGAGGGAAAATCTGAGAGGGAGTGAGGATGTGGGCAGGGAGAACCAGGCTTGGCTGCCACACGCCGTCCAAGTCCCAGTTCCCTTTGGCAAGTGGTCCAAACTCACTCTCTCAACACTTTAGATATTAAGGTCTTTTAAAGACAATAGACATCATCGTGTTTCTCAGCTTTGCTGTTTAGTCAGTTTGTGAGGGTTTGCAGCTTGTCTCAGAAGAAGATGGGGTAGTGGGTCAGGTGTCCCGTAGAGAAAGCATCAACTTTGCCACCCTAATCAGTGGCAAACCCAGACAAAAAGAACTCATTTCCTCAGCTCAGAGCCACAAGCCCTTGCTTTCAGTTCCCGTGCTTAAATCCTTTTCCTTAGGCTTTCTCCAAGGGTTATGCTAATGTTCTTGCTCAGGCAAGCCCAACTGCGCTCCTTTCTTCTTTTCAGTTGAGCAGTTAATTCTCTGCATACCCGTTTCCCAAAACAATGCTCGATAATGCTAATGCCTCCTTAATAGATCACCGGTTTTCTGCATAGCTTTGTACTCACTTTTGTTTGGAGACTTTGACATCTGTTTACTCATCTTCCCACTTATCTCCAGGGATGGGTGGCAATTAGACCGGCTCCTCGGTATTAGTGGGTTTATCAAAATAACAAAAGGCTACGTGAGAGCTGTGAAGGAAAAGCAGGTGGAAAAGAACACAATACGAAAGAGAAATTACTCTTGAGACAAGGTTTATTTCTTTACTGCAGTTTCATATTTTGTCAAATTGTATTTATTTATATGTTATCGTGGGAGAAAGGAACATGGAATGAATTATAGTCTCAGGAGAGGAAGATTAAAAAGAGAGTCTTCAGGTATTGCACAAGAGAACCTGAAACTGCACACTGTGAATACATATGTTAATGTATAAACTGGTATGAGGTTTATAATACATATTTATTTCCACAAGTAATTCACTTTGAGGACATCTCCTTCTACCCCCACCTACTGTTGCTCTAGCAACACACTCTATAGAGTGTGGCTACTGAACATACATGAACAATTTCATCCATGCAGGTTTCATTTACCCCAGGGGTGTTTCTGCTCCCTTATGTTTGAAAGGGAACACCACTACCATCTTTCTTGAAAGTTCTATTTTTTCTAAAAAGGACAGCACAATTTTGTGACTCAGTTTCAGATACAGAATTGACTGCTGTGTTAATACTGTAATACTTCCCAGGATTATGCAAAAGCCTGTCCTGTTCTCTTCTCCAGAGCAATCTCACCTCTTCCAAAGGCACAGCTACTTTTGTAGACTGTAGATATTTTTACTTCTTTCATAAATCCTAGATTAGGGTAATAGTTTCTTTAAGGGGAAATATATTTTTAACACAGATGTGAAATGATACCTGCTTTGTATAGAGATGTACTTCAGTTATTTCTGTGCTGCATGTTAACTTAGAAGGCAAGAATGTATATTTTTATGTTTGGTTCAGGTTCATTCAGTTGTATTCAGATATGATTTTCAAAATCATATTCATAAGGGTGATGATGATCATTACTAACAGTGGATTATAATCTTCTGTGTTATGTGCCACCTTTGATACTGTCTGTACATTTGTAGGTATAACATTGTTTTGTTTGGAAGAGCTCCCTGAGAAGATCTAGTCAAGTGCTTAGGAAGCCTGTTCTTGTACTGCAACGTGCACAGTGATCTACACTAGAGCCCTTTGTAAATATTGCTGTCCAAAAGAATTTAAAATTATGCTGGAATACAAGATGCTGCAGAAAATATGACACTGAGCATCTTAAGTGATATCCCTAGTGGGTGTTGGACCAGGTGACCTTTAAAGGTCCCTCCTAACTCAAACCATTCTATGACTACGAAAATTTAATTTCCTACTTCAAGAACTAGCGAGAACAAAGAAGAGGCTGAATAGATAAGCCCAAAGAATATTTGGTTTGGGCCTTTTGTTTGTGTTTTATTTTTTGAAGGCATCTAATTAGAATTATTTAAGAGGTTTCAGTGTAATACAGTGAAAAATATATTTGAATAAAAACAAAGCAAAGGAAAACTAGATGCTTTTAAAAACTGGGCTGTGATTTTCCCAGTATCCTAGGTTAGGATAGCAGTGGTGTAGTACAGTGATCCAAATATGCTTCCAGGTTTTTCTTGCCCTTAATTAGATATATTTAATACTCTATATTCATGGTAAATATACAATTATATTTTAAAATTCTATCTTGACTGCTAATGCATTTTTCTTGCTATAGAAAATATGTTTGGGCTTGTTTTGCTGCAAAATACTAGAGGTTCAGCAGACAGTGAATGTTTCCAGGGTAATCTTAGAGAGACAGAATACTTTACAAAGTCACACATGATGGACTCCTTATTTTGTCCCTGATTCCTCTGCAATGGAAAGCATCATTACAAAATCCAACTTCTGCCAAATCTTTTTATACATAATACAGCAAAGGAAATTTTACCAAGTACTCTTGGGAATCTGTTCAGATAGGTTAAATGGCTAACTTGCTAAAAAACAAATCAGAACATCAATTAACAGGATATTATACTAAGAATTTTTATAAAATTGAGAATTAGAACTTGCAAGAGAAAGAAAGAATGAAAAGTATAGAGATTTTAGTAAATACATGAAAGTAATTCTGGAACACAGCAGCAGTCATCATAAGACTACGAAAATAATTGGGTAAGCTTAGTAAAAATTTATAGTTTAACTAATTTAAATAAAATGAGTTAAAACCATATATTTAACTCATTTAGATAATTAAAAAGTTGTTTGACTACTTTTGCATAGGTTTTTTTTTAAGGAGGGTTGTCTACAGTGTGGATGCTCAGTTCCTGACCTTTACATCATGGGCATATTTTGATTTTTTTCCACAGGCAGCAGTCAGGAATGCTGGCAGATGTTTTTTAGGATTTTTTTGCAGGTCCTCGTGTACTCATTGCCCTGTGCTCAGAAATGGAACTCAGGAATGGGAGTAACCAATGATGAAAGAGATGATTTGGCAGTTCTTGATGATAAGGACAGCCACAGAACTGGGGTGTAGTTTGACAAGCATCTCTTAAATCAGACATGCTGACTAAACTAGCCAGTTTTGCTGGTTCATGTACCTAATTACAAAACCCCCTTCCCCATCTCTGTATTATCTGAGGCATTTTCAACCTCAACACTTCATTACATGGCCTCATTAACAGTTGCCTCAGCCCAGCTGAGAAGAATCTACTGAAATGAGGGTGGAGTTTTGAAACCACCGTCCAGATGAGTGTTTGCCAAACTCTGACTTTACAGCGATGTGAAGCATAATGCACTTGTAACAATGAGGCCACATCCTCTATGCAAATATCACCCTTCACAGGTTCAACCTGCCATCAGCTGTGGAGCACAGATGGTTCATACTTCCAGAGGTGGACTTTCCTTCTGTGGAGCTTTCTAGTCTTCACAAATGTTAATGTTATAATCACAACACCCATGTGTGTTTGAATTAGCTGAATGTCATTGCCTCTTCTTTAAGAAATGCAAAAATGTCCTAAGTGGGGAATGCAATACAACTGCAATGTTATTCTTCCCTTTCTTCTGTGGCTGTTTTGTGACTCTGACACCTGTTTGTAACAAACAAACAGCCTCTAGCCAGAACATGCACCTCTGAAAAGAGCAGGAGGGTTTAATTTGAAGTTGCAACAGTAATACTGTCCCCTTCATCCAGAAGAAAGACCCCTCCAGAGCAGAATGGAAGGGAATGGGGCCATTTCCCACAGCAGCACCACTGGGGCACACAAGGACAGAACAGGACAGACGTCAGACACATTGACTGTTTTCCACTGATCTATAAAAATACATGTGTTGACCTCAGCCCTTTCCCAGAAGTGTGGGTTGAATTAATCCTGTTCAGAGAAACTGTGTATAGCTGTACCAGTGTTGTTGGTAACTTCACGAAATGCTTTGGATTCTCCTTCAGGTTTCTTCCAAGTTTAAATATGCTAACAATTAATTTAATATATACTTAGTCTGCTCCTCAGAAGTCTGTTCTATCTCTCCTTAGGACTTAATCAGTGCTGACCTTGTCACAGAAGCTAGAATTGAGTCCTTAGACATCTATACAACTTTACATTTTCATAACCTTCAGGTAAAGGAAAATTCAAAGCAATTCAAAAATTTTCCCACTGAGAACTTAAGTTACACTGTCTAATACCTTATTTTGTCTGTAACAAGAGTTATTTCTACACTGAAGTAGCTAGTGTTCATATGAAAACAAAAGAATAAGGAATAAATTCTTAATATTCTGGTCCTATTTGCATATTTGACCATATACCTTACATCACAGCCTCAGGCATTTAAAGACTTAAATGCAAAGACTTAAAGAGCTAGATTCTTCTGTCCCATAAAGAACTGCAGTTCTACATGCTGACTTCCATATCCATATTTTTTTTGGCATAGAGAAAAGACCAGCCAATTTTCACATATCTTTTTGTTGTTGTTGTTGTTGTTGTTATGCCATTAATTAATAACACTAATCATAGTGTTGACAAGGAAAGAAACAGCTAATAAGCACACGAGAAGTATGTAAACTGCAATCTAAAATGATAACTACATTGATGATCTTGGCAAAACAAGTGT
Organism: Cyanistes caeruleus; assembly: GCF_971803275.1. Classification (NCBI taxonomy): domain Eukaryota; kingdom Metazoa; phylum Chordata; class Aves; order Passeriformes; family Paridae; genus Cyanistes; species Cyanistes caeruleus. The sequence continues at coordinate 21,408,024 of NC_141704.1, read as the reverse complement.
TCTTACATGCTGTTGTTCAACAAGATGGCACAGTTGAGTAACACTCACCTTCTGCCTTAGAAGTCATGAAGAGCATGCCTGCTTTCATGTGTTCGAACTAAAACAGTGAAAGTGCAAAATTTTAAAGACTTTGGCTTGAAATTCCGTAAGTGTAACTAACACTATTAACACCAGAATATCAGATACTCTTATTATTTGCTGGCTTAAGTTTAATTAATGTTACCAGATCTGCCTTGACTAAGCAATGGCTAATTATATCAAGGCTGAATTTTCTCATGTCTAATTTTCATAAAAAGTCTCAAAACTGAATTCCTCTAATGTTTAGTGGCAGGTTTTGAACTTAAGCCAAACAGTATAACCAATGCTTTTTGATGCAATACACCATCCACTTCTGGGGCAACAAACATTGATTTATGTGAAGTTCAAGGGTATGTATAATACTTCTTTACCTTTTGTTTTCAGACTGCTTTGGTCAAGCAGAGTCCACATTTTCAGGGACATATGGCATGGCCCAAATCTATGACTGTGTAGTTACCAAAGCACAAGAGCACACTTGCACTTTCAACCATGCGTGTTTCTGCAGTCCAGTTTATGCTGTTAAAAGTGATGCAAAAGTGAATTAAGACAAGAAAATTAATATAATTTCCTGTAATGCTTAACCTTTACAAATGACAGATTTGGGAAAATCTAAAGTTGAAGTTTTTCCCTAGACAAAAGGCACTTAGCTCCATCAATATGTACTTCCAGTCAGGAATTCCATGAACAATTAGTGTTAATATATTGTAAAGTAATTGACTTTTTGACAAGGAGAAAGACAGCTTTATGACTCAGCTCACTTAGGCTAACATCAAGGAGACTGACATTTATCAGAGCTGTCATTGTTAGGCTGGGATGAAGGCAATCCTTTTAACTGGAAACTATTACATGAAATAACCTGTTAACTCATACCCAGTAGAGTACATCACCGCAAGATACGGAGGAAAACCATTTCTCAACAATTATTTAAATTTAATTTTGCAAGATAAGCCAATAATAAATGACTTCTAGCTAAACCAATAAATGTAATATTCAAACCAATGTTTTCCTCTTTTCCTTCACATCAAGTCAGCCTATCACTAAAATCCACTCATAATAAAACCTTAGAGGAACAAATAATAAAATTTGGGTTCTATAGTTTTCTGACTTCAATGGAGGCAAGAAATCTCTTATAATCAAAGCCAGAGAAACAGTAAAAGCTAAACTACTTCTACAGCTTCTTTCTGAGGCCTTCCACTTTCTTATGACAAAACCAATTACATAAAAGATCACTGTCCTGGCAAATGCTGGTGTGTATCAGCTGGTTATGTGTGAAAATTTATTTAATTTGAATAAGCTGTATTTGTATAACTGGAAAAAGTATTTCTCCAGAATTTCAGTACAGAATTCTTTAAGTTTGTCCTGGAAGTCTCCATCTGTATTCTCTCAGTATGTGTCACTTAGGATAATGCAGGAGTCAGGAAGAGAGATGCTCTGGTGTACCTCATTGTTACAAACAGAAAAGGTGAAGGCTGGATCTTGCTTTAGTGATTAGGAGATGGTGGAATTCAGGATCTTGAAAAGAGGCAACAAAGGAAATGGCAAGATCATAACCACTGCCTTCAGGAAAACACATTTTGGCATCTAGAGCCATCATCTTGGAAGAATTCCTTAGGAGACAGCCCTGGGGTGAAGGGTCCACGAGCTGACTGATTTTTAAGAATGACCTTTTCCAAGCTCAAAAACCTCCACATACAGGAAACCAAGAAATAGTAGGATGAGCTCCTGGCAAAGCTCAGACATGAAAAGGAAGCACACATGAGGTACTAGCAGGACAAGTGAACATGAAACACTATCTGAGTTGTTTGCATGTGAAACATTAAGAAATTAAGAAAAGCATTAAGAAATTAAGAAAGCCAGAGCCCACTTGGAGTTGAATCTGGCAAGATGTGTGAAGGGCAACATGAAGGGCTTCCGGAGGTATAGAGGCAGCAGAAGACAAGGGCAAATGTGGGCCTAGTGCTGTGTGGGGTTGTCAGGAGATTCAGTAGCAAAGGACAAGCAGGGTCAGGAATATTTATGCAGACTGGTCATGCACAAATTTATGGGACATGATGGAATGTGCCTGCAAGGAGTGGTATGTGCTGTAGAAGCTACTGCTGTCATTGTAAGGTCATTCTTGATAATCTTTGAATAGGCACGGTGACTGGGGGAGGTTTCAAGGACTGGAAGAAAGCAAATGTAGCTCCTTTCTTAAAAAGGTTAAAAAAAGGAGATAAGAGGAACTATAGGCTGGTGAGACCAGCCTCACCCCAAACCCTGAGAGAGCAAATAATTCTGGAAACCATTTACATTAGGAAGAAGAATGTGATTGCAAGCAGTCAGCATGGATTAATAAAGAGGAAATTAGGCCTGCCCAACCTGGTAGCCTTCTACAAAGAGATGACTGGCTTGATGGACAGGGGGAGAGCATTAGATACTGTTGATCTTGATTTTAGCAAGACTTTCAACATAGTCTCCTGTAATGTTCTCACTGATTAAGTACAAGGTAGATAACTAGCCAGTGAAACTGAAAACTGGCTGAAGTGTCAGGCTCAAAGGGTTGTGATCAGTTCAGGATGTATAGCTGAAGGCTCACCACAATCCAGCTGGAAGCCTGTTTCTAGTAATGTACACTAAGGGTTCATACTCAGTTCAATACTATATAAATATATATATATCTTGATTAATTATCTGAACAATGGGGAAGAGTGCTCCTGTGGCAAGTTTACAGATCCTCCAGATTTGGGAGTGGTTGATATCCCACAGGGTCAAGCTGCTATTTAGAGGGACCTCCACCGACTGGAGAAAGAGGCTGACAGGAACCTCATGAAGTTCAATGTAAGAAAACATCAAGCCCTACACCTGGAGAGGAATAACCTCATGCACCAGTACAGGCTTGTGAGCTGAATGGCTGGAATAAAGTTGCAGAATAGACTCTACAAAGTTGATTGGATTGAGTAATGCATTCTTGCAGCTGTGAAGGCCTTTTGGGTGACACTAACAAGAGTATACACCACCAACATGTCAAGAAATGTGTTTATTCCTTCTATTTAGCACTGATGATGTGACATCTGGAGTGTGGGGTCCACCTTTGAGCTCTCCAGTACAATAAAGCAATGGTCATACTGGAGTAAATCTAGCAAATTGCTACAAAGATGAATAAGGGATTATAGCATTTGTCATATGAGGAGAGGCTGAGAGCCAAAATTGTTTAGCTTGGAGGAGCGATATTTTTTTTCCTGATGTCACCTCTGGGCAGCTGCAGGAAATGTATGCAGACTTGTTTCCTACAAGTTTCATCAAGCAGATGCCATGCAAATGAGATGCTGCTCTTAAAGCAATTTAGATGAGCAGAGACACACCTTTCCTGGTGATTGGATCTATGATCTAAGTCTACTGATTCTTGTCAGGGTTTCTCTAGTTATCACAACAGCAGCTGTGGAATGATGAAATATCTGCATCAACATTTAGATTTCAGTCCACTCACTGATTCTATACAAAGATTTGTAGATTCCACTCCTGGCTGAATTCAATACATACAAACTAAAATCTTTGCTTTTTTTTAATCTGTCCTTAGAGATTTTACATTGTCAGCCACTCCATGGCCCACTCACGTTGACCCCTGTGTTTTTGTGTAACTCATATAACCCTCACATTCCCTATTGCCTCATCACAAGGCCTCTACAGAAAGTGGTGGATTCAGGTTTGAACCATTTCAAAATCAGAAGGAATGTAGATTTAGGAGTTACTGCACAGAGAATGCTTTAGCTAGTGGGATTCTACGTGAAAGCTAATGCCTGTACTGAGGCTATCGCCACTAAGTGTGACTGCTCACTGTGGGTATGACAGTATGGACATGTATGTATGGACATGTATGTATGGACAGCCTCAGCTTTCCTAATGAACTGCATCCCTGGGCAGACTTTGACTCAGGGCCGCTTAATCGTACATCTCAAATAGCCTGAAATAACATATAGCTGGCTATATACCAAAGTGATACACAGGTGTTTGAGCCTGCTTTAGAGTCCTGGACAGAAGATAGAGTGCCTACAATATTTCAGATACCTCACTGACTTAAATGAGTATCCATCAATTGGTTTTTTGCCAGTGTAAAACAGTCCAGGTTTGTTTCGTATCTTCCCTTAAGGGCTCTGTAAAATAAACAAATGAAAGATTAGAACTTTATTTTGATGTAGATGAGAAATATTATATATGCATTGCTGTTGATTAAGAGAAGTCACTGTGAAACTGCTCATTTTTACAGACATCAGTAACTGACACAATCAGGACTGCTTCTGAGCACACTCACTCTGATCTATTAGCCCCTGAATAGTGTTCCACTGTCTGTTTTAAATCTAGGTTTTTTACATCTAATTTTTAAGTGTAAAACTGACAGTGGAATAGTACAGTTTATTTCTCTATGATTGTACATTGTTCTTTTCCTTCAAAGAGAAATTGCATTCAAGCATTACAATACATTAAAAATCAGAAATGGTATTTGTTTCAAGGTTAGGAATTAAATATTTATAATTTTTTACTTTACATTTGCTTCTTTTTCTGCATTAGGTCTGAGAAGTTGAAAAGTTTCCTGCAGCCTGAAATGACAGAGAGCCTTGTACAAAGGACACCCCAATTTTTAAACCCAAAAAATATTGCTTAATAGGTATTAATCTGAAGAAATATATTGTATGGTAAAGTTTTTCACAGACTACCAACATTCTGAGAACCCAGAGAGCATTTAATTTTTGTCTGAACAGAAGCACCTAATGTCAGTGCACATGCTACAATGGAAACTGTAAGACAAATACAAAGTTTTGGCATCTGTGTTACCTGTATGTATCCTGTAGCATCTGGTGTGGTGTTTGCCACTCTTCTAGTTTCTTGCTGCTCATCTCTGAACATAAGAGCTCGTCCACTTGTTTCTAATTCACCTTTCCTTTCTATCTGGAATGCTCCTACAGAACTTTGTACTGAAAGGACTGGAGTGCAGCTGGACATGAATTTTTTTCCTCTAATTGGAAGCACATTAAAGACATCCATTGGGCAAAACATCACTCTCTTCTATCCAGACAGGCTTGGCTACTACCCTTACAAAAATGAAATCACAGGAGAGGCATTCAATGGAGGACTTCCTCAACTCTCGCTGCTGGAGAAACATTTAAAAAAAGCCAAAGAGGACATCCAGTTCTACATTCCTTCAGATGAACAACTTGGATTGGCTGTCATTGACTGGGAAAACTGGAGACCTGTGTGGATAAGGAACTGGGGATCAAAAGATATTTATAGACAGGAATCCATTGAGCTAGTTCAGCAGAGAGATCTCAGTCTATCAGAAGCTGAAGCTAGAGCTATAGCTAAAATGGAATTTGAATTTGCAGCAAAATCATTTATGCTGGAAACTTTGAAGCTGGGCATAGAAACTAAGCCAAATCGTCTGTGGGGATATTACCTTTATCCAGACTGTTATAATTATGATTACAAACAAAACCCACACAATTATACAGGAACCTGTTTAGATATTGAAATAGAAAGAAATAATGAACTTAACTGGTTGTGGGAGAAAAGCACAGCACTTTATCCATCTATCTATCTAGAGACAGCCTTAAAATCTTCCAGAAATGCTCAACTCTTTGTTCGCAACAGAGTTCAAGAAGCCATTAGAACGTCCCATGTCTCCAACTCTAGTCATCCCCTCCCAGTTTTTGTATATACACGTCCAGTATTCACAGATGTCTATGAGGAATATCTCTCTGAGGTGAGTGAAGCTAGACCTTAAGAAGTTCAATTTATATGGCAAGAAATTACCAGGTGACACTTATTTAGCAAATATACTATACTGCATCAGAAAGAAGTGTACAATTTTGCCTAAAATTTAAATTAATCCATCAAAGAAATTTGACCAAACAGAACACTAAGAGGTCTATTTTCAAACCTTTCTCATTATATTTATCAGTGTTTCATGCTATGAGTTGTTCTCACATGTAACAAAATATCACAAAACTAGAAATCATATGTATCACACTTAGAGGAAAGAAATACGAGCAAAGTCTTGCAAAGAGAATTAGTAATACTGGGCTCACCCACTGCCTGCTTTTTAGGTTATAAGAAAAAAAATAAAAGTAAAATGGGGCCTTTCTTTCCTTAAAAAGTGTTTAAAGCTAGTGAGAAAATTCTGTCCTTAGCTGTACTCAAATAGCTTTTAAAATGGTATTTCAGGATGCCATGGGTTAGTTAAGGTTAGGCTCTAACTAAAATCCAATCATCTTATTGCAGTTCTGTCTATACTTTTCCTATCACATTTTTATAGACATCCACCCTATCAGAGATACCACCACTCTGGGGAATCTCTTCTTGGTGCTCCAGCCCATGAGGAAGGGGAAGTTAGAGTCCTGGTGATGCCGTTCTGTCTGGTGTCCTCCCACATTCTGGACAGAGCATTAGCAAGTGTTGTCCCCAGCCCTGTGGATACTTTCAGGGAGTAAGGGGTGCTCTCAGGGGCCCTGCTGGGATCCTAATGAATAACTGAAATCCTATAATCTTTACTTTTGTTGTTGTTGTTGTTGTCGTTGTGTCCTACAGTAACTTGTTTTTTTGTTGTTTTTTTTCACTATCATGGTCCTCTCCCATCCCATATAGGCCTTAGCATTTTGCTAGGACTGGGCTAATAGCTGACCCCAAAAGGAGAACTGAACAGAAACAAACTTCCCAAATAATTCTCTGGAAAAGAGGGATTCCTACAGTGGAAAGCTTTTTCTCTTGCTACTTTTCTGTTTTAGCACTTTCTGGTAACAGAAATTAAGCTAAAAAAAAAAACAAAACAAAAAGCCACCAAACAAAAAAAAAAACAACTATGCTTTCCAGTATCTTTATATCACAGGATTACTTAAACCAGTTGCTACCAACTTTGACCAGCCAGGAAGACAATGAAGCAAAATAAGCTTTAACATGGTTGGAGGAATGTATGTATGCCTAAGCACTGGCTTAGTTTTACAGCATTGTTCTTCTAACCTGATGGCATATATAAATTGGATATTGTTGGCAACATTTTCAGGTACCACCTGTGCAATCCAGGAAAAAATTGTGCAGTTGAGAATAGGACATTTGCATTGTGCATCATTGCTTGCTGTCTTCAAAGTAGTTATTTTGGACATGTCATTCACTATATGCTTTTTTTCATTTGCCATTATGTTATAGGTTACTTATATTTGTATGGTTCTTTGCATATTTTCGTTCAGGATGACCTGGTAAATACCATCGGAGAATCTGCTGCACTGGGTGCTTCTGGAATTGTGATCTGGGGTGATATGAATTTAACACAAAATAAGGTATACTAGATCAATTACATGTATTTTTTAAGGAGAAATAAAGTGAAAAAGATGTAAAGCATTATCAACACTTACATTGCATCTTCTACTTTTTTAAATAATGACTCCATATTTCCAGCAGATTTTTGTAGTCAAAACCCAAGTACATCTGAGGTTTATTAAGGTCATCATTGACTACACAGAACAAGAGTTTCAGTGTATCAGTACTGTTGACTCAGGGTAACTGGACAAGTTACTATGATAACCATAGGCATAGTTCTTGTTTAATTAGTATAAGAAAGAATTCCTATATCTTCATTTCATTTTAGTCATGAAGTAAAGAAAAAAATTACTTGGGCTTGCCAAGAAAAATTTTTGAAATACCCTTCTGCTTTTTGGTGTGGTAAACTTGGCAACAATATTTCAAGCACTAGGAGAATGTGAAAATACAACCCTAGCCTGTTCTGTGTGTTTTAAACTCTACTTTGATTAATTTCATTGTATGAAACATCTGAGTCAGAAGAAAAAAACTGTAGTTTGTTTTAGGAAGGGGAAATACATAGTTTGAGAAACTGTTACCAGGATGTTCTCACAATTCTTTCCAGGTAATTCATTCATAAGCAGGCAAGTTAGATTTAACAAACTATTGTACGGCAAGACTCTTGTGAAGCCTTCTGAGTGCAAAGAACCAAAACACTTCATCCCTGCTAGACCTCCTGTCACAGAAAACGTGGCCAAATACTCATCCACAGTTCTGTAAGGTTGCTATTCTCCAAAGCATCCCACTTTGACATTTTTTGTATGCACCTCCCTTTGAGGAAGGGTATCAGCTGCAGCTAGAACTTTTCAGCCCATTATCGCAGTATCAGAACACAGATGAGCAGCAACTTTTATTGTCTGAATTTTGAAATTCCTGTGGGGAAAAAAGAACTCTCCACAGCCCAATCAGACTATGTGTTTGTGCACTAATTGCACCTGACTTTTTACCGCTTTCACAGTCACTAGCGTTTCAGCAATGAAATATTACTGCAAGCCTAACTTCTGCCTCAACCAAAATTTCTTGGAAGTATTTTTATATATACCTAAAAGAAAACCAAAAAAACCTACATTCATCTTAGATTCACCAATATATCCGTGAGTATAAATATTAGACATATCTACATGTGGTATTGGGCAAATGCCCATAATGTCAGAAACAAAGAAAGAGTTCCCAAACTTTCTGGTTATTAAACTGTGCCATGAATGCACAGAACATATTTCAATTTCATGATCAGTTAGAACGATCAATTATCTTAGCATACCTTCAATTTGACCATCCAACCACCATTCTTTTCATTTAAAAATGCCAAGAAACCTCCCTGCCCTGTTGCCAAGTTATTCAGGTCAGGGGAAAGCTGAAAAGTCTCACAGAGATTACTTGATAGAAAAAGTATTTGTTTAGGCTGAAGAAGTGAGGTTTTTTCCTAGATCCATTCAAATTATTTAAGACTTAAAAAGGAACTTAAATTCTTCATGAAACTTCTTTGAATGCATCTGATTCAAAAAGCTACATAAAATAGAGAGATGAAATGAAAGCTTAAAGACAATTGCTTTCTGATCTAAGTGATTTTTGTAACATCTCCAGCAACTACACAACATAAATTTGCTGTGATTCTTGAATTTTATAACAGCTTCTCAGATAAACTTGCTTCCAACAGCAAGTTATAGCTATTATCAAACCCTCAGTGGAAACATTCATAGATATATACTGTGGTACTGTTATTAGAATTACAGCATTTTAATGGTTTCCATACTGAACTGTGGAGGTATAATGTTCTTTTCACAGAACACCTGTAGAACTCTGGACAACTACCTCAGGAGGACTCTGACCCCATACCTCATCAATGTCACAATGGCAACCAGAATATGTAGCCAAGTGCTATGCCAAGACTCTGGTGCTTGTGCACGGAAGAAATGGAATTCCAGTGACTATCTTCACTTGAATCCTGAGAATATTGCAATTCAAATGGAAAAAGATGGAAAATACACTTTACAAGGGCAACCATCATATCAGGATCTGCAAATGTTCATAGAAAAATTTGATTGCCATTGTTATGCAGGGCACAGCTGTGAACCTAGAGCTGATATAAATGACATCCATTACCTCCATGCTTGCATTTCAGAAGATATTTGCATTCAGATGTCCTCAAATTCACTTTCTAACATAGAAGACTCTGAAGAAAAGATCCTGTCTAACAGAACTGCATTTTCATTTACCTCTGAGAGTAAGGTGACATTATCTACACATCCTGAAATAGAAGATATCCAATCTACCTTTGGAAATAATATACTGAATATAACAACTGCAGAATATAACTCTGTTACAACTGCCAGTAGCCATGGTTTAGGAGAAAATGATACTCGTACTTTCAATAGTTCTTCATCCTATAAGATAAGGATGTTTAATCTGTTTCACTTAATTCTTCTTTTGAGAACCTTAATACAAATGACCCATGAAAGTGAGAATATCCTTTTCCCTGACTATATTTGAAATTCTAAAGGTTTTATTTACAAAACAAACAAATTCCTGAAAGGCTTATTGTCTTATCTGTATCAGGTAACCTTTTCTAATCCATAGGTGTCACTTCAACCTGAATGTATTTCTTCAGTTTAGTTCTATAAACTAATATTTGTGCCAAAGATATATTGGTCTATATATACTGACTATGCCATATGAGAGGATAATCCAGAATAAGAAACTTTATTACAGGTTACATTTTTAACCATTATACTTGGAAAAAAGTAATTGTTGACAATGCTCTTTCTTGTACTTCAAATTAAGAAATTAAATATATAATATATAAAACAAGTCATCAGGTTTGATGCTCTATGCAAGAATTAATTTCATTCCATATAAATGGAATTATCGTTTAAAAATATTTGGCTTAACTTTAGATCTGTGGAACTCTGCAGCATAAAATTTATCTGGTTAATGTAATGTTCCTCTACTTTTCATAAAATCTTTAGGGATCCTGTAGTTTTTTTTCTTAATGAAATATATTTGTAACTCTGCAAAAGATTCTAGTTTCAGTGTAAATGTTGACTTTGAATATTACAGCTTCATTATTTAAAATTTGAGCTGTAGCAGTTTATGCTTTCTTCTCACAGACCCTCCCCCTTATTTCAGAAGTCCCTTTCCTGGTTTACAGTTGTTTTGTCTTGCCAATACTCACAACTCATGTGCTCTGCCTGTGCATTCTAGCCAGCACAGATCACCAGTCCTACATTCTCCATCCAGCTGTCCTTAGGAACTGGATAGGGCTGTATGCAGCACTTGGACAGAAGTCTGTGCATGGGACTGTATGCCTTGTTTCTTTCTGAGGAGTCTCATTAGGTGAAAACCAGTTTGTTCCTTAGGAAAACTCAGCAGTGGAGGCAGAAAAATAAGTGTCACTGGGGACCTGAGACAATCTGAGGACCACCCTTCAGATTCAGAACTTAAAGTATTTGCTTAATACTATTCGATTACCAAAATCAGTGTGAAAGTAGCAGAGATACCTCAGAAGAAAATTATGCCCAGTATCATATCAGGAGTCTAGTTATGATTAACATATAGTCAGTTTAAGCATTTGAAGCAATTAACTGCAGTTTATTTGATAAAATAACCTTTCAAATTATTATGTCAGATGCGTAATAGACAGCTTGCCTTCTGATGGGTGAAGGGTGGCTGCTGGCATGGATTAAAAATCTCCCTAGAGCCAGGCATGATCTGCAAAAATAATTCAACACCTCCCACAGATATAGCCTGCCTCACTAATGAAAATAACCAGGACTTCAATATAGTGGCCATTTACTTATAAGAAGTTCATTCCTTAATCCAGCAGAAAACACGTATTATATACATTTTCTTTGACTTTTCAGGTTGTTGGTCATAACAGAGATGCAGAAAATAGATGAAGCCTTTAACTTAACATGGAGAAATAATGTTTTATGGCTTTTGAACAGCAAGTTATCAAGAGGAAGTGACAATTTTCTCATCCCAGTTACAGTGATAAGTCCACGAGTCAAAGCTATTTCTGCCATTAATGTTCCAAGTGGAATCATGAATAAAAACATATATAAGTAGCAGATTGTTCAGCACAAAAGAATCCATATGATTTTGACCACCTATGTAAAAACATGCTTTTTTCCACTGCAGCTTTGATACTGGTTATTTCATCTTGGGTAAAGAAAAGGCATGGTATCATAACTCCTTTGCCTGAACTCCCTTCACACTGCATTTGTGGTAGCTATCAAACAGTCTCTAAAAACTGGAAACATCACTGGTAATGCTTTAGCAAAATTTGTATGACTTACATGAAATTTTATTTTTTTCACAAGGCTTTGACATGGTTAAACTGAAAGATACTGGATCTGTAGCACTTTGTGGTAAGACAGCTTGCAGGTTCACAAAATCTGCAAGTCTTACCATGAATACTTTTGATTATCAGCCAGGTAATAGCAAGCAGAAAATTTGTGATAATTCAAGCAATAAATCATCAAAAAAGGAGTAATGAGAAGATAAAATCACAGGAGAGCTGAAACAGAGCACTGAGGACCTCCCAATGGATGCAGAGGAGTGAACTGCAGAAGTGAAAGAGTGAAGCAGTGGGGAATGTGGACTGACCAGTCTCTTCCCATTCAGCATTTTAATCTACCTGTTACTTAATATTGACAACCTTTCCCCAAAGCTCACTGTAGATAAAAAGGAATACACTAACTGATATGTTAGATCTGTTCATCCAATCCCATCTCTTTTTTATTCTTGAGAACAGCCAGGAACAGAAAAGTAAAAGGAAGATGAGAGGAAAGCAGTCTATTGCAATAAACTGTGCCTTCCTAAGATGCATATGTAAGTAGCTATCTACCTTGTGCTCTGATGCACAATGCTTTGCCAACCACCTTTCAAATGCTCATTCAGGATTATTTATGTTACCTATGTGTGTCTGCAATTCGTATTTTAAATCCTACAGACTTCAGGATTTCTGCTTTCTGCTATGTGTTAAATTACACTATTTTCCAAATATATTATTTTTCTCTGTATTATATTTGTCTTACCTATATTCTATGATAAAGAGTCACCATGGAGTCAATGAGTCTCCACAGAGAAGAAGGAAAGAAGAGGTGCTATGCATTGCACTGCTATGCATATGTGACTATCATATGTTCAAAGCCAAATTTATTTTCTTGTGAAGTGGACCCATTTCCGAAGAGATTTTCTTCTATCCACTGTATTGCCTGTAATCATTAGTTAGCCTTATAGTTTTCATTGCTTGCATTCCTGTAATTTTGAAAAGATTAAATACTAGAGGAACAGTTCACTTTGATTGCCATTTATTATTTTGTGTTTCTCCTTTCTAGAGACCTCAGGCTGACAATACTTAGGGACAGGGAAATGCTAAAGTGAGTTTGATGAAAGGATCTGTTTAAGTGAAAGCTGTTAAATACCCTCCTTCAATGTTTTGACATTATGCTAAAATTTAAATTTAAATTCTGCTTCTCTATCTGAATAATATGGATCTAGTTTATTGTGGTGCTTATTTTGGGACATACAAAGATATTCACACTTCCAAGGGAGATGGTAACTGGCACTTAAAGAATCTGAACAGAATAAAAACAGTCCAGTCCTCCCCTTACAATTTTTTTGCTTTTTTGGTAAAAATAACATCATGGAGAGATGTTTTGAGAGGCCAGTAAGATCACTATGTAGACAGCCTAGGATGTGACCAGAATCCTGAAGAATTCAGTAAAATTTGCTTTATTTTCTGCATCACACTGGGATACCCTGCTGTAAATATATATATCGGTAAAGAATTGTACAGATTTCAGACCTCTGCAATATGTTCTAGACAACTTCCAGACAGATTAGATTTCTACATGTACCAATCCATCAATTTCAGTACAAACAACAAGAAAGCAGAGACTGTTCCATAATTTTAAAACACATTCAGTTATGTAGCACTGATGACCTTTTGAAATCCCACTCTTTAAGCATACACACCTAAAAGTTACTTGAAAGACATTTTCATACTGTGCTTGTCCCAGGTCTTTTGCCCTGGCAAACAGGGAGCAAAATTAGGGCCTGAGACTTCAAGTTAAGTTTCATTTCAAAAAAATAACATTGATACAAAGCAAAAAAGTTTATTGTTTGTCTTAAAAAATACTGCTTTATTTCATCTTTCCTAAAAACATTTTTGTTGTTTGTTCTTGTATTTTTTTTTTTCCCCATGCTACTGAAAGCCGTTGTATAAATGGCTGAAAACATTCAAAAAGCTTACTAGTCTAACTTCATCCCTTACCACTTCTAAATGATTCCCAATGTGTGGCTATCCCAGAACTCCCTGTCTGTTTTTCTGGAAATACCTAATTGAATATTAACCTTGCTTCACAATATTTTTCATTATGATGACGATCATGTAAACATGCTGTATTCAACATAAATTCTAAGCTTTTCTGTATACCAGTCAAGGATCAGGGTCCTTACAGTATAGTTCTTTCATACAGCTCTTCCAAAACTCTTGCAGCTACCCTTCTCTTCACTGTCACTGCCACTCAGGACTGCAAAAGCTTCTCACATTTGTTGTCCCCTTGTTATATATAAGTAAAGGGCAAGAAGGTAAAGGGCACCAATCAATATTAACATCCTTATGGGAATAACTTTTGATTTAATTATGTTCACTATTATGGTATATTGATTACAGGTTTCTTTGGCCAGCAGTAATTAGATGACATTTTCAGTGTATGCTTGTATAAGCCTTAGTTTATAACTGGTAAGGTATTTTATTGATTAGTAATCAAACACAAACAGACAGCATGAAAATTAATATGGATCATTATTTTATATATTCAACCAACATTTTGGCTCTGTGCACACAATTCCAGAGGGTGGTGTTCAATACCACATATATCTGGCTCAAGGCAATATGCAGTCACCTGTCTCTGCCTTTGTTTTCATATCAGGAAATATATTTATTTAACAGAACTCTTCAAGATCCTGCAGAAGAAATACACCATATGTTGGCAGTCTCACGGACCACACTGCTCCCTCAGGCTACTAGCAGGTTGAGAAAAGATGACAGCTTGCCTGTGTCAAGTGATGATTTCCTGAGGCAGGGACAAAACAACCACCCATTTAAAGGGAGGCTAAAGGCATTCTGCAGTCCCACAATGATAATATGGTTAATGTCACAACAGAACACAAAGCGCCTTATTACTGGGGCAGCTGGTAATTAAGGGCACTGGACTAATAACAGACTTAGGCTGCCTGTAAATCCTATGCACTATTTCAGCATGAACTGCATATACCAAGCTTAAGGGTCCAAATCACAGCATTTTTGATTTAAAAACCTTAATCTGCCACTTTGCCAGTCCTTACAGAAATCCTTCTTCACCTTTTCCCTCACCAGAGCATGACAAGAATTTAGGGCACATACTAGAGCCTCTGGGGCTGCAGCCAGCAGAGGGCACAGATGACACATGCAGACACTGGTGGGTACCTCACTGAAAAGTTCAACACGGTCTTTCTGCTCCTTTCAGCAATGCAGCTGCTTGACTTTGGCCTACAAACAGAAAAGATGACTAGTCACTCCCTAATGTAGTGCTTCACTAGCAGAAATGACTGATTCTACAGGTTTTTTTTTCCCCAAATATCTGGTATATCAGGACAAACCTGAATATGCCAGTGAAGCATGCTTCTCATGCTCTCTTCTCTGGAGATTTTATTCAGCTGAAAGTTTCTTCTCCTTAAGATCTGTCCAGGGAGGTGGTTGAATCACCATCCCTGGAAGCAATCAAGAAATAATGAAATGTGGCTCTTAGTGCTATGGTCTAATTTACAAGGTGGTGATCACTCAGACATTGGACTCGATGATCTTAGATGTCTTTTCCAATCATAATGATTCTATGATCTTCAGCTGTCACTAAAATACATGCTTAAAACACAGATAATGTGCTCGAATCTCTTTGGTAGTGCTCTGAAGTACATATTTCAGTCTCAAATACCTTGTTTCTCCCCAAATACGAAAGATCTGGATATGCAATGTTGGTTCAAATAATTTTGCTGATCATGTGTTTATTACATCTCCACCATTGTCACCTGAAACATAAGATACTTTTATAAATTTTTATAGTACAATTAAATCTCTGCAAAGGAGTAAGCTGCTTTGCTAGCTCTTCAGAGCACCTGGAAGACTCAACAATCTGGGTACTGCATGGTCCCATAACACTCCTAAACTGGTCCTGCAGTATGTAAAACTCAATAGAAAAAACAGAAAAGTAAAATATTCTATCAGTCTGTGGTTAAATGTTTCCCAGAAAGATTAAGTGGCTTGTCTGTCTACAGCCACACAGGATAACAGGATAGCCTTTAGCTATGGAAACAAATGTCCTCTGAGCTGCAAACTGTAGCAAGGCAGTTAATATGTCACAAATACAATACTCTATTACCAAACAGTATGTAAAATAAAGAATGCCTCTTATAATCATACAGTTTTGCAAAATATGTAACAGATTTTAGAATAATATAACAGAACTTTAAACTTGGACAAACCCCCAAGACACTATAAAAGACTTCAGTCATTGGACAACTGAATTAATGTTTTAGAATTTATCTGTGCATCTTCTGCCAGCCTTTTACGAGGATATGCCTGAAATGTATTTTTTCAAAGTTACTATATCTACAATGTATTGTTAAGTAAACTTCCAGCACTATGAGACTCAAGCACTACTTAAAATTTAATATTTCTTGCAAAAATAGAGACTGCTCAATTTTATGTGAATTGTCCTCCATGCAGTAATCAGTACCACTTCATTCCCAGAAATCACTCTCACAAATGGACTGTCTTTATTTTACACATCACCAGATGAGGGGATAAGGGGAAAATTCCTATATTTATCAGTTTTAAGAAACATTTCATCTATTCACCCAAATTTCAGTAACTGCTTTAGCCAAAAGAAGTTTTTAAAAATTGCAAAAATGAAAGATTAGTGATTTGCTTCTGAATTATTTCCCAGTCCTTCTACCCATCCAACCAGAATAAACCACCTCATCAACTTTTCCACCCATTTCCCCAGTGATTTCTACAGTTAGTCGTAGTGTAAATGGTGAACTGGCTGATACATTTGTTACTGCTGGTGAGGATGTACCTACTTATTGAGTAGCCATCTGGAAACTACTCAGAGACAAGTAAACCAACAGAGTTCTGCTACACTCTCCCTCCATGCAGGATCTGACCTGGTTCCTTTTACTCTGCCACCAATTTTCTAGAAACTTCAAGAGCTACATTGTGCTTTGAAACTGCTGAAGACACTATTACTGCCACAGTTTTAAGGGTGGCATTCAAAATTCTGACTCCACCCAAATTACCAATGCTAGGGAACAGCATTAGGAGAAATAGACTTCCTCTAGGCAGAACAAAATCTGATGCTACTGGGGGGGGTGGTGGGGGGGGGGATAGCAAAAGAAAAAAAAAGAGAAAAAAAGAAAAGAAAAAAAGAAAAGAAAGAAAGAAAAAAAAAAAGGCCTTCTTTTGCTTGTTTGAGACTTGCTACTGAACATAAAATCTGGACAAAAGCAATCAGATTTAAGAGAAGCAATGAAAAATAATTCCCTAACATTACCATTAGGTGGCAGGACCAGCTGCAGTGTCCAATTTCGTTTTGGAAATATGCAATTGAATTTACAAGAGCAATAACTCAGTAATTTTAGAATTACACTAGGAGTCATTTTGAAATCTATTTTGGTATCTAAAACCAGGGTATGAAAAACCATGTAGTTTTTCACCTTTACAGCTAGCCCACAACCAACTGCTCCTAAGAGCTTTGAGATTTTGTGGTCCGACTGAGATAACCAGCGAACTTTTGTCACAGAGTGCATTCTCTAGATTGCTGAATTATGTCTCTAAAAAGACGAAGAAAACCAAATTTTAAAATGCTTTGATGTTTGTGCCATGTTTCACTAGAAAAGGTATCCACACTAAATGTGCATATGTTTTTATATCTGTATGAATGTCCTTCATCAACCAATACTGCCAGCACTGTAACCTTTTCAGATCATCACATTTCAGTGGCAAGTTCTGAGACTGGCAGGTGGATCCAGGAGAAGTGCTAGCCTTGTGTTTATGGGTAAAACAAGCTTTTCTCTAATGCTCTGTGTCAAGACTGTATGCTAAATGTCACTTATTCAGTGCAGGCAGAAGATTCTTGGTGAAGTGGCATGTCTCATCATTGATCACAACACAAAACCACCATCACAAGCATCTCTTGTGGCAAGGAGTCATACTGCGGGTGATTTTCCAAAAGTTATCAAGGGAGAAACAAAATAAAAACATGGTAAGCTCTGGATCTGGAAGCCTGTCACTACTCAATGAAGAATTCAAGCAGAGTTTCCTGGGACCAGTGGAGGTCCTAGCTTAGGGGTGTGGTAAGTGCCACCACTAGACGTGATGAACATACAGAACCGATGCTGTCAAGCAGCCCAAGCCCACCAACTCTCCTAAGGCAGTGCTGCGGCCTCGGCCCCCTTTGCTGGTGTGGGATGCTGTACAGCCCGCCCGCGGCAGCAGGTCAGTGCCGGCCCGTCCCATCCTTCCACAACCCAGGGACCAGCTGTTCCCGCACAGGATCCCTGCAGCCTCCTTCGCGGCTGCATCCCCTTCCTAGGCATTCTGGGCCGCCCGCTCCCGGCCAGCGCCAGCCCCTCGCAGGGCGCTGCCACCGCTCCCCGCCCGCCCGCTGCAGTCCAGTGCAGCCCGGCCCGGCCCAGAACAGAACAGCCCAGCCCGATCTGATCTGACCCGGCCCGGCCCGGCCCGGCCCATTCCATCCCGGCCCGGCCCATCCCGGCCCGGCCCAGCCCCCTCCCCTGTCTGCAGCGAGCGGCGGCGGGAGAAGGGCGGCGGCGCCGTCACGTGAGGCCCTGCCTGGCGCTCGGTTCCCCGCGCAGCCCCGCCGCCGCCAGCCCGGCCCGAGCCCCGCCGCCGCCGCCGCCTCGCCTCGCCTCGCCTCGGCTCCCCCGTTGCTCCCATGCCCAGCAGCGAAGCGGTGCCTCTGGGGCTGGGCGCCTGCCGCAGGTCGGGGGCGCTGGGCGGGATGCTGTCGCTGGTGGCGCGGCTGCTGGAGTGGCTGCGCTCGCTGTTCTGGAAGGAGGAGATGGAGCTCACGCTGGTGGGGCTGCAGTACTCGGGCAAGACCACGCTGCTCACCGTGCTGGCGGTACGCGGCCCCCGGCCCGGGGCAGGGCGGTGCGCGGCGCTGCGGGGCCCACCGGCGGGGCAGGGCCGCGGGGCTGGGGCTGGGGCGGGCGCGGCCGCCCGGCGGGGCTGCGGGGGCCGCCCGCCCGCCCGGGGCCGCCGCCCCGCGGCCTTTCCCCGGCAACAAGTGCGGGCTTTGCTGCTGCGGTGGTGGCACCGCCTGCCCTGAGGTCCCGCGGCCATGCGGTGGGATGCGGAGGGAGGGGGGGCGGGAGAGAGTATGAGACAGCTTTTGCATGGTTTGCAGCCTCGAGAATTTCACAGCGGGAGGCTAAGGTGTGAGTGAAGGTGTTTTCAGAGGGAGGGAGAAGATATCTCCTGGGTCTGGCTGCAAAGTGTGCCGGTCTTGGAGCAGATTCATGGACGTGGGCTCTTGCCGTGGTTCAGGTTGGCTTTCCACGTTCAGTGTATCCCAGAATAATATACTGTGCATCCCTCAAGGCCACAAATTGCCCGTTACTGAATTTTCTCCTCCCATCATTTGCAGCAATACTAATGCCTCCCACAAATCCTCTATAGCTCTTCCCCAGCATTCAAGACTGATTCCAGCATTCCTTTCCCGCTCTGGTGATGGCCTTGCAGCCTCTATATGCTGACACCTGCTATGACATTTTCTTTTTTTGTCACCATGCTGAAATACATTCCTCGTCTTAGTTTGCTGTGCCCTCCAGACTGCATTTGGGTGCATCCCAAATATTTGCTTTTCGTCAGAGGATGGAAATATATATATGTATGAGTGTGTATATATACATATATATATATATATATACACACAAGTTACATTTTGCTTACTTCTAATCATGAAGCTTAGTGAAGCTTTTTCTGCAAGGTATCTCTTGTGAGGTGTATCACAGCTTCAGTTGCTACGAGATGAAAATTTCTAGATAATCTTCAGTCCTTTTTGTGAAAAGCTAGTAGATCATGAATCAAAACCAGACTGGGAGATGTGTGGGTCAAAGTCAGAGAGATTGAGGTAATGAAGACCTGAAGATTATATGATATTTGTTACTCGCTTTTGCATATGATTATGGATTAAGGGAAAATAAGAGATTATGCATTAGTGTGAATGAAGAGGAGGAGAGAGAGCAGGAGAAAAAGGAATGGCAAATGCCCAATGAAAGTATGTTTTGGGTGACATCAGCAATCAATGGTATATACCTGTATCTGGTATTTTAGCTGGTTTGTCAGACACTCCAGTAATCTTGCTAAATTAGGCCTCGGTGCTTCTTATACCCATTGGAAGTTGCATTATGACATTTCCCAAGGGTGGGCCTTGCCTAGGAATGGGGAAAAGACATGGCAAATTACATTGCTTCGTGGATTGTTTCCATGAACAGAGCAAAGAGGAACACAGCGGTTCAGAGACCTCAGTAGAGTGTGGTGCCAGACTTTGTGTCTTTAACTATTTGTCCACTCCCATGTACTATACCACCAATAGAATGGCATTGTAGGTGTTTGTGATGTTGTCTTCAACACCAGAGCACTCCTCTTACTGCAGGTCTGATTTTCCCTGCAAATGTTATTTCTTAAGAATATTCTACAAGGCATTCCTGTTTTTTGACTTAGGCAGGGTCACACATTGCAGGTTTTGTAGATTTCAGGTCTTCCAGTCTGGACATGAGATGCTGTGATAATCACCAAAGAAAAGTGGTTGGAGAATTTTGAAAAAAAAAATAAGAATAAGGCAATGAATTAGAATTTGCTCTAGAATACTGTTGATATGGGAAGGGCAAACAGGGAACACTGTGTATGTTTGTGAATACACAAACATAGAGTGTGACAATGAAAATAGCTGTTGTAAAGTAGTGGCTACTTAAAATGCAGGCTGCAGTGGATCACGAAAAAACGTTGGAAATTACAACTTTTTTAATTTTACAAGCTCACTCAGAGATCCTATCATGCTAAGATTGGATAAACACCCTTTTAGACAGTCTGCTCTCAAGAGTTGGAGCCATATTTAGTCCTTAATTACCAATGTAAACCTTGGATAAAATCACTGCCACATACTGTGGATGTGCATTGATGTAATGGAGTAGAATCTGGTCCATGGTTGTTGATATGTTTGGGGGTAATGATAGTTTTAGTTATCAGTTCAATATTCAGAAACTTTAGGGGGACATTAGAAACTTCTTATAATCAGTTATTTTTCATTTGTGTTGGGAGGTAATCTGTTTTTTATTGAAATATGACAAAATTTTTTTACATTCTTAAATATTCACAAAAATAGGCAATTTGCCATGTAAACCTTCCTTAGCAAGCACAGTAGTACAGATTTTTTACTTTGTGGTGGTTAGATAGTTACAACATTTAAAACACAGTAAACAAAGCTCTCGCTTGATGTGGGCAAACGATTCAACCAATTCCTTTCTTCACTTTGTGAGAAAATAAAAAAACTGTAGACATAATACTTTCTTTGTATCTGATTCCATTCAACCAGAATGGAGAGTTTTTAGAGGAAAAGACTAAAGACCAGTGAAGAAGATGCTAATTCTTTACATTCTACCCCAAATACTAGAGCAATTATGGTGGTTTGGTTTTTTGTTTGGTTTATTTTTGCCTTCCAGTTTAGCACGTTACATGTGATGTATAATTTGCTGACAAAAGTAGAATTCTGACTTTCTGCAGCCTCCTGAGTCAACTGTCTGGTTTTCTAGGCATTCCTGTCCTTGAGTAATAATGCTACATTTTCAGTGTTTATGTGTTCATTTGTGTTTGTATGTCAGTCCTCTGCAAACATAGGTACTACATATTTTAACAAATTTGTATAATATTAAGATTGGAAAGGAACTCCAAGATCATCAAGTCCAATGCCCAAACACCACCCTGTCAACTAAACCATAGCACGTCCAGTCCATTCTTGAACATTTCCAGGGATGGTGGCTCCACCATTTGCCTGGGCACACCAGTACCCAATACACAAAAGGGTTTACTGGTTGGCTTTGTCTTACTATATCCAGTTAAAAACTTCAGTCAGTGCTGGCTATGTGTATCTGTATGAAACTGCAGGGGCTTTTGTCTTCACTTTCTTTTCTCTACTGCTGTTGACAAGTTACTGAAGCAGGGAAGAAGAGAAAAAAAGACACAAAAGATGGTGAAGATGTACAGAATTTAGCAAGAGGATTCCCATAAATAAGGTTGAACAAAGAACTGATGGAAGTTTTTTCTTGCTTGAAGGATCTAGTTCCAAACTCCAAAATCTTGTGAGACAATCATGTAACTGTCAAAAGTTGCAGTTTTTAAAGCCCCAGATTAAAAATTATTAACCTTACATTGTAAATGCAAACTGGAGGCAGAGTGTATTCTCGCTCCACCACAAAAAGGACATAGAAAACTTTAAGAAATTGTACAGTTCTCAGTAACAGCCCTGGAGGGGTAGACTGAGAGACACACTGCTGTTCCAGTGTACCCTGAAGCTCTGATCCTCCATTTCTCGGATGAGAGGGAACTGACGGAACATGACTGCATCCTGCCTTGTCCATATACCCATATATTCTTCCAAAAAAAACAACCAACCCAAGGTTCATGGGTTGATGAGGTAAATATGAGCAGATAGATGCAGAAAGGCAGTGGCAGGCCCAGAAGGTGCCGCTTTCCTTGCTGGATGACTGGAAAACCAGGATTGCTGTGTGTTGCAGAGAGCACCTGTGCCTCTGTTAGGACATAAGTAACAAACCTGCCTATCTTATTGTACCATGTCCAGGAGACACAATAGCTTGTTAATGGTGCATTTTCAAAAGGAAGATGAATGATGAGTTACCCACTCATATCTGAGTTTTGTCTTTACCCTGAAAAAGTATCTTCTGTAGTAGGTAGAAGTCTTTAAGATTCCCATTGGTGTGGTGAGAAATGTCTTTGTTGTGAAAATATTTCTCTGAACTGGGGGAGGAGGCACCATTTTTGTGCTGGGGGTTTATGTTTGGAGTTTATGGTACATTGAGTTAGTCCCTTTTACTTTTCTGCCTTAATGCATTCTCTTAGCTCTGCAGCAGGATTCCTTTGCTGTCACCTACACAGAAAAAAAACAAGTATTCAGAGAGTCCTCTATGCATGGGTGGTCCTTCATTGTTTATATTTGGAGTTAAGCTAGTGGTAACTGTAGTGAGAAACTAGAGGAAAAAATCATGTTTGTAGTCAGTTTTATAATATTTTATCATATTGAGGGTAGGAGTAGGTGACCTTTGAAGGCTTCTTTCTTTCAACTCAAATCATCCTACAATTCTATAGTTTTGGCTGTGTTGCCAAAGGATCAGATGAAGAGTTATCTGAAGTCTCATGGTTTCTGGGGTGATCTTTGTTGCTGAAGAGAATAAAAGATCACTTAAAGTGGCTGAGATGAACAGTCTTCCTTGATGTGACAATGCAATAATTGAAGTGCTGGCCAGTGCTCTTGCTGAAAATTAATGTGATATTTTACAGTATTGTAAAATACCATTTTTTAGATTGCAAGTGAGAACATTTCCTGTATGTATCAACTGTTTTATAATAAATACAATTTTGGTTTTATATTCTAGTCGGGGCAGTTCACAGAAGATATGATTCCTACAGTAGGCTTCAATATGAGAAAAATAACAAAAGGAAACGTTACCATAAAGGTAGGTGTGCATGTTTAAATTAATACAGAGTTAATAAATAATGGAGTAATTTCAACTGGAACTATGAAAGACAGGAAATTTATTTTAAGATTATAGGGTCCCTTATCTATTTTTCTAGCTCCAGACTAACTTTTTTTTTTAAAGCAATAGTAATATATTTCTTTGTTACATTAATCTGTTTGATTTCATTGTATTCCATGCCAGGCAGAAGCTTTGTTACAGTTTTTTGGTTTAGAAAGGTTATAAAATGGGGAGATGCTGAGGTAGCTGAGTTGTCTCCTGGGGGTGTATCTGTCTTTTCCCCTTCTCCCCTCCTCAGCTGTAAGTGAAATGGTAGGTATCTCAGTGGAGAGTGTGGTTTAGCTCATGCGTTAGCAATGCTGAAATAGAACATTTAGCTTAAGTCAGTTATTGGGGAACCATCTCTTAGAGCTACAGAGACACATAGGCATCAAAATAGAGGTAAATCACTCCTAGCATTAACACTGTCTGTTGTTAGACAATGAAGGGAGCCTGGTTGATTAGTCTAGATGAAATTCACAACTTCTAGCTAAAATTAGGTAAAGGGAATCCAGATTTTTTGTCTTTACCTTAACTTTTCCCTCCTTTTCCAAAACATGTAAGTTCTTTTCTCCCTCAGTTCTATAGATATTCTTCCTCTGGTTTGGTATGACTCCTGAGCCACTGATCAAATTCCAGCGTTACCACAGTCAATAAAAAAGTTACTGCATTCAACCATAGTTCATAAATAATCTGCAGGAAAAGGAATTTTATTTGTATTTTGCCTTTTGCACAGAAGCAATGAGGCCATGATTGGCAGAGAGAAAACACAGGCATAGATGGAGGGCTGTACTGATGCTGCTGCAGAATTGTCAGGTGTAGGAGAAAACAGAAAAGTCGTTGATGGCTCAT
This sequence comes from Cyanistes caeruleus, assembly GCF_971803275.1. NCBI lineage: Eukaryota > Metazoa > Chordata > Aves > Passeriformes > Paridae > Cyanistes > Cyanistes caeruleus. The sequence goes on along the minus strand of NC_141704.1, from coordinate 21,383,892 downwards.
TAAATTAGGCAAAAATCTTTTGCTAGTAAGCAGTCATCAAAATCCAGTAGTTTTTGAGCCAGGATAGTTCAAGAAGGAACTGACTGACAGTTTATACCAGGGTTGTCTGAGCAAATGATGTTGCAAGATTAAGTTGTGCAGGGAGGGTGTGGGTGAGTTTCTGTGGAACTGTGCCTTGTTTTACTCTGATCTCAAAAGTAATTTTATATATAGTTGCTATAATATAATTTTTAAGAATAAGGAGATAATGCTAACATAATTAATATGTTTATTAGTTTCAAAAATGATACTTGGTTTGGAAGCCAGTCTGCACAGGAAGATACATTGACTCATTCTCACAGTCTTTCTGCTACAGCAGCATTCAGGGAAAGTAAGGAGTGTAGGGGAATATGACTCTTACACATAGATGCTTATTTCCTTAAAAGTCTGTCAGGATAAACTACTTATATGTCACTGTTCCTATATATAGGTTAAAATCTTACAGGTTATTGCTAGATAAGGTTTCCAGAATTATTTTACTTTGAGAAAAATGGCATAATCTGTTGATAAGTTGGTGACTCAAATGACGAGGAGGTGCCTATTGCTAAAATCCTTTTATGAGCTCTTTGCAGCCCAGCAACAAGGATTCAGTGTAAATTTTTCTTTAACCTTTTTTTTCCAACAAAACAGGTAACCCTTCTTATAGAAATATTACGAGAAATATGATATTCAACTATCAGCTATTAAAATTAATGAATAAAGCGTTATTTTACTAAACCTGTGAAGTTCTTTAAATATGACAGGAATGATTATGCTAAGGAAAGACCTGACATTGTGTCTGACCTTTTTCAAAGGTTTCAGGGGACACTGAAAAACAGAATCAATTAAACTTATAAAATTGAGGTTGAGAAATCACTGGGTCAAAAAGTCATCAAGTGAAAAATTTGCATTCTGTAAGTATAGGATTGATTACTTTTGGAAAGGTAAGTTGCAAACCCAGCAATTAGGTAATACTAATCCTTTATCTGTTGCTGTATTTTGGGGTAGGCCACTAAGAAGGAAGTACTATGCTAGTACAGTGTCACTGCCTGGTTTCTTCAGCTTCATCTGCAGATTCCATACAATTCCAGAAGGCAGAGAGAACTGAAACCCATGCTCTTCTTTCCTGTCTTCTGATTTTGGCAGTCATTTCCAAAAGCTGGTTGATTTATTCTTATTTTTAGTCTCTAATCTTACTATGTAGAAGTATGGTCACTGGCATCTGTGCGTGTATGGTGAGTATTTATCTGAGCCACACTAAAAGAAAAAAAACTGATTTATGCAAGCTGAAACATTTTGTAGGAAGATACCAGTTTCAGATGTTCTTGAATTGAAGCTAAACCTGTTTAGAAATATACGGCTGTCAGCTTTAACCATGAACTGTCAAATTTTGACTTACCAATATGTTTAATAACCTGCCACCTGTTATTTCCAAGAAGAGAAGGCAATAAAGGAAGGATTTTACCACATGGTGTTTGAAATCTAAGCAGGCAGTTTTGTATTTTGAGATTGTGGTTGAGGTTGTTGGTATGATTTCTAGCATCAAAATATTTTATATGCTACAACTTAGGAATCTGCTAGAACTATTCCATTGAAGTTCATTACAAAACTGATGACTATCTTTTTTTTTCCGTGAAAAAAATATCTGACTGAATTACTTTGAGATTTTAATTCCAAACAAGTTTTGCCATTTTCTGAGTGATTCGATTTTGATGTTTTTTTCTGTTTTTTGAATCTGCTTACTATTAGCAATCCTTTTGCTTTGGTGAGATTTACTGTTCAACAAGCTAGACAGCAATTAATAAAACTTACTTTAAGAAGCCAAGTTCCAAGAACCTCAGAAGACTTGAGTCGTGAACTGCTATTTAAAGGGATTGGGAACCTCTAGCTAAGAAATTTTTGGTTCTTGCAGTGATGGTCTTTGAACAGTCTCTGTTAAAAGGAAATAGAGCACCGCATACATGTATACACAGAGGTAATGCCACAGATTCATTTCCCTTGCTCTTGCGTTTGTTTTTCTTAAAATAGCATGGCCAGGTAGAGCGTGCACTTCCTGGCCATTGTGTTCCAGAGGGAGTAGAGAGCAGGTTCTGGGGACTGGAGCTGGCGGGGTGGGCTGTGGTCACCCCGGCTGTCACCACTAGATGCCGGTGTCCCTCCACCACACCCTGCACAGCCTAACTGTGGGAGAGCAAAGCTGGGCTTCTCGCTGCTTGCTCTTTGCTCTGATGTGGCAGAGAGGCAGGAGAAGGATACCAGCTCTGTGCAGTCCTCTGCCTGCTTCCTTTGTTACAGCACTCCTGCTCTGGACAGTAGTGTTTTCAGGTCTCCACGCATCCTCATAGAAGCAGAATTCTTCTGCTTTGTAATGTTTCCTCCTTCTATTCAGGTTATCTTCCCTGTTGTATTGTCATTTCAAATGTCATGCAGTAATACAAGCCTATGTGTGTTCTCTAAGTGTAGCTCCAGCAGTGTTTCAGCACATACTGGCTATACTGTATGACTTGGATCACTGAAAAAGCTCTGCTATGTCTGGCCTGATTTCAAGTCAAAGCAGTTATTTCTATAGCAAAGGGATTTTTGCTGGATGTCCCAGTGTTTTGTGATAGCTGCCTGTAAGGAAGAGCTGTTGGACTGGTGGATTGAAAAGGGCTGTGTTCCAGAGCAGGAAGCCCAGTGATTAGTGCTAACTCCTAGTGATTCTTTAGTGGGTTTGTTAGCGACCTGGATGGTGGGACAGGGTGCACTTTCAACAAGTTTGCAGGTAGTACAAAACTAGAATGAGTGGCTGGTGCAGCAGAGGGTTCTGCTGCCCTCCAGAAAGACCTTAACAGGCTAGAGAAATGGACTGATAGGACTCTTAGGAAGTTAAGTACAAGGACTTTGCTTTTGTGTCCTGTTTAAAATCCACCTGTTGATCCTTCTAGCATTGCATTTTGTGTCTCTGATAAAATGGCAAAATAGTCCCTGATCACATAGAAGTACTGTCTCCCATTAAAATGCCTCTGTGCTTGTTATCAGGAGTTGAAGATACTTTGTGAACATTTTGTGTTGCAAGTCTATTTCCAGTTCTTCCATGAAAATATTATGATTAAATTTTGAACATTGAAATGCACATACAGTTTTTCTCTTTTATATGATCTGGTTAAAATGCCTAATGGTGTGTTTAAAAGTTGGGCTTTATCACCAGTGAGGAGGGAGAACAGAGTTCTTTAAAGGGCCAAGACTGATTTCAAAGAACATAGTGTTCTGAGAAATTTTGCCTGCAGAAAATGTAACCACATTGCACATTTGTTTTTTTTACTCTATGAGCAACTGTGAAGGCATTTCCAATATGTAGGATAATAAGTAGTAAGTATTCTAAAAGTAAGATATTCTGACTTCCATATTAAGTTACATGGCTGGTAGGTACTACCAGTTAGGCTGTATAGATTTGTATATACAGGGAAATTTATGAGAAGGTTTAAGATTATTAGATTTTTTTAGTTGTCTGTTTATTAGGCAAAAAAGATAGATATTTTTGGTTGAAGATTCCGGTCTAGAATAGGTGATCATTTAGGATTTCTCCCTCGTGAGCTTAGCCAGGTGGTAAGTAACCCAGCCTGAGCCAGTTGTCTGAACCTGCTGGGGAGCAGTGAGTGCTTTGCAAGAATTGTTCACCAGGCAAGGTGGGTAAAACAAACAGAGTAATTTCCTGCTGTTGGTGCCCTCTGAGCACTATAGTAGCCAAAGAGAAATTTTTGTCACCTGGATTAAATGCCTAAATTTTAGGTGATTGAAGTTGTCCCATGCTTTCCAGTTGCTCCCTATCATTACACACTGAGTTTACTATGAATACAACAACTGTTTGTTGTGTATGTTTGAGCTCATTGGTAACATCTCAGGCTTGCCTGTGTACATTGTCATGGTAGATTTTACTGGTGCTGACTTATTTTGCCCAAATACTCCTCTCTGCTTAACAAATTCCTCAGCTGTTTAAGTTAGGTTTTATGGCTGATACTTTCTGGATACATCCAAGAAGAAAGATACATTTTTGAGTTCAGGTATTTGTAGTGTTGGATTCATCTTGCAGGTTAAGATGCCTGCATGTGAACAACTATATGTCTACAGTGAGGCTTAAGCTCTTTCAATAATAGTCAGAGGAGCTGTAGTCGGTACTGTCCAGCCTAGAGTGTAATTCTGGCATCCTAAACATGATGTTAGATTTGATCAGCTGAAAGGCCATCTAGACTTCGCTGACTGCTGTGAAATTGTAGGTAGTGAATCCACACATTGACATCTAGATACAAATTTGTCATTGTAATCTCTGTCCAGCATATCTGAAAAAAAGCCATGTAACATGACATCTAGAAAACCCTTTTCCTGCAGCTTTCTCATGAACCATCAAGCCTTTCCACAGTATGAGCTAATTTGAAGAAACACAGCTAGAGAGTTAATGAACCTTCCTGTAACTGAACGCTTTCAAAAATCTTTGAACCTATTCATGTGCATTTTTGCTCAACTGTCATGATACAGCTCTGTGCAACAGAAAAGGATCTGCTCCTTAAACACAGCTCATAGCTACAGTTTTAAGATGGAACCTTAGATTCTCCTGAAGAAACTGGTAAGAGATAAATCCAAAGTTTCATCTTTTAGAAGAATTTGATATATTGTACTCAGGTAAGTATATGGTAAACAGTGGCTCCGTAATGATGATCTAGTTTACAGATTAAAACATTCCACTAATTAATTACAGTGTAGACCTGCAAGCACAATAAGAATTGCTACACTGTAGCAATAGATAGAGACAAATAAAACAGTGATGTATAAAATGTGGCACTAACAAGATGTGTGCCTTTGAGATTGGGCCTGAAGAGAAAATCCTTGAGATTTTAATCTCCTGTGAAGCAGTGGTACCGGATATCAAAGAAACTTTTTCTCAGTTTGGTCATTCTGTAAGCTTTTGTTGATTCTTTAAATCAGCTGGTGTTCTACTGATAAAATTACCTATTAAATATTATGAAATTTTTATTCCTGACGGGCCAGTAAAAGTCATGGGAGAAATTTGAATACCAGCCTCTTTTTAAAAACAACCAGACAAAGTAAACTTCTTTTTATAGCTACCTGTATGTTCAGCTGTTTAGTCTCCTGCCTATCCCCATTCATACCCAGAACATGCTTTCTACCTGTGTGTTAATACTGGGATGCAAAAATAGTTGATATACAAAACATGCAACACTCATGCAAGAAAACTTCTTTAACACTAAGAGCTCTCCCCTTTCCTTCCTGAGAACCTCTTACATTCTCACAGTTCTGTCTGTTCAGTCATGTACTGTGAAAATGGTTTGGTGCAACAATTTGTGTTTTGAATTAGGTAGTTAACTCTTTCATTGGCTATTCAATATAATGAGTATTGGAAAGTTACTATTAAAACCATTTTGTTTTCAAAAGTAAAGAGGTAAGGTTTTTTTTCATTTCATACATTAATTTTTTCTCCATATTTCAGATAATAATTATTATGTAATCTAAATAATAATCTTGTTTCCAAAGCACTGTTAAAAACACTTAGTCTGTATTGTGTCCTTCATGTTGTACTTTAATGAATAGCTGTAAGCCTGATTAGGGAAACTGACTGGAAATGACTTATCTTCCCGTTGTTTCAAGGTGACTTTTTCCCCTAATGAGAGTAATCTTGTTCTGCAGTTCAATTTAATATCGTAAGATATAGTATATCATCAAGCAAGGACAAAACCAGTGTTTTTTATCTTGTATTGTTTATTTTGTGATTAGTCCAGGCTACTAATCTTGTAGATATTCATGGCTATCAGCATTCCAAAAATCTAATCTGACTACTAGCCTGCTCTATCATCTTCCCCTTTTTTTCTCCCCTCTGCTTATTTTTACTAAGGAAATAATTCAGTTTCTTTTTTGAGACACACAGATGTGCACCAGATGGCTTTGGATAGTTTCAAGGTCTTGATGAGTTATTGGAGTAATTAGTGTTGGTGTAAGTTTTGTCATCTAACCATAATGCTGAACTGTGTATTCGTTATGGCCAAGCTTTTAAAGTATAAAGGTTTATTTTATTAAGACCTTTGGTACGGTGCTTCAAATGTCAGTACAGATAATAATTGATACCCATTTCATGGTCAGAAGCTCTTTCATGTGTAAAATTTTTGATCTTATTCAGGGGATCAAAAGGCACTCTACATTTAGGTGATACAATAGTTTTATGTTGGAAGGAGTGGTTAGATATCAATCAGGGAATGATTTTAATGGTGAATTGGGAAATATTTCTTTCGAAAATATGAATATAAGATATTGAAAATGATACAGAAATTGGTGTATAAATATGATTTACAGGCTGTGAAATTAAAAAATAGTGGACATTAATTGAAAAAGCCTTATCCCATGGGTCTGTGAAGTCCTGCTCTTTTGTGCCAAGCTTTGTTGCCAGAGAAGGCAATTTGGATTTATAGTGTAAATGTGAGGACAACTCTTAAAAAATTTTGTTTCTGTATATCTTACTTCCAAATTTAGTTCTTCTGTAATATACTTGCCTCCTAGATCTGCTATACAGTATATATTGTATTGATAGCTAAATCTGCTTAAAATAAGAAATTATTACTTCTCTTTTCCTTGGCAGAGGAATAAATCCATTACTTTTATTTTTCAGTATTCATCATGGTCTTAATCTGTGTGTCACTTGCTACACAACTGTCTTTGGATGTAGCTGTAACAGATAATGTATCTCACAGCTCTGGCCTGTATGATGTATATCTGTTACCTGGTATTTTGATCTGAGAAACAGTTTAGGAACAAGATACAGTCATCCACCAAGAATGTAAATTTTTGCAAAATACTATTTTTTTTTGCAAGTGAAGCAAAGTATCTAACTCCTGTACAGAAAAATAGTGTATTAAAAAATAGGAATTCCATGGGATTGCTGGGCACTAATAGCATGTGTAAATATTTACGGGGTTGGAGATTTTATCATAAGAATTTGAGCTTTCTTCAAGAAACAATGTTTAATCACTTCAGGCCCACCAATACTACTGTTTCCTTTCTGGCTCTGATTAATTAATCCACGTGTCTTTTAAAGCACATTTGTTGAACCAGTGGGAGAGCTGTGGAGGTATTGGAGCTCCTTGGAGCGGGGAGTATCATCCCTTATGTGGATTCAGTTTGCTCTCTGACCAATTCTTTGTTTATTTACTGTCTTTATCCTGCTGAAGATCTGATACATTCTTAATTCAGGTCTCCCTAGCCACATTAAAAATTAACCTGCATAACTGTTTCATACAATGAAGATACTCTTCTTTTGTTTTGAGACTGTGCATTTGCAATAATTGACTTCAGTATCTGAGTAAGACTTTTCTTTCAGTGAGTGGGAAAGGGTAACATTCTCCAAAAAGAACATTTGGAGCTTCTGGTGTCACAGGCCTTTGAATGTGCCTGTCCCCCTCCGTTTGCTGGAAGGGGCCAAGAAGACCTTTGGATAAAATTCTGGAATTGGCAATACAACCTGCATGCTGCATGTACGAGTTAATTTATTCTGTTGGGTTAGGACTATGTAGTTAAAAACTATTTTGGGCCTGAAGTGTTCTTACCTTTTCAGGTGTGGGACATTGGAGGACAGCCAAGGTTTCGAAGCATGTGGGAGCGTTATTGCAGAGGAGTCAATGCAGTTGTGTAAGTTTTCTTTTGTATGTCCATAGAAAATGTACTTTGCAATCTATATTATTATAAAATCAGGTGTTACATTATATTATATATAAATAAAATATATTTTTTTTCTGTCCACCTCCATCACATAAGAAGTACAATAAAAATAGTGTGTTTTGCATGTGCAGCAACCTAGACATGAAAGTAATTGCATATTCCAGGCAATTTTTTCCCCACAGGCTGTATTTAACTTTATGTTCCTATATCAATAAATGCAGGGCTTATTCAACTTTGCATTTTTCTAATGCTCTGGTCAATATCAACACGTTTGTCATATTTCAGATGTTTTAATGCAAATTTCTGCAGGTAATGGTCAATATCATAAATATTCTTCGTTGCAGTTACATGGTGGATGCAGCAGACTTAGAAAAAGTAGAAGCTTCAAAAAATGAGCTACACAGTTTGATAGATAAGCCACAGCTGCATGGAATTCCAGTAAGTATTTTCATTATTATTCTTACCTGAATGTTGGCAGTGTGACCTAAATCTTCATGGGTTTCTCTGGTCTCTTAAAAATACTAGGTTGATGCAGCCTTGATACACTGAGCATTCTTAGAAAAGTTATTGTGATTTTTTTTTCTTCACAGTACTCAACAACTGATGAATGCTGCACTGTGTTTGTACATTTCTTGTCTAAAGGTCAGAATAGATTTCAAAAAATTGTGTTTTCATGTGTGGCATTATCAGACAATAATTGCTTCCAGTCAGTCCCTTGTTGGCTGGGTTTCAGCCAGTGACCCAGGTATGTTTCTGGCAGTATCTTACAGCATATGAGATCAATCTTTCTACAGGTTGTCCGACAGTAATATCAAGTAGTGTCCTCTGCTTCCAGAGTTTGTGTAGGAGCTTGGCTTTTTATGTGTCCTGACTTTTTCTTGACTTAGTATTTCAAACTGAATTGTGTGGAAAAAATGCAAATACGCATCTGTTCTCCAGTTGGAAGTGACAAAGAATAGTGTATTCAGCTGAAATTCTAATGAGGAATACAAAGGTGGAGACCAATGTTGTTTATTTAAATGTAATCTGCCAATTTAGGAATCCATCAGGTTATCATTGGTCTTTATGTTGACAGCACCAAGCAAGAGTTCATACCTTGATTAAAAGAAAGAAAACAGTAGTACATACAAATGAGGAAGAAGTTGCTCACAACTTGATGGCTCTTCCTTGGCCCCTTTTTTGTAAGCAGTTATTTGAGCACTTGGCCACTACAAGTAATTGAAGTTACCTGAGGGTGAGTAGGTAGTGTAAGTTCTTAAAGAACACAGTTGAAATGTGTCAAAACACTGTCAAAACCACAGAAGGAACAGGAACTTCACATAAGATATGCCACTACAGCAGGAACTTGAGATAAGCACAAATGCCACAGTAGGCAGGAGCTAATTGCAGGCCCAGTGGAGCTGAAGGTTTCGTTTACTTAGCATCTGGACCTGCTACCCATCTAGACATTGCCACCTTGGCAGGGAAGGGAAGGGAAGTGTCTGTACACATACCATCATGGGAATGGCATCTAAATACATTCCCAGTTACGGGATTGGCATCTAAACCCCATGGATACCTGGGACTTGAACTGTATAAAAATGGTACCTCTAGTATACAGTCAGCCTCTCTCTCTCTCTCTCCCCCTCTCTCCCTCCTCTCCTCCCACTATGCTCAAAGGAGAGTTTTTCAAGTGATTCTCCATATTACAAGGTTTGCTACTGTTGTTGTGATTTTATATGTTAATTATCTATTGAACAAATCCTACAAAAGGAAAAGAAATCTACAGTTATGCTGTTCATGGGGAGTGACATTACCTGTCCTTTGCACTTTCTTCATGTTTTTTTTTTTGCTTCTCACTTTTCCTTACTGAAATGATCGGACTCATATATCTTCAGTAGTATTTAATTAATTTCTTTGCCTTTTATATGTTATAATATCACATTCCAAATGCCCAGCCTGACGCATACAGTAATTTCCAAGGTGCAGTGATGTATTTTTTACTTACTTTTATTTCACACATAGTAATTAGTATTGAACTTCCTTCAATTTATTGTGTCCAGGATTTGACATTATAGATTTTAGAGCAACTTTATTAATCTGGACTGTGAGTAATGAGTTTAATATGTTCCAGATTCATGGGATATAATGGGACAGTCTTGACTTAGAATTGTAGCACATCTGGAAAACAGTAATGCAATCATAACTAGAAGAACCTTCCATTACTTACTTTATCTTAGAATGTGCTCAACCCATTTATCTGATGGTCATTTATACTTGAAGCCTTGAATAGGAACTGAAGTTCCAGCATCTATTCGGTCAGTAAATTTTCTGCATTTCTTGGACATAATTCCTAATGGCTGCCTTTCAGATTTCTACCATGGATGCTCAGATTGAGACAGAGGTGGCTGGTGTTCAGGTGATAACTTGGTTAGGCTTGGAGGCTGAGCTGTTCAGTGTGTCAGGAGCAAAAAAATGGAGAGAGAATTTTGTCTGGGTCTTTAGGACAAGCCTCTGCTGCTGGTGCCCTACTTCTGATTACCATCAGTCTGGTCCTCTGAACTGAATATATTTCAGGGGCTTGTATGCACATAATGCATGCTTTCTGCCACATTTCTTTGCATTTAATCTGACACCATCCTATAATGCCATCTAGAATGGAGAGATTCACTTCCAGAGACTTCTGATACTAATACACCCAGAAATAATTTGATCCAGTTTTCAGAGAGTGTACATCCAGCATCTGGTCCTGACTAGGAGCGAGATTTCCATTATGTTCCCACAGGCCTTGGTCATTTTGTTAGATTCTAAATAGCTGCGAGATCCAGAATAATGCCAACAAAAAGTTACAGACAAAAATAAACTAGTGTTGCTCCTGGATTTAATATGCATATGAATTGTTTCTTTCAGGTGTTAGTTCTTGGAAATAAACGAGACCTCCCAGGTGCACTGGATGAGAAGCAGTTAATTGAGAAATTGTAAGTAGCTGGCTTCTATAAAAAGCTGAGACACTGTGAAGTTTGATTTGTAAGTCAAAATTATTGATGGTCTGTGGCAATAATTTGCTATAAAAGATGCTATTTGCATTCTCAGATATTCCGCTTCAAGCTCTGCTGGCAACTGATGTATTGATCTAGGCTGACAACTGACTGCAGTAGATTTGAACCGCTCTTGATTGTTGTTTGGTTGTGTAAAGTTTTTTCAGATACTTCTGTTTTCCCATTACTGAGAACAGAACTGCTATGGATAGTGAAAGGATCATTTTGACCTCTCACAGTACAATGCACTGTCAGTTTAATGCCTGAATGGCATTAGAACAGAACCATATAAACCTGGTGTTGGTAAATTTAAGCAATTCAGGTATTTTTGCCATATATCCAAAGCACAACTTAGGAATTACTGAAAGTAACAAAGTGATGCATAGCAAATGTCATTGTAAAGAAAATACACAATTTTGTAAAAGTGACCAGTATGGCACTAATTTTGTAAAATAGGATTCACAAATCACATAATTTTAATTAGTAGAAAGTGAAGTCTTGCTATAGTAAGGATGGTCTAAAGTCTGAGCTACTAAACTGGGACTCACAGAATGGCTGAGGTTGGAAGGAACTGAGGTCATCTACCTGCTCAAGCAGAGACTTTCGCCCCTTGGAGCTGATTGCTCTGGACCATGTCTAGACAGCTTTTGAGCATCTCCAAAGCTGGAGACTTTGCAGCCTCTCTGGGCAACCTTTGCTAGTGTTTGATCGCTCTCAGAGCTAAAAATTGCTTCTGTGTCTTCAGAGAGAGCTTCCTGTGTTTCAGTTCATAGCCATTGCCTCTTGTCTCATCACTGGGCTCCATCTTCCTTACAGGCTACCTTCAAATTTTTGTACACATTAATAAGAAGTTCCCTAAGCATTTTCTTCTCTAGCTAAACAGTCACAGCTCTTCAGCCTTTCTTAGTATGTGAGTTGCTCTAGTTCCTTAATTTTACTTGTCCTTTATTGGACCTTATCCCATAGATTCACATCCTTCTTGTACTGCTGGTTCACAGCTGGTCGGGTACAGCCTTACTGCTGCTGAGTAAAAGGGAAGGATCACCTCCTTCAGCCTGCTGACCAGCACTCCTAGTACACCCCAAAATACCATTAGCATTTGTACCACACTGCTTGATTGTTTTCAGCCTGATGACCTGCCAGGACCCCCATGTCCTTTCCTGCAAAGCTGCTTTTCCAGGCAGTTGGCATCTGACATGTGCCTGGGGTTGTTCCTCCCCAGCTGTAGGACTTTGCACTTCCCCTTGTTAAACTGCAAAAAAAGCCCTGCCAGCCCTTTCTCCAGCTTGTGGAGGTCACTCTGGGTGGCAGCAGGACCCTCTGGTATATCAGCCACTCCTTTCATTTTTCTGTCATCAGCAAATTTGTGCTTTGCCCCATAATTTGCAACAAATGAAGAAATAGAACAGGATTGGACCCAGGATTCCAGGATTGGTTCTGGTGTACATTGGTAGTCCCTGGGTTCCAGCTTGCCTTTGTGCCACTGATCACCCAGTGATCAGCCAGTCCTCAGTCCACCTCACCGTCTGTGCATCCAACCCATACGTCCTCAGCTTGTTTGTGGGGATATTATGGAAGGCACTGTCAAAGCCTTATCAAACGAAGGTGCACAATGTCAGTTGCTCTCCCATCATCTACCAAACAGTAGATTTTGTTGTAGAAGGTTATTGAGTTGGTTAAGCATGATTTCCCTTGTGTGTAATGCTGACTACTCCTGGTCATCTTGTCTGTCACATGCCTGGGAATAGTTGCATCATCACCTTCCCAGGAATCCAGGTGGGGTCCTCCTCTTTCTGTAGAGTGACATTTGCCTTCTGCTGCTCTCAGGCACCTCTCCCAATGGACACGATTGTTCAGAGTGGCCTCACAATGACATCAGCCAGTTCCTTTATTGCTTGTAGGTGCATGCCACCAGGGCTTATGGATGGACATCTCTATGTCAAGTTTGCATATTTATTCCCTGATTTGATCCTCTTCCATCAAGGGTACAACTTCTTTGCTTTTAACTTACTCATGATTTCTGGGGCCTGGGGTTTCTGAAGGCTAATCTTGCTAGCAAAGGCAGCATTTTCATGTCTTATGTAACCAGGTCCCCTGAGCAATGAGTGCACATTTTCTCCCGTCTTCCATTTGTCACTTTCTGGTTTTCTTTGACATCCCTCATGAGATCCAACTTCAGCTGGGCTTTGGCTGACCTCCTGATGTCTCTGTATTCTTGGACAATGTTTCCTTATTCCTCCCAGGTTACCTGTCTCTGCTCTGACCTTCTGCATGCTTCTTTTTCATTACTGGGTTTTTCCAAGACCTTATTGTTCATCCACTTAATGCCTTTTGGCTTTTTTTCTAGGCTTGTTAGGATAGATTATTCTTAAGTTTGGAGATGAACTTTGAATATTAACTGGCTTTCTTAAGCCCTTCTTTTCTACAGGGCCTAACTATGTGGCACTTTTCCAAGCAGATCCCCAAGAGGCCAAGGCTGCTTTCCTAAAGTCCAGGGAGGTCCCTATTTAGTTCTCTTTTCTTTACTAGAATCTCTTGTATGGTCTTCAGACTTCTCGGTGTCTTCCCACTCTCAGTCACTTCCCACCTGCTTCAGGAAAATGTTTTGTGCATGTCTGTGTCACTTGTGTGAGGATAAATAAATGAAAAAACAATAAAGTGTTCTGAAGCTCTGAGAGGGGTTATAGAGTTCCCAGAAAGAAGTTGATTAAGAACTGGTTTCTACCTAAATGTAGAGGATCCTTTAAGTGGGAGTCAGATCTGATATTTTAAGTATGATACAGTAAACATCCTGAAGACAAGTGGTGTGATCATTTGAGTACTGTTATTTTATTATGATTTACTGGAGAAAAACCCTCAGAATTCTAAGGGAAAAGAGTAAAAGGTGAATGATAAGACATGGGTAATACTTGGTTACAAACACAAAATGTTATTTTAACTTATGCATTTCTGTGGTTTTATTTCTCACTATTTTACTGACCTAACGTGTAATTCAAATTTTATAAACCTTACAGTTCAAGAAATGTGTGTCTTTCTGTGTGCAGTGGGATATTTTAAGAATTTAAGATCTGAGAATAGAATTGAACCCACTGAGTAAAAAGCAGAAAACTTATAATTTAATGGACATTCTTGTTTTCAGTGTTTGTGGGTTTATAAATCTTTGTTTCTGTTTCTGTAGAAACCTTTCAGCTATTCAAGACAGAGAAATCTGTTGCTATTCTATTTCCTGTAAAGAGAAGGATAACATAGGTAAGCTTCTTCTAGTGTCATCAGTATATGCTTTGTACTTTGGATCGGGTTTGAACATCTACCTCCACTATATTATTGAAGATCTCAATTTACATTGAAAGATATTTTGCATATATTGCACATGAGTGTATTTGTGTAATTAAAAAAAAGAAAATGTAATTAAAAAAGAACTTGTAGAAATACGTAGTTCTATGAGAAGCTAATTTGTCAGGGACCTTGGAAAAGCATATTTAAAGTCTGAAGTAATTGAATCCTTTACAAGAAACTGTGTTATTATTGAAAAAACAGTAGCTGCATATGAAGGCCTTCCAGTTATTAGGTTATCCTAAAAAAATATGGTGATTTACTCCATACACGGTTTTATTTGGTAAGCAGGTTTTATCTGCATGTGGCTGTTCCTTGAACTGAGGGATGGGTACTTTTTTCCAAATGGAAATGCTTTTCCTCTGTCTCCTATCTTCCACTTTCCTATCCCTTTTGTCTATCATGTTTTTCCATTCCCTTCCCTCTACAGGGCAGGAAGAAGGGATGAAGCACAGGCTGAGCTAGCAGCTGCAGAAAATGTCTGAGGGCATGCTACCTGTGTGCCACCCTTCTCTGCATGCTCCTGAGATAAGATGGGATGGGATCTAGGCTGGCTAGATATTTATAGCTGCTACGTGAGGAAGCCAGACTTAATAGAAGGTCTCAGCAGCTCTGTTGGGATCAGCTGAGTGAGAAAATACGAGAGTGGGAATGGGAAGAAAGCCACTTTCTCTCAGAGCTGGGGAAATTTCCATCCTACACAGGGAGAACCAGGTAGTGGAGGTGGTGAGGAGACTGTACCATGGCACTTGGACTTCAGTGAGCTGGGGGAGATTTCAGCTGTTTGCAGAGATGTGTTCACAGTGAGAGCTTACATGGAAGTGTACATGATTTGGGTATGTTAGTTTGAAGGAGACTAGACCCATGTTTGCTGCATCTTGGGGTACAGCTGTTATCTCTGAGCGAGGGAGGTGCACAGAAGGTGCTACAACACTGGGGAAGATTAGGCTTCAGGAGATAAGAGCTGTAGAAGACAACAGGATCATTTCAGTATTTGAAGGGCAGTGAATGTAATTGAGGTTTTTGAAATGTTGTGCTTGATCCTCATCAAATTGGTAAGGCTGCAATGGAGATTCTTAAAAGTGGGATTGTGACTGAAAACTAGGAAAAACAGCCTAATTTATGAAAGAATCATGGAGAAAATAGGTATTGATCCAAGTCCATTTGTCTGGATGCCCTGGAGGAGAAAAGCATGCAACAAAAAGCATGCTAAAATTTGCATGAAAAGATGATCATTAATGCAGAACAATATGAGATCACTTACTTGTGGAAGTTCTGGGAGTAGTGATGAAAAAAACTCAAACCCGAAGTGAGACTTGGTATCTTCCAGTGTAATATTGTGTAATACTGGTTTTTCAGTGTGAGCTGCAGCCCAGATAACTGGTCTCATCAGGAAGTGTAGGTGTAAGGCTGCCAGTTACTGTGTCCTGAGATGATAATTATGTAGTTATTAGCTTTGCTATAAGTGCAGTGGGTTGGTTTTTTCTGCAGTGCCTAACCTGGTCTTCAAGGATATTCATGGAGTGCTGTCTTGAACTTCAGACAAATATTGCAACAAATTTCAATTTGAGGGCTAGAGCTGCTGCTGCCCCCTGACATTCTTCCTGCCTTCCTGACAGATGTTACTGCCTTGAGGCAAAAACATCTAATCTGCTCATGAATCAGTTTGTGAACTGCTGCAGTTTTCAGCTCAATACATTGGATCGCATCAGGAGGGCTGCCAATTTCAGATACCAAATTTTAGTTGAATGTTGCACGTCTTTCAGAGACCTTGGACTCCTACAACCTACATAAATAGCTTCTTAATGTATTGTCAGATGTTTGCCCTTCTCATGCCTTCTGTTTGTGTATCTGCCTTTGTTCTCACACAGCATTTCATTCTGCATTTTACAATTTGTTTTATGGTCATCTTAAATCTTTGCTTTTTCAACAGTTCTTTATCTATGGCTTAGAGAACTTGATGTCAGTCATCATATTTCAATTTAAAACACAATTTAAAAAAACCCACAAAAAACTAGAAAAGGGCCACCTGGAGGTTGAACTTCAGAACTTCAATTATGTGTGAATGAGAACCTGTGGTTTCAGGGTTTTGTTTGGTTGAGGTTTTTGAATTTGGATTAACCTGCTAGTGTTCTGTTGTGCTTCTACACTGTGCAAACAGGCTGTTGAGTTTTTCATTTTGTTTCATCTATCCTGGCAGACATAACATTACAGTGGCTTATTCAGCACTCCAAATCAAGAAACTGTTGAAGAAACTTCTGCTGAAGATAACTCTTCCCCAATCACTTTGACTCCTATCAGCTATACACACAGAAAAGATAAGGAATGCAACTGTCTACTACCAGGACTCACTGTGGTCATATTTGTTAATGGAAGTAAATCTGACTTGTAACTTGTCTGTCTATTTTGATTTTTTTTTTTTTAATCCATATATTTGTCTGCCTAAGTGAAATTCCTGAGCGCCTTAATACAAGACTGGAAGAAATCAATAATTTTTGAGCTGAAATGTTTTGAGTTAATGCATGCAAATTGTCAAATACATAGTAATTTTTTTCTAATTTGAAACTGAATAAATTGTGCAGTGGAAACAAAAGACCTTTTTTTTGAATGTAACATATAGTTATTCATACAGAATCTCTTCCCTCCAAATACATCTACTTAAGTATTAATAATCAATTAAAACTATAATAAAGAGCTTCTTACATGAACAAAATGCTGCACAGTCCTTGGAACTCAGGCTTTGTGGTTTTCTGAAACCTAACCCTAGACCTGCCAAACTGAAAAGAAAACCGCCACAAAATAGCTCTCTCTCTAAATTTTTGCCTGGCACCCGTCTCAGCCCAAGGCTTTTTTCACTGCTCCACCTTAGGGTTAGGGTTCCACCTAGGGTTAGGGTTCAGAAAACCACAAAGCCCAGAGCTCCAAGCACACTGCAGCTACAAATGGCATGCCAAGGTGAACAAAAATCTCTTATAACATGTCTCCTTCAATACCTTTCTACTTGGCACCAGACTCAGCCCAAGGTTCCTTTTGGTGCTCTGCCTAGGGTTAGGGTTCCGAAAACCACAAAGGCCAGAGCTCCAGGGACTGTGCAGCTACAATAGACCTGCCACACTAAAAGGTATTCTGCCACAAAATAGGTCTCTCCATAGCTTTGTGCTTGGCACCTGACTCAGCCCAAAGCTCTTTTCCCTGCTCCACCTTAGGCTAGGGTTATACCTAGGGTTAGGGTTATGCCTGAGGTTGTACTTTTAGAGCGTTTTACTTATAGATGGTTATATATATATAGTTTTTGACGTTACAGAGCAACATACTCTTATGGGGAGTGCTTGCGAAACCAGATCCAGGAGTCAAAAGCAGAGTTATTGGTGGAAGATGAGATGTCCTTTCATCCTCTTTACTCCTGGAGAGGGATGGTTTTATGATCTGTGGGGCAGTGAGTAAGAACCAACACAACATGATATCAAATACAGTATGATCAAATTTCATCCATGGCAAGACATGGTATTGCACTATGCAAATCAAATTATTTGTGTCATCATAGACTACACATCACTGCTAAATTAAAAGACAACAGTATTGCAGGCTCTCAGAAGGTATGGTCATTTAAAAGCCTCAGGGCATGGGACAGGGTAGAACTACTTTTTTTTTCCTCCACTGTAGAAGAAATGTGACATCTGTGAGGAGTCATACTCTGTTGTGTCAGCAGGTACAAGAACTCCATGACAGACTGCAGACTGGATGTTGTGTTTTCAGCTTTCAGGAGAAGCCTTTCCAGATTACTTGTAACATACTGACAATGTTACCCTCAAAGCAGTGTGCTCTGCATTTCTCAGTTGGACCCCTGCTAGACAGACATTTTCTCCTGCAACTCAGACAAGTGATCTGACCATTGTTTATCCTGACTTTAACCCTTTTCAAGAGCTGCTGTTTATTTCCATTCTCTCTACACTTTGCTTCCTGGCAAAATGGGTATAATCCAAAGAGTCCTCTTGGTGCTAATGTCATCATGAGAGAAAACATCATACCCCACTTCTTGAGGACACTGTCTTCATTGCAGTATCACATACAGGATCCCAAGAAGAAAAGGGGATCTGGAATTGGGGTAATGAGAAAATATGAAGAGGAAATGCAGTCCAAGTTTTATGGGCAATGTGAGAGAACATGAGTTTGTGGTGTGTTACCATAAGGGACAGTCCCTTCACCAGCCCCCAGTTCTGCAAAGAGCTGGGGCAGAACCAAGCAGCAGACAATGGCAGCCCTTGAATGCTGTGTGCAGTGTCCAAGCCCCTCACTTTTCCTAACCTGTGTGGCTGCATTTTTCTGGCCCTGGCAATGCTGCCTCTCTTGCCTTTTCAGGTGTGGCTGCTGAGCAGGTCTTCACCAACTCTGGGTGAAGGGAAGAAAGCTGATGCTGCCGTAGTCATGTGGCAGCTGAAGGGATTGGCCAGCGCCCTCCACAAGGCTCAATACTGCAAGGCCTGGAGATCTGTAAGTGCTCCAGAAAGACTCTATCAAGATAGTCCATTTTGATATTTATTATACACTGTGCCATTTAATTCAGCTTGTAATACCATTCCACATCTGACAGCCTTCAGTATGTGTCATCTTGGATCATTCCTCAGCACCCCAGAGTTCAGCCCCCAAAACTATCACTCTGCCGATTTTCTTGGTATGCAGCAGAAGGAAAATGCCCTGAGTGCTCTGGGTCTGACTGTTAATCTGACCACTGATACAATAAGACAACTTTCATGTTTCTACAACCTCAGCTTCCATGCTGAGTGAAGGAAACCATTTTTATCATGCACCTATTTATCAGCTGATTTATCCCCTTGTGCTGTATAGAAAAATCCGCTGGTTTTCTGGAGGACCTCCTGAGGAGCGGAGAAATGGGTTGGTCAAAAAGTAAGTTTCATTTGCTTTGAAAAATTGCATCATCTTTGAGAAAGATGAGTTACTGTCACTGTAAAACAAGTCTACCATGAAATGAAATGGAGGAGAATGTGCTCTTAATAAAAAATTCTCAGGAGGGCTGTTTTCTGTTTCCAGGACCTGAGAGTTTGATTTTGTTAGCTTTGCTTGTGAGGAAGCCAGATATTCCAGGCAGTAAACCTTTTAACTTTTTTATCACCTCAGACCCTATTTCTTTGGCTCTGCACTGTCTTCTCAGTAGTCTGAGATTTTTTCAGTGTTTATGACCCAACCTCTATTGAACTTCTGAAATGTTATGAATTGTGAGTTTCAACCTTTTTGGTTAATAGCTGTCTGTTTTGTAAATGCACTGACAAAAAAAAATGGATAGAACATAAAATATCTCTGTTTGGAGGTACTATTTTAGTTAATATAGTGACAATTTAATAAGTGCCTAACATCCAGAAGTGCTTTATGTTTTGGCCATGACCATCAGCAAATGTGCATGACTTATCTACATAGCTTTCATACCACTGCTAATCTCCTTGGTCTGTTTCCTGCATGGTCTAGTTAAGTTTAGCATATTGCACAGCATGGGTCAGCTTGGAAGTGACCACAGTGGATCATCAGGTCCAACCTCCCTGCTCAAGCAGGGCCATCCTAGAGCACATAGCACAGGATTGTGTCCAGATAGTTCTGGAGTATCTCCAGTAAGGGAGACTCCACAGCCTGTTCTGGTATTTGGTCACCCACACAGTAAAGTTCTTCCTCATGTTCAAGTGGAGCTTTCTGTGCATCAGGTTCTGCCCATTGCCTCATGTCCTGTTGCTCAGCACTGCTGAGAAGCGCCTGGCTCCATTCTCTTGGCACCCTCCCTTCAGATATTTATAGGCCCCTGATGAGGCCACCTCTCAGCTGTCTCTTCTAGAGGCTGAACAGGCCCAGCTCCCTCAGTCTTTCCTCTTAATAGACATGCTCCAGTCCCTCAATTATCTTTGTTGCTCTCTGCTGGACCCACTCCAGGGGCTCCATTTCCCTTGTCCTGAGAAGCCCAGGCTTGAACACTGTGCTCCAGGTGTGGCCTCACCAGGGCTGAGTAAAGAGGTGGGATTGCCTCCCTTGATGTCTGTCAACACTCCTAACGCACCCTGGGATTCCACTGGCTGTCTTGGCTACAAGGACACACTGCTGTGACATTGACAGTTTGCTGTCCAACAGAGCCTCCAGATCCCTCTCTGCAGAGCTGCTTTCCAGCAGGTTGTTCTCCAGCCAGTACTGGTAACCTGGGTTTATTCTTTCCCAGATGCAGAACTCATTCAGGCTTGGAGGCAGAAGAGGAATTGGAGGGCATTTTGATCAGTGGAAAAATGAAATCACCCTATGTGTCCTTAACCTTCTTCAACTTTTCAAATTCTCTTCATTCTCATTTCTCTGATAACCAGGAAGTCCTAAAGCTGTTTTTCATGCATTTGACAAAACACTATTACATGCTTCATTTGCATCAATTACACAAAAAGCAGAGCTGAATGGCCTGTAAATGGGGGTAGAATGATACCTTTAGCGCTTCAAGAAAGCAATATTTAATAAAGACTACTCAGAAAGATCTATCATGCTAGCGCCGACCATTCTCTCTGAAAATACAGTGCTTTAGAAATAGAGGAATTCAGAAAGAGAATGGAATACACTTATGACTTACATTTTAAAGATATTACTAAAGAGATTAGCAATTAATCCCATACACATTTGCAATTTCATTGCTCGGAGTATTTCTTTGAAATCACATTATAGTAAGGTCACTGAAGCCCTTTTTTCCTTTATGATAATACGATCATCTGGAAATATTTTATGAGTGGGTTTATGGATTTCTATAAACAAAACCCAACAAATTAAAAGAATTGAGGAACAAGGCAGACTTTATTGGAGTGATTATCATTCATAAGGACTTTGTTTTTCTACTAATCTTCTGACTGGTGTGAATTAATTAGTTTTCATTAAAAAAAAGTCAAGCTGTCACACTGCCTTACATGTACCAAAACAAAGTTCAAAGTTGCAGTTCAGTCTATGTTGAACTAAGCATAAAAGAGGAAAACACAGACAAAATAATACTGCAGTAGTCAAACTGTTGGGAAACTGATTGCTAATTAAATCTGGCATAACTGTCAAAATAACTGTGCAATACAGTAGAGAAATGAGACTCCAAAGTCACATGCAAGAAATCTGAGCATCAGAATTTCTCAGTTTACTTAGGCTGTACACTAATAAATCAATTCTTTATAATGAGGTGAAAGATGAGGGAACAGCAGGAGATATTTTCACACTGCATGGAAAAAAAGGTATTAATAATTTTAGTGGGTATTTTTAATGACATTTAATTTCTGTACTTTAGGTTTTAAACAGAGGATTATAATGGGCACCGTAAAATTTTTGCCATTAGTTTTCAGTGCAATAAAATTAAATGTCTGACGCTGAGCTGATATAAATCAGTGAAGTCAGTGGAGTCACAGATGCACTGAGGTTCAAGTCCCTTATTTTACATCAAGTGCAGCCAATCTGCACTATCGAACATCGCAAATAGGAAAACATGCTGTGTGAAACCTGGAGTGGGAATGGCATCTTTTGGGGAGGAGAACTGGAGGTCATCATTGCTGAGGTTTGCTGGTCCAAGGGCTAATGAAAACTGACAGATTACTCCTCAGGAAAGAAATATCTCTTCACAAAAATAACAACCATGCAAATTAATATGATACACAAAGGGGGTGAAGATTTATGTGGCTGTTTCCTGCATCCCTTTCATCTAGCTTCCTTATTTTGCGGTGCTCCCTAATGATGTTCATTTATCTGCTTCACTTACTGCTGGATCCCCTTCCTCCCATGCCGCTCTGTTACTGCTGGGGCACACAGGGCTGCATCTTCCTGGCTTCTCTCCATCCCCACTCAGGTGTTTTTGATGAGAGTCAAGCTGTTGCAGTGGAGAAAGCTCCTTAGCCCATCTCTTCGTGCCACTTCTCTGCCAGAGCTGATCTCACAGCACAGGTGCTGGGATGGGCTGCAGCCCTGCACTGCAGCTGCAGCAGGTCATAGCCTTGGTGATGTGTTAGGTAGCAGTCTGTGAGTTGCTGAGCTAGGAGTGAGCTGGTTTTTTGCCTCCTTGGTTAACCTCTGCCTGCCAGGCTTCGACCTGATAGAAGCAGTGAGGCAGAGCTGGGCTGCTGAGGCGTCAGCCCAAGTCCCTGCAGATCAGCTGGAAGATTCCTCCTACTTTTAATGGAAATAGGACACCAGCTTTAGATTAGCCACAAGATTCAATTCTGCTGTGATTTTTACAAAGAGTTAGGAGATCCACTTGAGCAAAACTCGAGTAAAGCTCTCATTTCTGTCCTGCCATATTGCACCTAAACTCAGCTGCGAAATAATGCGGTTGCCTTTCTTTACTTTCTGCTTACAGTCCCTCCCTAATGTCTCTGCTCTGGTGCATCTGAAATGAAATTCTGGCTTCTTAGAAAAAAGTCCCTGGCTTTCCAATTAAAGTGCAAGATGTCAGACTTTTTGGAATGTTGTGATATGATAAATATGTAATGGAAAATCTGTTTTCTGCACTTAGCTGGAGTGTAATTAATCCTAGGTCTTTTTCCTTCCTTCTGGGAATAGAACTATCAGCTGCTTCCTGAGGATGAGAGGCAGTTGGCAAGATGAAGCGAGATGCATGGTGGATTTCTCTGAAGCTATTGAGCAGGGTCTGTATATGAACAGAATGAAGCAAAAGGGAGGGAAAGGAAGGAAAACTGAGGAAAACCACTTTGTTACCTCCTCTTCCCTTAAAGCCGGGAATAGCTCATCCTGAAGGTTGTTTTAAAGTAGTTGGTTCAGTGTTGTAGCTGCTCTCAATCTAAAGTGGCAGAATATATGTACAAGATACGTGTGTGAGTACACAAATATACACACATGTGAACATGCCTATATAGTATGCACTTTCTATTTAAATATATGACAGAATGTATTAATGAGCTTTGGTCTGAAGTTTGAGCTTTTCACTATAATGTGAAGGGCTGTTTAGGTAAAAACCCATCACCATTAGATAACTTGCTAAATTCCTTACTCAAGTATGGGAGAACTATTACAGATAAAGGCTCATTTACTTTCATTTCTGCACATTTGTGGTTTTGTATTTTGCAAATGTGTCTGGTGCCTTGTGTTTAGCAAATAAGCTTTTTTTTTTTTTTTGCTTTTACATTAAGAGTTATGAGATCATATTATGAAATAAAGCTATTTTTTAAAGATTTAATCTTATGATATAAAGCTATTTTTAAAGTCACTTTCAAATGCTAAGGCATCCCTTTCCTGCATACCTTGTCATCTTTTGAAACAGGACATTGGCAAATTTAACAACTCCTTGACTCCCTAGAGCATTGCTCTTGGTTAGGAAGAGTTTAAGACTGATGGACTGGTTTTTATATTAACTACACATGTTGTTAATCTTGATTCAATCTCTTTTGCAACAGGGGATGACCCTTTTAACATACATATAACTTGGAGTTCATGTAGCCAAGAACTCCTTTCTGTCTCTGGGAGAAATTTCTTTTCTTTGCCACCTGGAGACATTTGTGTCCTGCTGTGTTTATTAAACTGCTTGCCTAGATACTGCTGAAATAGGTAGCTTGGGATGACAGGGTTATATGTATGTACCAAAAATATTTTTCACACTAGTTTGCTCTAGCTGAGGTTACATATAGAGACAGATAGTGAATGAAAACTCAGTGTATATTCTTTAGCAGTTCCAGAGGGATGAAGCACACTGCTAGTTTTATTGCTTGTTTTCTTTTCTAATCTCTTTTACAAGCTGAATATTTAAGAATTATAATGTAAAACTTAACCTGAAGAAATTCTCCTCAGAAATGCACTGTGCCAAAAACAGTAAGCAATGCAATGTGCTGCCCATTCTTCTTTCAGAAGAGGAAAAATAAACTAAGGTATTTTGAGATATATACATATTGGTGTCAGAATCCAGTAGTTACTCAAAGCAAACTTCATCCTGCTTTTGATAATGGAGTAAGCATTCAGCTTGGATACTACAGGTATATATTTGCAAGCTAGGACGGTTAAGTGGCAGAAAGATAAATTTGTTATCCAGAATCATTCACATGTTCTGTTTGCCACCAGCTGATGTACCTTCATCATTCTCCCCTGAGAGTAATAGTGATATTTTCCATTGTCTTTGTGAATGTGACAGACCTTGGGCTGAATTCAAGGGATTGTAACAAGATAAATCTATTTAAACCAACATAAATCACTGGTAAGATTTGGGGCTACTTTCTTTCTTTGGGTTTTTTTTTTTTTTTTTTTTTTCCTGTAGGCTTTTGTGGAGCCTGCCTGGCCATGCATTAAGTGAATACTGTACTCATTATTGGTCAGAGTCAGAGCAGTAGGTTTGTTAAAATGCTGCCCCTTCACTGAAAAGAACAGCAACCCTCCCTCCACAGTTTGGGAGATACTGAGAAATAGTTGAATGCTATTTACTCCGTGGAAAGTCGGTTCCTATCTTAACTGAATTGGATAAGTGCAGGGAAAGAAGGGACTTAGTTATTCACTGTTCCTTGAAAACACTAGATTTTTTTTTTTTTTTAAATATATAATCTTAGAATGGTGGCTTTTAACTAATACCTTTATAAAATGAAGTTATCCCTTGCAACACAAACTAGGATCACGCAGTAGCCAAATAAAGGGAACAGCTTTCAACAGAGTGACAATTTTTGCAGTGTGACAGAGACAGACAAGTTTGGTGTAGGATGTCACTGATTATGAGACAGACTTCATAGAGTATGTATCAGGCAGATCCTGCTGGCACTTGAGGTGCAATAGGATGAAAAACCCCAGAGGTTAGGGATGGATCAGTACTGTCTCTGCTCATGCCATTTCAGACAAAGTTGGTAATTTAGAATATCTCTAGCACATGCTGGGGAAATGCAAATAAAAGTGTTGAGTATCTTCTTTATTGCTGTTTTGCAGACTACAATCACCAATGTTCTCAAGCTACAACCTCCTCTCTGCCTATTGTATCATGACAAAACTACATAAGAAGTTGGAACAAGATTCCTTTTTCTGCTAAATTCCATTGTTTTGGATTTTTTTAAAATTCAGCTTACTATCCCAGAAAGCTGCAAATTCTTTGAATAGATTACATTGAGGATCTTGGAGGACATGGGAGCAATACTTCTGGAGAGGTCCCCATCATCCCAGAGAAGTACTGTATGCGCACAGGCTGGTTATATGACATGCACAGTAAAATCCAGCCAGAGTCTTTGAACATATGGCACAGCAACAACTGTCTGCCTGCACAGATGGAGTGAATGGGGTGATTTATCTGTTCATGTGCAGCAGCAGCTTCTGAAACACACCACAGTCACTGTGGCCATGGAACATGTGAGATGCTTGCTGGGATGCACAGCCGTTCCGGTGCTGATTAATGCATCCTGTGACCATTCCAAGCAGGCTGTCATCCTTATACTGGAAGATGGCATTAGCACTCTGTTATCTGCCTGTATGATGTTGAGCATAATAGGTACACTGAGCCAGGTTCACAGGTGTTAACAAGAGAGAAGGAAATGTATTCAGTCTTGAAAGTTACCTGGTCATGGGAGCCTTGTCTCAGTGTCTCAGCAAGTTTTGTCCTGGGGACCTTGCTGGAGATACTCAGTCTTCTTAAGAGACTGAAGAATCACAAAATAACAGAACATGCTGAGTTGAAAGGGCCTCACAAGGATCATCCAGCCCAACTCCTGCCCTGCACAGCACCGTCTCCAAGAGTCACACCACGTGCCTGAGAGCATTGTCCAAACACTTCCTGAGCTCTGTCAGGCTGCTGCTGTGACCACTG
The DNA here is from genome assembly GCF_971803275.1 of Cyanistes caeruleus. Lineage (NCBI taxonomy): Eukaryota > Metazoa > Chordata > Aves > Passeriformes > Paridae > Cyanistes > Cyanistes caeruleus. The sequence continues at coordinate 21,358,041 of NC_141704.1, read as the reverse complement.
CCCTGGGGAGCCTGTTCCAGTGCCCAAACACCCTCTGGGTGAAGAATCTTTTTTCTAATATCCAATCAAATAACACTTGAAAATATTCTTTGTAAGCCACAACCTGAAAACTTAGAATCTTCCAACCTTTTCATGTTTAACTGAAATTATTTTATTTTAGCTAACTAACTATTTAAATTTTCAGTGGTTTCCTTAAGTTCAGCAAAGCCTCATAAGGTTAAGTTCCACAAACTAATGGTGTGTTGTGTGAGGGCCCTTAAAAACCTGTACGTCTCTCTCTTGTCATGGGAGGCTTTATCTCAAAAGTTACTGTATGGTTCAAAGACCTGTACCATTGAGTGGGACAGCAGATTTATCTCTAGTGGGAGAAATTAACAACTTTGGTTTTACTGTAAAGCTCCAGGCATTATAGACAGCCAGGTAATATCCTGACTCTGCCTAAATCACTGGCAAAATGTCTGCTGACTCCAATAAAGCCAGGATTTCATCCACGACATCTTTAATAATCTGTGTCAAAATGAGATCAGTTCTTTGCTGTGAGTGGGAAGACAAGAAATTATTCTAAAATGGAAAATGGACAAGTTGCCAGTAACTAAGAGACATCAGGGAATTTGGGAAGCTTCCATCTGGGAAACATCTTCAGTTAGTCTTCCATGTATATAAAAATATGTTTCCTGTCTTCCACAGCTAATTAACTAGGAAGAAAAAAACAATTCTCCTGGTGGGTATATCCAGTACTCAGATGATGATATAAAATCAGCTGTCTGTCATTGTCAGAAATACTGCTGGAATTTTGACTTTCACTGAAGTATCACCATGCCCCCTTTTTCTTTGATCTGTGCATCAGTCTGTAGGTATTGAAACAGAGCCTAAGCTACTCTTTACAATTAATTAATATAATCTAATATTTTACAGAACAGTTAATGTTAGAAGACAGGGCTTGAGTCATCCAGGTTTCCAAAAACTTGAGCTCCAATACAGAAAATACAGTATATACCACTACAGTATATACCAATGTTAATTTTGGCTGAGAGTAACTTGCAATGTCAGTAATAATAGACATGATATTATGTTTTAAAGTCCTGTGAGCAAGTAGATTTTCTGCCTTATTTGAGCAGTCACTAACACTAAGTTAATGTTACAAGAAAGGAGAAATCTGATTTCAAAAATGTACACACCAAAGTTCACAGGTTTGCTATTATGTAAACTAATACCATTAAAGAACGACAAGGGTAAATAAAGTTCTCCATTCTTATTATAATAATAAAGTCGTTATTAAAGTTATAAATTAATTTTTGTATCATTAGTTAAGTCAGTGAGGTTCTCTGGTAAGTTTTTTGCCATTTTGTAGACTTCTAAACATCTATCTATTGATTGATTGATTGACATATAGATATAGAAATAATCCCTCCAAATTAAAATATACTGATTTTCCTGTGAAAAGCAACCAGATTCCTTTTCACCTGATGCTGAAGATTTGCCCAGAAAATTTTATTTTGCATCTTTGCATTTTAAGCAATGGCTGGTTATCCTCTGTGATAATCGCAGCTGGATTTTTTTTCTCTCTCTTTAACAGCAGTAATCATAAGAAAATAACTGTTGGCTTAATCAAAGTGGCTTTCTTTTCAAATCCATCTTCAGTGGAGCTTCTAAAAAGCCAAATCTCTGTTGCATTCAGGAAATATTTCCAGAGAAACATTATAGCTACAAGTTATCAGAGAGCATCTTCTGCTGAAACTTGATGTTTTTCTGTGACAATACAGCGTGTAAAAAAGAAAACAAAGCCAATATAACTTCTGAAAGAGCTGAATTGCTTTGGACTCTGTGGTAAAGGGAAGAACACAATGCTATGGAAGCCTGGGAAAAAAAAGTATTGGTTTCCTTTTTTGTGCCCATTTATTGGGATAATCGCTTCAGTAGTAGAACCACAATGTTGGGAATAGGAAAAGCCTGTCTCCACTCACTAGTTTTGTAATAGCTGCTGTTATAGGAAAATTTAGTCCTGCAAAGGGGGGCCTTTACCTCATCACCTGTTGATTGTAAAGCCAAGTTTGTCTATTGTCCTCAGATTTGTTTGCCCTTATTGGTCTTGCTGCACCTAGGCAGAGATGAAGAAAGAACATTTTTAGACAGAGTCCCAGCTACTGCAAATATACACCTCATGAAGTCATGTTGCATGGTGAGGAATGTTATCAAACTATCAGGCAGAAACAAGTGGATGTGAAAGGGTTCTTGGTGCATATGCCTGCTAGTCAGTCCTACCCACCCACAGGACTGTTTGTGCATCTGGTGTCTGTACGACAAAAGTAGAAATAACCCAAAGATATCACATGACTTTGCTATCTTCTAATAAGAGCATAATCCTCTAGGCAAAAATCAGATTTTCTCAAGATAGTATTCTCCCAGTACAAATCTTGTGTTCCCCAGATTTACAGTGGTCTGGACTGAGCAGGGAAATGGAGGAGAATCCTTCCTCTTCTGATGCATGGCTGCCCTCCCTGGACCAGGGAGCTTGAGCAGCAACCCTTCCAAGGCGTGGACAGCCCAGACTCAGGGCTCACTCTTGCTTGGCAGGGAGTAGGCTGCTGTGCAGGAAGACAGGCAGCAGCACTGCTGTGTTTGAGATGGCAGGAGTGGGGCTGAGAGCCTGTGCTAAGTGCTGGCTATTGATCGGCTCAAGCTGGCTGCCTGCTCAGCTGGGCAGAGACAAGTGGCCCTTTGAGTCTGCATACACTGCAAAGTTGAGAGATGCAAACTCCTAATTTAGGCTCTCTAAATTGCTCTCTGGAGGTGTTCAGAGCTGTCTTGTCCTCTCTGTATGCATTTAAAGCAGTTGGGCATGTTTCCTGCACAGCTTGCATTACATATAAAAGGACAATTGCCTGATTTTAAGATGAGATTCGTTTGGACACGCGCTCGGGGTAGGGTGGAATCCAACCAAGGTTCACTGTGCAGGTGTTCTCCATCTCGGAAATGGAAGTGACAACTCTCTGCATGGAAGTTGTGCAGTTTTGTATACATTAGGAAACTGATGTACCTCTGATTATGCTGATGCCAACACTGAACCTCTTCAAACCCCCCAGCTTGTCTGTGCTGTGCCCTTCTGTTAATGCCCAAAATAAGTTCTGTTCCAATACATCTTTTTTGTGCCTTTAATGAAAGACAACAAGAATATATGATTGCAAATCTGTGGCTTCTGGCAGAATGTAAAATTAGTGGAAAGTAACCACTCTTTTCAGGCTGTATTTGCTGCAATCTTTTCTGTGAGAAACATCACATATGCCACTTAGCAATTGTTAATAGGAACCAGAAGCTTAATTGGCAGCTCACCAGATGAACAAAAGATATAAAAAAATACCATTTCCCCAAGGATATGCCTAGATATCTAGGAATATGCATTCTGTAGCTGAGTTTTTGTAAATACTGAATTTGTAGCTGACCTCAGCACTTTCATGTGGTCAGTAGCTCTGCAATGTGGGGCCTAAGCAGCGATGCATATCAAAGTTACAGCACATACTCTTGCAGTTTACTCTAGCACTAAGTTGCACTGTGCCAGACTTCAAGGATGGAAACAGCATAACCACATATAACCACTCTCATGTGCTCCCAATGTCCTCAGTGTTCCCAGTTTTGCTTTTTTCTGCTTCTTTTTGTTTAAGAATATATTCTGAGACAGGGAAGCTGAAATTATTTAAGAAACAGGGTATTGTGACAAGCAATTAGCACTCCAGGTGGATAACAAAAGACTAATAAAAGACTAGGAGTCAAGCATTATAAGTATTAAGAACTGGTCTTCATTAAAATACATCACAGTCTTAGGGATTATGTGTTATCCCTCCCAACACTGACAACAAAGTGAGATCTCCCATCCCCTCTCTGTGTACTTTGGCTTTGGCTTTTATTATTCTGTGTATGCTTTCAAAAACATATGGCAGTCTCTTCAAGGTCTGGATGTATGGTGTATTTGAGTTTACAAACATTAATTTTTGTTACTGCTTTGTTTTGTTAATAAAGGAATTCCAAAAAGCTGGGCAGTTGAGTAAAGTCTGAAAGGGTTTAGGAGAGTGCAACTCTTTTTAAGAAGAGTTGAGCACTGATAATAAGTAAACTCACTGTCTTGGTAAGAAAGGAGCTGCTAAAAAGTAGTCAGATTTCAAAAAGGGCCATGCTTTTTCTTGATGCAGGAGTGCAATGCTGAGTCTGGACCACCTCCTCTAAGATTTAGTATAACATGAAACAGTTGGTGTGCCTAGATGTCTCCTGGAAAATATATACCTAGTGCTTGTTTCACCTTGTGCTAATTTAGTACACTTACCAAAAGCTGTAGTTATTTTATTATGTAGCTATTTTATTACCAGAGTAAGCTCTGAAACCCTTATGTCACTAGTGGTTTCTTAATATCTGTGACAAAACCCTGCCAGATTCCAGCTGGATCCATGTTTATGCTTTTCTTCCCTTCTCCCATACTCATGCATATGTGGTGTGCTATTATTGCAGGACAGTAGGGTTCAGAGACCTAGTTTGCAAGCCTTGTGATAATGTGCACTTCTGATCACACCAGGTACCAAGAGCTGAGTACCTACAGGCACTGATATGTGAATTGACTTTGTCTCAGATGTGTAAACTGAGGAAAAATCTCACTGAAGTATTTGTGCTTAAAAATTAATGATCCTCAATGGCTGGCTCTACATTTTGGAGATAATTTAAAACAGTCAGTAAAAGGAAATTATTGCATGAAAGAATATATTTTTAAAAATATAAATTGAAAACAAGTTGCTTTTGGCACAGCTTAAAACAATCCCATCCTACATGGCAGGTGGCTGTGTGTGGAATATGGCAGTCAGTGATGTTACTGGCACACAGCCCATCCTTTTGTGCCACCCTTTCATTTGCTCAAAGTTATTATTCAAAATTATCCTATGCTGTAACAGGTGCCCATGATGTTAAAATGCAAGTAGGCCCACAACAGATGCCCACACTGTTTTTTTTTTGTTGGCATAAATCTTCATCTTCTTTTATTTGCCACGAAGATATGTCTGGTGGGCAATGAAGGAAGAAAGCTTCCTACCTCTGCTGTTGGGTGGGATGGTCTCTTGAAGCAGATTTTGACATGGGGTATCATAAATTTGTTGCTGGAAACAGTCAGGATGGCTCTACGATCAGAGATCAATCCTGCATTGTAACTCCGAGAAATAAGGGTTCACAAGGATCATCTTCAGAGAACAGAGGTGGGCTCAGACTTCCTTTATCTGCTTTAGCTGACAGAGCACCATCACTTCCAGATGCTGTTTGCTGACAGATTGTATTTGCAACAAAATGTGTCATCTCAGTGTTCTATTTATGAATACATTTAATTAAAATCCATTCATGCAGATGTAAAAACATTTACCATTTAAGGATACCATGAAAAGGACATAGAAAGGACTTCTATTCCTGTAACTTTATTGCCCTGTACTTTGGGCTTTTCAGTGCCTATCCGAATTTCCCAAGATATTCTTAGATTACCTGTTTGACTAAAGTGTCTTTCAAATATGGATGCTCCAAATGGAAATGCTTACAGAGAAACCATTCAATAATCAAAGTCCTTCATTTCCCATCTCTCAGCTATCTGCAGTTTTTGAAATGCAGCCTCATGACTCTGACAAGGGCTCCATGCTCAATTGCCAAGATTGAAAATGGTGCACCTGCTACAAATATATAAACCAGCACTTCACGAAAGATTTAAAGATTTTAAATAACCACAACATCTCATAATAAAACCAGCTCAAGAATCTCCTCTACATTAGATCTAATCATACAAGCCAAAGAAATACTCTGATAGTGTTAAGCTACAAAATGAAGCAATCCAAGGTGGCTAATGTCAAGAGTACCATACACCCCCCGGCTGTTCAGGGATATCATGATTCAGTCTTTGAATTACATTATGATATCCTATTTTTAGAGGATCTGTATGTGTCCTGCACTGGGAGTCTGCACTGTATATGCAGATGGACAACAGATCTGTGATGTATAGGAAGTATCCCCAAATATGCATCAGATTTTAAGCAAATTAGGAAGAAGTCTAGAACTGCAAAACATTTTAAGGACTCAGAATTAATGCACTGGTTTAGCATGCCAACTAGCTTCTCTCTTTGATGTAGGGTGGCTTCTGTGGATGAGTATAAAGAGAACATTTTTTAATGAGTAATAAAGCTAAAGCATGAGGTCTGACCTGTTAGTAAACAGAGATTTAGCAACACACATCATTCTGACTCATTTGAAAATGCCCAGATGTGCCAAGCAAGTCACTGGATTGTTGTATATATAACCACCTGTCCCTGAATACCTACTCGTGAGTGTGCATAGGCAGGCATGGGGAAAAAGGTGCAGCCATTTAATCTGCAAGGAAGAGGTGGCATCTAACTTTCTTGATACCACAGCTGCAATAACAGAAAAAAAAAGTCAAAAGAAGGTCAAAGAAGTTCTTGGAACTAAAATAAAAAAAACATTTGGAATTCTGGAGGCAAAAGAATCAATGGCATTAAAGGAATGTAAAATTCAGAATAATAACAATTTGCTACCACTGCTGTTGAGTAAACACAACAGATCCTTCTGCCTGTGACAGTTCTGCCATTAGCACAAGAGAATCATTCATACCATTACACTGAAGAAAACAAACAGAGATCTGTAGTTAATTTGCAGTGAAATCCTGAGACAGCAGCCTCAAGAAGATGAGGACAAAGGACCTTGGCAATACCCTCCACAAGCTGCACCTATAATATGAGTGAGAACACTGTGTGTGTGCTCAGAAAACCAATGTAACAGCCTGCAGGTCTGCAAGAAACAAACCCAGGAACTCCCAGCCAGAAGCAGAGGAAATGCAGGATGTGTATGCTGGATGGGCTTACAGCACACCCAGGGCAAAGTGGGAAATGCACTCCTAGATCTGAGGAAAAGTTAAAAGAGACAGGGTGTGATATAGAGGATGGAAGCAGAATAACCTGAAGAATCATCAGAGAAAATCAGATTGAAGGGGAGCTAGAGAGGTCCCACTAGCCCAAGGCACACCAAACTTTCCTCCCATCATTGTCCAGAAAAAGCAAGGAAGTCCTTGTGGTGGGGGTGAGGTTGCTGAAATGCCCAGGAAATCCCAACTCCTCCACTGAACCAAGTATGATCATTGCATTGCTGTGGTGGTATTTTAAAATGTCAAACAGCCACTGCAGTCCCTCTCTTCATTAAGACCTTTCATTTTGTGAATTATCAATTCACCACCAGCCCGGAGGTCAGACAAAAATAACTACTCATCAGACAAATGTCCATTCCTAATAGGGGCAAGCCCATGTATAAATCCCCTCTGTGAGTGACACAAGCTGGTTCCTTCTGTCAGAGGACTTTGCAAACAGTCAGAGGACAACCTATTCATCTCAGGTGAGCTCTCACAAAGCAGGCTGGAAGGGCAGAGCAGGAAACACAGCCTGTGTCACATCTTTATCTGGTCAAATAAGCCTAAACCCACCAAAGCTGGCACTTCTGACAACCGCTTGAATTCATGAAAATGGGAGATATCAGTGACATAACTGATGTCAGTAATGCCAGAACTCTCTTTTCTCATGGACTGGCTAGCTGCTAATCAGGAGTGGATATTTTGTTATCTTTTCTGGGATTATTTGCAGCATCTACAGTTACTTTGGTATATAAGAATATGCTGTGTAATAGAAAGAGCTGCAAAATGCTGAGAGGAGCTAAGCTTTGAGATGGAAGATGATGAAAACTCAATCAGAGATTCTCTCATCTTTCAATAAAAGTCCTTTTAATACTGGAAGTGAATAAAGGTAATACTTTTTTACCTGAGTAATGCTGGTTGAAGGCTAACTGTATTTAATAAGTCACATTTTGATCACTTTTTTGCCAACCATGAGTACATAATGGAAGTCAATAAATTAACCATTTCAGTCTAAACAAAATCTAAGAATCACAATGAAAATTCAATTGCAGGAAAATTCCTTTGGCAGTAAATAAAATTTTATAGCACATGTAAATAACAGTTCAAGTGGCTCAATTTAGCAGTGACAAAAGCTGTTTTCAATGCAGAGTAATTGTTCAAATTGCCCCCTTATACAAAAAAAAAGCAGTTAAAATTAGCCAATTTATGTAAGCATTGACAAGAATTGTTTTCAACTGTAGGCATTCTGTTAAAGCTGTTTAAAATTAAGTAGATGTTTGCCAAATTGATGCAATTACTTAGACATCATAAAAAGGGTTTTAAAACTATAAATGCATCTGCTAACAGTATTAAATTGAGGCAATTAGCCAACAGGAGTTTTAACCTTCATCTAGACACCAAGAATCTATTTGGACATGAGACATACTTTCATGTATCTCACTGTACTTTATATTGATAATTAGAGGGGGGGAGTTACCTGGAGATAGATCACCAACATGAGTTTTCAGAGGTGTGCCTATCTTCAGCCAGTGTTAAGCCATGTGCTGTGGATGCTGTGTTCACATTAACTGGTGCTGCATGAACTGTATGATATTATTCACCTTTATGTACTCATCTTTGTTTTTTAGTCAATTAGTCTTATACTTGAAACCATCTGGAAGCAAAGCAACCCCATTAACAGAGAGCAATTTTATGAAATGAGACCTGTGAAATTCCTCGCTGTCTCCATCTCTGGTGGACAGCTTGGTGCCACACAGCTGGGACCCTGCCTGTTTCAGTGCTGTGGCAGGTGCTGTGTGTGTGTCACTGCTCTTACAGTCTGCCCAGAAAAAGTTATCTGGTGTTCCAGACGTCAGTCAGGGTGGTCTTACAACACTCACTTCAATCCATTCTGGTTGTTCTGCGTAGCATTGGGCCGGTCACGTACATCCAGAAACACCAAGTCGCATCAGCGCCACTGACACACAAGGCTCTTTTATCCTCAATCTTAGTCTAAAAGTGTGAGCCACAAAACTTTTAGAAGTTCAGATTTCAGTTGCTAAGTTTCCCAAGCTGCTGCAGTCCAGTCCTGCTATAGCAGGCACACATTCCAAACCACTGAGGTCCCTTTGTTGAGGAGGATGTAAAGTCCATGTCTCCCTTGTCTTACCTGTGAGATTGTCTCTTGAGACTCCAGATGCAAAAATGCTTTTCTGACATAGATACTTTATTTTGGAGGAACTTTGTGTGCTTGCCATGAGCCTGGAGAAAGAAAGTTGGAGTTTATCTATCTAAACCTTTATTTTTAGCATTTCTTAATAGTGATCTTAGGTAGCTCCTAACATACACTGTTCAGTATAAAGAACTCTTGTCAATCCTGTTTGGAGATGCTTGACTTCTCCACACAGTGCTCAGGCATTTCTGGGCAGCAAATTGCTGTCTGAGATCCAGGCACGTTGCAAGAGCCTTGGAACTTTCAGCATTGCAACACCTTAGCCCATTTCCAGATAGTTATCTCAGGTTCCCATCTGTTAGTGGGAACAACAGTACTTATCTTGGAGGAGTAGTGTCAGACAGTTAAAAAAGGATATCTGGCTGTCAGCTGCTGCAGCAAAGGAAACCATATGAAGAAAAGGAAGGAACTGTTGGGTAGGACTTGTAATAGATTAGCCTGAATCCTGATCAATTTTGGTCAGCCATGCTCTCTCCTAGGGGGAACAAAAACCTCACAGGAGACCAATACTTACTCAAACCCCTACATTTGCCTTCATTACTTTTCCCTGTGGGCCTTTTCTGAGCATAAAGTTTTGAGGTTCAAAGTTCTGATGCTCTGAGTGGGCTGTTATGTTGGGGAGGAGAGGGGTACTTAGCACTCAGCTTTGGAACCTGTGGAAAGTACTGCCTTCTGGGCTGAATGTTCTCTACTGACACTGAAAGACTTCCACTCATGCTTTTTTATGTCCACCATTTTTGGGTCCAATCATTTTGCATCCTTCAGTTTGTCAAACTGTATAAAGGCAGAGAGATTCCCATGTGGGTTAGAGAGCCAGGTAAGGACTGTGGCCATGCAGAAATCACTCTCTACAAAATATTGCATTCCTACTGGATAAACTTATTGCAGTCTCCCAGATGACTTGTCAGAGCTGCAGTCTGGGGTACAGGGGACAGGTGTGACAGAGAGGACAGTAACAGGAGACCCACTGGCCATTGTTCTCAGCAAATTTGCACCCACCAAAGAAAAGGCTAATAGTCAAAAATATCTGGTTATCATATATAACATGCACAAATGCATAAATATTAAAGTTACTTAATGGCATTTCAGACATTGTGTTTTAAAAAGTGGTATTTATTAACTGTAATTCAAATAATACACCTTAGAGAGGTAAAATGAGAATTACAGAACATTATAAGTAGCAGCTCATGTTCCTTGCTAAAACTTTCTTTCCATATCTTTAAAATTTTGAGCTAGTATCTTTCTCAATGTATTTGATTAATAATTCTCCCTATAATGACCAGACTGAATATTTGTCTAAAATAAAATAATGTAGGTCATCAGAGAGGAGCTATCAATACTTAACTGTCAGACTAGCAACTTTCACACTGAGTTCCATGAAGCTTTGTTGTGAGTCCATTCAATATTTTCATTAAAATCTTGGAAGTGGGAATAGCAGTTTTCTATTAAATCTTCAGGTCAATTCAGGCTGGAAGGTCCTCTCCTTCAGAGTAAAGGTCTAGAATTTCACCTTATGTCAATGAATTCAGAATACGTTCTTGAAAAGTAGGGGGCTGCTAAAAGAGGAGAAATGGAAAATATTCGTGTATAGGAATAATGGATGACACAAAAAATGGATGAAAAGAATCACAGATCTCTTAGGAAAGACATTTTTATCAAGATACATAAATAGGAAGCAGGGTAGATCCTATTTAACATTTCTTTCATTATAGCCAGTAGTAAATAGCACCTCAAATGAAATATCATGTCCACGTGGGGTCAAGACAAACATACACAAGGTAGACATGGAAAATTTTAGAGCCAAACATCAGAAAAATCAGGAAAACAAAACTTGTGGACAAAGAATGAAGGAGGTAAATTCATTTAATATGGAGCAATGACTGACTGTGAAGACATAGCCATAATCTCAAAATTTTAGTAAGATTTTTGCAAAAGGGAAGTAAATAAACTTTTCTCATACATACTGCAGATGGAATAAAATCTGAGAAACTAGAACTGGTGCAAAGAAAATTTGGGATAGATACTCAGCAAAATCTTCTAACAGGCAAGGAAGTCAATAGAATGTGTAAGGAGGTTATGAAATCATTGTTTGTTGATGGTTTTAAAGAACAGATTAAACCAATCTCTATGAAGAACAAGATACTGTGAAACCTGCCATTGAGCATGACAGAGGGAAAATTAAATGACCACCCAAGGTCCCTTCCAGTGTTGTTTTTTTTGGTAATTCTTCACCCAAGAACATCCTCAGCAAAATATTCAGAAACAAATCTTTCAGCCTTAGATGGCACTGCCCAAATTCTAGACTGTTCAGACTCTGCTTGTATTGACTGCCTTCTTCCATTTTCAGAAGAAACTCAAATTTATAAATGACCTAATTACTTTGCTGCATTTATTCTATTGATCAGTTACTACTGTCTGATGCATCATAAGACGTACACAATTGTGCAGGAAAAATACATTTGGAATTAATAGACTTTCAATTTACCAGAATATGTTCTCATCAATGAACAGCAGGCAAGAAAACTTTTTTCTATTGGCCTCTGCAGTTTTTAGAAAAGTTATTCTATCTTTTTGTCTCCAGAGCCTGTTTCTCCATTTCTCAGGCAGGCAAGCTGAGCCACTAGGATTTCACAACACAAGGTTTGCCTATTCCTTCTCTTCTGGAAAGAAACAGCTTGCTGCTTTCCTGCCTTCCTCATCTTACATGCATTTATTTCATTTCACTCCCTCAGTCTGAGGAGGTCACTCTATAAGGCATGGGATGTTTCCCTGTGTGTAATTCACAAAGGAATTTCTTTTTTCTTGACAGTACAAATAATTATCAGTGTAAATTTAAACAAATCAGCTTACCTAAAGTATTTTCTAGACATTTTTTCACTGGAAATCTCAGTGGCTGGACTCTCAGTTTTCTGTGGCTTCATTATGCCAGTAATGGATCTACACTGGTCAGAGTGTTTCTTCTGAGACCTTAGCTGTACCTTTCTACGTTTCTTTTTTGAAAAATACCACATTATAGCCTGTAGTATGGTTTATTCATGGGTTTGGGGTTTGTTTATTTCTTTGTTTGCTTGGATTTTTTTAAGTAAAATTTATAGGTATTGAAGTTTAAAGATTCTTAATAGGGGAATTTCTGACCATTGATGGTTTTTTTTCCTAATATAGGAAATCAAAAGCTATTGCTGTACAATAGAACACAGAACTCAAAACTTGATGCCTTCATGACTTTATGCTGCCTGGGCTGCTAAGAGTCTTTGTTATTTCATTTTGCTAAGCCTCACTGTATCATACTTTGTAGAGGATTTTTTTCAATTACATTCCTTTCTATATTGTAAGCTCTACAGTGAAACAATTGTTTTCTGTTTCTGTGCTATGCCTTGCTCCCTGGCATCATGCTCTTATTCCAAGCCTTGAGAACTTACTGTACTACAGATAATGAATGAGAACAGATCATGCTTGTTGCATGACCCAGGTGCAATGTAACAAATAACCATTAATTAATAACCATTAAAATGACAATAACTTTTTCTTTGTAATTTTCTCATACTGTGGAAGAAAACCTCTTTTAAATGAGAGGTTTCAAGGAGTCAGAACATTCTACTAGTGACATTTTCATTCATACTATTCACTGGTCTGAAAAGATCCAAAAGGTTGCAGTGCCCAAGAAGACTAACATTCGCTAAATATGTCAAGAAACATATTTTTCCTAAGAAGTAGCTGAGACTGCAGTTTTCCAATAATATGTGGTGCTGCCCTAAGTTTGTGGCTTTTCTGTGGGGCCCATGTGGTCCTTTATGCATAAATATGTGACTAGAGTCTATTGTGTGCAAATGGCTGAGAATCCCTCAAATATTTCAGTGTTATTTTCTGCTAGTGATTAAAATCTTGGATTTGTGCCTGTCATTATTCATTATTCAACATTTAAAAAAAAATTGGTCACAGGCAGAAAACAAGAACAACACCAACAGGCTTGGTTAGCATAATTTATAATTAAAATGAACAATTTCAGTCAACAAATTCAAAATCTAGTCCCTTAGTAATGCTTCCGAATAAGCCATAGGTAATGAGAAGAGATTGTATTGCAAATTTTTAGGAAAAGAAAAAAAAAGAAAAGGTGAAATCAAATTATCACTCTTTAGTAAGTGAATTAACCATTTGGTTGTCCATTGGTCTCCGCTTTTAAGTGTTTGTATTGCTGAAGCTATTTCAGGCTTTAGGAACAAATTCATTGACATTATATTTCCTTTTCAAAAATCCATATGAGTTTGCATTAGAAAATATTAAGCAACTCATTAACTGCCCAACAATTGAACTTCTAAGAGTTTCTGCAGAGATACTTGCCTTTTTCAACTCTTGGATGTTGTAGACAGAGCATGACTCAGTGCAATGCTACCATGCAAGAGCTTTGCTTAAGAGGAAAGAAGGAATAAGACAATTCAGCTACTCTGCCAACTTTGAGCTTTTAGGAAAGATATTACCTAGAATTGAGATTTCCATGGATAGATTTCAAGGAAGAAAACTTACTACTGAATGCAAAAGGATCATATATTAATTTAATATCTTTACTTGAAAATTCAATATTAGAATTAAAACACAAGTAGTCTAGGATGCTCTACTGCTTTAAGACATAAAACTGTCACTGAGAGGATGTCTTTGTATATTGACCTACTTTTATACCCTGTTACACAGATGCATCCCTTACTTTTGGCATACTAATGTCTTAGGCAAAATGCAGCTACAGACATGATATGAACAAGTTTGATAAAAACAGACTGACAGCTAGCTTCTCTGAACCTCTTCTGAATGCAATTAAAAAAAAAAAGATAAAAAAGCAGCTTTTTTGAGATGCATCAAATGTATTTTGGAGTTTTGATGACCTCAATTATGTGCAGCAGTTCACAAATTAAACATTCAGAGTACATCACATAAAAGTTAGGCAGTTACAGTGAAGGCCAAAACTTTTATGGTTAACTAGAAAGAAGATCTGAATAGTAATTATATTAACAGGGCAACACTCTCTGCTCCTCCATTTTGATGAACACAGAAGAAAAGTGTATTGTAAGCTTTCCCACTCACAAACAGAGTATTATGAAGATTTTTTTTCTATATTTGTTTCTATTCAAACTCATTTTTAGATTGTTAAAAAACAATTGTTTATCCCTTCTCCCAAAGCCCACATGCAAAAAAGAGCAAGTTAACCAGATGGTAACCCTAGCCATCAAAGACACCTTGTCAGCTGAATTTATTATTTAATTATTTATTTGTTTATTAGGGATTTATGAGGTATGTTGTGATTTAACTCCCCAGCTAGACTGACCACTCGTACAATGCACAAACTCACTGGTGCATCTCAAGGAAGAGATGCTGATTTCTGAGCTAATAAAAAGATTCACTAGCCCTAAAGTAGTCATCTAACAATTAGACTTGCATATCTTACCCTTAAATACTTTTACATTCAGTGTAGAGAAATATTAACCTCCAGAAAGTAATTTTATCCATCTCTCATAAGGAAGACAGGACACAGGAATCATCTCCTGAAGCTCTTTCACTTTATTGACTACACAGAGCAAGGGGTGGGCTTCGATATACAGCTGTTAAAGGACTTAAGTTAGTATGCATGAATCCCACACAAATTGGTTTTGACTAATTACTAAATTTAAAATTAGAGAGTTAACTCTGCAGGAGATTTACCTGGGGGAGTTTTCTTGGCAGACTGTTAATATGTATGTGCAGTGGGTCACTAAGTTTTGCTTTGGGTCATACTGCTGAGTGTCTTATTTTAAGTTATACCTCTCTGAAGATAATTCCTCAAGAAGTAACATGCCACATAATTTGCATGAGGAGAGAAAGCTATGATATGATAGCAGAAATTTTAGACATCATTCATAAAAGTGGCTTAGAAGGGAACATCTTTGTGTTCCTTCAGCTCCTACATTAGTCAACTGGTTCCTTTCCACTTTCATGTATAGATATGCATATGGAAGTATAAATGTCTCTTGTGAGTCTTTCTAATTCTGCCACCTTTCTCTAAGCAGCATTCTTCAATTGCAGTATTCAAGAGAAATTTTTATTCTTTAGTTCACACAAACAAAACTGCAGACTACCTGTTTGGAGGTACCAAAAGAAGTTGAGGGCCACTTGAGGGAGTTCTGAAAGGCAGAAAGTGAGAAACAGGAGGAGTTGTGTAGTTACAGCTCTTGATTACATTTTGGCTCTGAGATTAAAGGAAAAAATCTGGAAAAGTGACAAGAGACAACAAGGTTTCAGCTTTTGGCTTTATTTATTATTTTTTTTTTTTAAGGAATCCAACTGTGACACATGTTGGTGTCAAGATGTTTAACTCAGGAATTCTTAAAAAGGAATATTTCAACTCCCTTCCCTCATTTTTGTAAACAAACTTATTTGCTTAATTCAATCCTAGCGGACTCACTTTCCCCAAATTAAATTTTTTGCAACAATTTAGCAGTCCCAGAAAGGTCGGTCAGCCTTTCTTCATAATATCTGTATTAAATTGTTGCTTATTCAGCTTTTTAAGAGTTAAATAATCTAATCTTGGGATCTGGTCCTGTGTGTTTCATTGGAACTGTGAACCTGATATATCAAATAAATGATATGTGACTTACCAAAATGTTATAGCTGCAACAAGCACATCCAGGCAGGAAGAACTGCAGGGTCACAGCTTTATTCAAGGAATGAATCCCAGGAGACATTTTCTGTGACTGTATTAGTCACCTGTTGTGTTCAGGTTCCTGAATATAACATAGCAGAGCCCTGTGAATAGGGAAGATAAATCTCTTGTGCTTTTTGTCTCCTTTGCATGTTTACCCTCTGTGAGGTAATTGGAGCAAGCACTAGCTAATCAGAACAGTAACAATTTGCATTCATTTGCATCAGCACCTTTGTCTGCAGGGATGAAAGATGAGGGGGGATCCAAGTAGGAGCTGAAAAGATGATTTAGGAAGAAGCAGGAGAACACTGGAAGATTCACGCTGATGTTACTGTGGCAAGTCTCAGGAGCCTCCATATTGCTTATAAAGGCACCCATAGACTGTTTTTAAGGGGTTTATCTAGAACTTTTTTTTTATATTAAGACATTAAAATATAGGACAAGCTGCATCAGGATAGTGTTAGAGTAGCTAAGGTGATACCTTTCTCATGTTAGTTAATTGAAATATAATTCCCAAGTAGAAATGGCTTTAGGAAGTGACCAGCCAAAATATACCCACTTGTTCGGCACAAAGACTGCTTTTTAATATATATTGTGAAAATTTTGTTTGTGTTGAATGATTTTTTTCAACACAGTAGAAGGTTTTTCTACTTTCAGATGCATTTTCCTTTAGCTTAACAGCTCTATTCACAATATTCAAATTTCTCTACATGTGCAGTCTAGTCAACAAGGATTTTTTTTCTTCATGTTTACAATTTAGCATGACTATCCTACAGAATTTCAAATTTTAAGCCAATATATGGCTTAATAAACTCGTGACTCGTGACAGCCAATACATGGCTTAATAAACGTGACTTCGTTGACCATGGTTAGAATAAGAGACTTTCAGAGCATGCCCTCTGAATTTGGCTTGACACAGCTATTATCCTGAAGGGCATTACTTGTCAGTATGTCCTTTCACACACCCAGGCAAAAACATATTCTACTTTGTAATACTCCTAATATCAGCAGTACTGTCTTAGGTAATGATTGAAAGTCAGGTCCAATATTAACACACAGCTGAAGAGCACAAATACCTGACAGAATTTAATGAATATGTTATTCATGTATTCTGAAATCTGAATCTTTACCTTGACTTTGTGATTATTTTCCTGACTTGCAGTATGTTTTAAAGGACAGAAAATGATAGGATTTTTTTTCCCTGTGATACTTAAGATGCTATTTATTTTTGTTTTGTTATTTTACTGCAGAGAGGAATTTGATGTTCACAGCAAGTGTGACAATCTAAGGCAAGCTAATAGCTCCTGGGAACATGTTGAGTTGCTACCTTTTAACACTAGAGGGAAGTGTATGTAAAGGCACTAAGGATCGTGCACCCTGCACTTTGGTAACTTGTTAGAAGAACAACATTTTTTTTAAAAGAAAAAGAAGATTTGGGAGCATAAATATTGAAATATTGAAAGGCAAAACAGTACAATGCATTGGGCAGTGGTGTAGGGTTAACATAACCTGAATCCTGTGGCCTTCTGGTGATTTCTGGCCAGGCACTTTACCTCCCTTTGATCTGTTTGGACTGCCCATTCTTTCAGGGCAGTAGGTCGGGCCAGTTTAAGAGTTGTCAGAGAGCACCATGCACTCCCAGTAGCAGGAGCATACAGCTGTCTTGAGAGTAAGGAACAATCTGAAAGCAAGAAAGGATAGAAACACTTATGGCTTATCAGATACCATTCCTATAGCTGTCAGCCTTCGGCCTCTTTTAGGCACAGACGCTGTGTGCAGCCCACCCAGAGCTTTCCCAGTACCATTAAGCACTTTGGGTATTTTCCATCTCCACTTTGCTATGGGGACGTACAACAAACCTTTGCAGCAGGGGGGAAAGACTGTTAGTTAACAGTGTGTTATAAGGACCTTTGCTCCATGTTATTTATGTTGGATTAGATGTGCCCTCTCCATTAAAAATCTCATCAGAGTCACATATTCACAGAATATTTTGTGATGAAAAGAACCCACAAGAATCATTGAATCCAGCTCTTAAGTAAATGGCTCATACAGGGACTGAATGCATGACTTTGGTGTTATTAGCACCATGTTCTGTAGAAGAATTAATCTCCTTTGCAGGGAAAACTTTACCCCATAAGTGCTATTCTTCATTTCTCTTGGCAGATCATGAGGTCAAAATCTCTATATAGGAAAAGAATTCCTTGGTGATGTTATGCTGACCCATGTGAATCCTGATCCAATGCCCACTTCAGCTAGAGGAGAGTCCCATGACTTCACTGAACTTTAAAAGTGTACATCAATATACACAATCATACTGCTCAAGTTTCAGGTAAAGCTGGGGAATGAAAGCAAATCAGAAGAGACTTAGAGGAATTGCATTCAGGGTAAAGTTTAACTGAGAATTATTTTCTAACTCTGGTCATCTGTGTGATCATCTGTCTCATACCAGTATCTCAGCAGAGGAATTGTTCTTTCTGAAAATTCCACATGGGAGTACAATGGGTCAATAGACAGATATGGCTTTTGGGGTACCCAACTAAACAGTGGTACTGCAGTGGAGGTTCTTACAGTTTGTGATAAATAATAAAATAAATTAGTTATATGGAATTAATTAAAAAAATTAAAGAACCTGCCTTTTGTGTTGTGTTAGCAGATAGCAATGTATAATGTGAGGAAAGTAGCTATTTGTCATAGCTAAAGCATAACAAAATTGTGTTATAGTATATCTTCACACACATTGAAAATATTGAAATGGGTGGTCAGGTTATTCTAACAAAGTATAAATTAGTGTAATAAAACCATCAACCCACTGAAAACACTTATGTCTTTGTATTGGTTTTCCTTACCTCTGTCCAGCTTTTGGTAACTGCTCCTTCTTCAGATCTCAGTCCATTTCTGTCCTTTCTCAGACAATTTACAAAAAGCTCAGGAATTTACACAATCCCACAACACCTCACTTCACTTTTGTGCTGCACATAGCTTCTTCAAATCCTCACTTCAAATCCTCACAAACTGTGTTCCTTCCCCCAGATGTGCTTCCACTGGACTTCACTAATGCCTGACCAGTGTTTCTTATCACTCAGTAATTTTTAAAAAGGATCCTATTTTTTTAAAGCTATAATCTCATTAAATAATACCTTCTATGGGATTTTTTTGCATTTAATGGAGAAGAGAAAGTGAATAATTCAAGTCTAATTGAATGAAAAAAAGACGTTCTTTTTTATCCTTGCAAAAAAGAATAAAAAATACAGTAATCTACTAATCCATGCTGGATGAAATACTCTGTTCAATCAGCTCTCCCTCAATGTTTTGTTTCCAAGCACATCTCACATGAGCAATAGAGACAAGTTGTATTTATCATTACTGAAGGAGCATAAGCATTTTATTCAGCTACTGTCAAACTGGTTTTGCTCAACTATTGATTTAGTCAGCTGCTGGTTGGAATACTTGTTTCCAATGAATAAGCTGAAATTCAACTCTTTACTTGAAGGAACTCAAAAGTTCATCTTCTAGAACCCAATAGACACAAGCTGTTTGATAACTCACTGGAGAAGAGAAATCCTTTTCACAGAATCACAGAATCATTTAGGCTGGAAGTGATATTTAAGATAATCAAATCCAACCATAAACCTAACTCTCTTAGCTCCACCACAAACCATGTCCCTAAGCACCATGTCAACAAGGCAGATTGGACTTTCTGTAGATAATTTTTTTCTCCATTAACTAGGCAAGAATTTGGGCAGTTAGTTACATGAGGAGGGTTGAAGAGAACATCTCCTCTGCTTCCCCTCATCCAGACTGACATGAAGGCATATTGAAAGTCAAGACTTGAAGTACTCAAATAGAATCCTATCCCTAATTTTCTCTTCCTGTCCTGAAGACCTGAAACAGAAATGGCAGTGCAGACAGTAGGGCATCCCCTGCTGGCTCCCACCCTGTCAGAGGAAGGCAGTGCTGAGTTCAGTGTGCCCACCTGGTCACAGAAGTACGGAGAGAGATGGATGTGCTGTATAAACTGTGCCACAATTTCACAGAATAGAGTATCTCCCCAGAACACAAGGAAAATTCTACATTATGGAATCAGTCCAGTTATTTGTTGTTCTAGTATAAGGAAACCTCTTTAATATAGGGAGATCTAAGAAATTTATTTTGGCTGGACTTCTAGAAAAAAAAATAATTCCAAAACCAAACCCACAACAACAAAAAAAGAAAAAGCAATTCCTTTTTTCTTCTACTACTTAGTATTCAATTGCAGTCTTATTCAGCACAGCTGGCAGCATTTTCTTCCAGCCAGAATGACGTGACAACCTATTGCTGAGCACTCGGATTTCAATGCACAGCTTTCGATACAGCCCTGTTTAAGTAATGAGATGGCTCCTGGGAAACACATACAGGTTTTGTATCAGAGGGAAGGAACATCTGTAGATAATCCCTTCAAGTAAAACTTGGGTTTTAGCTACTTTAGCAAACAAATAAATTATATGAACTCTATAAAAGTCTTCCAGATGTGATGAATTGGTGACACAGCTGATTCAGCTGTAGGACATAACCTAGCCCTTGCTACACTTCAGATTTTTCAAGAAGAAAATCTCTCAGAGACAAAGCTAAAATTGATTGTGTGAAACACATAGTACCTACAGAAGTTTATTTTTATCATCATTTCTGTCTTTTAGATGTGTTGTTCCACTCTGTTTTTCTTAGTCCCCTGTAGTGATTGGTAGCAATACTGAGTTCTGAGAAGTATTTGTCTAGATATAGGTTGAATTATTTTAAGAGATTAATTCCTAATTTACTAATTATGGATGCAAGTAGATGAAATTTTTGGATCATCCACATTTTTTGCTGTGTAGTAGCATGCTTGATCAGAAATTATTTTAGGATACAACACTTGATTGAGGATAGACCAGCATATTGCCAAGTTTCGTGCTTTAAATGTTGAAATAACTGAAGAAAATTTAAGTAGTAAATTTAAAATTAAATCCTTCAGATTGTATTTCTCCACTATGCTGTTTGGAATGCAATAATCAGCTGAGATTACTTTATGTACAAGCTTTGACATATCATTCTAATATAAATGCTACAACTGACCAAACTTAAAAATTTGCATTAGGAAATATTCCTTTAGTCAAGCTATTCATATTCTTGTACTGTGCTTAGAGCCAGTCTGGACTTTGCTATTGTTTTTCCATAAAACTCATTTGGGTTTTACCTATCAAGCAGATCTGCAAATTATTTACATTTGATTGGAATCTTTCTTTCTCTATCGTCCTCCTTATTTACCAAAGTAGAATTAGATAAAAATCAGAAAAATTAGATTTAACACCCCCCCACCACCACCAGTCTCTGTTCAGCTCTGTGTTTAGTCTTGAGTGTATTTTGGTTAATGAGAGTGCCTTCACTCAGAGCAGGGTGAGACTTTCAGGGTCAACTTTCTCCAGAAAGTTGTCTGGGAAAGTGGTGTGGGGTTTGTCCATAAACAGGGAAATCATCGCCTGAGGCTGAGCTGAGCAGAAAGGCACTGGGGATAATGAGTGGTTAATGCAATCCACCCTCCTCTCTCAGGTGGATGGTGTTGAAGAACAAACCAGGAAACAAACCAGGATAGCCTGTGGGTAATGGAAAGGGAAGGGGGAGAGTATAAGAGCAAAAAAGAGGAAGGCAAAATTTTGGAAGGATGGAGCAAAAGGGTAAAAGACCCGGAGATAAAGCAAAAGCAAGAGTAAGTGATATTGCTGGTTTCAAGGCCACAGGCAAAAGGAGCCTTGATGAGTAGAAGATGAGAGGAAGGCCAGAAATATTAATCATGATGACAGGTTGGATTATATTTTCAGATTATGTACCTGCACTTTCTCACAGGCTGATTTCTTTCTACACTGTCTTTTCTCTTTCCTCCTTTCTTTCTCTTAAATAAGCTCAGCTGCAAGAGCTGGAAATGAAAGTCAGTGAGATGAAATTGGAAAAAATGTTACAGTCAGTAAAAGTACAAATGAAAAACTATATGCTACTACAGTATATAAAGTATCCTCTAAAAAGTTACCCATTAATACAGAAAGATCAGCATCTGCAGAATGGTTTTATGCATATTTATCTTGATTCTTCATAAATTTTTTTCTCTTCTGCTGCTTGCAAGAAAGGAACATCTGTAACTGCAATTTTTATATGGAAGGGTTTTAAAGTAATTTTTCCTTGGAAAGGCAAATAGTACCAACAAGAAATGAATCTTAGTGATTCCAGGAATAACTTCTGTAATACTTCAATACTCCACAAAACTTTTAATAGAATTTTGCATTGTCCTGCTTGTCAAAGTATTCTCTATAATAAAATGAAGCCAGAAATGTGTTGATGGGACTCCTAAGCCAAAGTGGCCTTTGATCAATTTTTGCCTTTCAACAGATGTTATAGGTTGATTTGATAAAAATGAAGGTGCAAGATATGAAATTGGCAATAGAGACTTCCCAGTATGGAAAAATTAAACATCCTTGTGTTCATACTATCATTTATTCATTCATTACTGCAAAAGTAATACCCTGGAGAGAAAGAATAAGTTATAGCCTTTGGAATTGTTTAAATTATTGTTATGCATAAAATAAAATGTTTTGTGCTGCATATCATTTTAAATGCAGCCATGCCAGGTATTAGTGAAATATTCCCGTTAATACATGGGAATATAAAAATGGCCAGATCATGGCGCCTGACGAAGAGCAAAATTTCTAAATCATAATTCTGATTAGAAGTAGGCTTCATTAATTCAAATGCCATATGGAATTCAGCTCAACTAATATCAGTTATTTAACGGTATAGGCAAACCAGCTAGATCCTCTTTATGATCATAGCCCAGAGAAAGTGTCCAAGTAGAAATAAATTTTCATTGCTATTCTCCCTCATTAACTACAGTGAGAACAGTGAAACAGAAGAAATTAATTGGGTGGTAGGTCTAAACGCTACCTGATCGTATGAGAAATGAACATGTCAAATAATTACCAGGAATCAGCTTAGACAGAAGATTTGGGTTTGTTACTTCAAGGCAGTGAGATAATACTACAAGGGGAGTTAGTTGTATGATCTTTTGATCCTGGTTTAGCTGAGGATTACAAATGAAGGGAATTTAGGCACAAGTGGTCACACAATTCAGTCAAGTACTTATGAAAGTGGCTGCAGAATAGGGGTATGAAAGAATAAGTGGCAACAAGGGTATGATGTAGGGAAAGTTGGGTTATCTTGGGCTCTGATTTCATTTACAGCAGAGTGGCTTTAAGTTGAACTGAAAAAAAATCAAAGACTCTGTTCAGTTTACATTTGCTTTACAGTCATACAGCACACATCACTTTGTCAGAGAGATTTATGATGACTTCCAGCCTTCCCATCCTTTTCCTGTTGACATCCTCAGCTGTAGATGACTAATTGGTAAAGGGGATAAGCTTTTCAGAATCTACAGCTGAAAAAACATTTGTCTCCCTACCTCTCCCTGCCCAGATAAATCACAGTGAGCAGATTCCTTTTGATGTTAGATTATCTGGTTGCAAAAATCATCTATGCAAGAAGCCACCCAGCCAGTGAACCTGCTTGCTCAAAACAAAGCTTTGAACAAGCGAATACAGAGCTATTGCCAAATCTTATTCTTGAAACTGATATTGGGTAATGCACTGCACTTAGGTATTCTCCTTGCTTATGTAAAGTAAATCAAACCCCAAAATGAAGTATAGGTAGTTTTGCCGGTAGAGGAAAAACTCACGCTAGTCCATTTTTCCTTTACCCAAAAAAGAAAATGAAGAAAATGGACACTAAATAGAAATTTGCACAGTTATAGCTGCAGGGAACACAGATTGATTGTCCTCTCAGTAATTAAAATCACATAATAAGTTTTCAGTCACCACCAAAGCAATTATTCAGACTTCAGTAAGTGCACATTAAAGGCTTGGTAAAGTTTTTAGGTGACAATTGAATCCAGTGCTAAGGATCTTACACCCTAAAATGTAGCTCTTCACCAGCTGAATAAAGCAATCAATGAAATTCATTTAGTTCAAACAAATTTTCTTTTTTACTTTGTTTTGTCTTTGCCAAATTAGAAAACAAGTGAGAAATAGTCATGTGCTTATTGAAGCATTACATTGGACATAACAGAATATTTGATTTTCAGACACCTAAAGGACAAATAATAAAATGAACTAGAATTAATGGTATTTTAGTCATTGATTTCTTTTATCCAATTTCTAAGGGCTAGCAAAATCCTCAGCAATACCAGAGGCTCATATTCATTCTTCTGTTATACTTGAGCAGATTTGAACCAGTAAATCTAGGAAGTTTCCCTAAATACATACCGTGCTAGGAACTTGCATCGTCCTACACTGAGGTGTCCTTCCTCTGTCTTCCTGGTCATATGTTGTTTCAAATTGATATTGAAAGACTCACTGGAGCAGGGACTGGAATGAAAATGTCTGACATCCTATGAGAGTGCCCAGCAGATCAAGCTAGGTAGTGAAATAATTCACTCCTTCATATGATGGTTCAATGAATTTTAAATAGTTTACACTGAGCATAGCAGCACTAACAGACTGCTCGTACTTTATTGGTGTGTGGCAGATGTGAGTTCAGATCCCTTCAGGCAGAAAGGTTTGATCCCTGGTCTCTCAAGCAGTGAACAAGTGCCTGAGCTAGTGGATGAAAAGGAATAGCAATAACACCATTCCCTCAAATATTTACAAATATTTGGAGAAACTGGATGAAGTTAATGAATAATTTCTATTGAAATAAGGAATTTTTTAAATGCAGAATTAATTACATAAAAAGTAAAAGCAAACTTGAAAGAGTTACATAGAGGATCTCAATTTTTTTTTCTGTGTTAAAAATGCTTAGTTTCACAGCTATGTCTTGCTAAATGATTCACATCACTGCATACGAGTCTTCCTTTCTTCATCATCAAAGATCACTTCCCCAGTGCTGTGTAGCATCAGTACTCTCTATCAGCAATTATTTCCTGTATGACTCGACCTGCAATGAAAATATTGGATGATGCAGGACCAATTACTGTCCTGTGCAGAACACCTGAAATATATTTCAGTAATAAATATATTTACTTCTCTGAAGAAAAGCCTTGTGAACTTCTTACCTCAGCATCCTGTAGACTCCTGTGCCTAAATGATATTTAAAATATTTTGGTGGCCTGAAAACTGGCTTCTAAGTGCATGTTTTGGTGTAAGACAAGCTTTTCTCACCAGAACCTGATCAGCAGGGCTTTTGAGACATCTAAATATAGAGGAAGCGATGGAAAAGACTCAACAATGTTAGAAAAGTGGTTGCTGCATTTCAACTCTGAACCACGTGGATGGAGCAGTTGGGGAGAAGCTGTGCTGTTGGTAACCATGGTCTGACAGTTTTTTTCTTCCATCTCCATTATTGTCACTTTGGCTTCACTTATCATAAAATTACGTGGAGATTGGGGGAAATGAAGAGCTAAAACTCCATCTACTTGGAGTAGAGTTAGTTATAAGGAGTTGGTTCTACTGTTGATCTGCCAAAGTGCAGAAGTGAGACAGTAGAGACCATTTAAATTCTTTGTTCTGGTATACATGTAATGCCTCTCTAATATTTCTCAGATTTCCTGTAGAGGGATGGATGCTGGGCAGAGGAAGCTTTATCCACAGCTTGATGTGTCTGCATGGTGTCACTGGAAATCCAAAAATCCTATACCGGAGACATTGCTGTACCTATGTTGCAGACACAACAAAATTTCCCTCTTTTCTTTCTTCTTCTTTTTATTTATTATTTTTGAATTTTTCTTTCCCCCTGTTTGCCTTCAGGCATGCAGTATAAAATCCCAGAAACTCACAAGATCTGTGAGGATGTATCCAAACTTACATGAGATAGGACTTTGCTCTCTGGGATTTCTAGCTTTTCACATGTTACAATGTAAATTATGGGTAAACGAGAGTGCTTTTCAGTTTCAAATTAAGATATGGTAGGCCCAGTGGGAGCTCTCAGTGGGTTCTGAGGTGTGATAGAAAGCAAGTTATCTGGTTATTTTGGGAGTTTTACTCTTTGATGAAAAAGCAGAAAAGCCAGCTTCCAAGGCAGAAACTACTCTGGAAAAGGGAAAAGCTTATTTCCACTCTCTTTCTGAATCATATTCACTGAATAACAATGATGGAATGAGCAATGTCTTGGGTGTTTGTCCAAAGTACAGTGGTACATGTTCCATATGCTTTTGATAAAATTAAAGAACTTTTTATTTTTGATACTTTTAAAGAACTGTAGTTACTAACAGTCAAAGAAAAAGCCACAATAATGGCAGAGTTACTCCCATGGGCATATCAATTTTTGCAATGTATTTCCTCAAACTGTAAAAAATGGAAAATGTCATTATTTAAGGAATAAGAGTCAATATAAGAAATGGAAAAGGAAAATGTATTTCTGCTGATTTTAACCATTTTTGACATGTTCATATTCACTGATTAATTCCTGAGGGATATATGTTCTTCCTTCACACTTTTCAGTCTCAGGACTGGCAGGTAAGAGATTCTGGATGTTACTGCCTCTTTTTGTATCTGGATTGCATCCTGTTTCTATTATTCTGTGCATCTACTTGATCCACAGGAGAGCAGAAAGGACTGCTACCACCCTCCTCTCATGGTCCCCATGCTGGCTCGCTGCAGATGTCCATCTGTCTGTCCCACCAGCACAGCAGATGGGGAGGCTGCATCCCAAAATCCCTGAGGTGGGCAGGACTGCTGCCCTCAGCAGAGAGCTGCATGCAGATAGAAAATGTGTGGTGTGGTGGGCTCCAGTCCCCAAATTGGTCCCCAAAGGACTTTTCTTTAGACAACCTATTTGGTGCAAAGAGGTATGAAATGGTTCAGATCGGTGTCTCAAATGAAAACAAGAGGAGGTAAGGGACATTTGTGGCTCATACACCACTGCAGACCAGTGCCATAGAAGCTCAAAATTTGCATGTTACAAAACCAAGAAAAAACAGCTTCCTGTTTTGGAGATGTCACATGTTATAAGTCCATGGTGCTAATACTTGCTGCTAGTTTTAAAATATAGGAACAGTTAGATTAATGAAATGTTTTCCAGCACAAACACAACTATTTCTAATGTAACACCTGAGAAGAATGTTGTCCAGTACATAGCTTCCTAACTCTATTCCCTAACAACAGCAATGTTACAATGTTAAAAGGAAGAAAAAACAAAAAAGAGAAAATCAGAAAAATCGCTCACTCACAGACTTGTACAAATTTTTGTTTCATGTGAGGTAAATCCTGTCGGTTCTGAGCAATAAAGTCCCATTTTCAATTGAATTATAGTATTTTACATATGCCATAAATGTGAATATGCTGAAAGCAGAGAAGTTTAAAGTACTGTTGTATATTTCAATGATAAACAATTGTGGCAAACCTGCCAAGGTCCAGCACTTCAGAGCAGTTAGATAACAGTGAGCAAAGTCAAAGCAATAAAGCCAAATGCTCCATACTGATACTTCAAGTCTATATGCATTTATGACAATACACGCAGAGCAGCACCTCATCCATAGTAATGAATTTAGACAAAGCAAATGTTGGGGAACCTACACTAGATGCAAGTAAAGCTCTAAAAACAATCATAAAAACAAGAACTTAACCAAATCCTATCTGTCAATAATTCAGAAAAGATGACACCTTTTATAGGTTTACTAAATTAATATCCCATTCTGATTTTTTCATTGTTTTATTCTCATTTGCTTTCCTTCTCTCCCTTGCTATCAGCAGGGCAGTCAGGCCTGCAAGGCAAAGCATTCTTTACAAGGAATTGAGCTGGGCAGTGAAAACATCGTTTAGATTTGTGTACTGGTTTCTTTCACAGGATCAGAGAAGATTTGGGTTTTGAAGGAACTTCTGGAAATCATCTAATCCAACCACTGATAAGGATTCCTACTTCAGTTACCTTGAGAAAGCTCATAATTTTCCTTTGACTCAGAAAACTGGGATTTCTTCCTCTGATTACCTTTACAGATGAGAAAATAACTTGTTTGTTTTGGGGAGTTTGGGGGAAATATTTTTTGATTTGGGTTTTTGGTTTTTTTTTGTGATAAATTTACTCTTCCTACGACTCAGTGGGGTGAAGTCCCTGAAGACATGTCTTAACAGCAATACCAGGGCATACCACAACCTCATCTTTCACACAAGGCTGTCCAAGTCCCAGGCTGGTAATAGCCAGGAGAGCGAAAGCAATGTTGCTTGAGCCAAATAGCTGAAAACATGCAGCTGAGTTCAGCTGCCCAAATGTGGGCAGGCTGTGCTCTTTGGCAGGCCACTAATGCAATTGTGTCAGCTTTAACATACCATGATTTGAGTGGACAGGTAAAAATTGGATGTCACACTTGCCTAGGTTTGATCAACCCTGCTGGTAATGCACATGTTTGCTTTGCTTGAGAAAATAACAGGTTTGATGGATTACCTGAAGACAGACATCAGGCAGTGTACCCTCTAAAGGATTTTGTATCAGCCTACAGGCTTTCCCAAACACTTTCTTCAACAATGGCCATTTTAAAAGGTTCTACACTCATTGTCAGTGCTATTACAGCCTGACTGCTAATTATTTATTTTATGGACTTGCTATGGGGCACAATAGGACACAGAGATCTTCTGATCCTTAGTCTACACCCACACTGTCTCTTGTTTATCACACAGTCTCCAGTAAGCTGGGACTCAATTTTTCTCACCTGTCAAATGGCAATAGCTGCATTTGCCCTCTTGCCTGGTGGGTGTTATGAAGATCAACTGGTGTCTGTGCTGTGCTTCAGCCTACAATCCTGCCAGGAGTTGATATCATTCCCTGTTTTGAATACCCTATGTACAGTATACTGGTTCTAGGTAACAGGCACATTTTTATCTTTATTTGTCATGTTATTTTCTCCCTTCCAGATGTTCTGAAGTTTCAATCATGCAGCAATATAGAAAACCTGTTCAATAGGACAGGCTGTTCAATGAACCTGAAGGTGTTTCCTTGTTTGGTAGTCAAAGCAATGCAAGGGATTTTCATACTGTACCTAAAATTGTATTTATTTGTTTCCTAATGGGTTCAGGGACTCTTATTAAATTCTTATTAAAACTTTACATGAAGACCCAAATGTTTGAATGTCTTTTCTCCATTGTAATTCGAAGTCAAGGACATTTCAATGTATAAAATGAAACTAATAATTCCTGTGGAGAACTACTGGAAAATGAATGTTCTTAGTATCATTTGTGATCATCTTCCCTAAGAAAATAAAGAAAAAGGCATTAATCATGTCACACAGAGAAGCACCTTTCAGTGACATGACCAATCTAAGAACAGCTTTTAAGGAGGCAAATTTAGAAAAGCACAATGGAACAAAGAAAGAAAAACATTAGCCTAGAAGGTTTTCAATTCCATTTGAGTAGCCCTTAAGCTATTGCTTCTTATAGTAATCGGTATGATTGAGAAAAATGGAAAAAACCCACAGATTTTGGTTATGTGATATAATCAATGAAATAATGTGAAATAATCATCTTTAGCGTGGTGCTCGGCTGCTTGCTTTAACCTTTTGCCAAGGGCAAGTGCTGGATTCTGCACCTTGGACAGGGAAACTGTTGTATTTATACACTGGAGAATGAGAGGCTGGAGAGCAACACTGTGGAAAAGCACCTGGGGTTCTGGTCAATGGCAAGTGGAACAAGAGCCAGCAGTGCCCTGGCAGCCAGGAGGGCCAACCATGTCCTGGGGGGCACCAGGTACAGCATCGTTGGCTGGGTGAGGGAGGGGATTGTCCCTCTCTGCTCTGCACTGGGGCAGCCTCACCTCCAGTGCTGGGGCAGTTTTGGGTGCCACAGTATAAAAAAGATATTAAACTATTGGAGGACATCCAGACAAGGGCCATGAGGGTTTCCCTTTAGGGGAAGCTCTGTGAGGGGTGGCTATGGTCACTTGGCTTGCTCAGCCTGGAGGAGACTGAGAGTAGACCTCACTGTGGTCTTCAGCATCCTCATAGCGGGAAGAGGAGAGGCAGATCCTGATCTCTTCTCTCTTGGTGACCAGTGACAGGACCCAAGGCAATGGCCTCAAGTTGTGTCAGGGATATTTAGACTGGATATTAGAAAAAGTTTCTTCACCCAGAGGGTGTTTGGAAACACCTGCCCAGGGAAGTGGGGAGTTCCAGTCACAGCCCCCCAGTCACACCAGCCTGACAGAGCTCAAAAAGTGTTTGGATGATGCTTTCAAGGAGATGGTGTGATTCTTGGGGTGTTCTGTGCAGGGCCAGGGATTGGGCTGAATTGTCCTGGTGGGTGCCTTTCAGCTCAGTATATTCTATGAATCTGTGAACGTTTAGTACCTAAAGCACAAGAGATATTAAATCAACTCCTAGAATTGCAAAGTTGGTTGTGCTAGGTTGTGTTCTCTGTTTGACAACAAACACCTTTGGAACAGTCCTTGCCATTGACTCCTCCTTTCTTCACCATCACAATCTCTGGCTTATGTAATATTTAATTTACTCACTTACTTTGTAAAAGAGCTGTCTTGAAAACTTAGATCAAGGTCGGTATCACTAATTAAAAAATTCATAATCGTTGGCCTTTTGTTCTGTGTCCCCGTATCTCTTTTGGATCCTCTGTCTCCACAAGGTAGTAAAAATAGACACTCAGAATAAATATTAACAACAGAAGGTTGTTCTTCTATTTTATATATTAATCTCCTCTTGTAGGATTTGGTGCTGTTTCTGCTGCAGCAAACAACAGGATTGGCCCCCTAAAGATGTCATCTACTTTTTCTTCCTTGGTTATTTACTTTTGTGATTCAAGTACAATTTTGGAGATGCAACTCCTGTAGAAAACAAATATTAGGTTTAAGATAAATTTATTCTCTATCCAGTACGTGTAAATCTAAACTGTCGAGAATAAGTAAATTGTAAACAATCTATGTCCTCAGTAATGGACATAAAATGCTATTTATCAGTCTCTGTGGTGCCAAAATGAGGTGTAATGCCAAAAAGGGTGTAAATATTACCATTTGTAGTGCCATTAAAATGGAAATTAGGGAATCAATCATGATTTGTTTTACAATCCATAATTTAGGTGAAGCTTGTGGTTCTATTTGATGCTGCAGATTCAGATTTGACAGCCCAAATATGATAACACACCACTTTTTATTGAATACTGTTAGGCCATGATGCTGTATGTGGAATTTACAAGGCATATTTTAAAGTGCAATGAAATGTAGACCTGTTCAAGATAGGAACTAATCTCATATTTCAGCATTAAATAGCAGTCCTGGCCATTTGGGATAACTTTTCCTATAGCCTCCCCTTCATAATATCTCAGGACTTTGTAGAATTGATTAAGCAGCTTGACAACAGCCTGTTTCGTATGGTAAATTCTCTTCCTCATCCTCTCACACATGCAGTAAAAGCACTGATCTTTCATAGCAGGTTTTTTTTTTGTCAAGTATACTTCCAACTGCCAGCCAAAACCCAGCTGAGGAACGTGTCTTGCCTTTGGAGGACATGAACATGGGAATGTTCTGGTGATAAGAACCTGAAAAACAAATAAGTGGCAAACTGCAAGATTTTATAACTGCACTTGGTATTACATCTGATACCTAATGGATTTTGATGTGGATAATGTTGTCATTAAAGCAAAAATACTTGGGCAAACAGCTAAGAGAGGTATGAAAATTTAACCATATTTCTTTTCCAAATTGTCATTTTCATTGCTGTTATGGAGTCTTTTGTTTACCACTTTTCTTCAATATTGCTGATATTTTTGAAAATTATACTACTAAGCCAAGGTACTTTTGCTTTCTTCAGACTTTCATGTAGATATAATTTAACACAGAATTATGCAGCAGGTGCTATCTCCTACAGTAAGACAGGGAGGATGCTAAAACAATTTAAGAGAAGACAAGTTACATTTTTTTGTCTGTTACAAACCTTTTGATTTCCTTAAATGTGTTAGTGGTAAGAGGCTGGGCATAACTCTCACTTCTGACTTGCACTTATCCCTTTGCTGAATTTTTTGGTAATGGCTATCATTTACTTGATTCATGTTGATTCATGTATTTATAGAAAGAAATAAATTGCCCTCTCCCATGCTTGCTTTGATTCTTCTCACAAAGTGTAGAAGCTCAGCCCTATATTCTTCCTCCTTATCTCTTCTTGTCTGACCTCATATTTTCTTTGCAAGGTCAGGTTGGATGGGGCACTGAGCAACCTGGTCTAGTAAGAGATGTCCCTGCCCATGGCAGGGGGCTGGAACTAGATGATCTTTTAGGGCCTTTCCAACACAAGCAACCCTGATTCTATGGGGCACTGAGCAACCTGGTCTAGTAAGAGATGTCCCTGCCCATGGCAGGGGGCTGGAACTAGATGATCTTTTAGGGCCTTTCCAACACAAGCAACCCTGATTCTATAATTAATAGAGAAGATCAGACAAGTTCTCTGTAGTGCTGGCAAGTGTTAGTAATGCCTTGTACAATGAGTCAGGTATCAGCAGTTTTACTGATCTACTTGAAACCACTCTTTTAAAGAATCATAGTCATTTTTACATTACTGTGGTTGCATCACATGTGTTACTGAATTAACCTTGAGTTCAAAAGCAGATTATCTTTCTCTGCTGTTTCAACATGAAGAGCTCCTAACATAGTGTGGTTTCTCCTATGTATT
Organism: Cyanistes caeruleus; assembly: GCF_971803275.1. Classification (NCBI taxonomy): domain Eukaryota; kingdom Metazoa; phylum Chordata; class Aves; order Passeriformes; family Paridae; genus Cyanistes; species Cyanistes caeruleus. The sequence continues at coordinate 21,325,592 of NC_141704.1, read as the reverse complement.
CAGAACTGATATTGCTAATTAGTTTTATATTATTTCATTACTTTATAATTCATAGTCCTTTAATTATGTCTTTATGTATGATACTTCAATCTTCCCTGCCCTGATGGTACTTTCAGTGTTGTGCCAGGGATGGATTTCATTAGCATGTAGTGTTTTATAGTCACTAATGTAAACAATGGCTCCTGATGAGCTGCACTGGTTACTTCTTTTCTGCCAAATACCCCTCCCTTCAGTTCTACCCATTTTCATTTACTGTTTATGCCATTCCCTTCCCTGACTCGACAAAACCTTGAGTCACCTACGTCTTTGAAATCAGTTAGGTAGGACTTACTTGTTGCAAAATTTTGAAGTAAAAAAATCAGCTTTAATTAGAATATGAATAACTCCCAAACAGAGAAAATATAATGTACACAGGCAAGGGATATTAGTAAAAAAGTGCTACCCTGATAATTTACCTGGTGCCCACTTGGCCCTTGTGGAAAGCTCTTCTAGGTTTACCCTCAGCTCAATGACTTCTGAGTTGCAGGAAATTGCCCAGTTGTCTCTGGCTGCCTGGAAACCCTGTCTGTCCCCTCTGACACCTCCCTGTCCTCTCCTGTCCTCACAGGAACATTTGAGATTCTTAGCCTGAGCTCCAGCTCCCAGCCCTGCCTATTTTCTCTCTCATTCCTTGGCCTCTCACTCACAGCAGTGTCTCAGAGCTGCTGGCCCTCAGGCAAATCTATTTGTCTCCAAGAGAAGGGACAAGCCTCTGCTCTTCCCAGGTGTTGCACCCTGCTTACTCACTCTTTTAACAGACTGTACCATAAATGAAGAACAAACAATTAAAACAAATCACAGACTGTGATACTTCAAATATATTCCTTATGATTCCTTTATTAATCTCTAAATTTTCCAGCTTAACTAATGTTTACATATTTACAGAAGAACATTAAACATTTACTAAAATCCAGATAAATGACATATACTTCACTTAGTCTGGCCATCAAAGAAGGCTTCCAAGTAAATCTCTTAAGAAGTCTCCTTAGCAAAATATGTTGGATTTCATCTCAGCTACCTCTAAGTTTTTAGTCACTCCTTCCTTCAAAGTCTGCTCTTCAGCTTGCTAGGCTGGAGCTTAGGCTGAAATTTCTCACATCACCTTCCTAATATAGATACCTCATTTGCTGCCTCTGATTATGCAGAAGGATTTTCTGAAGTACTTGCTGTGGGATTTAAGAATTCAGTACCAGTCCTGAGCAAATTATCTCACTACCTGCCTATGTTCATTATATTTTCTCCTTTGCATTAGTGACAATTTCTAGTGTTAAATATGCATTCTTATTGTCTAGTTTCATTTTGCATTAGTTTTTACATCATCAGTCTTGGAACCTAACCAAAATATATTTAGCTTTGGACTACACCAACATTATGTAATGCTTTACTTTTTTAATATTCTTGTGTCCTTGTTCTATAATAATTTATTTTTACAGCTGGACAAATTTTCTCCTTGCCTTCATTCAGAAAGCTGAATTCAACTTAATTACTTTTGGTTATTACCATAGCAAACTTTGCCTGGCATGGCATCTGATATATAGATGTCTATGCTCTTTTTATGATTCTGTTCTTATTTTTAATATCCTTCTTATTCTCACATTTTTTTTCCTAAATATTCCAGTGGATCAGGCAGATTTTTGTTCAAGAAATACACACTCTGGATCATGTTAGGTCCTTTGCTATGAAGAAAGACCACTTTCAAGGGTTTTTGTGTGCCTTCATACATTTGATTTTGCTATGAAGTTTCTTTGACTTGTGAACACTTGATTATTCAAAAAAGTCTTAGCTGCAGACCTATATTTTTATTTTTTTATTTTACTTGAACAGAAATAACCTTTTACTTCACAATCCAAGATTGTTTTCTACAACAAGTTTTTGGATTGTCTTATTTCTTAATAAAATCAAGCCTAAACAGCATCCATTTTCTTATTTCAATGACTACAATGAAGACAACTTCTATCACACCCAAGAAAATGTTTTCCAAGCTGTTTCTACTAACATTCTCTCTGGAGCATTTCTGGGTAATAATTTTCTCTCTAATAACATTGAAGATTTCCTATCCAAAACACACCAAGAGGTTCTCTGCCAGACTGCTGGCATCAGTCCAGGGGAAGCTGTTTTATAATCTTTGTTTTATTTCCTTGTAAAACATATACCTTAGGAGATAAATGTGAAATAATTTTATTTCCACTTAGGAATTTTGCCTGAGTGGAATTTACCATTTTGTTTTGGGACACTATAGAGAGCTTTGACTAGCTCTGGGCCCTGCATCTCAGGGCAAAATGGTTAATTTTATGTGCATCTTAGGTGCTTCATGTCTGAAACAGGCAGCTACAGGGGGAACAGAGAATGCATCCTGTGTCTCATGAGTAATGATGGTGAATACCTCTTTACTGTCATGTTACTGGAGCAGTGAGCAGCCTTGAGGGTCAGTGCAGCGATGATCTTGATAACATTGAGGGATACCCTAAAATACTGGGTCAGGAAAACCCTAAAATTTTAATAAGATTTCATATAAAGAATGAAGTGAGAAATTTCCTTTTCAATTTAATAAAACAAAACTAGTTCTGTAAGTGACTGTTTAATGAGTGTGAAGATCAGACCAGCTTTTGGAGTGGGAGGGAGAGAAAACAAATGTAAATAACATTGAACTTTATATCCTTGATTGTCTGGTGTTAATCCCTAACAGCATGTGGTGTAATATTTGTCTCTCATTTAATTAAAGATGAATGAAAATAAAAAACCATTCTCTTAGTCATCCAAGCCCACCCGTTTTACACCCAATTAATCTCCTTTGGAGTGGAGTTTTGCCTTTCCTTGTGGTCAAGTTTACCAGAAGTTTAAGTTGATCTAAGTTGACTCTACTACCACAGGGCTGATCTCTGCCCATACCTGCCAAAACCCAGCCACACACTGTCAGCTCTTCCCTCATGGCCCCATTAGTGCCATAAATTCTGGGAGAATTCTGGAAGAACCCTACCTAACTGAAATATCATCTGCTCAGTAAGTTGTGATTAATTCTCAATGCTCAGTAAGTTATGATTAATTCTCAAGACCCTGACTGAGTAAACACTTTCATACCAGAGCCAGCATCTCCCAGCTGGCACCTGGAAAAGGTGTAGATTAGCTTAATCTGATATTGCAAATTACTTTTCAGAAAATAATTGCACCCCTGCTGGAGTCCTCTGACTAGCTATTAGGTCCAATCCAATATGCTATAAATGTGTAAATACTGTGAGTGGTTAAGGTTATGTTTGCTTAACTGTGATTATATGGCTTTAAAGGGAGATTCCTTATCACCCAAATTCGTGAGCACATATAATTTGCATACTATAACATCTAAAATGTATGAAGATATTTCTGGGTGTTAGTTAAAAAAACCCCAAAAAACACCAAAAAAAAAAAAAAAAACCAAAGCAAAAAACCAAAGCAAAACAAAACCAAACCAAAACAAAAAAGAACAAAGCAAACCACCCACAGCTGAACTATTTAGAAAAGACACTCTAGATTTTTCTGGTCTTCATGCATCTTATGCCATCTTAGTGCATTTTCATGAGACAAAACAATCTGAGGTGTATAATCATCACTTCCTGCTAAAATATATGTTTTGAAAGATGTATACCCTGTGTACCAGGAATGAAATCAAATAAAAATATATGGACATGAATAGGTAAGATTTTCTTTGAACTTTGTTGTCAAAGGAGACTACAGGCAGAAATTTGTTTTCTGGCTCTTTTAGAGAGCATTATAAATTTATTATATGTTTCTGGCAATGCTATTGGCTGCTCCTTTCCTTGAACTCTTCATGTCTTTTCATATCAGTTGTTTTCTCTGTTAGATTCTAGGAAGAAGAAAGTCTCCAGAGACAGGGAGAGTTTTCCTTCTTCACTGTTTCTGTTTGGAACAGTTCTCCTATGGCAAAGTAAAGAAGAGATTTAGGAGCCAGGCTTTTTAGTTTGCTCCTTGCCATAGTTCTGCTACCTCGAAGTACAGCTAGGCTCTGCTGGGGGTGTTTTCTCTCTGTTTAAGTCCATTTTGAAAGAAAAGCTCTTGCAACCTCTAAAGGAGGTCACACCCAGAGCTCAGAATAAATGAGGGTACCTATATGCAAGGACCTCCCTCCAATGCAAAGTTCTTCTATGACCAGCAGTTCTGCTTGACTGTCCTGCTTCCTGCATACCCTCTAAGTGACCTGGTGAAGCATTTTCACTCCTTAAGAAGATTTGCAAGTTCTCTGTCAAGCAGCACAGGTACCATTGACACAGGGTGGGGAGCTGTGCTAAAAATGTTCAGGCAGTTTTTACCTGGGGTTTGTGCAGTAAAGGTGAGTGGCCACTATAACACAGTGCCCATGGCACTCAGTAATTGTTGTTTCATAAACAGCCACCACAGTTAGAAAATGAACTTTCTCTTCCTACTCTCTGCATTTCTTTGGGTGAGTAAGTGTAGTTGGTGCAGGTAATTTATTTTTGACTGGAATATTGAATGGATATATCAGAGATATTTGATTTAGAGAAGTATACCCGTGAGTAAATGTCATTTTCATTAATGCCTTGGGACAGTGCAAAACAGAAATGAAACTGAGTGGAGATGCCCTGGCTTGAGTAGGAGGGTCTCAGTGCCGTGACAACTGGGGCAGATCTTTAAAGACAGTCTACTTTTGAGTCATTTTCAGTTTACTTTGGATATAAGGAGTCTAGGGTTTGAAATGTCATTCCCTATAATACATTGAGACATCTTTTGCACGCACATAAATACCTCCTTTTTGTTCTGGAATTGCTGGTGCTTGAAATGCAGAGAGAGATATGCCTTCCTGCTACAGAAAAAAAAAAAAATTAACAGACTTTTTTATAGGAATCTGAGGTATTTCACACTTAATTATTGTCAAAAATGTCCCCAGATCAATAGAGATGTATTTTTTTAGAACCATCTATTTTTTTCACCTGAATGAACAAGCCAGAAGTCTGTACTGTCTTATTGGTATCCTGGCTGATCCAGTTCTCACTGCAATAAAACACCTGAGTGTGTGGGGATGTTCATGCCTTGGGCATTTGTCATTTTGAGAGTAGTTTCTGTTTGGTGGGGCTGGAGGTTCCCTCTGTCTGACTCTGCAGGCAATGGGGGAGGTGGAAAGAAATGAACTAAAGATTGACTTGCTCTGGCAAGTCAAAACTCCAGTGAAGAATAATGCAGAAGGTGTAGCTGCAGTTTCCTGATAACTCATACAGATTCATGGGGAAACCAAAGCCAATGAATTTCATCTCTTGGTTTGTGGGTGCCGAGGAGCAGAGCCAGGACAGCGTGCAATGGCACACACTGTAGCAAGAGAAGGAGCAAGAGAAGGAATTTGAATCTGGTAGTTGTTTTTATTTCTGAGAACAGACTGTTTATTTTTGGGTGGGTTTTATTATTCTGTTTCGTTTTGTTTTGTTTGTTTGTTTTTTACTGAGGGTTTACATCTTTTGAGTGTCCAGACAGGATAGGTTATGTGAGGATAGGTTATGTTATTATGTCCCGTCTGCCAGATGCAAATGCACAAATTCAGTTTGGATGGGTTAAAATAATTTTATAAGCCATATTGCCATGGTGCTCTCTTCCCGTGTAGCTCTGTACTTGTCTGTGTTTTGGAAGCAGTCATCAATTACACAAACACACACCCTGATACACACACACACAGACATGCAAACACTGCAGATGTAAAAGCTGATTCACTTGAAAAAGGGGAGAAAACAAAGTACTACCAGGTTTAAATTTGCTAGTCACTGTATTCCCCCTTCTTTCCAGGATGAAGGTCAGATGAAAGATATACTCCAGGCACAAGGGAAGGTGCAAAACTCCAGGCTGCCAAGATTCAAATGTGTGGTGTCATCTTGAGTGTATATATAGATGCTCAGAAAAGGCATATCCCCCAAGTCTTCTCTGTTAAATTTCAAGAATTCAGCTCCAATCCATCACTTTCATTGCACCCAGAAGCACAAAGTAGCTGACCCCAGGGGCAAGATTTATGTCAAAGACTCTAGGAGACCTAAAAAAGATTAACAATTTAAAGAGAGAAAGACAGAGAGGTGAGTTGTGTGAACAAAGCCTGACCATCTTATTGACCTTTGTTGCAGTGTTACCACTGAGTTGACAAGGAGCAATCCCATAATTTTTGTACATAGGAAAGAGGAATGCTGTAAAGCACCTTAGCAGGTAGTCCAGAAAAGGCCATAGGTATTGTGGTTCTGACCTTAGAGTTGAAGGAGAGATCTTGTTGTTGAGGAAGATCCACCAATACCTGCCTGCAATTCCTTCAAAAATTGGAGTGGAGTAAGCCATGGAGGGAAGTCAGGTGGAAGGACATTTGGATTTTGCCTTCTCAGCCTGAAGAAGGTGCTTGGCTGCACAGATGTGCCCGTATTGACATACTTGTAATTCTGAAGAGGTGAACACTACTAAAACCAAAGTGTGTCCCGGTCATGATAGGCTCCCTTCGGAGGAACAGGAAAGAGTAGTTTGAAGACAGCAACTCATCCATGATGATTTTCTGCATCTCCTTTAGCCACTAAAATTCCCATGTGAGGTGCTTTTTTTCTGAATAGAACTAATTGAATAAAATTCTGGATGGTGGTCTTGGGAACTGACACTAGAGATGCTTGGAAAAAAGCAGAACCAATTTTGCTCTGCTGCATTTCAATGACAAGTGATGCTAGGGATGGAATAGAACATTTTGCCACAAAGGCATCCTTGTAATCTAAGTACTTGTGACTTATAAAAAAAATTGGAAACTCTTCAAATAAAATATATTTTTGATTTTAAAGAAGATTTTATTCTAAATTAAAATATTCTTAACTAAAATTAAATAAGGTGTTGACGGAAACATAAAGGCAATTTTGTATGTTTTTTCTCCCAGGAAATGAATCAACTTTCCAAACTTCCCATCATGTGATAGATTTTATTCTTATCTACACCCACCCAGATCTCTTGGTTCATGACTACAGGGACAGCTGCAGATACAGTTTAGCCCTCAGATTTAGAGTTAAGTCAGAGTCTGTTTCAAAGATATGGTCAAAATCTCCCTTCAATTACCTTCACACAAGTCTCTCCCTTTACAGAATAAATGATTTTCACTGCTTTGTGGGCTTTACCAAGCCCTGAGCACTATTGGGCTGTAGGTTTTAGGCTTTGAAATAGGTTACAGGATAAGAAATCATAAATATTCATTCTTTAGCAACAGCCTCTGAACAGCTTCCTCACTGCTGCTGGCTGGGGCCTGCTCATAATCGCGTGCCGTCAGGCTCCCTGCCCTCTGCCCTTCTCACTCAATCAGGACAGGAAATAAGGCAAAATAATGAAGCAGAGACTTTTAAATATTGATTTCTGTGTATGGGCTACACCATGCAGCATTGCTGTCAAGAAAAATAGCTCTGAAAGAGGCATTTTCAACAGAAGAAATGTCACAGGTAAACTATAGAATAGTGGTTGCTTGTTGTGGGTTCCTAGACCAAGGCATGTGCTGAAACACACTCTGGCACACTGTTGGGAAAAACAGAATGTACAATTTCTCTGTACTAATAGACCTTCCTCAGGAAGCATTTAAAGATTATTTGCTTTTAGAATGCAGCAATTAATCTCTAGCCATGCTTTGTATCCAAATATCCAAATAGAATGGTCTGAAGGACGAGAGAACGGTATTTGAATGTACAGAGAAGACTTTCATTGATCCTTTAATCTCTTGGGGATATTTAGCATATATAAGCTTAGAGAAAGTTGCTTTTGAAAGGGAATTGGAAATTATTGGCTGTAATGAAAGGCTTTTGAAACTGCTTTGCTAAAGCTACCTCTTTGCCTGTTTGGTTGTGGATTAACTGTCCATCAGTTGTGCTCAAAAGAAGGTTTGCAAAGCACATATCCCATTTACAGCCCATGGAAACATCCCTGTGAGGTACTGCATAGTAAAAGCAAGTCCCACCACAGCAGTCCTTCCTGCTGCTTGCAACATTTTTGGTTGCCATGCACTGGACTGTTTAGGGCATTTTTTCCATTAGAAATGATCATTATTGAGTTGCTGTGGAGCTACAGAAAGAAAATGGAAAAAGTAGGAACTAATGAAAAACTCAGAAATAGCTAAAGTTTCTTTGAAACAGAGAACTCAGGGGCATTTCCCCCTGCACTTTGAAATGTTACTTTTGCCGTGTCACAGGCAGAAAGGGAAGCCCAGAGGGCTTTTCAGTGCAGAACTAGATGGAACTGCCTTCAAAAGAGAGGAGTGCATAAAGCTACTTCTTCCTCCTCTTGACATGCTGTGAGCTACTGGCAGATTTTCTTTGTCTTTTCCAGCTTTTCTAAATTCAGACTGACTTTCAAATATTTTATTTTTATTTTGAATTTTGAAAATATCTCCAAACATTGTGTTCTTCAACACAGTGCATACATGATAATAATCCTGGCAAGTTACATTTAGTTCAAATGTAAGAGCACTCTCTCTGCCTCTGTCTCTCTGTGTTCATTATTTATTTCCTAGAATTTCTGTATTTTGTATTTAAAACTGTATTAAAAAGTACCCAAACAGTTCCCACCTACAAGAGTACTCTTGACTGCCATAGTTTCAGAGCTAATAGCAAACCAAATTTCTTCTGAACTCCCATTTTTATAATTTGAAGTTTCACACATTCCTTTGCAATCTCCAAATTTAACTCACACACCAGCATAATCTATGGCTTCATGCCTCATGTCTATGAAATGTATGAAGTGTCCATTTCAAAGGAGTTATCAGTTTCTAAAAATCCATACTGAGTCACAATGTCTACTGTTCTGAATAAATCAACACTTAAATAAATAGTAAACAGAGAATCCGCAGGGCTGTTAAAGAAAGCACTGAATAACACGTTTGGTGCATAGATTAAAACACAGTTACAATAAATTGTGAAACCACATAATTATAAGAATAGTCTTTATGAGAGCAGTCTCCTCGGATTCAGTGTGATGATTCACATGAGGAGGAGTTTGCAGAACAAGGCAGCTGCTGGAGTTGTTATTAGATACAAAATTCCTAAGCATTCTGCATGTAAAATCCCATTGCAGAGGCGCTGTAAACTAACTATAGAAACTAGGAAATAGAAATGCATATTCAATGAGGAGTGTGACAGTATGTAACTCCGTTAGGTTGTCTTTTCTTTGGTATGCTAACAGAATACATGAGCTTTCTGAAGTTGTTAGCAGGGCTTGGTGTACAATCCTCACTGCTCAGGTATAATTGTGTGAATGCCAAATGACAAATTTAGTTTGCTGTATTAGCAGGTATATGGCCTCACAGAATTGCCTAGTTGTTTAACTTGGTAAAAAGAGGATGTACTGGTAGACTGAGTAGTATCTCAGTCCTCAGTGCTTTGCTCTTAAGTCCTTGCTCTGAAGAGATGTTCCCTGTACTTTTTAATACTTTTTCCTTTTTTCTTTTTTTTTAATTGCAGTGTGTGCATGGTAATGAGGCCATGCTGATTGTGATTTCCAGCCTGTCATGGAAAGCAAATGGCAGCAATAAAACTATGCTCTGAAAAAGTTTCAAAGGTGAATGCTTTCATGTGGTCTCAGTTTCCTACAGGCTTAGCATGACCCATCTTCCTCACCTGTGGGCTGAACTCACAGAATTTTAACTTTTAGCATGTAAGGCAGTTTGGCTGGGTACTATCCCAAGTTCCTGTAAAGGCTGCTCTATGCTGCTGCAGGCATTGACACTTTCTCTACAGCACACCCACATAATTTGCCCTGCATTGCGTCAGGACTGCATATTCTCTAATTATCCTATCTTGTGTCTTTCTCTCTATAGCCTTAGGGAATTGCATGGATTCAGAGTAATACATTGCAGAATTTGCCATTTCACTACACCCAGGAACACGCCTTTCTTCTCTACAAAAAAAAATAAATATATATAATAAAGCAGTGATTATATTATTTATAAGTGATAGACTATTTATGACTAATTACTTCATTGAGGGAAGGACTAACACCCAAACAATCCTTCAGAATAGTTTTTGAGAAGGAAACAAAACAATAATATGTCTCCAAAACTGTATTTTGGTTTCTAGAAAAATGAAACATGAAAATAGTTGCTTTTCGTGCTGAGATGAATTAACAAAAAAAGTCCCCCACCAGAATCAGCTATTGATAAACTGCTCTAAATTTCAAGAAATGCTTATTTTATATTCATTTAAGGTTGTGTCAGATCACTGTAGTAAGTGCAGTAGAAATAAGTTAACATTATAATAATATAATAATGATACTGTGGTTTAGCACAAAGCTTATTTCAGAGAATTTGGGTTTTAATAATCTTAACTAGACTGATTAAAGGTGGGCATTGAAGTTCAAAGTCAATAGGAGTATTTGGGTATAAAATATGTGTAATTCATACTTTTCAGATCTTAGTTTTACACTGATCATTGCAGGACTTAAAAAATAAATTTTCTTTCTCCCTTAAATAATTGTTGTTCTACTAATATGAATATGATGGGGGAAAATTAAAAAAATCAAAAACATCAGAAGGAGACCATGTAGATCCAGTCTCTGCATTTCTGTTATCATTAAAGATGAGGCAGTGCTGTAAAGAAACTTCAGCACTGCTAAATTATACACATGGTGATAGAATAAACGGGTCCCTATTTAGCTAAAATTATCAGAAAGAGTCATAGTTGAGTGGTTTTCTCATGGAAGGTTATCTTGGGAGTGCTTATACTCTGCTCTTTTGTACCAGTTTAGTGCATCAGGTTTCCTTTACTGAATCCTTCATTCTGTTGTTGCTGTGTGAATTTGTAGTAAATCAATACTGATTTAACAAAAAGGCCCTGAATTTTTCTTCTGGTGTGCATCAAATGAGTGTAGTTAGTGTCAAAACCTCTGATGCAGGAAAGTCTCAGAGACGAGAAAGAAAGCATTTCCTGATGCTTTCCAAAAAAACCCCTTTGTTACTTTTTCATACTGGTGATCATGGTGATCCCTATGTTGAAGGAAAATCAAGGTTTCTAAGCATAAAAAATAGACATAGATGGCAAACAGAGGTATAAGCCAGTTTTTTATTTGGATGAAGATACTGTATGCTATTGAATGTGAAGTAATTATATGAGATATCTCAGTTATTTTATTTCCTTTTTGTCTCCACATTTTTACCTTGTAGACAATTCCTAATTGATGTCTATAAATATTTTCTAAAGCAGGTCCACAGCTAGCTCACAAACTGCAGATTAGAATATAATCATTAACACTGGCTTGTTATATTAAAATAAACACTTATGTCAGTGTGTACATTTTGTTTACCATGTTTACCACCAGCTAATGAGGGAAATGCATCCTCTGTTCTTGGTAGAGGTCACTGATTTGTAGGCAATGCTGGGTTATTATGAACTTTGAAACCACAGACACAAATAAACACAGTCTTTCTAAATGGTCACTGCAGTGGTTATCATTCATTCCTGTTTACCTCAGACATAATTTGGGGTCTATATGTTTCAGTTCCACTTCTCCATTTGAACACAACACAGAAAGTAACAGGGAAGGTTTTCAAGATGTGCATAGGGAATGTTGTGCCAGGTTTAATTTGGATATCAGAAAAAAGTTCTTCACCCAGAGGGTGTTTGGGCACTGGAGCAGCTCCCCAGGGCACTGGTCACAGCACCAGCCTGACAGAGCTCAAGGAGCATTTATACACTGCTCTCAGACACATGGTCTGACTCTTGGTCTGTCCAGTGCAGAAACAGGAGTTGGACTGGATGATCCATATGAGACCCTTCCAACTCAACATATTCTAAGATTCTGTGATCCTGTGATCACTTTCTTTCCAAGCACAGTTTTTGTTTTCCTGAGTTTCAGCACTGAAACTTATTATGAAGACTGGAGAGTTTAACTATTCCGTTCCAATCTACCAAACTTTCACCTCAAACTCTGTCATGTTGATGCCATTCTAGAAAAACATTAGTTTTTCTCTAATGGTTCCAATCATTTTGAAAGGTGAAAAAATCCATCCATGTGTTTTTGCTGTGGTTCGGTAGGAAGTGCTAGGATTGTCCTGAAGGAACTCTCGTGTCCCATGGACCATAGCTAGTCCTGCTTCTGGAGGATCTTTCCTGGGAAAGGTGCACACTACTGTGATAGGATGCTTAGAAGGAGAGAAAGACTTGCCCTATTTGTGTTGAATTTGTTCCTGAGACTTCCGGCTGCAAATAGTGACATGTAAGAGCACAAAGGCTTAGCATAAAACTCTGCCTAAAGATGACAGCCCTCAAGGGTAGGAGAGGGGAAATGAACTACATTTGGCAAATGTCCATCGCTTTGTAAATGCATTACAGAGAGGCACTTACAGCTGACGTGTGGCAATGAGTGCAGAGCAAGGAAAGAGCTAGAGTGATGGCAGGTATTTATCACTGGCTTTTGGGTAAAAGGTTTCTGTGAAACCTCCACAGTCCTTGACATTTTTATTATGGTTTCAAAGAGGTTGTTAAGCTAAACAAATTATAGGTTTTTGAAGATATTTTTCTTTCCTTGTATGCTATTAAATCTTGTTCTATTTCTTTGTTTTAGATGAACTTATGCTCTGCCAGGCTGCTGAAGGAGTCCTTCTCCAAGCCCAGATATTCTTAATGATATTTAACATCTTTACATCAGGAGGCTATTCAGGAACTAATTGCAGCAGGCTTCATTTTCTTTTGTTTTCAACATGTCTCAGATTCCCTTTCAAGACATCACAGTGTTTCAGAATTATCTCTCTTGTTGTTTTTCTGTTACGGAAGAAACGCAGAATTAAGAGTGGACTCAGAATAATTCTATTACTTAAGTAAGTGCAAATTGTAAAACTTGCATTTATATTCCACTTCTCCAACAGATTTTCTGTCTTCTAAAATACAAGAGAGAATGGGGTCATTAGAGTACTCATAAATATCTAAATTCTTACTACTTGCAGTGATTTGCAAAATCTTGAGCTAGAAAATTCTCTTAGCTGATACTCTTCCCATGTCATTGTTAAATTACAAGCTTCATTCTGAATGTAGGCCTACCTACCTACTACTTTGATTTTTCTTATTAACAGTAAGTTATAACTCACAGTGGAAACAGCATTGATTATCTTTGAGCACCCAAGGTTGGAGTGAGGATGAGGTAACCTTGGAGTAAAAACAGTTATGGTGATGATCAGATGATGATGATGAGCAACAAGGAGGTTAAACTGAGGGCCATAAAAAGGCAAAGAAGTTAGCCAGCCTAGAGGAAGAGAACAAAAGCAGGAACATGCCTGATGTGCTGTGGGAATATGGCATAACATCCATGCTCTTGAAAATGAATGTTCTATGGAGAAAAGAAAATCTTGGAAAAAAAAACAAAGCTGCAAAAAAATTCTGTTTGTATTCCATTCCCCTCTAGAATCCTTTCACTTAATTCAAAATAGACCATATAGACACTTGCTGTAATTAATTCTTGATATATTGTGTCATTCACAATTGTGTATTATTCACTCCATATAGTTCTCAAAATGAACGTCTATTTGTGCCAGAACTTCTGAGTTCTTATATGACCTTTTCCTTCAGCTACTTCTCTTCCTAAGCCATGGCAAATCAGTATGTCTGGAAGACAGCATTTTTGGGAGGGAGGTTGCTTAAACAACAGGAGAGCTGGACTTGGTGAGTATTGTCTTGTGACTCCTGCTGTATTGACTATTATTTGCTGTGCAAAACTTGTAGATTGCTAAGTCCCAGACAAACAAAAGGCAATACAGCTTCATGCCAGGGAACTGTGGAATGACTTTCCAATTGATGTGGATAAAGCAATTAGACAAATTCATGGAGAGAAAATGCACATTGGGAACAATTACAAAGGTACATTTTGGCTCAAAAATTTCCAAAGTCATAAATCACTGGAAGGGGGAAAATGCTCTGAAGAGGAGTTACTTTATTTGTGCTCCTGTATTCCTCTCCAGGAGCCAACTAGTGCCACTGGGGAGCTGAGGTAGGCTGTTGAGCTATATGGTACAGCTTTTTTCATGTACTGGTGTGCATAAGAGTACTGTTTTGCCTTTGGGTGAAGTCACAGCTTCTGTTGAATTGGGAACTCTGTGGGAAATGTCAGTAATCCTGACATTTTGAGGGAAACATCTCTTCCCATGTCACATGTCCCAGTGGGAGTTAGAAACTAGGTTTCCTACAAATATTTTCTTTCTGATTTTTGCCCTTCAGCAATAACCCCTGAAATAGTTCCATCCTTTCTGTGAAAGAATATTTTGTATTCTTCATTTTCATTGCTTCTGTGTTGCTTCAGATCAACTCCATAGCCAGATATTTTTATTGTGCTAAGACAGCTGGTGGCCCAGGCAGTCTTGTATAATGTCTCACTGTTCTTTGTCACAGAGGAATTTGAAAGGATCCCATCAGTAGGCAGTGACAGAAGCACATACTCTGGACAAGCATCTACCTAGGTTCTCCTCTTTGTTACAAATAAGGTCATCCTTGAAAAAGGAGGATTTAAGCCCCCTTCAAAATATTTAGACGTGTTTTGTATCTTTGGTATTGTAAGCTGTGCATCTTTGTTAACTGTATATTCAGAACAGCTTTCAGATTTTACTAAGAGCTTAACTTTCAGTTGTTTTCACTTCTCTCCTTGTCTCTTTTAATCTTTTCTAGAATGTTTACTTCCTTTGAATGGCAATATCTATCTCTTTTTTTTTTCCCTTCTTATTTGCTTTATCCCGCCTAAGAAAGTGCCTGCATAAAAAAAATACAGACGGCTGATATTAGAAATGGTGCTTAAAGGAAAATCTTACAAATGAGGAAAGATAGCATCAATTTAACCCCAAAATGTCCCCAAGTAAGAAACCATAGGTACAGTTGGAAGCAGGCAATATTATTCAAGCAAAAACCACTTTTCAGCATCTGTAGAATTATTATTTAAAACAAAAGTGAATTTATGTAATGCTTACATTAAAATTTCTACATTATTTAGATACTTTATCTGTTGAACAAAAATATATTTAAAACTGTGATTAAATGTATTAAGAATAAATAGCTTTCCTTTTGTACTGCATTTTTCTCTTTAAGAGTTAAACATAGATCAGTGTTCTGAGTGGGCTCTCTGTCAGATACATTTTTGAATATTGACATAATTCCATTCAATGTGTAATTCACATTAGAATTCATAAGTATTATCCGGGCAAACACTCATTGCAGGAGACAGATACTATATCATACTGCTTCTATTTTTCTTTCCTTAAAAAAAAAAAAAAAAAGACTAGAAGGAAAGAATATAGAAAAGCTTATTCAGTGGTCAGTGCCACTACATTTCACAGTATAAATGCTAGTGGGGTATACTGAAGAGGTAATAAATTTATTCATAGTGCTGAAGCTTTTTAGAAAGCATCAAATGGGAGGAAATTGAGACCAGAGATTGATTTGTTCAGAAAAATGATCAAAGTTAAACCTTATTAGCTTAATATCCTCACTAAGAATGCACTCAAGATACAGAGAGAACTTTATGGACATAGGATCCTCTAAGAAGATAAAAAGAAGTGAATATGAAAAAATTTCCAGAATGAACCCCCAAAAAACCCAATCTATTGATAAATTTATATGTGATCAAAGCATGTGTTCAGGAGAAGAGAAAAATGCCTTATCTCTGAGAGAGAACTCATTCATTCATGTCTCAATTCCATCATCCTTCCTGAACACAGTGGCCATTTAAATATGCATATGAAAAATATAAATTTCTACTTGGGTGCTTATGTTTTAAAATCAAAATCTGTGTTAGAGTATGTGTTGACTGTGGCATATAAATCATTTTACTCCATGCAGTACAATCATTGACTCCTCTAAATATAGCAAGTATAGATTCTATTATGTAATGGAATAACATTTCCTAGCTGTGTGCTTAAGCCTTAAAACTGAAATCTGCATTTTCATGTTTGAAGGCTGACAGCTGCACAAGCTCCAGGAACTCAGGCTTGTACCCTTGATACTGAGGCTTTGCACTAAATACTAGTACTGACAAGCTTTGGTGTTTATGCACTATCTCTCATGCTGTCAGCTCAGTGGCTGCTGTGGAAAAGCAGTCTCAGGCTGCTGCAAAGCTTCTTTAAAGCCACTACAGATTTCTAGCATGCAGGTGAGGGGGTGGCAGGGAAGTGGTGTGTGTGTGTGTATCTATATCTGTATCTATATATGTGGAGTATATAAGTGGAGAATTTTGAAAGGACCATGCTGAACAGCTGATGTGAGCTGTTTGTGAGCTTCTTCCATAGAACTGATGCAGCTCAAATTTGGCAAGGAAAAGAGCTTAATGTATCAGCACATAATTCTGTCTGCCATTTGCAGCTGAAATAAGCATGGTTCCAAGGGTAGGGAGTACCATCTTTAACTAAATGCCTGTGTTTGCACTTCTGGTGGTTCAGAATTTGAAAATGCAAGGGGAAATTATTTCTTGCTTGCTTAAAAGGTTTAGGAGGCCCTGTAAGAAGATGGGGGTGAAATGCAATACTCCCTGGAACATTCTGGTTTGAACCTGTTGTTGTTTATTTTGGCTGGCAGCCTGCTGAGAGGGAAACAAAGAGGCTTACATTAGCCTTCTCCTATGTTCATTAATTTATCTTGGTCATAAAGACTCATTCCAAGACCTGTGCTCTCCTTTATCACCATCAAAGACCACTAAAAGATCTGTCAGTTTTCCTGTTATTTTTACTTTTCCCTTCTCCTTTCTTCCCACTTCATCCTACTCAACCAGACACTGTAAAATTGGAGGACCTGAAAAATGAAACTAATTCCTCCCCATTCTTTCCTCCATAAAGCAATGGGGCATGTCAGCATCCCTACTGGAAAGCTCATGCCAGACTCTGTTGCCTGGATTTGCAGCAGATATTCCTTTCCTCTAGTCAATAGGAACCAATCCAAGCAGGACAGTTCTGCAGAAACCATAGTAACTAAGGGGTTTTCAGGCTCCTTTATGTCCAGTCAAATACCACTCCATTTAAAAGACATTGGCCCTGAAGCTGTGAATCCTGTCTCTGCCAGCCTGAAGGGCAGTGTTCAGACTGTCTCCCAGGGAGCCCCCAGAATGCAAAGAGGGAACTTTTGAACTGTGAAATTCTACCTTCACCACCAGTTTGTCTCTTGTTCTTTGGCATGAACAGGAAAAGTGGAAACATCTCAAAATCATGGAAAGTGATGCTCAGGCTACTAAGATTTCTGTATTTATTTCTGTCACGTTTTTCCCACATTCCCAATGCTATGTTTTGACCATATTCAGGTTTTGGCAGACTGGAAGACATATAACTAATGGACCATGAAATTTTTGCAGGTGTAATTGAAAAGATATTAGATCAGTAAAAATAGATTCATGCAATGACATTTGATACTGATGCCTGTCAACCAGCAAAACAGGAAACCTTCCTGTTTCCTTAACATCTTATATCTTTCCTTCTGTCCTGGAATAACCAAATTTACAGATCCAAACTTACAGATCTCATCTTCAACACTTCTACAGCTTGATAACAAGAGTTTATTTAGTAAATACACCCTGCTCCTTTGTGTATATGTGTGAACTGTCCGTAACACAAATGTCTATAAATGCACTCCTGTTTGTAGTTAGAAGGCAAATGCCATATGCAAACCCCTTAAAGCTCTATCAGTTAATCACAGCTTACTCCTTGCCTTGTGGTTTTCCTCTGATCATCCTGAGTTTGAATAGTAATATGCCATAGTTTGTCCTGTTAGTTTGAATGGCTGACAATTATATAAAGAACATTTCTCTGACTATCAGTTTTATTTTATACTTTGTTCTCTGTTAACAATGAATTTGAGTAGGCTAGGAAAGTTTTATATCTGTTACTCATACCTGCAGCGATGTCCTTAAGTCTGAGTATAAAGAGAATGCAAAAAATTTTCCAAGAGAAAAAGCAGTTTTGCTTCTATTTCCCATTAATCTTTCTTTCCATTAATGCTTTTCTGTAAAATTTTTTATGCTTTTGTTTTATTATTTTTACACATCTACTGGACCTTGTTTCATTGTACAAACATCCTTGGAGGCTGACAATATGTGCATGAAAAGTTATGGAGCAAATATGAAGAATTAATTTCAGAGGCTTTTTGACTCCTCTTTGTGGTGTTCATCCTCCAGCCTGTATTGACACTGGAGGATGTCCAGTTTGCCCAGTCCAGGTGCAGCATCTTGAACTCGGCCTTGGGGAACCCCGTGAGTTTCACATGGGCTGTCTTCTTGAAATTGACATATTTTATTATTATGAAATATTTATATTTTAACAATTTTATATCTGTATTAATTTGTAGTGCAGGTAGGCCCTGCTGTCCAATGAAATGACACGTACCTGCATGGTACCAGTCTGATACTGGTGCCAGAACCATGCTGGGAGCCATTCTGGGACTCCTTCCATTTCAGTGAAACTTGCACAGAACTCATCACTGGACCAAGTTCATTTTATCTTTCTTTTCAGCACAAATCCTCCCCCATATGATGAAAATAACATGGAAAGTTAATAAGATTCTGATCAATATCTCAGTGCAATACCTCAAAAGTCTCATCCTAGTGAGGAAACATATCAAAATGGAACATCCTAATAAAACCCTTTTTAATCCTGCAAAAATAACAAGCAAAAAATCCTGACAAAAGCACTTTTTTGTTGTTGTTGTTGTTGAAACACTGAAACTGAGAACAGGTATTTTTGAACATCAGTTAATAACTTTTCTTTAGATGGCATTAATTTTCCCTAAATGTCATTACATTTTTCCCTAGAAATTGCACAGTTCCTTTGGATCCATTCCAGTCTTTTTTTTGACCTACAAGGTAGGCAGTAAAAGGCAGGTTTTACAGCACAGTAGTGGAAGAAATATCTACTGATATTGGTTGTTTGAATGCCACAAGAAGTCAGATAGAAACAATCTTGGAAATTAAGTCATCAGATTTGCTCTGCAATTTTTTGTGCACATATTGTTGCTTTCCAAGATTGTTTGTACAATGGGATAAAGTCCAGCAGATGTGTTTAAAAAATGATGTGCAAAGATTTTTCAATTAGAACTGCTCATCTAGTAACACTGAATGTGCTTACTGACCTGAGATCAGAGTAAAGGAATTTAGCAAAAGCAGGGATGGATGCAGCCACAATCCAAAGTGGAGAGCTAAAATCCCAAATAGCTACTGCTGGTGAGAGGAAGGAGGAAGATGGAGTTCTGGAGTTGGGCTTTGATGGTCCTAGTGGGTTGCTTCCACCTCAGAATATTCTGTGATTCTGTGAGAAGGACTTGGGGATGCTGGTGCTTGAAAAACTGGATGTGAGCTGGCAGTGTGTGCTCACTGCCCAGAAAACCCAACAAATCCTGGGCTGCATCAAAAGAAACATGGCCAGCAAGTTGAGGGAGGTGGTTCTGTCCCTCTACACCGCCCTGTGAGTGCAGAGCCCACCTAGAGTGCTGTGTGCAGCTTTGGAGTCCCCAGCACAGGAAGGACCTGTTTGGGGTCGAGAGGAGGGCCAGAACGTGATCAGAGGGCTGGAGCACCTCTCTGATGGAAAAAGGCTGACAGTCAGGATTACTCAGACTGGAGAATAAAGGGCTCTGGGGATGTCTTATTGTGGCCTTTCAATATTTAAATGGAGCTTAAAAAAAATGGGGACAAATATTTTAGTGGGTCTTTTTGCAGCAGGACAAGAGATAATAGTTTTAAAATAGAGTAGATTCAAACAAGATATTAGAAAGAAATTTTTGACAATGATGGTGGTGAAACACTGGCACTGGTTGGCCACAGAGGGGGTAAATACCCTATCCCTGGAAATGTTCTGGATTGGGCTCTGAGCAACATAAAGTAGTTGAAGATAGATCTACCCATGATGAGGAGGTTGTCCTAGATTATCTTTGCAGGTCCCTTCCAACCCAAACCTTTTATGATTCTTTGATTTAAAAAACATTACTGGGGGCTCAAGACAGGACAGGGAGATTTTTCAAGGAGAAAAATTGTTGTTTTCATCACTGTCCTATGTAGTTTCTCACTTTGAAATTGCACTGTCTATTACTTCATTATTTTTGTACAAGAGTATAGCTATCTCAGTAGCTCCAACTAAACGTTTATTTTTTAAAATTCCCAACAAATGTAACAAAAGTTTAAGCACTAAGCACATCAGCGGATTACTCCTGCAAGTTTAATACCAGCTGGTGTATACTTTCTGTTTGATATTCTGAAAACAACATGATTTATCATTTTTACTGGTTTATTACTTTAGAAGATCTACATTTTTCATTAATCAGTGTTTGAGCAAGACACTAATCATAAAAACATCTGAGACTAATATAAGAAAAATGGAAATAAGCATCTTTGTGATAAAGACCTGAAAAGGTCTTGGGATGCAAATAAAACAAACATAAGAAAAATCTGCATAATCTGCTACAAGCATTATAGAGGCAGAAAATTACAATTTTCTTGCACATGATGAGTATTAAAACTGTTCAAGGCACTACAGCAGAGCTGGGTATTTACAAAATAAGGATCTGCAGTCTATAAATACTCATTCTTATTTTATATTAGTGCTTGTCAAAAAATCAAATTAAAATATTTTAGGAGGTAGAAGTTTTAATTAACAGGAAAATTTGCTATGTATGTTAGAAAAAAAACCTGTTGATAGAACCCTTGCCAACTAAACTATAAAAATTGAACCAGGGCTATATTCTGGACATGGGCAGTAAAAATCTTCTGAAGCAATCACCAGGCAGTGTTAGCTAATGTAAAAGACACCTCCTTAAACTTGTCCTCATTTGTCACTGCTCTTGTGAACAGTTTGAAGCTCAGATTCCCTTAATTTATGTTTATATGCTCAGTAGTTTAATTAGTATTGCAGCCACAGGGACAGATACTTCCTGAAACTGCCTAGATACAAGAGGTCTGATATAGGGGTATCTGCCCCCTTCCATGGGCTATAGTTCATCTCTAACTCCTGGCCTCACTGGTATAGTGGCTTCCTCAGCCGTTTATTGCTCTCTGAGTCTGGTACTGAAAAATTCTGCATGCTAAAATGAGTGTAGGCATATTAAGTGAGATACTCAGTAATGAGTTTCTAATTTATGTTGCTTGGATTCTAGAATACTACAGCTCATGTCTAATTATATTTTTATCCACTTTAGCTAAGTCACTAGGTTAACAGCTACCCCCAGGTGATCAGTGCATACAGCCCACTATGTTGTGTGTAAATAAAGAAGCACAAAGCAATGAGTTTGTTGTCAAAAAAGTACTTTAAATATTAAACAGTCACTGATGACACAAGGGCAAAAGGCTGTCTGCCTGGATAGACTTCCAAAGTCTAGTTTCTCAGTTTTGACAATTTCTTCTGAGAATTTTTTTTTTCTCTGCACAAGCCTATTTTTTCATTCCAAGTCCTGGTGTTCTTGCAGGATACCCTTCTTACCTGGGTCTCAAAATGTGCCTAGGTTCCTTAATTTCACAGTATTGAGTGTGGCTTTGATCATGCTCCTACTGTGTCCTTCAGTGTGACTCATTTCCTCACTTCTTCGCTTAGCTCATATGTTCATCTACAATCCAGATCTTACACTGGAAGGATCTTTGGCTACTCCAGTTCTTCAACATGTCATGTCCCACCTTTGGCTCTACCCCAGCTCCAGCCTAGCCAGGACCATGGCTGGACACCACTGGTGTGCTCCAGTTAAAACACTGTTCCATATCAAATATAGCTTGTGCCATATTATACTGAAAGGCTTCGGGAGTTATCTCACTGAATCTAGCAGTTGCCAGAGCTGCTGTGCCTCAGAGATTCCCAAATTCTGTCTTCAGCTAAAATCACTACCAGATTGTAACAACCTGTATTAAAGTTTAATATATCAGTGAGAATGAAACTTTGGTGTGCAAAGAGGCATTTTGATTTGCCTAGACATGACAAGAAACCAAATACAGTCAAGTACCTGTTGTACAATAAAAAAATACCTTTCAATCGCATTTTGCACAACACCAATAAACTTATCTTTATGATTAAAAAGAAAATAGCCTCCTATTATTAGGTTTTGAGAGTAATTGTTACACTCTATTTTGAATAACTTAATTCTATTAAAAAATTATAAGCCCTTCCAGCCCTTCCAGAAATATGTTTTTGTTCAGGAAACTTGAATTGCAGTCTTGGGTTTGAAAAGTGGTGGGTAGAGGAGCACCATTTAGAATAATGGGAAACTAAAATAATCTATTACTGTAGCTTCAGACGTCGAGCCATATAAACTAAGTAAGGGTACAAATAGCAATCTTCTCAGGATTTTCTGAAAATTCATGTTATGTAGGGGATTTTACAATTAGCTTTATCCAGATGTCCATCTGGATATTTATCGGGGCTCACAGAACTTCAGGTTGGTAAAATTGCTTGTACACGAATGGTTCAGTCCTAATCTGCAATCTCAGCATGTACTGTAAGTGAAGAATAGCTGGGTTTGTGATGTGACTGGAGGAAATCCAAAGAAAACTGCGGTTCCCCAGGAGCCGATGGCTGGCACTCAGTACTGTGTGTCTCTGGTGAACAAATAGTGCCCCAGCAAGGTGGAGCATAAAGCCCCACTGACACCATCTTCTGAAAAACTACTGAGCTCTGGAACCCAGAGTGCAAATCTCCTAAGAGTCTTGGCAGGAACCAAGTGTCCAGCTGCACATTCCGGCTGCCTAACACTCACTCCTTCACCTCTCATTTTTTTCAAGAAGTTGCTGCTCATGTGACTTGTTAATTTGTTTGAGGATAAAATTTATTGCTGTTTTAGTTATCTGCTATAGTATTAAGTGATGATTTATGAGAGGTTTTAATGTAAAACCAAGTGAATTGCTTCCAACAAAAACCAGTCCTTCCAAAGAAGCAGAGTGAGAAGAGTGTGGGTATGTCCCAAGCTGAGGTAGTGCTGCAGGGAGGGGCAGCTGAGCTGAGCTGAACCACTCTGGGGTGGGACTGGTTGGGCAAAAAGTCCATAGCTGGAATGATGAGTAGAAGGGAAAAGCATGAAGATGGTTGTACAGGAATGAGTTGAAAGGATGGCAGAAGAGTATGCTGGTAGGAACAAGCTGGGAGGAGCCCGTGGCTGTTTAAAAACATGGTCTCCCAGAGCCTGGCAAGGGACCTGCAGTTACACAAACTCACAGAATCACAGAATTGTTTGGATTGGAAGAGAATTCTGGTGATCCTCTAGTCCAAACCCCTAGCCAAGGCAGGTTTGTGACACCTAGAACAGTTGACACAGGTGTCTTTACAGGTGGATTTCGGATGTCTCCAGACAGGGGACTCCACCACCTCCCTGGGCAGCCTGTTCCAGCAGTCTGTTATCCTCAACATGAATAACTCCTCATTTTGAAATGAAGCTTCTTGCATTTTAGTTTATGGACATTGCTTCTCATCCTGTCACTGGAAACCACTGAAAAGAGTCTGGAACCATCTTTGGCACCTGCATTTGAGATATTTATACTCATTGAGATCCCCTCTCAGTCTTCCCTAAACTAAACAAGCCCTGCTCCTGCAAGTCTTTCCTCTTAAGAGAGGTGTTCCAGTCTCAAAATCATCTTTGTGACCTCTGCAGGACCCTCTCCAGTAGCTCCTTGTCTCTCCTGCAGTGAGGAGCCCAGAGCTGGACACAGCACTCCAGGCGCAGCCTCAGGAGGGCCAGTAGAGGAGCAGGAGCACCTCCTTCAACGTGCTAGCCACACTCTTCCCGATGCACCCAGGACACCACTGGCCCTCCTGGCCACAAGGACACACTGCTGGCACACTGTCAACTTGTGATCCACAAGGTTGCTGTCAGCAGAGCTGCTCTATCATGTCAGTCCCCAGCCTGTGCTGGAGCTTGGCATTATTCCTTTCCCTGTGCATGACCTGCACTTGCTCTTGCTGAACCTCATTAGGTTTCTCTCCACCTAATTCTCCACTTTGTGGACTATATCAGATTTTTGAGGTTTTTTTCCTTCCTTTCTGAGGTTTTTTATTTATTATTTGTTTTGTTTTTATTTGTTATGTTGTGGATTTGTTGGGAGTTTTTGATTTGGTTTGAGGTTGAGTTTTGTTTTTTTGCTTTGTTGGTTTATTTTTCCTATTTTTTAAAAGAAAGCTGGGAGCACACAAATACACTTAAAACCACAAAAAATTGCTGAAGTCACTAAAAAAGTTCATCAAAATTAAGTGCTCAGAATTTAGGAAATGCATTTGGGAGTATTTGTACAATGATCCCAAGGTGCATGTGCAATAAAAATAAAGAGGACTGGTAGTTTTTCAGGATATAATTAACAAACTAACTTCCAAAACTGCTGATATTTTAAAGACTGAAATGGATTGCAGAGCTCGATGACACTGAATGGGATTAAGTTAAGATGCAGTCAGGAATGTTTTCTGCCCTTTAGGCTCACAGGATCTGGGATCAAACACCTGAAACATGTGCAGCTGGCCAGCTGTGCAACTGTCTCAGTCCTGCATGCCCAGCTCTCCTCACATCTGTCATTTCCCCATTTGTTCATGCCAAAATCAGAGGTTCCAGGTCTCTTTTCCAGGATACCCTTAGGCTCCACCCTCAAGCCCTTTAGTTTAAATGGGAGGGTGTAGAAGCATCTCTGCTGTGTAAATAAGAGTTGAACAGTTCTGCTCCTGCTGCAGAGACTTCCAGGGATAGCCTTGGGACCTCTTTTTGGATCGTCGTATTTTCAAATGTCTTTAAGGCTTTAACATCAAATGCTTTTCTTGCCTTGTAGATTTTCTCATTCATTGGAATTTTGAAAACTCAAGTATTTTAGAAAGGAGAAGATATTTTATTTAAAGTCTGACCTTTAACCAGTTCCAGATATGGCAGTCTTAAATTACCTCAAACTTCACTATTTATTTCAGCTTTATGCAGTGCACAGGATAGATGGAAGCTACTTAATGAAATAGTACTTGATACTTGTTTTATGATTAGTCATTTATTTTATGACCCCTTGGGAATTTATTGCATACTGTCATGAAGAGAAAATTAGTATGGTCAGGGGCTTTTCATCACTGAAACTAAATGTTACACAGAAACTAGAGAATGATTTTTATTATGTAAACATTTAATAGTTGATGACATCATGGCCATTTTCCGTCTTTCATGTGTTTTTTTAAAAGTAACTAGTGCATGTGCTTCATAATCCGAAGGTTACATTCATTACACTTTGAAAAATTTCATTAGAGAAGACTAAAATAGTAGAGGTGATCAGACAACCTAAAATTTATGGTAAATTTTCTACTACATAAATATAAATCAAATATTGCTAAAAATCAGAATATTTTTAAGCAAAAGTAAACATGAGTTCTCACTGGGTTAGAATATGCATACATTGTAAAAAAAAGACCCAAATAGAAATTATAAAAAGTTTTGGAATTTTCCTTTGGAAAGGAGAAAATCTTTTTGTCCTCTTTCTTGTACTGAAGAAAATAAACAGGCTTTTAAGTCCAGGCAGGCCAGCCCATAACTCAAAAGCTGATATTGCTGTGTTGAGATTGATTTACATCTCTGTGTAGAGGCAGAGTTAGGTACTGTATCTTAGAAGGTGGGTGATTGCCCTTGAAGGAACTTTCTACACTGCAATGCAACAAAAACCAGACAGCTAAAAAGACATTTACAATGAAAGTGACTGGAAACAATGACCACTCATTAAAAGACTTCATTTTATTATTTTTTAACTTCAGGTGTTGTTTTTTTTTTTTTTTTTCTCAGACTCACCAATGGCTAGAAAAGAATGGTTGTTTGAATTTCCATAGGACAGAAATCACTCATGAATATAAGATATAATAAGTATGCATTCAAATAAGACAAAATTAGGAATGGAAGAAACTTTCATTCTTCTATTAGGCTTAAATTCCAAATTTAGGCAAGAAAAGGGAGAGAGTGATGGTATGAAATAATCCTACAACAGTCTGGGATACTCAAGCCTGCTTCTCACTGGGACTTCAATCAGCCTTTAAGAAATCCAGATCCTCTTTTGACCATTGTCAGTCTGTGTCTTCCAATTCCTTTTTGGGGTGAGATTAGTAAGGATGGCTGCCCAGAATCATCCAGCCATTCTCCTTGTACAACTACTAGTTAGACCCTGTACTTGTTGTACAATGGGATTTTTTTTATTGCATTTATTTCTGTATTATGGCAACCTTTAGACAAAAAATTAAATACCTCCATACAGACTTTTAGCATATTGCAATGAATTATTTTCTTATTGCAACCCTGCAAATGTGTACATTTATTTACTGCAGCATAAAAATGAGTTTACGGACAGCTTCTTCCCTGAATGTTTGAAGTCAGAAGGTGATCTCTGTGTATGATTGATTCACATTTCTGTGAACATTTTGCATTTATCTGAACATGGATTCTTTTGTTAATGTTTTCCATTAAACTATGATAAATCATTCTGATATTCTTCATTTTGCCTGTTAGATTTGCCTAGTTAGACTCAGCCTCAATAATTTTGCATTTTCTTTATCTCTTCCATTTCATTCACTGGCTCTTCCAGGTCAGCAGCAAACATTCACTATCATGATTCCTCCAGGACTCACAGGGTATCTGCATTTTAACCTACTTCTCTTGCTTTCTCCTGACCTATTATTGATGTTTTTTTGTCACCTAGCATCCTCAGCATCTCTCCTGCCACCTCCCAAGCAGCAGGCTCATTAAGCTGTGCAGGCTACTGACATGCAATGTGCTTTGCAGTGTACAACCCCAGAGACCACGACATCCAGATTCTGGAAACAGCAGATCTCCAAGGCCCATTTTTCTGTATTTAAGGGGGGATAAAGTTAAAGCAAGAACAGTGAACAAAGGAGTTACACAGCCCTCTGCAAGAACAAATAAACACACCAAACACCACCCCAGTTCCTGAGTCACATGCAATTCTCCTTAAGTTAAGCAGCTTCCAAGACCGCCAGGAGCTCATTAAAGTCAGGGAGCTGTGACAGCAAGAAGTGATAGAGGTAGCACAGCAAGGGGGAACCTGGAGAAATGAGCTAAGAGGTGGCTGGAGTATGGACTATTAAAAGGCCTCTGAGAGAGTGAGATGCCACCTTTGAAATAAACTCTTCTAGTAAAAAACAAAAAGCAGGGTTGGTATAAGCACTTTTATAACATTTGACTTGAAAGAATTTTCTGTAAGCGCTGCATTTCAATCTCTGTTTCAGCTATTTAGTGTTTCTTTGGGACTGTCTTTTTGTCACTAGATGGTTTGTTTTGAAATTTTGAATTTTTTTATTACAAAACTTTTACACTTTCAATTAAAGAGGGTATTTAAATTGCTGACAATTAGCTTAATTGAAATGAAAACTGAGAAGATCCTGTGAGAAAAGAATTTCCCTGGTGAGACCCGTGAAATGCAGTTAGGTTTAAAAGACAGGATTAGAAGTAAGTACTCAAAACATCCTGGAAATACAGCCTAGCAGGACAAAGCTTTGCACAGGTTACAGCTCTCATTGTAAAGTCCTGCAAATCTTTGAAACCTGTTCAAATTGTTGTATCCAAACTAAAGGAGAAGTCTTTGAAGGAAATGGTGAGTCTATCCTGGGATGGCTGAAAGAAGACTTATTCATACGACAGGGAGAATCATGCTCAAAAATGCCAGATCTCTTAATTTTGCAGACCCAAATATGATGGTTATTTTTATTTTTGCATTCAAATCATCCCCTAAAGAGAGGTAACATTACAAAAAGTACACTAAATGGCTGAATGGGAAAATAAATTTTTAGAAGGATTTCAGCTTAGATGATTTATTTTGTATAAAAAATGAAACCAGCAAATGTTTGAGGTGAAAAGGAGTTAAAATGGGCTCAGAAGGCACATGAAAGTGCTTGTCATATATTCAGTTATGCTTTTTTCCTCACTGTTGATGTACAACCAACCTTTGCAGAGTGGCTAAAAAATAAAAAAAAGCCCAGAAAAATGAGTGTAAAGGAGCAGTCTGTAAGCAGAAGCTGCATCGTGGGCTCTGTGTAGAAACAATGCCCTTGTGTGGCTAATGTGAATACAATTGTACTGGGATGATAAAATAAACTGAAATCAAAAATCTACCGACAACTATAGGCAGTAGAAACTGATCAGCCATGAAGAGGGAACTAATTATTTTCTTTTTCTTAATATATTCATTGTTTTCTCCATTATTTGGGATATACAAGAAGACTGAATTGAAATTCAGCTTTTCACTAGTTTAGTTTTAGGGATTTACATCTAAGTGAGTAGAGCATGTGTGTTTATATTGTGTTTTCCCAGGTTGCTTCAATCTTTGACTGACTGAAAGGAGAAGTACTCTTTCTTCCTCTAGAGTTAAAACAATTGTGAATTGTTGGCTTGATTTTTCTTCTAAAAGCAGCTGAGAATGCTGTTCAAGCCAGGCTCGTGAAGAACTTGGAAAGCACAATGAAAGTAGATATTCTGCAGCTAACCTTTGGCAGAAAATGAAATGAAAGTTGAGGGCCAACACTTTAAAGGTGAGCTGGGCTATCACATAAGAATGCAGCAATTTCTCCTCACCTTCACTGGTTCATCTACCAAGAGGTAAAACCTACTGAAAGATAAGGGGGAACTCTGGTTGATGTGGTGTGGCAGATGGATCTAGCACATAAAGATTTTATTACAGTAATTTTGCAATTCAAAATAAAATCTCTTTGGAGATGGAGGTCTAGAAATAAATGAGATCCATTTCAGGCAGGGGAGAGAATGCAAGTTAGTGTATGAAAAGCTGAGGCAAAGCAAAATAAATTCATTACTTCCAAAAGAGCTGGAAGTATGATGGCTGTACACAAGCCCTGTATGTACTGATTGTGAGATTTGAAGTCTTTTTGTTTTGGGTAACTAAAGTTACAGAACTGAATTTGGTAATTGAAGTTACCCAATACCGTAAAGCACACACTTAACAAGGAACTGGTATGTGGCAGATGATAAGAATGACAAGGAGCACAACTTTTCCTGATTATAGTGTATGTTAATTACCTTGCTGTTGGAGTAATTATGAAACAGTGTTACACAATTGGATTAGTTTTGCTGAGTTTGATGAAGTTTCTGCTCACATGGTGCAGCTTATGCCTCAACAGGATATGAGATGCAGAACACCAGAGTGGCTGTGTACAGAATAAGGCTAATGTCTCACATAGTTGCTGATTTATGTTCTGGCTTATATCAAACTCAAGAACATGCTCAATAGAAGTAGAGTTGCCAGATTTCAGTATTATCCCTGAAACTGACAAAATAATTTACATTTAATAAAAGGGAGGGCACTTCTTCAGAACAGAAGAGGAATGAAAAAATCTGTCCCATGATCATCTCCTACTCCCAAGTATGATGTCATTCAAGCAGATTAATAAAAGCACTGTAGTTCACTGCACAGATCGAGGCAAGCTGCCTTGTTTTGTTGGTGATTTTGTTAAATTTTTTTTATATTTTAATTTAATGCCAAGGCTACAAGATAGTTGGTCAAATGACAGTGCTAACAAGCAATTGCTCTGAAAAGTCAGTGAGAATTAATTACAGAAGTTTTATTTCGTTAGACCATACAAATGCTTACTACACTGCTTAATTTGTCTGGTACAAGTATCATGTATCTGTACGAATTATTATATTTTGGAGAGATCTTCTTTAAATACAATAGAACAGATGACCTTTTTACAAAGTATTTTTGTTTTCTGCAGAGATATTGCACAGGAAAAACACTGAGAATGGCCCCTAGAAAAATCCCAATACACAAAGACACTTGTTTTGATTTCTGCATGAGACTATATATATTGTTCAAACTTTTCTAAAGGCTTTTGTGCCTAACTATTGTGTCATCTTTTGTCCTCCACTATAAACTCTGCATCCCCTCTATTTCTCTTGCTCTGTCTTGTGGGCTCTGAAGACATGACAATTTTCAGAAGAGAAGCAGTACTAATGGAAGGCAATTTGGGGGACCATAATCTCCATCTGTATCTATTGAAGCAACATTCACGTGTGTCACAGCATAACCTAAAATTAATGTCACCTGTAATATATTTCTAAGTGTTAGACTGGGAGAATTATTGTGTTTAGGGCACAGTGTGATCAATCTGAGACATCTCCACAAGAAATGGTATTTCTTGGTCTGAGGAATTCTCTATTTCTGAGACAAGAGGGATTAGCTAAACTTGCACAGGTTTGGTTTATTCCATGAAAAATGTGAGTGGACAGAAGAGAGCAACTATGCTATATTTCCTGACAGTGTTTTGTATACCAACTTCTGCTTAAGCAAAATTTTGTAAATGGTTTATTTTTCAGTTCAATTGTAGACATGACAGGGTACCAGTAAACCCATGAAAAATGATAAATTACAAAAAATACAAAAAAAAAAAAAAAGAAAATAAAATCAGAGGCATAATACCTCCAATGTATATGAAAGACTATTTCAATTCAGCAATTGCCAACCCTTGTCAATAGCAGAGAAATAAAATATCACAAAGGCTGCTTCAGATCTTAGAAAACTAGGTTTTATACCTCACAGCATTTTAACATACCATTAAGGTTTAAAGACTGAAGTAAGTAGGAAATAAAAATTATTTTAAATTTGGTCCTTTTACTCTCTTTTTTTTTTTTTTGGTTTGGTTTGGGTTTTTGTTGTTGTTTTTTTGTTTTGCATTGTTTTGTTTTGTTTGAGGAGTAAAAAAGCATCAAAGAGGATGAAGTGATTCATTTGGCCACCTAAAACTGTAAATAATTTTACTTATTAAAAGTTATACCAACATCTTGAAGCATCATTGATTGATATGTAACTGACAGATGCTTCACCAACTGGAACTGGAAATAAATTCATCCACACTTCCACTCCAATATTTTACCTGTAGTATTTCACACCTCACACTGTGAGTGTAATGCATACACTGAGCATACCATTATGGACTTGATATTATTTAATAATAATGTAAGAGTGCTGCATCAAATAATAATATATCACTTAACTGCCTACATGTCAAATTATTTTATTTATTAATTCTTTTAAAAGCAGCATGGAAGTGTTATGTATGTTTTACTGTCATGGTTTCCCCACTGAGCACCTGATGATGGTGCATACTCACATAATGTTAGACACTCAGTGGCAGTGTACAGATTACATAGTGTGACAGAAAACATTCAGGTGACACTTTCCCTTTGTTTTTATGCTAGGTTTATGTGATTTGGTTTACCTCTATTACAAAAAAGGAAAAAAAAAAAAAGTAATGGTCAGTTCCCACTGAAAAAAAAATCTTGTTGAGATATTTTAAATACACAGGGTGCTAAGGCTTGGGCATTTTCGTAGAAAAGAATGGATTTGACAACAATAGCCCAGGTCAAGGTTGTGCTCCAGGAAGGCTTCAGGGGGTGCCAGAAGCTGCCTTCATGTTGGTCAATTCCAGCTGGCTCCAGGACTGACCCTCCACTGGTGAAGGCTGAGCCCATCAGCGACCCTGCTAGTGTCTGTGGTAATGTATTTAAGAAAGGATTAGAAAAGTCTATTCAACAGCTGCTGGGAGAAATGAGTGAGAGTATGTGAGAGAAACATCTCTGCAGACAGCAAGGTCAGTGAAGAAGGCAGGGGAGGAGGCTCTCCAGGCACCAGAGCTGAGGTTCTGTGTGAAGCTTGTGGTGAGGCAGCCGTGACCCTGAAGCCCATGGAGGTGCCTGGGGGAGCAGAGATCCACCTGCAGGCCCTGGAGGACCACATACAGGAGCAGGTGAGTGAACCCTGAAGGAAGCTGCTGTGCAGGAGAGCCTGCACTAGAGCAAGGTCCTGCCAGGAGCTGTGTCCCCACAGAGTGAGGAACCCATGCTGGAGCAGGTGTGCTGGCAGGAATGGTGACCTCCTGGGGGACCCATGCTGGAGCTGACTGTGAAAGACTGAATCCTGTGGGAGGGACCCCACACTGGAGCAGGGGAAGAGCGTGAGGAGGAATGTGCTCCAGAAAAAAAGCGTTATGAGCTCACCACAACCTCTGCTCAGGAAATGAAGGAAGTAGAAGAGTTGGGAGTGAAGGTGATTTTGGATTTGTTCTTGTTTTTTATTGCCTTACTCTTGTTTGGTGGCAATAAATGAAATTAATTTCCCTAAGTCAAGTCTGCTTTGCCCATGATGGTGACCGCTGAGTGATCTTTCCCTGTCCTTATCTCAACCTATGAGCTTTTTGTCATGTTTGCCTCCCTTTGTCCTGTAGAAAAAGGGAAGAGATAGAGTGGCTTGGTGGCCACCCAGGGCCAGCCAAAGTCATCCCACTGCAGTAGTTAGATGTTTTTTAGTGCAGCACCATGTCTTCAGTGTACTTAATGGTGGGTGTAGCTGTATCCTCTGTGCAAAACTGAGCACTATGGCTCCCAGAAATGTCTTGTTTGGTACAGAATGTACTGCACTGTCTCACTCTCTGATAAAGAGTTTGCTAGGCATATTTTTCTGTTGTAAAAAAAAATGGAATTTAGAACATATTACCAGCTATACTTTAGTGAAACTATCTGCTTCATTGCCTCCTGGATGACTATATTTTCCCTGTGGTTGTTTCCAGAGACCTGATTCTGACTAACAGACCACTGTATTACACTGTGCTATGTAGGGTGACATTTCCTACCGAGAGGAGGTGACATTTAAAGATCCCAGTCCTACAGAAATTTGAATTGTGCTTGTTTTTCAGACCACTTAAGTGAGACTAACTTTGAAAAGTTAAAAAGGTGGAGAAGGCCCTGAGGAACAGTCTACTTCAGCAATTACTGAATGAAAGTTCAAAAGTTGCCATAGACAGTAACCTAGAGCAACAGATTGCCTAGAGTGGTAAAATAATTGTGCTGTGTCTGACTAACCTCAAAGTTTTGGAAACCTGTGGACCTGCTACTACTGAGAGAGGGCTCAAGGTAACACTGGTAAGCAGTGTTCTAGATGTACCAGGGCAGTACTTGAGAATCACTGCAAGAAATTTTCATGTTGCAAGAGTCTGAAATTATCAAAACTACCTAATACTTCTGAGACCTTGGCAATGATAGGGGCTTCCATTGGAAGATTCCACCAAGCCCTTTCCCACACCATCATTTTATAATACTTTTTTTCCATAATTAGTTGCCACAGAAAGCTTTTAAATGATTTTTCTAAATACTTGGTTGTACCTTTTATCTTGCACTTCTATCAGACTCCCTTAGAATTTTATTAAGTCACACCAGACATGAGAATGAGAGAAAAACTTTATCTACTAATATATTTTGACAATCTGAAATATGGCATTTTTCATTATATATGTATCAGATATATATGTATGTATGAGATGCCATCATCTCACGTCTGTTACCTTAGGACGTATTAAACTCAGAAAACAGAAAGATTTCAAGATTTGCAAATTTTGATGCGTCTGTGATTAGCCCTCATGGTTCATGGGATAGCAGAGTGAAGTCTGTCCTCCATCCAAGTCATTGCCTCTGTTGCAATGACTGCTGGTGATCTGTAGTGAAGCAGTTACTGGCTGAATTTGGGTAATTTCAAAATCAAAAGAGTGACTGGAAAAATGTCATCAAGTGGTTCTGTTCTGGATTAAGAGACTGATTGAATCTTAATTTCTTCCTGAGATGAGTGTCTTCTGAACTGAAAACTAATGCTGTTATCAGCTCAGTCTGTTACACTGGACATGCTCAGGCTAACCTGTTTTCCAGAAACTCTCAGATTGGTGAACATAAGTGTTTTTGTAGACAGGATTATTGGAAAGAGAAACCTAAGGCAGTGACAGCCAAGCTTGGTCTCTATCATGCTTCCTGGAGCTGACTATTGGCTCCTCAGTCTCCAATATTTGTGTTAATTGGTGAGATTTCTGGAAGTAATAAATTTGAATTAGTAATCTTTTTCACTCTAGGATGTGTATTACCATATAAAAAATAGACATTTCATTTGCTGTATTCTGACTTCATCTGTACATCCTCCCATGACACTCCCAAATTACGTAAAAGTTCTTGTTATAGCAAAAGGTGACCACACAAGTAAGAAATTTTTACATGTCATTGGCATCTAATGTATCACATGAATCATATCTGGTTGCCTCCATGCCGTTGAAAATTATTTGATGATTTATTTTAGTCACATTTACTCTATTTTACTGTTGGGATATGTATTGACAGGAAAGAAGATTTTCCTTATGCAGCAGATATACAATACTGGCTGAAATCATGGGTAAAAGCTTGTGAAATTTGTGTTGGATTAACTTCTTATCAAGAGCAGTGTAAGACGGATTTTCTCGGGTTGGGTAAGCATTCCTTTTGACCCAGTGATTATTCACTGTTTATGACTCTTCTCTGAGCAAAGGACTGAAATGAGTTTAAAAAAAGCTTGTTAAGCCTCAAGTAGAAATGGGTCCAAACATCAAAATTCTAAAATATATTAAAGGAATTACCATTGACACATTACTTTCTAACTAGGATGGCCAGAGATTAATTAGTTAGGAATCTGTATATACTAAATATTTGAAGTAGCTTTTCAATTCAGCAGGATTTAAAGACAGATATCTAAAAAGCACTAGTGTAGGAACTGTTCCCAGTAAACATCCAGTGAATAAGTTTTGCTAAGTGCAATCTGCCTTGTGATTTACTGAGACATGGAATTTTTATGTATCTCTTCTTTTCAGAACTGGCAAAGAACCAAGGTTTTAGTTTATTCTGTGCTACAGTAGGCATCCTATATGCATGGCACTTGCAATCCTTCCTGAAGCCTTTGCTGAGCTCTTACATGTGCTGCTGTTTTTTTCAGCTGTTAGGCCTTTTGAAGGCACGTAATACAGAATGAACTACAGCAGAAGCGTGAGTCAGCTGTAGTGATGCATTTGAAGAAAAGATTTGTTGACAACCAGAACAAATGGCCACATCAGTCTTGGCATTTTCTATCAGCTCAACAGCATTAAGTTCCAAAGCCTTACAAATTGGGCAAGGGTAAGTGTATTGGTTGTCATGACCACCATTTTGGACAGTGGTGGTTGTTTCCTGACAGATACTGGTAAAACAGCAGGAGACCATCTTATTAACATTAATTTTAATAACTCTGCACATCTTAGCACACCTTATGCAGTGTTGCAAAGACTGGGGACTGTGTGTTGAGCTCAATCCTGTTCTTGTGAAAACCTGTGTAAGAAATGGGTACTTTGGATGTAAAATTCTATTATTATAATTTTTCCTGTTATATATATTTTGCAATGATATTTGTTTTTTTTGAAATTTCCCTAGGATTTTTCTTCTAATTCCAGTTGTGGTGCCTTTTTTTGTTTGATGGATCATTAATTTGATGTATCTTTCCTCCTGTTAAAGAAGAGATAATTTTTAAAGTCAAGTGGATGCCTGTGGTCTTATTTTTTGGAAGAAGTTTCCATCTTGGGGGTATTAATAAGAACATATAAAAGCTGTGTTTTTTGAATTCTTACTTGAAAAATTCTGTAAGTACAGTAGATTCTACAGCATTATCCCTATACTTAAGTGGTTAATACAGCTTCACCTGTTGTCCAGATGAAATTCCTGATGAGCAAAAGTCGTTCTCCTCCCTTGCTCTTCTAGCCACAGTGATTTTACATTCCTGGCTGACCATAGTCCAGTTTCAACAGAAAATAAGGCCATGTCCTACATGGATTTTAATCCCTCCAGGCAAGGGGTTCACCTTCTCCCGAGGTGAGTGCTCCAGCCAGTCAGCTCTTATGGGAAAGGTGAGCAGTATCTGTATGACCTATTGTGACAATCAAGGCACCAAATCATCAGGTGTCTTGGCATTCTGCACCACACACACACACACCTGAGAGACAGTGGGCAGCTGGGGACCTGAGCTCTCAGCACAGCAGCTGCTGAACCCCGTGCCTGGTGCTGGCTCCTGGATATCAGTTCCGAGGTGTCTGACTTTGCACTGGCTGAAAGGCAGAATTCTCATAAGAATGGGAGTTTCTTTTTAAACTTGGTGTGTCTTTTCTCTCACATGCTCATCACTCACGCCCTTCTGCTGATGGATGAAGTTTGTATTTCCGCCTTTATATTTTTGTAGTGTATGAAGTATTAAAAAGAAATGGCAAAAGGGAATCTTTAAATTTCATTTTAATTAAACCTACTGTTTTTCCCATCTTTTCCCACTGCCAATGGCATCTGTGGCCTCTTATAACCTTGTTTACTTCTTATTTTGACAAGTGCTCTCCGCTTTGCCAATCAGCTTCTTTTTAGCTGTCTGCTTTTTCAGTTTAATGGAAAGTCAGCCTGCTATGTGGAGATCATTAAATCTGTTCTTTCTCATGCTTCTTCTTCCCGCACTCCCCCCATTTCTTTGACATGAGAGAACTTTGCAGAAGGCTTTTGCAAAAGCATCAAAACTTCAGCCAATTTATTTACTTGTTTATAAAAATTCAAATAAAAAGAACATGTTATATGCAGTAGCTTAAAATGATCTTAATGATAAAGAAATGTATGCAGATGTCTCCCCCTCCCAATGTGCTTTCAAGACTCTGTAGTCTGTGAACTTGATGGTTGCCAAGGTGAATGTTTGTCACCTTCTGTGTAATTTTTTTTCCCCTCTTTGATTTTATATGTTTTTTTTGCAGCTGTTAAATCTCTGAATCTTCTCTGTCATTGACATCTTGGGAATCAACATAACCCTTTGATGACTTCCTGCCTGCTCTTTAAAATTCAGAGCTACATGATTTTTTTGCATTAATGGTAATTTCTTAAGTGTCTATGAATATTAAGTCCTGTGACAAGCCACCTTTAAGAATAGCTACATTAATCCAAAATTATGTGTTTGTTTACTTCTTAAGCTGTATTTCTTTTTTACTTCCTTAACTAAAGTCTGTTTCTAATACTTTGAACTCTATAGTAAAATGACATATACGGGGAAAGGCAAACTCAGTTGTCTTGGCATAGGTTGCTGGGGCTCAGCTTTAAGGGCTCTGGGAACTCAGCTCGTGTTTACTCCAACATAAGTTGGGAGAACAAGCTGTCATTTAAGACTGCAGTCCAACATCCCAGGCAGCTTAGCAGCTCTCCTGAGTGTTCATGCTATTTGAGACACATTTAAAACCTGATCTTACATGCACCTGGGAGCCAATAGGAAACTTTAATGAAACTTGAGTGCCCAGAGTGTAAAAGTCAACATATATAGAAGGATATTCAGGATTAGAATGTTCTTAGTGCATGAAGGAGTATTTTGAGTATCTATTGAATTCTGATTTGTTTACTACTCTCGTTCCCTCTTTTCCCATGATTTACATAAAACGTTACTGTACCATACACAAGCTGAAATGTACAATGTTACTGTACCATGTACAAGCTGAAATTTCTCCCAGAAAGTACAGTTCAGTTGAAATTTGCATTCTCTAAATTCAGAATCTTTCATTCTATTATTTTTCCATATGCCTTTTTATATCATGGGAAATGTAATCAGCAGGCTGGGTTGGTTGAAATGTGATTGTTTGTCATATTAAACCTAAATGATTAATTTTGGGACAGGTGTCTGCCTCATGAATTCTGGGTCTGTTTCTTGAAATATGTTTTCCTGATTGATTTGATTGAGGCCCAGATTTAAAATTCGCTTTTTCACATCTGAGTTAAGTATTCCTATCTCTGCAGCTCTTGTCTGCTCTAGGACAAGGGGAGGATTCTGCCTTTCCTTTCTCCACTTTTACTTTCAGTTCTTACCATGTTGAAGACAGAACATGTACTTCCAAATTTAATTTAGGTTTGCATGAAATCTCATTTTCCATTGGTAGTTTGACAAGCAACACATGATCTGCATTTCTCACTTACCTGAGAATTCTTCTTCATGCAATTCACCGGTGGCTTTGGTAGCTACAAGAGGAATGCAACACAAAGTGGGGTTAAGACTTAGATTTTTT
Organism: Cyanistes caeruleus; assembly: GCF_971803275.1. Taxonomy (NCBI): domain Eukaryota; kingdom Metazoa; phylum Chordata; class Aves; order Passeriformes; family Paridae; genus Cyanistes; species Cyanistes caeruleus. Next base: position 21,287,746 of record NC_141704.1, on the reverse strand, counting down.
TTTTGCAGAGAACATTAGCATTCAGGTTCAGCCTGGCTATGTTAGCTTTTACTCTTGAGTCATCAATATGTATAAAAGCCTTCAAGCCTTCCCACTGAAATTTTTGTAGGCTCAGGCAATATTTGTTTATCACAAACCCTTATAATATGAACACAAATAAATGTAGTGTTTTAGTGCTGCCTTTTTTGGTTTTTTTGAAACAAATCTATACAGTGAAGAGGGACTTCATTAACAGCTTAAGGTGATTTTTTGTTTGTTTGATTAGCAGTTTGTCCCATGCTTTGCTTTTCTGACTGTAAGGACTGTAAGGAACAGTGCAGATCAAGCTTCAACACTGGGACAATGCAGACCAAGCTTCTCAAGACAGCATAAACAGAAATGAAGCTTAAACTTGATTTTGTTCTTGTAATGCTTGTATATTCCAGCATGCCTGGAGTGTTCCTATGGCACTTTTATTGAAAGCTTATAATTGTGGCCCTTTTTACCTATCACACACGGATACACAGGAGGGATTTGAGATAGTCTTACAATATTTTAGACCTTATATTTCTTACCTCAAAATTTCAAGGGAAGAAAAGGAATCAACAGAGAGTAGTAGAACTTTTACATGCTGCAACTTCTTACACTACTTGGTGTCTGGTTACCTGGATCTTTCTCTTCTGCTATCTTTTAGACTACAGAACGTTTAAAAGCAAAGGGTTGTTTCTCTTTTCATCACCTAAAGGTCTGTCACACCTCCTTTACCACTGCTTTCTGAAGCAAAAGGGAAAATAAGGTTTTCTTGGGTTTTTTCTGCTTTTTTTTCTCTCTTGAAATATTTTTTCTGTTCCTCCAAATTTTGATTTCTGGAGATAAATGATAAATGAAGAAATCACTGCTAAGTTCTTCAGAAATAGATTAAGATGCATGTAAAGAACTTTCAAACTTCCTCTCTACATAAACAGTGCTAACCTGCTAAAAGCCTGTCTCTTCAAGTTAGAGAATCTGAACACAGATGTTTAGGAGCTATTGTAAAATGTGAAGGTGCAGTTTATCTTGGGAAAAGTGACTGCTGATCTGGGATAAAGAGCAGTCCAGGTGGCTGTCCAGGTGAGTGACTTAGTGACAGGATAGATGGTGCTGAATTCTTTGTGCCTGACATTAAACAAGACTTATTACTAATAGGAAATAATTTCAAATTATGCAAGCAGATAGCAAAGGGAGAAGCTGAAACTTCACAAAACTGATTGACTACAGCTAAGTTTTTGCTGTAATTTCTTTTCAAAGACTGTGTACTTATGAATGCAGGAACCGTGATCCCCCCCATGGTGGGAGGTTCGAAGAATTCAGTGCCAATGATTCCCACTCCTGAACAAAGATCTCAAAACAACCCTGTAGTTACCAGACATGGCTTCAGAAACAGCACAAGATAAACAGGCAAGCCTGTGTATGTTGCCATCAGTGCTTTCAGGCATAAATTAAAATTTCAGTGTGAGTTACCAATAGGCTGCTTTTTTTTTTCCATTTTTAATTGGGAATGTGTTTGGCATTTCTCCAAGTCTGCAGATGATAAGATTTGTCCTCCTCCATTTCATTATTTAATAAGTAACATGCTCATGCCAGTCTGTTTCTCAGACTCCTACACAGTACTGAAGTATTTGAGGTACAGCTCTGGAAAGAAATTGCGTGCGTGTTTTTTTTAATGTTTCTCTGCAAGTGAAAGCTTTCATCCAATGGGATTCTAACTTTCCAATGTAAAAGGTGAATTCATTAAGCTTAATTGGGGGTGACATTTGTGTAAACCTCTGAAAATCTTTATGATTTCAATGCCCAAGAGAGGCCAAAAAAAGAAGAAAGGATATTCCTAAAAGTATCATTTGTACTTCCATTGTCAACCAGTTTGTTTCCTGAGCTGTATATTTAGTGTAACTCATTAGAGCTACTCCAGACATTGTTTGCTATGAAACTGTCATGGTGGAACAGTTCTCCCCCAAACAAGAAGTGAATTGTGAGGAGCAGGAATGAACTGAACAAGGAGGGAGATGGTCTAAGAGAACTGAATCTTCTTCCCTATTTACACAGCCTGATGTAGAGCATGTATTTTTCTGGTGAGAAGAGGGAAGAGAAGCTGCATCGGCTCAAAGTGGCTGGTGTTCTCTTCTGTTGTGTTCCACAGCTGCAGGATCACATCCAGAGAATGTACAGTTACCAGGAACCAGAATGGGACACCAAGGAGACAAACTCAGATCCAGAGGCAGAGAGCCCCGAGCAGAGGCAGGGTGAGGGGTTTTGAGGGACAGAACCAGGGTGGAGCTCAAGGTCAATGACCACCAGGAACACAGCAAGGGAAAAACCCCAGGGACTCAAACCCAATCAGAACCCCTGGGCTGATACCCCAGGAGGGGTCTGGGGTGGGGAAACTCTTCCAGGGCTCACAGAGCCCAGCCCCCAACACAGGAGGTCAAAATCCACACTAGCTGGGCTTTACAGCCACACCTCTCACTTTAACAATGCTTTTTTAACTTTAAAAAGTTTTATTTAACAAAACTAAATCTTTGCCTCCCTGAGGCACCTCACATCTTCTTCCCTATCAGCATCATAATTGTATCCTGCTCTTGGAGGGGGACGGACACCTCCTGATACCCTGATTATACTGACACTCCTCTACCCAAATTAGCGCGGATAATGGATAATTCAAAACAAAATACGAGCTGTTGGGATATATGAGCTCCAACATAGAGGCTGTTTCAGATTCTCATCACAGGCTTCAGGAATCCACACCTTGAATCCTGGTTTAGTCTGAGCAGCTCTGTGGTTTGAAGAGAAAAGCCTAAAATGCTTATATTTCATACCCACAGTTATTCCCTGCAGCAATTCCAAAGGTGATAATAAGGTAGACAATTCAGAAGCATTTAAAATCCTAAGTCATGCCCTAAGAAATAATCCAGTTAGGTTTTAATAATAATGTAGAGTTGGGTACTTTTTTATTATTTTATGGTTTTGAGTCTTCAAAATTAATTATTGTAATATATTCCAGCTTTTACCCTTGAGAATATATGTAAAAAATCCTCTTTATTTTTAATTGAGCATATGATTTCAGTTAATAGCCCACCTCTTGAAGTAATGTAAGAAGCATTTTCAAATGCCATATGACTTAAAATGAACATGATGATTGGGAAAAAAAATCAAGACAAATTACTTGAAGCAAAGTCTAGTCAGCTGCTGGAGTTCTAGTTCTATCCTTCAGTGAGAGTAATGGGGAAAGAGCACCCTAATCACTTTAGAAATGGAATCTGGTTAATTTATAAAAATGGTTGGGTTGTGTAAAGTGTCAGATTGGCTATTTCTTGTTCTAGGCATTAGTGGATTTACACTGAATAGTACAGGAGCATTTTTTTATTTTCTGCAGAAAATATGAAAAAATATTAAAATGCTTCTTAAAAAAATATCCACATAATTTGAAATTAATAAATCCTCCTGAGTTCTTGCCCTGATCTTCTGGTGTACCTCCTTATGGGAGGGAGTAGGCAGCTAGGAAGAGGGGATTCTCTGTCTTGGAGCTGGCGAAAATGTTTTTGCCTTTGAGAAGAGTTTGAGGACCTGCAAGTTTTTATGATTTACACATCACTGATAACTCCACATATTAAAACATACTTAAAATACCTGAATACTCAGCTGAGTGGTCTGGAAGGCTGGAAAGTAATTGACCTACTCATATGAATAAGTGTCTCTTGGAGAGATGTTAGAGAGAGTTGTTGAATTGAGCCCTTTGGGAGGCAGAAGTCACAGACTGAAAGCTAATGATGCTCTGAGAATTATTTGTTTTCTTGAGGCTGCAAGACAAATACTCCATATGTTTCCCAGGAAACCCTCTAGCAGCAATGACTGATTCCTGGCTTCAGATGCCCCAGCTGCCTAGTCACTGTAACCATGCTGAAATGCAAACATGATGAGCATTAAAAGGCTCCCGACATGTGGAAATCACTGTAATTCCATAGAGAAAGATTAGTCATGTATTGAAATACATAACTGTATTTCAGTTACCATACCAAAAAAGAATAAACCCAACAAATAAATCTACACCAAAAGCCCAGTATCTGTACTTTCCTGTGTGTTTGGCTCAAATCAGAAATTAATCTGTAATTTGAGGACAACAAATCTGCCTCTCAAGCTACTGAGACTTGATAGTTAAAGTTGTGTCAGACGTTTAAATTTCTTCAGTGACTGCATGCCTAAATATATGTGTATAACATGCAAAACTCCTGTTCTTGAGACAAAAAGACCCAAGTTGCCTTATATTGGCTGTAGGCTTCAACCTGGCATTAAAAGTAGCCCTTATATCTCTTCAGCATGTGATCTGGATCAGTCAGCACTGGCCAGCTCAAGTTCTCAACGAATCCAGAAAACAGAATGGGTGTTTCTAGCATGGGGCTTGAAGATTAACTATCAGGGTGCTTAAAACTTTGGCTTAAAGCTAAGGTAAGCTGAAGTTTCATTTGTCTACCCCCATATTCCAGTTGAAGAAGGGAATGTTGGAGAGACAGCCCTAATCCTGTGCAAACCCTGGAGTGTTACTGAGATTTCATAGCTAACAACAGAAAGAACAGCACTATGAGGGCTGCTGAGGGGAAAATTAACTCTACCACATCCAGACCCAATATAGTGTGATACATGTGATAATATTCTAGCAGTATCTGTGACTGTATTCTCATTTTCTATCTTATGCATCACTAAATATTATACTGACATTTAGTAACAAAGGGACAAAAAGTTCCGGAACATAAGAACTATTAGCTCATCTATTCCATGTCTGCATCTCACATAGAGCATACGCTCCAAATATTTTCACCAAAGCAAAAAGCCCCTGAGTTCCTTGATATTGAAGAAAAGCAACAATTCTCAAAATTTTTTTTTAATTTTTAACTGATCCAGAAGAAATCAGTGGAAGCTGAATGAAATTCTCTCTGGATATCCATTTCGGACAATGACTGTATTGTAGTTTTATGACAGTGGTTAAAGGAATTATACAAATAACTTCCCATAAAAATGTTTATGTTCACACCCTGTCATTGCAAAACTGGAGTTTCCATAACAGAAAAAATGGCAAGAAATTCCTTTGAATTTCAAAATTTAAAGTAACCTCCCATTCAGAATAAATTATGCTTTCATTTTATAAAATACCTAAGTGTCATGCAAGGAGGGAACTTTAGCTTGGACAACTCTTTCGGAATGTATGCTTCCATTATTCAGAAAACATTTTCTCTAGCCTTTAAATATTTATTGAAATATTGAACCTGCGAGTTGTTCAGTCTTCACTGAAAATATTTTATTACTCATTAATATTATATTAGCCAATACTTATTTTATTACTATGTAATCTTTCAGTGGTCTTGTGAAGGTTTAATTAACAAGGTTCTGTTCATGTTTTTAAAAGTGCATAGATTCCCAGATAAAAAATCATGCATTAATAAATTGAATTATTTTTAGGAGCTCGTTTGCTCCCTTGGGAGTGGAGATGAATTACATTTTAACCCAATATGTTAGATTTTAAAGAGAGTGTATCCATGCATTTACTTTGCACCTGTTCATTTCTGTAAACAGAAAACAGTAATTAAATCAAGAACTGTAATAACCACTGGTGCTATCTGACTTTTTTTCACTTGCCATTTGATTTTTCACACATATATGTCTAGTGCCCTGGTAAATACATTGATTGCAGGACTCCATATAGATTATAAAGGGTTTTTTTGAGCCTAGGTGTACATTTGTACAAGGGAGAACTTTTCCAGGTTCATTTGCATGGACGTGACCTTGCAGTGCTTTTATAGATGGAATCAAGGTTGATGTCTGCCCAATTTCGGGAATGTATCAAAGGGGTTTTTGCTAAATTGCTGGCAGAGATTTATATAGGATGATGCATGAAAAAAATGGGTAGAACTTCCAGTGGGACCTTACTTGTTCTTTAATTACTGTGTCTGTTGCTCCTTAGAAAATTATTTATAGTATGCTTGGGACTGTAAACTGGAAAAATGTATTACCTCTATTTGGTGCATTCATTAAAGTTTTGCAAATGAGCATCAGGTTCACTATCGAACAGAAATTGAAGTTGTCAGAGCAATGCACTTGGGAATTGGTTATGGAAAGTAAGACAATTTTATCTTTAATGAATATTATGTGATCATTGGCTTTGTGGTTCACATGGGACAGAGAAATCACCTTTAGTAGATTACACAGCTAAACCAATTTACATAATAACATCATATGCATTAAAAATACATTGCCCTTGTGGAGGCAGGGTTCAACTGTTGGAGAGATAAAAATAACTACTACAAACTGGCATTTGCCAGCTACACAGATCAATAGGGATCACAGAATTTTCTTGGACACCAGCTTTAGTAGATTTTAGCACTAAGCCAATTTCCTGAAGCACATTATGCACTTTGAAAGAGTTTGGATTTTGAAACACACATGGCCCTTTCAGGATATGAGTTAAAATATATTTAATTCTGTTAAAACTTTTCCTACTAGCTCAGATCACAAGGGGTCATATAATCATATGAAAATAGTTATTATGGAGGACACTTGATTAGTAAACCAATATTCCTTAAATATGTAGGTACGCTTGGGGCATACTTATTAATTATATTAATATTTCTTCTCAGTAGTCACTTATGAGTTTTTCCCACTGTTTAAGTAAGTTGTTAGAACGTGCACTACCACAACATTTTATTAGACAATTTAAAGACATGTTTTGGTGTATGACCATCCTTCTGAAAAATGATGATCATTTATGGACCATCGATCGGTCAGTGCCAAGAGGAATTACTCCTGGAGCTGATCAAGTACTGGATTAATGAGATTATTTTGAATTCTTTATGTTTTTCTCTACAACATTTAGAAGTATGAATTTAAATTTAGTTTCTCCAAGAACCCTGAAGAACAGAATTAGAAGTGAACTACCCAATTACCAGCACAGGGGACAGGGAAGTAATCACATACAAGTGTTTCTTAAGTCAACTGCTGACACTGAAGAAAGGATTGTGAAAATATTCTGTTTTACTCCTCTTTCTACTGGACAAACTCTTAAGAAGACTTAAGCATCCCTCCCCTCACTGACCCTCATCTACCTCACAAGTAGACTTCAATAGCTCATGGCAAGACTTATATAGATCCTTATAATAAAAAAAATTGTGAGTTAGGCTAAGATAAGAAATAGGAGTCTGCAGGATTTGGGCTTTGTTGCATATACCCCAAAAAGCTGAGCACCAAGGAATTTAGAAAATTTAAGAATTACTGACATATAGGCTACCAAAGGAGCTGCTTGGGGTGTATTTTATCCATATGCTGTTACTGACTCAGTACTGAGACTGCTGTTTGTTGGAGTCAGGCTGAAAATAAAGCCACCATGGTCCAAGCTCTTTCACAGAGACTCCAAGAGGCCATCACACCCAGAGGTGAAAATGAAAATGTTCCATAATTTCTCAGCCTTTTCTGAAATAAAGGTTGTACAACCAACAATAGATTTCAATATGTTTCTTCACACAGAGGTATCCCTTGGTGTACCTTTGCCAGTCCTGAATGCTTGGGGCCCTATATTAATACAGATCTGACTTTTTTTTACCAAGCCATACTCAGAATGTTGCAAATTTCTCATTTTCCCCATTTCCTCTGTGGGATTCCCATCCCTCCAGTATTTTGTATACATTTATCTTCAACTAGTACAGCAGGCTGTGATGTGAGTAACTGAGGCAGATATATACATTCCAACCTGCCTAAGGAATGGTGAGCACTGGTACAGGGTTGCTGTAGAACAAGATGGCCAAACTTCCCTCTTAGAGCAGCATTAATCAGAAATAAATTGTATCAGAGACACAGCAATGTTATGGGCGCTGGCAGGCAAGCTCCCTTGGACCTTGCTGGGGTGCAAAAGGGAAATAACATTCTTTAATGTCACTTAATATATCAAGACAACATTGTTTATTAATGAAGTTTGGGTCAATTTACTAACCTCTTTTACATGTATCGATGACAGAAAATAATACCTAAGATGTAACTGTAGCAATACATATTAAAAAGTGGAAAAAAAGAGCACCCTGCAATGAATTGTTTCAAACATGATTTTAATTTAAAAATCATTTAGTAAAAATTCAAATTGTTCAAAGAGGTGGACAGTTTTTCAAGATGAGGAGTCTTTATGCAGTTTTTAAAAAATCATGCCATGTACAAAGCCCTTGTGACTGTTCCCTGTTCATTTGTTTAAAAATTCATAAACTAGAATTTCTTTCTCTTTGCTTATCAGCACACACACTCCATACCTAGAATATTTTATACCTTGCAGCAGAAATGGAAAATAGCACACAAAAGCTTGTATTTATAATGAAAAAACAAAGCAAAAGCCAGAGTGGAAAGGGAATTGGCTAGTTTAATTGCATATCAAGGCCAGAAGTAATTTTTTGAGTGTGGTCTCGCCCAATTATATGACACTATGAATGTGGGTTTGTTTGTGTCAGCATTTGCATTTAGTTATCTTTCTTGTCTAATACTACCATAAGTGCAAACCCCTATATATGTGAAATCTAAGGGAAATATTACTTCAAGTTTTTTACAGAACATTTGTTCATCTGTTGGTTGAAGTATGTGGGTTTGGGGATTTGTTTTCATTGAATTCATGAGCAGTTTTTTTGGGGTTTTTTTACGACAATGATTGAACAAGCTAGTCAGCTGTCATTCCTATACTATCAGTAGAAGTGTAATCAAACCTTGAATGCTTTTAGCACTTTTCTACAAGAGAAGGAAAGAATTTTGAATTAAATGTGCAGTTGGTAGTAAATTCATAATATGATTTTCTACTGCTCATGCCCGCTCGAACTTGTAAAATGCTGTTGTGAAAGAAATGTTATCTGAAGTCAAGAAAATGCATGATTTCCTTCAGATTTATCCCAGCTATGAAGTTTGAAACAGTTTGGAGATATTCCTTTGAAATAATATTCTATCAAACTATTTATACATGTCCTAGATTTTCTAGCAGTGTTCATGGTACATAAATAAATGACTGGAGTTTGTATGCTAACGAGCTAGAAAGTTAAATGTTCATTCATCAATGAAATCTGACACAACCCTTTGTCTTTCAAATCAAAGAAATGAAATGTGAACTCCAGAAAGTAAATTTTAGAAAATGAAAGGCTATACAAAAAGAACAGTGGTGAAAGATTTGTTGTTAGCTTAATGTTGTATTTGAAAGCAGCCTGGTCATACAGAGTGTGACGGATTACTGGACTACTCTCTACATTATTATCTTCCTGTTTGATACCTGTGATCTGTGACCAGCACTGAGCAATGAAGGAGGTTTTTGATTAGATAAAAATCTCCCACACTGTGATATATACCTACAACATTACAGTTTGCAGGGAACCATAAAAGGATTTTTAGTCCTCTTCTAAAATTAGACTTCCCCAGAGTTTTTGTTTGGGCTCAGGCTCTGAAAACTACACAATCTTCAGTTGCTTCAGTCAGCTGCTCTGTGATTCTTTCCTTGCAACACCATAATATGTCACAGCTTATATTAACATTCCCATTTTTGAAAATGTCAGTAGACAATATGTGGTTAAATATTTTAAATACATTTAAATAAATAAATACTTCAAGGGGGATTTTTCATAAAGGCTGAGACAGGTACTCTCATTCTAACAAGCCTGCCCTAGATTTTCTACCTGCTATATTAGTCAACATGTGATTTATTTTATTTTCCTTAACCTTCCCGACTGAAGAGGGGTCTGTGCCAAGACTTTTGCCTCAAAGCTCTCTTAGAGGATTGAGGAAAATAATTGGCTCAAAGACATGGGCAAGAAGAATTGAGACATCAGCTGGCAAGCCCATTAAAATGTCAGACATTATCTCCCCTAAGTGGCAGGAGAAGGCTGAAATGTAACCTTTAATCTGTTTATCATTAATTTCAGAAAATAAGTGCACCGTGCTCCCTTCAGCAGGTCCTTGTGGAAGCGTACACGCTGGACTGGACAAACAGTTTTGGTGGAGCACCTATCACACCTGGCCAGCTCAGGAGTGCTCACACCACCCTCCAGCCCCTTCAAAGAGCAGAGCAAACACCACCTCAGTGCCACTGGCTGGGGGCTGTCCAGCGCTTCCACCCCGGCAATGCAGCAGCTGTGTGTGTCTCCAGCTCATCCCACGTCAGGCTGCTATAGAAAGAACGGCTTCTGAGTGGCGTGTTTGTTTCAGCAGCAGGGATGAAAATTAATCATTGCATGTGGCTCGTGAGAGACTAGAAGAGGTATTTGTGGCAGATGGAAGTTTAGCAGGATGAAGAAAAAGGGAGGTGGGAAGGAGCAGCACAGGCACAAAGGCAGCAATTCTAAACAGGGAGAATGAGGAAGATTATAAAGGAGAGAAAGAAAAGAACCTGGGAGTAGAGGAAATCCAGGACTAGGTGAACTGAAGATTTAAGAAACTACAGAAAGGTGATAAAAATGAGTAGGGAAAAACAACAAAGGAATGTGAAAAGTAAAGTCAGACTTTACTAAGAAAAAAAAAAAAAAAAGAAGAATCAGAAAATGGAAGAATCAAACTTAGTGAGCCAGCTCCCAGTTTTCGGTCACATAAACCCAACATGCTAACACCAAGCTTCTTACTGCTCACTCCAGTACTTCTCTGTTCATTTGAAGTCCTCTTTTCTCCCTCTTCTTCCCCTGCTCCAGAGCCTCCTATCTCTTAGCCCCCATGTCTCTCTGCACTTCATTATGTTTGAGCACGCACCACTTCGTTCTGTGTTTTACACTGCACTGTTCCTCCAGCTCCTTGCTCACATGGGAAGACAGTGCTGGTAGACACTGTAATGGTTCTACTGCATGGCAGGAGCCATGCACTGAGGGGGAGATGTTCACCAAAAGGGCTGGGAGAAGTTTTCTGTGGACATGGGAGCTGGTGAAGTGCCAGTGTAGGGAGGGTGATTAGGAAGGTGTGTGCAGGTCAGAGATAGGAGAGACCTGCATGAAGAAATGGTTGGATGCTCTCAGTCATTGTGCCATTGTAGCCAAATGTAGACTGAAGAGATTGTTAATTTAGGGGTGATTTATAAAAGAAAGAAAAAAAAAAAAAGACAGTTAAGCATTTGCCTCCTATAAAAATCTAGTGCTTTGGATACCTAGTTCCCTTTGTGTACCTGAAAATCTCTTCCTTTATTTCCTTTCTATTTCCTTTATTATAGAGAGGGAAATACAGAACAAAACAGCATTCCTTTACCAACTTCCATGTTTTTGTTTTCTGACAATGTTTGAAGAATTAATGCCCATACTTGCCCTATTAGTCAGGTGATAGACTAACTATCAATACCAGACTTGAGTGAACCATGCTGCATCTAATGCACCAGGGAATAATTCTTTTGACTTGGGCAATAGGAAGTGCTTTAAAAGGCAGGAATATGCTATCTGATGCAGGAAGATATGACTGTGACCTCTCAGTCACCCAGAGATTTTCTCTGACTAGAACAAGTAACTAGAATGGCCTCATATACTTTCCCAAAACAGATAGTTAAGGCAGCTGTCTGTAACTCTTTAAATACCACAGCACACATTCATATTTCAAATTCAGTTTCTATTTCTAAAATGTATTGCATTCTAAATTTGGAAATTGTTTTCAAATTTCAAACCAGGAGGTTTACTCTACCCTAAAACCTCATTATCCCCTCCTCTTCCTGCTATCTCCCCTTCAGAGATTTGTTCCTCCATTGCTTCAGTTTGCACCAGAAAAAGAAACAAACAAAACAAAAAGGGTGTTTGCAACTATCAAGAGATAAGAGCCATTGCCTTTAACTAATCTAGGAGAATCTGCCCATCCTGAGCAGCTGGGAGGAGCTGGGGACAATGAAGATCAATGTATTGAAGTACCCTGAGACACAGTATTTAAACACCATTCTCCAGGCCAGTGAAGCTTTAATAAATTCCAAATGTTGTAAGCAAGCTTGGGAAATTAAAGGTCCTGAATGTTAAGTATGAAAGAGGATAAGAAGACAACTGTTGTTTGTGTGTGTAAAAATGTCACATGAAACATCCAAATTCTTGACAGCTATGGTATTTATCACTGTGTTGATACTGCAAAAATTATATCTCTTGTGCATGCTTTCTTTCACTGTCACTTAAAAAAGAAAAAAACATTGTTTCACTGGCAAGATTTTACTAAACTCTATTCAAAGTCTGACAGAGAATTCTAAGAAAAATATTCATTATAATATTTTTCTGGTAACAGTCTATTTTCACAGAAAATATTTGTTATTATATTCTGATATAGTTCAGTCACATTATGATTGAAATGGGGCAAAAGGTTGACAGTTTTTGTCCACTATGGTTATAATGAAGCTGCTTTTTTTGGGCAGGTTTCCAAAGCTGAAATGATAATTCTGTCCACCTTTGTTCATGTCGTAAAAAAACCCAAAAAAAACATTAAAAAAATAAGGCCATGTAACTATGCTACATATAAAAATTTTAGCAAGCAATGATTTACAGAAAAGCAGTGCTCAAAAAAGATTTGCTATATGCATATATGAAATTCAGTTGATCATTCTTGCACTTCACCTTGTTTCTCAATGAAACACATGAAATTATTTCCATTCTAGGGAAGACAACAGCCTCCTAATGTAGAAGGTTGTAAAACCCACCAGTGTCTTGACCTTCACCCTGATACAACCAATATTTTAGAAGAGTGAGCTCATTTTTGCAGGTTAAGATTTGCAGGCATTTTTGAACTATTGGTACATTTGCGCTGCTTGTGAACAGTTGTCATGGACATGTGAGCAAAGTCAGAATAAGAGACTAACTCTCCTCAAAAACTTTCTATTTGATAATTTCATCTGATTAAATATTTTATTCACTATATTTTCTTCAACTACCTTTCTGATCTGGAGTTTACACAGAAAAGCATTAAATGATCTGGAGTCTATGAAAACTCCAAAACACAGAATTAAGAAATTTCTTTCTTCAGCCCATCATGTAACAGGTGGGTTTGAGTACTGTACATTTGGACCTTCTTGCATTGTTTTCTGGATCAGACATGGCTGGTCAAGCCCTGCACATAGTTCTCTAAAAGTTAATCATCAGAGGCATCCAAGACTACTCTCAAATTATCATTTCCAAATACTGTCCATGCATCTCTGCAGTTCCTTGATTGTTTGCACTTCTCTAGCCATGTACCACAATCACAGGAAAACTCTTCCTTTGAACAAGGGTTGACAGCGTATTTCTAAGGGTTTTGTGATGCAGGGATTAGACATATAGGTGTAGAAATGAGGTACATTAGATTGATAAATCAGACAATCTTTTTATTTTTTAATTCAATTATTATTTCATTACTCCATTTTGTAGGGATGAGGATTGGGGAAAAATCCCCACAAAACAAGTCATAATCAATGTCTGCTAAGGTAATTTGTTTTGTCATGCAATTTCTTGACAAAGAAAGTGTTGCAGTACTCTATTATTCTATGCAACAGGTACTACAAAGACTGCTTTGGTTGCTGTCCTTTCTGTGTGTGACTCACAATCCTTTCAAACAATGGTTCAGAACCTGCCCACACCACTTTTTCAGAGAAAATCTAAGGGCATGAGAAGACACAAAAGCTGTAAATTCTAGACTTGATAACTGAGATTTATAAATGTTCATATTTTTAACCTTCACTAGTCAAAACAAAAGACGTTTTGTGGTCCAGCCAGGCCTGTAGCTGTGCTAGTACATATCAGTGCTAGTACAAGACACTTCTTAGGACAGCACGTGTGACTGGCCACAGCCTGTCAGGCTTTAGCTTTACCCACACTTTCCCAACCTTTTTGCACCAAACCAAACGAGTCTCCTGCTGGGATTTTTTTACCTTCTTTTAATCAAAGTAGCATGTTTCTACATTAGCACTGAGTTCTACTCTGTTAGAATCAAAATGAGATTCTAGAAGATTCCTGGCTAAAATTCTCTGACTGGTTGACTCATACAGTTAGGAGTGCTGGAAAAGCACTAAAAGGTATTCTGTCAGGCATCGACTTTAATAGGACTCCCATGGAAGTTGGATTGAATGATCAGCACTGGAGCAGCTATTTCCAGAGTAAGCCACAGTAGAATTGAAAAGCAAACCACAGAGAGCTTCTGAAATGCCCACATTCCACACTTTTCAGGGATAGCAAGAAGAGAAAATATGGATGGAAAAGCAAACCTGTAAGTGCTAAATTTATTTTAATTTGAGAAAGATTTTAATTTGTTGGGTTTTTTTCCCCATTTTTATTTGGTTGTTTGCTTGTTTATCGCTGCAGACATATACTAAAGACTCGCTTTAAGCATGCTCACAGTGTGAATATAGAGTTTTAGGGTTTATTATATGCCTGATCCTCTAGTGTTTCAAGCAGTCTATGAAGGAAATATACTTTCTTACTGCCTTGTTTCCTGCTGCCATGGCTCTGCAGCAGGCAGGATCACTGTTCTGCTTTCCCTCTGTGCACCAGTAGACTTACTCTAGTCTGACAAGATTGATGCACTCCCTAAACTGGAGTAGCAACAGCATCATCATTTTTTTTGTATGTTCAGAAATCCTGTTAAACATTTGTTTCTACCTGTCTCACCTGCTATCTCTGTTGGGCAAGGCAGGTCTGGAGCCCCTACTGGGCTTTATTAGTGCACAAAATTACATTCTTAGGAAGACGAAACTTGTCTTATTTTCAGAAAGCAGCCATGCCTATCCCAGTGAAATCAGTTATAGAAATGAGTTGTTCACTACTTATCACAGCAAATGTGGATTTGCTGTTGAGCACACATCAGAACTTCTCCCTCTGAGATGCATCTGGTTCTGTATCTCACAAGTCTTGAATTTCTGTATTAAAAAATCAGTCACCAGATACAGTTTTCATGCTTTAGTGAACCTCGTGCTGCCTCTGATGGCACGTCTGTTTTAAGATTTCTCGATTATGCATAATGCACTGTAGAGACCTTAAACCTAAATTAGATTAAATTACCTGTTGTAAATAACCTGGTTAGTTAAAAAAGATCTCAAAACCACCATGGTAATCACATAAGTAAAACATAATGAAGCAGTCAAGAACTCAAAACAGTTTAAGATTCAAAATATAGAAAACATGCAGTTTGGGAAAGGTAATGAGGAAAAAAGGAAAAAAATAGATATCCCATTTTCAATATACTGCCATCCTGTTAAGGAAGAACAATGAGACCATGACCATAAATACCATCATTACTCCCCAGGTACATACAAGCATCCATACTCTCATAATACAACAGTATATTGTTGTCTCTTGGTAAGATACAGTTTTGTTTCTTGTAGATGGGTTGCTGTAGCCACACACAATGAATGAAGTTTTCTGAGGATGGGCAGTCTTACCCACACATGCTGTAAAGGGAAACAAAACCTTTTTTCTGCCCTTAGTCCTTCCTGGCCTGTCCAGTTCCCCACCGCTTAAGAAAACTGTCCCATTTTGTTCTGTATTGTATTCATCGTTGTGAAGGAAGACATACAGCTATGACTCATGGAATCCTTTTCCAAACAGACTCGTAGATAAAAAATGACATGCACAATTAAGCCATTATTCTCCAAACATATAATAATAATAACAAAACTCACAGCTGTTTTGCCCTCTGCCTCCCCTCCTCCAGTTCTCTTGGCTCTCCAGGTTACTGGAAGGACCCATAGGTCTGCAGTGTCAGCAATGCCCCTTCTCCCAATATGACCTATCTGTGCAGAGAGAGGTAAATTACCTCAAAGAATCCTGAAAGGGGAGAGCAATAACCATGCTTGCTGGCACTGTCAATGATACAACTTCTTGAACAGGATAATTTCAGTGATTAAGGATGGGCACTGCTGCCATGTAGCTTTCTGCAGTGGGGTAAAAATTTATGCAAACAAGTTGTCTCAAATGAAACTACAAAATCCTTGAGCTTCATTTTGTGCTTCATTGACTAGGAAGTGAAAAGGCTTCCCCTTGTTAAATGAAGAATGTTTTGCTGCCAAACTTCTGCAGTTCCCTTGGACAATAAAAGGCAGGAGAGAGAATCTAAGGCAGTGTTTTCATGCACCCTTTCACATCATTTAACATCCCTCAGGCACGTGCACCAGCCTGCTCTACATGGGCACTAACAATGGAGTAAGGTGGTTGCCAGGGTTACCACAACCTGCCAAAAAAAATGGAAAACAAAAGTGAAAGAGCCCCACAGGCCAGCATAATTCCTGTCAAGCGTGTTGCCTCACATGCTGCCTTAAGCCGCGCTAGAAGAAAAGTCTTTGACAGGCATGCAAAAAGGAGAGCTGTGTAGCTGCTAACAGCTTAGTGTAAGAGACTGCTGATCTGCAGGTCGGAAAGACACCAAACAAATTTTGTCCCTACAAATGAGATCACATCTATTGGATACCTGAATAGAACTGCCTCAGCTAGGGAAATAATTAAGAAAAAAACAGTGCTAGACAATAAGCACATTAAAGTCCACAAATCAATAACTGGAAAATGTAGCATTGCAATCTCCTTTTTTTTTTTTTTTTTAGTACTTTTTTATTTTCTTGAACAGCATTAAAATGCCTTTCTTATATTATTTAATATCAAACCATAATTGCATTTGCTGTACTTTGGCTGCATTGCAAGGTTAATATAGAGAAGTACTTTATAGACAGGCTGTCTAAAAGACAATAAGTCTTCATAAAAAGAAGACTCTTTATTCATCACGGTCACTGCATCACATATGAGTAGGGGAAAGACATCTTAATTCTTTCAAGGCAACAATGCCCTGATACGGACTTCAGAAATGCAGGAACAAATCAGCAAAGAAACTGTCAGGAGTTAACAAAGTCTCCAACCAAATGCAAACTGCTGAATCACCAGTTATCTCTGTAAAGCCCTGACTTAGACCAGTAAATGCAATTCTCTCCACCGATTTTAGAGACCTCAGTGACTCCCTTGCAAGCCTACAGGACAGCCATTGAAACCCAGCTAGCTTGAATACCATCCTGAGGCTTTAAAAGAAGAGTAAAATCTAACTGATAAGGTAGTTTGATATCTGCCAGTCCATGACACCATCTAAGTTCCTTACCTTACAGAAAAAAGATAAGGTTTCTGTTCTAAACATAATTTTTTTTGTCCCTCTCAATAATTCAAATTATTTCTTTTTCAGAGGGAATAAGAGTAACAATGGGTTAGTAGCTTTGTATTTCCTTGATATATCTTTACTTCTTTAGGAATCTTAAACCTTTCCTTCCTCCCTCTGCTGTTCTAAACTAAACTAAATAGAGATTTTCTTTTTTCACCTCTTTCTGGAACAGATGTAAAGTAAATAGTTTCTATACTTAAAAAATACTTAACCAAAGGAAAAATTGCCATTCACTCACTACAGATGTCTGCTTAACTGACAGAAAAGAAGATATTAATATCTGATTTTTTTTTTCAATTAATGATATCCAAGACTGGCACTGAAATCTCCTTTTATTTCTAAGTCTTAACAAATGAACTTTCCCTCTCAGCACTAACTGATCGTGACTAGTATAATATTTTTCTTTATGTTTCTCCAAGCCACAGTTAGCATGATAGATGAACACAGCAAACAGGAGAGAAAATTATGCTCTCAGGAAATCTAATGAACAATACAATTGCTCCATGCCTGCAGGAAAATAAAGTCCGTGAAGTTCCTTTTCTATTGCATGTGTATTTAGTGGCAGCAGATTCAGTGACTTTATTTTATCTTTATTTTTCATTTTGAACTTGGGAATATTTGAAGCTGGGAATGTGACTCAGAGATAACACTTCACAAAATACAGAGGCATGTAAAACTTCCTGCGCCTGAAGTTCCTCAAAGATATTTGTCAGAGGCCTCTGTCTGGGTAAGAAGCAGAAGAGAACATATTCATTGAAGGTCAAACTGGTCACGGACTGGTAGATTTTCAAAGGGTGTTGGTATATGCCTCCTCTGCAAGATAATGTGTGAGATAGATTCCTGAGATGGTGCAGCAGAGGTGTTTCTGGAAGCTTGGCCAGTGTCTCTGGACAGAGCTGTCCAGCACTGTTGTATGTGTGTACTAATTCTCTGGAGTAAGATCACATGTACTTGACATAGTTCAGCAGACTGTCACCCACCTTGACCCTTAAGATTTTCAGTAGGAAACAGCTGCTTAGGTACCACAGTTTAATCTTTCACAGCATGCAAGAGATGTTAATGCTTGTTGTACACATCCTGAATGATCCTAGAGAAAACCTGAATGATGGTCACCTCGTCTGAGTATCTCACAGTTGTTACCACCATGGTTCTCAATTCCTGCCCATATATGAGTTTAACTGCATTTTCATTTTATTTATTTTTTCACATTTCATTCATTGCTTGCTTGGGTAAGGTTGCTGTGTTTTTTTCTGTTTTCATGACCTGGTTTCTGATACCCTCCTGAGACCTTCAGTCATCCTTGAGAGGCACTGATGCAGAGCACTGTAGAGATAATTTATTGATATGGTGCTCCTTATAATGCTTTAAAAGATGGCTACCAGATTTTTTATTGAAGGTACCCAGGGGACTGAGCCCTCTCTTTTGTTCTGCATTTGTATCATGTCCTGAGCATTTAGGTGTTAATCAGTGATTCTATGGTTCTGTGATTCTTTGTCAAAGCAATTATAACACACTTCTCACTATGTTACTTTCCATTTTCCCACAAAGTAGCTACAGAAGAGAGCGGTTAAAAAGCTTCATGTATCATATTTTGGATTAAAAGAATAATTAGAAATATATCAAAGAGGAAAAAAAATTCTATGGCATTGCTGGGAATATTAAGCTCCAAACATTTATGCTACCAAATTAATCACAGGCAAGAAACACCACACATGGGCCTGCCACCATCTCCAAGTGGCTGGATAGGTTCCTGGTATGGTTTTTATTTATCTGCTCACTCTTTCTCAGACATGTCTCAGGAAGTTGTAACAGGTCAGGAACCATTCCTCAAAGAGTTGGTGAGTGAAGCCATTTGGTTTTAGGGAGTAGAGTTTGAAAGTATGAAGCTGTGAGAATCTCTGCCTCATGTTGGTGCCAGAGATGTGACTCAGGTACACCTATTGACCAGCAGAGACACAGACAATGTCTCTCAGTGTGTGCAGGGGACAAAGGTTGGTGGGATTTACTGTATAAACCGCTTCTGACAAAGCTTGCCAGGCAGCTTGCCAAGAAGGAGAAAAAGAGAGGTTCAGAAGGTTCAAGACACGGTTATGCTGTTTCTGCTTTGGAAGCACAATGATGGGAAGGTATTAAGTGTATGCCATATGAATATCAGCAGCTGAGGCTGTTTGAAAAAGAGGATACTTTCACCAATATTTTTCCCCTATATCTACAAGAAAACTGGACTCTAAGCCTGGCTTTTTAATAGTCACAAAACTTACCTATAAATGGCAGTTTTATATTTGGAAGGGATTGTTAATAGATAGTAGGGAAAATCTTCCATCAAAAGAGAACCACCCTTATTTTAACAATTCATTTACCATGGACAAAAGCAGATGGATTCTCCCAGCCAAAGGGTTTCTCCCAAAGCAAGCATGAGTGGTGTTTTGTCTCAAAAGCAGAAAGAAATCTCAAAAAGTTTTCCATATGATTGTTTTGCTCAGTATATTACTCATGTATGTGTTCAGCTGAACACTTTAACTTCCAGTTAATCTAAGCCAAGCCTGAATTTGTGGGCTGTTGCAAAAGCTTGGGTTTGGCACAGAATTTGATGAAGATTTCTGCATAGAGGCTGGATGGAACTTTAGATAATAGAAGGATCTGTCTTCACCCTCTTGATACCATAATTCACACACAACCAAGGAAATAAGTATAATACTGCAGATGGAAAGAAGATCACATTTAAAGATCACATTCAATATAGAGAAGTAGAGGAGAAGATGAAGGTCACTGAAGAGACATTTAAATTTCTTCCTTTATAAGTAATCATGCATGTGAAATGTCTTGCTGAAAAAAATAGAGTATACCTGGAAAAGAAACATGAACTGTGGCTGTTGAAATATATACCTAAGTGTGAAATTTCTATATCACCCTCTTGTGATATATTGGTTTATGCAGGAAAGTGTCTCCTATTGTATTTTGTTTAGCTTTTTCAGTTGCTACTGTAGGCACTTTTTAAAATATTTTTTAGATTCTTTGTGGAAAAAGTAAATTAACAAATTATAATATAAAATCAGAAAAAGCTATTCACTGCAGGAGAATTCTAAAGCTCTCAAAATAATATAAATAGTAAAAATGCATCTGAATTTTGAGAAATCCAGTGATGAAACCTATTCAATATTTTGAGAAATCCAGTGATGAAACCTATTCAATTTTTCACACACTTTCCAAACATTAACAAAAACTTAATTTGACAAATATAAAACCAAAAATAAATATGAACAATTGTCTGTGTTCTTAATTGACCGGCCTCATTATTGTACCTAATCTTTTTTCATGGGGATTTTGAAGATCTATGTAAATTGGCTCATAGATTTAAGGATTGTGATACATGCTTTAAGATATACATTTATTTTTTATTTGTGTAGGCTTGAAAATCTGATTCTGAAACAAATCATGAATTAACTTACTATTTACCTGTTTATTATCTCACACAACCAGTAAATATTCATATGGTTTCATTTTTTACGCATACAAGAAAGTCAAATATTTCTGGTTCTAAACTTTATTTAATCTCTTATGACTATTTCAGACACAAAACCTTCTGACACTAACTATACAAAGAGAGAATAAAAATCCTTCTTTTTTTATGGGGGTACCAATTTTTATTCCTTTCCACTGAATAAATGGCGAGAGGACAAATGATGAGAAAATTAAGAGGAGAATAATCAGAACCTGGGTGTTAGTCTGATTTCTTGGGAATTATGTGGTTTCCTGGAGATATTTGCACCTGTGATTGCTTCAGGACTGTCTACCTATTTGCATTAAGAAAAAAATAAATAAAGACCTAGATTTAAGCTATGTTTACTTTAATAATGACCAGAACATATGGCCCTGCTAAGGTCCAAGAACTATGGTTGTAATAAATGCCACACAGTGGGGGAAAAGGCCACTGACTCTTGAAAAACTGCATGAGCATTTAAAGACAATTTTCAAGTGATAGACAACAAGGCTGAAGTGTTTTTTGAAAGTGCCTACAAATGTTTATTCATGGTGCTGTTCACTCTCCACAGCTATGCAGGGAAAGCAACTTATACATATGCAAATAGAGCTGAACTCTGCATTTGTATGTGAAATTACCTGATTGACATTTCAAATCACTGTGTCTTGTGCAGTTACTAGAGTTATTCAATTGCCTCTATTTAAAAATTCATCCTTAAAGCACAATTTTGATGAAAATAAAGAGTATATCCAGGCATCCTCTATCAAACTTTGCCTTCTTTCAAGATTCATTGCAATACCCTATATACTACTTGATTGAGATTGTACCTATAGAGAAGTAATTGTGTTACAATTGTAAGGCATGCATTTCTTTTGATGTAGGAGCCCTTTACTATGAAAGACATTAAACATAAATGACAGTATAATTCAGCCCTGGTTGCCATAAATTATTCATTTTTTCTTGAGTACCTGGATTTGAACAATTGAAGAACTTTGCCTCCTCCAGTAGAAGTCTCTGCTGTTTCCCAGCATTTTTCACATAGTTTTTTGGTCTTAGCCTTCTAATAAGAAAAACCAGTTTATTTCTCAACAGAATTAAAATTATGCTTCCCGTTCATGTCTTTGTCTGGTCAGTTTATGACACGCAGTGTTCAGAGTACGTTTTGTCTGGGCTGGGGTTCACATCACAGTGTCACACATCTAAGCTTAGGTGCCCTAGCTCAGGGGAGAACTTTGGCTCGGTGAGGGTGCCCACACTCAGGTGGGAGGTTTCTTTGCTCCTGTAGAAGCAGCTGGAGTTTGGGCAGGATACCCTATCCTAGATGCCTACCTGCAGGCAGCTGAGTCAAGTCTATCCACAGTAAAGGCAATGAAATCTGTGAAAGGACTCAGATGACCGAAAGTGGTGCCTAGTGCCTTTTCTCTGAGTGAGCAGCTGTTTCCTTACATGCCATGGCTATATTAACAAGATATACAGAGACTGTAGTGGTAATTCAAGCATCCTACACACCTCTAAGTAAGGAAAAGGTTTCTTCCTCTAATAGCTGAAACCCACCCCTAGTGCATTTGGAAAAAATCTCTAAAATGAAGCGGTCAGATAAGAAATGCAGACAAAGAAATGCATCTTAATGCCTATCCACACTGGTGGTTTCCTTTCCTTAGCTGTATTCCAACTATCTATCTTGTAGCTCAACAAGCTTCAGCAGTCAAAAACAAAGGATAAAGTGAGCACTGATTTGCTTGACACTCTTATGTATACCCATTTTCAGTTTTTCATAGAAATGAAGGATGACTTTTATCTTAGTGCTGTTGTGTTATATTTGGCTACAGCCCAGCTGAAGCATGATCCAAAGGGTATCCATGGCCCAAGTTCCTCATATCCAGTTTTTTTCCTTAGACTCATTGAAAGTCAATTAGGAAGAGCATTCAAACTCCTCCTAGATACATTGTCATGGAAATATCTCTTATTCAGCCTAATTGTTCAACGAGTTATTGTACTACCGTGAATAATTTTATGCAAAATAAACACAGATGTCAAAAGTACAGTAAGAAGATAGCCAAGTTTTATTATGGCATGAGGAATTTTATTTATTATAAAATATTTATTTAATGATATTCACCTTCCTTTCTTCAGTTTACCAGTAAAGAAGTCTGTAAAATCCTGTAGCTTCTATGTTATTTTATCATCTTCTCAAGAAAACACACACAGCTTTGCTTTCATTAATTAGAGGAGTCCAGGAAGATCATGCTTATTCTTTGGAGGTATTGCTTCAACAACTTGATCCTCAAATATTTAGCCACAAGCCTCAGCAGGACATACTGTACATGTGCAAAATTTGTGGCGCAGTCATAACTTCTGAACTTTTCATTTATACTGTATTGTATCAAAATTATTTCCTGGAAGATATCAGGGGCATTCTGGCTTTTAATAGCAGCTGCTGACCAAACTCACTTAGGGGACTTGAGCAGGAAGAACATATACTAGAATGAGACTTGCAAACTAGCAGTGTTTTTAATTAGCAGCTTTCCTTCATTAGAAAAGGATTAGGGAATAGAGGAGCTGAAGGCAAATAAGTATCTATGAGATGCCTAACAATAATGAGTAATTGGTGGCAGAAAAAGACTGAGTATATACTTATGTAAATTAAAAGTGTTCTCAAGCTTAGCTCTCTACCTGCTAATTGTCCTTCTTTTATGTAGCGTTCACTAGATATCAACACTAAGCTGAAGTTCACACACAAGCTAATTCAGACAGTAGAAGTCCCACTTAGAATGTCACAGTACTGCCATGATGGCATCTATCCCTGCTTCCTACACCTCAGTGCCACTCCAACTGAATTTAGCTGGTTTTGGATTGGAGATTATTGCTCCTTCTCATACATTTATGGGGATTTTATTAATGTATTTGTAGTGTTAGTATAGTTCAGACTTCCTTGCCAATGTTATTAAAAAATATCTTTCTAGATTTACTGGAATGCTACAAAATTTGTCTCTTTTTGGACATCTGTGTTCCTACCTTTCTGTGAGTTTTTCCCTTGTGGTGGATTATATATCATCTTCAGACTTTTAAACAATCCTGTATCTTGCATGTTATGCTGGAATACACTGCAGATTGCCATCTGAAAAATAGCAATGGGATCATTTGAATGGACTAATTTTTGTTGTCTCGCTATTGGGGAGATTCTTCTGCTGGTGAATCCCAAGTAAGGGACAGTGCTGTTGTGCTGCCTCAAATATCACACTTGGAACTTGACATATTTCAAAGGAAAGGAAGATTTCCAGTGATTTCAAAACATTCTGTTACTTTGGAGTATAAATAAATGGAATATTTAACAGAATAAGGGATTGATATGAGTCTCATAATAATCCATTCTTAGTTTAAAAGGTGTTATTTGTTAAATGAGCATTCCTAGAAATTTGTAGATATTGACTTAATAAATGTGCGTATTCATATACGAGTTGCACAAAATGCCATTGTTAAATAGTGTTGAAAAGTGAGACTTTGACTCTGGATCTAAGAGAGACCAGTCAGTACACTATTGTAACAAGACAGGTTTAAATTTGTACCATCACAGTGTTTTGTTAAAGTCTTTATTTAAAGAATATTTCTTCTTTTGATGTTCTTGCTCATCTTCCTGTTCTTGCTCTCATCTTTTGTCACTAGAACAAGACATCTGAATTTCAATGCCCAACATGGGCTTGTGAGATATCACAGCATAACTAAGCTGTGCTGCTTTCACCTTTTCAAAATTCAGTAATTTGAGTGTCTGAGGCTGTGGTTCTTTCTGGCAGCTGCCGACTTTGCAAGAACAGAGGAGATCAGTCAATCAAAGTCTAGAATAAGTAAAAGGTCAGAGGAGTCAATACATTGCTGTCCTTCACAGGCTGTGTGAGGTTCTAAAAACCCATTCGTGTGATATGAAAGGGAGAAAATATCTGCGTGACTCAATCACATAATATGGAACATAAAAGAAATAGGAAATAACACCAGCATAGCCATTTACATTTTGCTTTTACCTTCTGCATTAGTATCCCCTTCTAAGGCTCTAACAGATAACTGGACAGATAAGTGATGTTTCTGGTAATCATAAAAATGGGTTGGCATCCAGTTATAAAAGTTTTTTTCTTGTTTCTTATTGTTTCTATCAAATTTTATTTTAAAAATACGGCTTCAGGCTTGAAGCTGTACAGATGTTACACTGACAAGGATCAGGCTAGTATCTGTACTAATCAGGTTTCACAATGATAGGAAACACTTTAAAGTGCCTATTAAGGCGGTCCATATTTTCTCTGTCTAGCACTTTTTTCTTCAAAAACAAAACAAAAAAATCTTTCATTTTCTCACTCCAGTTGTAATTTAGTGGTATCGTCATTTTTTTTTTTGCAGATGTCTCAAGTCATCTCATTCAGAGAGCTTATAAGACCTGATCATCTTCCTCAGATGCTTGACTTCCATCAGTTGAAACCTCCTGGGTACAAAAATATATTGTTACTATTGATGAGGAAAAATAAAAGCAGGAGCCTTAAATACAGAGTTTTTTGATGTCAAGGGGAAACTTCATAACCTTTCTGCCTCCTTCTCCAGACCCTATTTGGTTGTAAACTCTTAAGTATTTAAAATCACCCTCCAATGGGACAAAGTCATCAACTTTGCTTCTAGGACAGTTGATAGAAAAGTGGGAGAAGCGACTGACAGACCAGAAGGCTGTGCTGCCATTCAAGGAGAACTCTCCAGGATAGGGAATTGGACAAAAGGAACCTAGTGAAGTTCAGCAAAGGCAAGTGTGAGGTCCTGCCTCCAGGGAGGAATAACCCTGTACAGGCTAGGGGCTGACCTGCTGGAAAACAGCTCTGCAGGGGGGTTGCACTAGTTGGTCTCCAGACATCCCTTCCAACCCAAACCATTCTGACACTCTCTGAATCTGTGATACCTTTTTCACAACTGTTGGAAGGGGAAATTTGTCTCTATGAAAAAGGGAGCCTGCCCACATCAAAGAAATCTAGCAGTCTGTGTAAAGGTCACCAAAGGCACCATTATCAAAGTCAAAGGACTAGGTAAATCAAAATAAAAGGCACTAAGTATTACCTATTACACATAGAAAAGAAGATATTATTTCAAGCTGTTATACAAATTACAAATGATTGGCCTAAATAATTTTTCCATGGAGCCATGGCAGTATTACCTCCTCTGCTCTCAGTCTATTTATTTTTAATCCTGAGCTCATGTTCAGGGTCTCTTCAGATGGCAAAGCAACTGCTGCCTGACTACATCATGAAATGGAACACCTCATCTTAAAACAAGCTGAGCTCATTTCATGATATTTGCTAGGCAAATGCAATGAGCCTTTCATTGTATAATCTTCTGAGGTTTAATTTTCTACTTTTATTTAGTAGCATGAATCTAGGATTGGCATTTATAAGGCTTCAGCTTTTGGAAAACTATCAGTATGGTTGCTTCTCCTCACACTTGCACAGAAAAGTACACACAAGTGCTTTATGAGCAAAATCTATTCATGTTTTTTGAGATAGAGCCATCATATTGATGAGTTTATCTGGAGATTTGGGGGTATTTTTCTGCTGAATTAGAAACTTTTGTCATCTACATAGTGGATATGTGGGATATACTGTTGAATTATTCAGGGACTTATTGGATCTTGTATTGGCTTTTGCCATAAACAACTTATTTTAATGTAGGTAGACATGAAGCTTCTAATGAAATTGATATGATTTTAAATGGATAACCATTAGCATAAATTTATACAAGACTGAAGAAAATTGTCTGTAATTTTAAACCTGAAAACAAAACCTTTAAATAGAGCTTGGAAGTCCTTTTCATGCAGTCATCCTACTGTGTACTTAGTAGCCATTGTCATAACTGGGACAGCGAAGCAAGTGAATGATTGCTTTGTTCTACAAGGACAAATTCATATTAGTTTTCCATTCTGAAACCACTGTGCAGGTCAATCTTTTTTTTTAAAAAAATAGCTGAGGTAATGTCTTCAGTGTTACAGCTACTGCTAAGAGAATAGTGAGGCTCCTGTTCACATAATATTGCTGAACAACTACTTATTAGAGTGATAACCTCTATTTCTAGGGTGGATAAAAACTGTGTTGGAAAGTACCTCTGGAGCTGATTAATTCCAATACCCTATTCAATACCAATTGAATTTAGGTGAGGTTGTTCAGAGTCATAATAACTTTTGGAAACTACAAGTGGGCATTACAGACTGAGGGTCTGATCAGATTTTTCACTTCTATCATTTTCCCCTCAGATAACTTGCATTTTTAGAATCATTAAATCATAGAATGGTTTGGGTTGGAAGAGACCTGCAAGGTCACCTAGTTCCAAATCCCCTGTCATGATCAGGGACACTGGATTGCAACACAGGTTGATCAGTGCCTCTTCTGTTCTGACTTTAAACATTATTCCACTGATGGGATATCCATAACTTATCTGGGCACCCTGTTCCAGTATCTCACCACCCTCACAGTCAAAAATTTGTTCCTAATGTCTAATATAAACCTACCCTCTTCCAGTTTAAAGCCATTTGCCCTTGTCCTATCACCACATGCCCTTGTTATAAAGTCCTTCTCCAGCTCTCTTGCAGGGCCCCTTCAGGTGCTGGAAGGCTGTTCCAAGGTCTCTCCAGGGCCTTTTCTTCTCCAAGCTGAACAACACCAATTCTCAGCTTGTATTAATAGGAGAGGAGCTCCAGCCTCATGGCAAAGGTCTTCAAAAGTACTGCTGTCTTGAAGATAAGTGCTCAAGTAGCTCTTGTGTACATTAACAGAAAGTCAGAGGAGCAAGCTGGGGAGTTCAGAGGTAGATAAATGTCAAAAGATCCCAAGGAAGAAGGTCCATATGAGGCATGGGACAGGCAGAACAAATGAGGAAACTATCAGGCAACAAAAGAATGACTGAATTTTCCCCTCTGTTGTCTGCATGTCCCTATCATTTGCACAAATGATAATTTGAATCATTAGATTTTTTTATGGGCAGACTTCTGGAGATATATATCAAAATAGAGTTTTCTGAATAATCAAGGCAGAGCTTTGTCTGTTGAACTGTGCTACATGCTTGGGCTATGTAAAAGTGACTGAGATCAAGAACAACTCTCACCTCAGTTCCCATCCCCAGTTCCTTTCCCATTCTCTCTTTCAGTGTGAGTTTACATGGCACAGGGACTCCAGGAGTTACTGAGGTGGATTGTGATCCTCACTGAAGAAGTAAAAAAGGCACTTGTATGTGTGATTTGAACAGAGAGAGGGCTGTGATCTGCCAGCACAGGGAGCAGCTGCCACCGCTGCAGTTCATGGAGGGAGAAAGTGTAGTGACTGCAATGAAGGAAGGGGATTGTCACACATGAAACCTGCCTGCCCATAGTATGGAATTGGGAACCATGACCGTAAAGGACAGCATTCCTGGAACTAGAGATGTTATAAGCTTTAATAGAAACATTTAAAATGTCCCCTTAAAGAAAATAATGTTGAAGCTGAAAGAGCTGGTACAGTATTTCAGACAGGAGTCACATAAGATTGCACATGGGAGGAATGGAAGTATTATAATGTGGTTAAGCAAATTCTGGGAGCTGATCCTAACTGAACTTCTGAGTGCTTACATGTTTGACCATCATTTGAACACCCTGTGTAAATAATCTGATTTGAATTTATAAAAAGCAGAAAATTCAGTCTGTAACTACATCCTTAGCAGCCGTCTCCTGCTGAGTCTTTTTATTTCCTCCCACATGGTATTTTGGATCAAAACGCTTTGGAAAAGATGAGCAATAATATCTGGGCATGATGATAAAGAAAGGGATGCCTGTTCCCAAAGTGACAATCAGGACTGTGTTTTTGTTCAAACAAAAGACATATTGGCTACTGGGAGACTCAAGAAGGCCCTCAATGGTCTGCAGGAGCTTTTGAACTCTGTATAAACATGAAAAAAACCAGTGACTTTGTTTGGTGAGCTAGAAATAATTCAACAGCACAGATGAATCATATTGCTTTGTCTGTAAGGAAACAGAGGGGGTCTTACTAAAGAAAAATAAAAACAAAAGCCTTCTTCACTGGATTTCGTTTAGCTGAAGCAATAATGTTTCAAAACAGGTAGAAAACATGTTTATACACCACTTTTGCCATGGCATTGTATGCTTCTATGTCCAGAAAACCCCATAGTAGTGTTTGCTTGCACATTTGCGTAATTCAGAGCTCACTTTGGCAGTGCTCAGAAATATCCTCCTCAAGGCAATGATTTTTCTGTCAAAAGGTTTCCCTGTTAAATAAATGTTAGAAACACTTATGGAATTATCACATTTTACTTAGTACAACAAACTTTGCTTTCTTATTTTCTCAGTTCTGTTGTTGCAAAGGCAATGATTGTTTCCAGTCCTCTCTGAAAAATACTTATATACAGAACTAGTATATTACTGTTTCCATGGGAAGTAGAAGATAATTTATATGATTTAATAAGAAGGTTCTTTGAGATATGCCATTGCATGTAACATTCAGCTGATGCTTATGATGGAATAATCTCACAAAAATTTTTCCTTTTAAAAGGATATTTATATGTTACTTATGTATCCTCCCTCTGGACTCACTGGATAAACAGGGGAAATTCCAGGAGAAAATTTATCTAAATTAATCTGAACCATTTTAAACTTTTATCATACAGTGGTACCTCTGAGAATAGAGAGATTTGATATTTCAGCCTTTCAAACATACAAATTTAAGTGAGGTGAATCACTTCTTAGGGCCTAAGAGGGCTTTTTATTTTCTTGTTCTACACACTTTTTATGCTTCAAATTTTCCCCTCATAATAATTTAAAGAGTAAAAAAAACATGGATCCATGATAACATGATTTTTACAGGCATTGTCATTATAGTCCAATGTATCTACACTTTCCTTTCAAGAGTTATTTAGGTCATACAATAATCTGCAAGGGAACATGAGACCAACAGTCTCAGAACTTGCCACTAAAAATATTTGCATGAATAAAGCAAATATAAAATACAAAATACAAAAATGTATTTTGGTGTGCATTAACTCTTCAACACTTGCCTACAAGAAGTCATTCTTTATTTTTCTTTTACACATATTTTTCAGTGTTATTTCTGTCCTCACAGTCAGAAGCTAAGGCAGAAGAGATGGAAGAGGGTTTGGGGTTTTTTTTCTGCTTTTCTTGCTGCTGCAATGATATTTTTGAACAGCTGGGAATACTTGTCTACCAATTTCACTGTCTGATGGCAGGGTCAGTGTTAGCTGTAGCCAGCTCATCCATCTTGCTGCCCTGCTCTTGCACAACAATGGGGGTTTCATGCTATTTTCCCTTTTCCTGAGTTTGACTATTCATCATGAAGGTGGAAATAATGGCCCTAATGGCTATCAAGTCCCTCCCCTGCTTCCCCTCCTGGTTGCTCAATGTGACCCTTTCATTCTCTTGGCCACACAGACACAGAAGCGTCCCAATGGCAAAGAACTGTCTGCTCCTAAGCACACTTTACATTGATCCCCTCCTATTCTTCTTCCATCCTTGCCTTAAAGGAAGGAAAATTACAATGGGGAAAAAAAAAAACCCCAGCATCTAAGTCCAGTAAGTTTCCACTGTCCATGATGTTCTTGACCCAGGCAATTACCCTCCCCCACCCTTATTATTCATTTCATTTGGATGATTAAATTAAGCAGAAAAGGTTATTTTGTTGGAAAAGAGCCTGTATGAGTTGCATGAAAGCTGTCACTGTTCCGTTTTGGCTTAGTTTCCTCTCTGGCTCCCAGTAGCTAGCTGCCATTCCTCTTTCACTGAATTTCTAGCTTCAGGCACCTCTCTAGTCCTCAAGATCTGTATTTTTTTATTTTTTTTTCTTTTCAAAAGTGATCATGACATTCCTGAATCTGGAGCTATTCCCCTGGCTGTGAAGCCTTCACTGTTGTTTTGATATTGATGAATACTGCTTGCTTTCTATTGTTTCCCTTCTGGTCCGCTATGGCGTTAGAGGTGCCTGAGGCTGGAGAGAGGTTGGAGATACCACACCTCACACTGGTACTTCATGCATGTGAGAGGGTAATGGTTCCTGTCCTGGGAAATGGATTTTTTTGTCTTCAATCAGTGAGAGACCATATGAATTGTACGGCTGACCACCACTCTGTTTTCTTGCACAGCTCCTTTGGTTTGCAGCTGTCCTTGCGTGCTCCGCAGAGATAGCTTTTGTGTGTAGACAGTTATTGATTAAATCCTGGGCTCTTTAAAACAAATACATTAGTGAGTGTAAAGACATTAACTGGGAAGGTTTTTCTTTTGGTATTTGGTATTTGCTTTTTAAACAGCAAAATGCAAAATCAAAATACTTTAGATATTTACATATTGTTTTAACTCTCTAGAAAAGAACAAAACAGAACAGGATTCATAGAGCAAAAACCCTGATGTATCTTAGTTTGTCAAAGATTGTGAAATTTTGGAATTTTTGAAATTATATTTTGGAGAAGAAAAATTAACCTGATTCTTTTGTTCCACTCAAGTAACAATGATGACATTATAAATTAATAACAAAAATAATTTTCAGAGGTTTTTTAACAAAATTAAAAGTACTTCCTGTGTTGGATGTTAGCTAGTGTTGCCTATCTCATTGGATTTTTTGCAATTTAAAATCACAGGCTATTTAAGAAGTAGGTAGCATAGAAAAAAAACATACATACTCTTTCATCTCCAAAATTTTGGTGGAAGAAGCAGAACATAAATGGCATAGTAGGAACACCAACAACATGGATAAATTTAATCGCTCCAGGATACTAGTTTTGCTTTCTCTATTCGCCTGTTTCAGGGTGAAGGAAAGCTACATTGTCTTGACTATCCTCCTTCATTAGAGCAGAATGATGAGCTGCTCCTAAGAAGCACAGTTGTA
The DNA here is from genome assembly GCF_971803275.1 of Cyanistes caeruleus. Taxonomy (NCBI): domain Eukaryota; kingdom Metazoa; phylum Chordata; class Aves; order Passeriformes; family Paridae; genus Cyanistes; species Cyanistes caeruleus. The sequence continues at coordinate 21,256,258 of NC_141704.1, read as the reverse complement.
TGGAAGAGCACTGCTGATGTTGGATTTTTCTATTGCTTTGCAGCATAACCTCTGTATTGTTCAGCATATAATGCCCCTTTTACAAAATGTTGATATGTGACATCCCTTCAGCATACCGGATTTTTAAAGCATCAATATTGACATCTCTGGGTTCACTGGAATATGTAATGGACTGCAGATATTGCCTTATTATATTAATGAAGGCAAAAACCATTCCACAGCTTTCTCAAGTGTTTGATCTATCGCCTCTGGCCACGCAGTAGTTTCCAGTGCCAACATGCAATCTATAGATGGATCAATCAAGCATGCTAATATGCAGTGTTCCCACACAGAGTAGCTCCACTTAGTCAGAGAATAATAGGTTTTGATGCTGTTGTACATCTGACACATTCTGACCTTGTTTAGCATCCCCTTTGTCAGGGAAATGTCTGCTCAGCTGCTGTGTGGCAGCACCTCTCCACTGCGATGGGCAGAAGCTTTTTGGGGCTTGGCACAGCCTGTGAGGACCGAGAGGAGGGAGTAGCCCAGCCACTCTTCTGCTCAATCCCTTCCCTGCTGCCAGAGAGGAGGGCAAAGGAGCACGGCAAGAGAGCAGAGCCAAGTGGGCCCACAAACCTTCTTGTTTTGGGGGTAGCCGAGAACCAAACCATAGTCTTCATTTTTTTAAACTACAGCAGATCTGCCTTGAGAAAGAAACTGAGCAAACTGATGTCTTGCCATGGATTTGTGGTTTAATTTTGATGTAATTTGAAAGGGAATACAAAAATTTAAATACTCTCCAAAACTTCTGACAGATGAAAAAAAAAAGTGATGAAAATCTAATTTTTATCTTGCTCAGAGCTTTCACTCCTGAAGATTTAAATATTAATTTCTCAAATAAAATGACATTTCCAAAAAATTCCAAACAGTCTGTTCAAAATATTTTAATCTAGTTTTCTTACAATAAGCTCAGGAGAATGAACACAAATTTTAATTAATTCAAATATATCATTTTGAAAACATTTTTTGAATCAACATATTTTATTTCCTATACTGAGGACACAGTTAATCAGGCAAACAAATATTGTGGCTTATTGACTCTTACATTGTATTTTTTCTGTTAATTAAATTTATATGAAGAGATTATTTGGAATAAACTCACATAGCCAAAGATGAACTATTCTTAGTTCTCTTAATATAGTTTGGAAATAAAAAGATTTGATGTTTGCTTTTGATATCTTTAAATTTAATTTTATCTGACACTGATAATCTGAATAAATAAAACTGACTGCTCAAAGGAGTTTCCTTGCACCTTCCAATAGCTTTGTTTTCAAATTTTTTCTTGTTTTTCCTTTTCAGTTTTCACAGTTTTCACAGTCTATAAATGTTAAGCTATAGTGCAATGTCACATTTCATTTATTAAGGGCATGACAGAGATTAATAAAATGCTGGACAAGCTACAAGTGATAAGAATTTCGAAAGCTCCACTCTAAAATTGAATGAAGTGGAGATAGAAATTGAAGACATGGAGATAACAATTGATGGACAGAGTCTATTCCAACTGTGAATACCAAAGAAGACTGTAGAACACTGAGAAATTGAATTGATCACCTGGAAAATAATGTTAGAGTAAGGAATATCAGGTGTGAGAGCTGAAGAAGATGAGCTAATCTTTTCTGAGAGGATTACAAGGGCCAGAAAGGAGATATAGTTTTTTAAGTGTATGGCATACATGGTCTCTCTTTGCTCTAGTGCCATCAATTAGCAAACACACAAATGCAGTGGTGTGCCTCTTTCAGCCTCCAGCAGACAAACTAAACATTAAAAAGCATGTAGGGAACTGAAATTAGGAATGGCATAGCTCTAAAAAAATTCAGAATGATGAAAAAATTGCAAATTAAGTGGGACCTTTTGGCTGAACCAGAATCCAGGTAACAGAGCTCTAATGGAGCATTTACTACCATTTTGTCAGGAAAAGCCCATACTTGATTCTAAGAAAGTCAGAATAATTCCCTACCTTATATTTTTCTGTGCTGTGTCAAAGTTTAATCTCTTAAGGTTAACTTGCCAAGGCATTAGATTCAGGTATTTTTGCTCCCTCTACATCAGACATACAGATAAAAGATAACTGTATATAGACTGTAAAAAATGGCTTTGATTCAGCTGCTGAAGGTTTTATTTTCAATAATGTAGATTTTCATTGCCTTTTCTCTCAATTCTTAACTGCTATTGCCACAGAGCTCATTTAGCTGAATTTATGTGATAAGTTAGTATTACATTTATTATCATAATTATCATGTCTGATTAATCTTGCTTATTCTGGAAAGTCATGCAAGTTTCTTACTGGAGGGCATAATTTCAAATTTTAATATTCATGTATAAGACAGCTGACCTGAAGATTGAAAATAATTAATCTGGAATAAGGGAGACTGTGGCAAATTAAAGGCAGGTATGCTGGGATGGTTTCAATATTCAGTGTTGACTGAAACAGGATGAAGATAGATGTGGTGTGAAGTCAGAGGGCATGGTGATTGCTGGAGCTGCAACCATCAATCCAACACCACACAGCAAGGTTTTAAGCACTTTACTTTCAAATTTGTCTGAGATGATAAAACATATTTTTTGGTCTATCCCCAAGCTCACTTAGGTACCTCTGAAGATGTCATTTGTTCTGGCTTATAAAAACCTGCTGAAATGAGCTCAGAGAAGGATTTGACTTTATTCAGTCTTTCACTAAAATTCAGTAGTATAGATGATGTTGTTTCCATCAGGTGATCACAATCTTTTCCTCTTGTCATCCCAAATTAATCTGTGTGTTAAAATAATTAACCTATCAATATTCTTTGGTGTTGATATTTTTTTTCCATTTGATACTTCTCTGCATAAATGAACAGGAAGATAGTTCCTTCCTCTTCTGTATTATTATTTATGAAGTGGGGAATTACTAGTTGTGCAGGCTAATTTTAATTTTATTTTCACTGACAGGAAGAGCAAAAGAACCAAACCTGAGAGTTGTAGTCTACAATCTACAAAGTTCTGGAGCATTCACCAGTGGAAGTAGCATTGCTTGTAGTATAAAGCATATGAAGCATGGACTATTTATTGAACCTGATTTTTGCATTTCATTTTAGTAATCTTATCTATTCAGACAACACTAACTTCTTAACTGTTGGTAGACACTCTCTAAGCCTATATGTAGACTCCCCTGGCTGAAATTTTCTCAGAAAAATGCAAAAAGACAGAAATTTACCAGAAAGAAGAAACTGGGACAGAATTGTTCCATAAATATGTGTTTGCGGGCTACTTATGAGTGCATTGCTTGCAAACAAGTCTACCTAGACTAACAGAAGGGAGAAAAAATTAAAAATTATAAAAATAAGGAAATCAAAATCACAGGCTAGTTGTGAAGAGGCTTTGGGATGTTTTCTTCATGTCTTTATGAAGACTGAGTTTCACAAGTACTGCAACTTCTGACTTTACACTGCTTCTGCTCTGTATGTTTTGCATGTATTTCACTCCTTTTTGTGGGTATCTCTTGGCAAACAGAATGAAACTGCTTACCATCCCACTGATATTTATTTTATTTTTATGATGGGAATAGTTTGACAATTAGTTATAGACAATTAGTTATTAGTTAGACAAGTAGCTATTACTCCATTTAGTTTTGGTTAATTTCTTTTGCTGATGTTTGTAAAAATTACAATTCAGATTCAAATGGCTGACTTACAAAATTTTCTAAAATTGCAAAATTCAGCAGTACCAAAAAAAAAAGAAAAAACTTTTGGAACTCTTATGCCTCAGAGAATGGTTTATATGTTTTTTCTGCCCCTGGTTTTAAAGTATGAGTTTATATGGTCTTGCTGAATTACTGAAGTGATGTTTTATCTGTATTTGTTTTCTGTGTCTATTAAAGATTAAAAATGTCTCCAGGAAATTATCTTGTAGGCTAAGACTTTCAGATTGAACGTGGTAGCAGATTTCAAGGTCCTCAGTCAGATAATTCACTCTTCTTGCTACATGAAAATACAATTTTCTTCTCTGAGGGTAAAGCTGGAGATCTCACACATACACTGTCATAGACAAAATGTAAAGTTTTAATTGGGAAGAATAGTTTGAGTAAAGTGCTCTAAAACCTTGCTCTCTGTGCCCAGCGGAGAACTGTCTCCAGGGACGTTGTACCTCCTTCCCATGTGCCCAGCACAGCAGTATCCAAGATGGTTACTCAGTAAGACTCCTGTAAAGGGTAGATACATCAGCAAACATGGGGAATATCTTTGCTCACAGAGATAGGACAGTAGAGAGCAGCTCAAAGACTGCTTGCTAGACTGGTTTGCTGAAGGCATCTTGAACCAGGAGATTTCATTGGCATTTGCGAAACTAATAATGAAAGTTCATCTAAAAGATAAATGTGCAGTATTTCATTAATATTTTACACAGCAACAGGGCTGTAGTAAGTCTTGAAAAATTTAACAGGAATTAGAGATCTGTCATTTAAAAAAATACAGTTATTTTAACCTTTGTTCATAAAGTCTGCATGCCTTTTGTACAAGATGTGAAGCAGAAATGCAGAGCGTTAAATGGCATCTTTTCTCCAGAAATCATGAAATTTTCCATGTTGAATCATGATTTTCAAAATTTTTCCAGGCCAATTTGTAGAGAGTGGAGATATGAATACCATTTTAGACAGCCATCCCCTGCTCTCCTGTCTGAATTTCTAAACCTTTGGCGATTAAGATATTACTGGCCTAAACCAGTCACAGTAAATCAGTCCTGAAGGCTGATAGAAGTTGAGGTCACTGTTTCAAGGAAGAAGGGATGCTATGAAAAGAAAATGAATATATCAAACTCATTTTACATCACATATATTCTTAGTATTCACTATTACACATCTTTCCCTCGAAGGCCAAAGAGAAAGAGCTAATAAAAGTAGCACAAAGTTGCAGAACAAAATTATAATGCACTAGATTAGTTCATAACAGTCCATTTACCTTCAGATTTTATTGCAAGATGGCAGTATTTTAGCAGAAGGCTTTTAGCTGAATGCTGGAATTCTGTGCTGTGAACTGTGAAACATTTATTTTAAATATTTATTGCTCCATTGAAAAAAAAATGTTGGTAAATGTGTTTTAGAAATTGTCAGTTCAAATAATCAGCTTTGCTTCTTTACCAAGGAATGCACTTTTGCAAAACTGAAAATATCTGCTGTGTGACTTCCATGATGCTGAATGCAGTGTTTGTGTGGGGTGGAAGCTTGTTTTCACACTTGTGCACTGTCAGGTCCTAAACCCTTAATTCGTCTTGATTTGCCACTGTGAGGGATTTGCCACAGCATTTTCTGAATGAGAAGGCAGATGCTATTATTGGGCCATGTTCTACTCCTTGTAATATTTGTGTCAGCACTTTGTTCAACTGAGAGAAATTATATGCCTTGAATTGTGCCAGGGGTTATGCCAAATCCTTCATCCAAACTGTTTTCAACGCAAGAACGTTTGGCAGTAATGTTAACTTTGCAGAAAATGCAGATCTCTTGCAGTTATTCTGGTAAGCCCCAGGGTTTGTGGCCTGTCCTGTGGGATGGTGCTGGCTCCTGCCTCTGAAGGTGTCATGGGCTGTGGGACACGCTGTGTATGGGAGGAGAGGAACTCTGGGGCTGCTGAAGGTCTGTAGGTGTGTGGGTTTGGCTGAGGTAGAGTTAATTTTCTTCACAGTGCCTAGTGTGGGGCTGTGCTTTGGATTTGTGCTGCAAATAGTGTTGATAATATAATGAAGCTTTTTCTACAGCTGAACATGGCTAGTGAAGAACCAAGGCCTTTTCTGCCATGTTGGCAGCGGGGCCGGGGGTGCAGGGGAAGGTGGGAGACGCAGCTGGGACAGGTGACCCCGACTGATCCAAGGGAAATTCCAGACCACATGGCATCGTGCTCAGTGCACAAAGTGGAGGGAAGGAGAAGGAAGGGGGTAATGAGTCAAGTGATAGCGTTTGTCTTCCCGTGTCACTGTTAGCTGTGACAGGGCCCTGATCCCCCGGGGATGGCTGAACACCCTCCTGCCCATGGGAAGTGGTGAAAGAATTCCTAGCTTTGTGTGCACGGCTTTTGTTTTCTCTATTAAACTGCCTTTATCTCAAGCCAAGAGTTGTATATGTTTTACTTTCCTGATTTCCTCCCCAGCCCTGTGGTGGGTGAGTGGGTGAGCAGCTGTGTGGTACCTGGAGGCTGGCTGGGGTTAAAGCACACCAGTGGGAACTCTTCCTGTCCCAGTGCACCTCCTTTGCTGATACCCTGTGCCTGTGGACTGTGGGGAGAACGTGATCACACATGGGTATGCTCTGACAAAACCCACTAATGCAATGGCCTTCTGGTAAAGACAGTGCAGGTGACCACTTCTGAGACTATGCCTCAGGCAAAACTTCTGTGGCTGCTTCTCAGCTGAAGAGTTAAGAGAGAATCGCATTTATAACCCAGCCCCATTCATACCAGACTGAGCTATTGGTGCCCTTCTTGTACCAATTATCCTGCATATATCCCATCACCTTACTGAAACCAAATTCTGTTTGGAATGTAATGCATTTATAAGGCAAATAAATAATAAACATTACCTCTGCATGAGGTTTTTGCAGTTATTTAGTGCATTTTTTGACAACATAATATTTGTGATATCTTCCTTTTAATCTATATGAGCTAGTAGCTAATAACAAGCTATAGTTAAAAAGTGTACTATAGTCAAAAAGCATTATCTAAGCCATTCATCATGAAAACAATAACAATAAACATCTCTGTAAGTAAATTATAAAATCTCCTGTGTATTTAATGGGTTCTTGTTTTGATAAGCAGCAAATGAATCTAATTAAACATAAAAAAAATTCATGCTTTACCCCTGGAACCCTGTTGATCAAAAGGTGAGAAATATGTGCAGGCGATAAGCACAGTTGCTAAGAGAAAATATAGAAACAAAACTATTAATAGATGAAACGGAGTTTATAAAGTCCAATAGCTGTGCATAATCCAGCCTAAAATTTTATTGAGTTGATGTGTTTTCTTTACCTTCCTCCCTTCCTACCTACCTTCCTTCTTTGTTAAATGTTGCATGTTATTTAAAAAAAAAAAAGTCATAAATAATGAATGAGTAACTTTCATGCTGAAGGACTTCAAATCTATTTTTAGGTGTAAAACTGAAATATGAGAAATTCAGATTAAGTCACATGGGTAAAGATTCATTTCACAAAACCAAAAACCACAGAATTTTTAGGGTTGGAAGATCTGGAGTCCATCTGGCCCACCCCTCTGCACAGTGACACAGGAATGAGTCCAGGTGGATTTTTAATGTCTCCAGAGAGGGAAACTCCCACTCCCTGGTAGCCTGTTCTAGTACTTCACCACTGTCAATGTAAACAAATTCTTCCTCACGCTGAGGTGGAAGTTCTTGTGTTTTAGTTTATAGCCATTACTCCTTTCTTCTTTGCCATGTAAGAAAATACTTAGAATATACAGAAAGAGTTTATAGGCATACTCTTACTTTAGGCACAGACTCCAGAACATCTAATATTAGCAGAATTGAGTGGAAAAAGGAGGTTATTTTCACAGAGCGACCTAGACCTTAGTTAAGGTGGGTGACTATATGATATATCTGTCTCTTTCCATAGACCACATGGGAGAACCGAAGCCCTAATGTGCATGCTTCCCTTAAATGTTTGAAGTAAGGTAAGCCAAGGACTCTGGTCTGACTGCTACAGTCTGCATGCATCTCTCTTCTCTTGGTGGTCATACCCTGATCCTCAAACAGTATTTCTTCATAGAGTACAATGCATGTAGAAACATTCTCTGCATGCACAGCAGTGGTTTGATTATTAAAAAAAATTCAAAATTAAGGAAATAAAGAAAAGACATTCAGGGGAAAAGTCATTGGAGGGAAGATGGTATTGATACCATGATCTACTTTACAACTTTCCCACATTAGTAGCAAGCAAAATCTATTGTGTATCTGTGCAAGGTTTGAAATAAATTTTTATTACACCAAATGTTCATGACACTGTTTTATGACTTCGTCTTCTTGAAAATTTCTTCACTTCTTTTATCATGAAGACAATTGTCACTGTTGGTTTCAGCAATAGCTTGTTGGGTCACTTCAGTATACCTAAGGTACACAACAATTCTATTCATCAAAAGTAGCTGCCATTTCAAATTTATTTATTTGCTTATTTGTATTTTCAGTGCAAATGCACACTCTCTCAAATCTTTGTCTGTGTATTTACAGTTTACTCTTGCCTTTAATCTCAAAATTCCTGAAAAAAAATTCTCTTATTTCTGTCTGTATGAGGTAGTATGGATGTATACACATGGTGTTTGAAAAGAGGTGTGTGTTTATCAATTTTTTCCATTTCAGGCACATATTTTTGTTTGGCATAATACATTGTCATTACAGGCTTTACTGTTGATGAAGTTATTTACCTCACCTGGGCTGTTGCTTATGTGTTTTGGGGGTATTTGTTCTGTTTATTTGATTTGTTTGGGGTTTTTTCAATGAGCTGTCAAGTATAGCTAAGAGTATACATTGTGATTTCATTTGCTGTGTGTATCTGTAGGTAGTAAGTATCATGGGCAGTAAGAAAAATGTCACCAGCCATCCTGAATCACAGAGCTGGAGCATTCAACCTGAAATCTGCAGTATTTAAAAAAACCAAAAACTTACAGTCCTGGATTGCGATATTCATCTTCAGTTATTCTTTTTTTTTTATTCTGAGAAGAAGGTTCTGCCTTCATTGACACCACAAAAGAACAAATGCCTGTGAGAAACAGGGCACAGAAAAGGAGAATTTATTGAGCATAATCAAGTAGCTATTTTGGTGAAAAAAAACCAAAAAAACCCCACAAAAAATCAGTTCACCATTCTTGTTAAAACTCTGAACATGGGATTTAAACTTTATTTCTCTGTCTTGAATCAGCCTGAATTCCTTTTTTTTTTTTTCTATGTTGAGTTTCAGTGGTCTTGGCAACTAAAAGCCATAGCCCATAATGGAGAATTTGAGTAATATTATTGCAATATGACTGATTTTTACTAATTCTGCTGGTATCATAAAATCTCTCTGTTTACAAAATTGTAACTGGATTGGCAGCTTTTTATTCTGGTAGTTCAGAGAAAAGGGCTACAGCATATCTCTTGTCAAATGATACCAGAATACTCTGGTCCATCCTGCTTATGACATCCTAAACAAACCTTGGTAGGATACCAAAGAGGACAATCTGATATCAAAACAGAGGCACTGAAAAAACTGACTGGAAAATACAGGAGTACCCCTTCACAAGGCCATGGTAAACACCTTTCCCACTACCTGTAGAAAATTGCAAAGAGTAAATAAAAATACCTGACTGTGGTGGAGATGAAGCAGATATCAGCTTATGCATTAGAAATATTAAAAGTTCTGATGAAATCAGTATTTTAAATTCACTGGATGTTTTTGGAATTATTATCATCTGAACCAAGTTTCAATAAAGTTTAATTTGTATTAAACAGAGACTGGATTCTGAAAAATAATGCTTAGTGTGCTACTTGAAAGTTAGAGCAATATCCCTTTGGGACACTGAGAGGATGCATCACAGTGGATATGTATAAGCTTCTGAATGGGATGTAAGCTGGAACAATCTGAATTGTGGACTAACATCAAGTCTAAAGATCATCCATTGAGAAATGAGTTAATTGTAGATTTATCAGGGATTATTAATACCTGCCTCAGATAAAATCTTAATCAAACCACAGGAAAAAAAATATACGTTCACAAGTTTTTGGCAGGTGAGTGAGGCAAATGGAGATCAAAAACCCTACAACACTGAGACGGATGGAGACCTTCTTCTGATTGTTTCTGTAGAATTATAAAAGGATCAGAATAACCTGTGCTTTTTGGTGGCTTCTGCAACAGCAGACTAGAAAAATGGTTCTTCTACACTCTTGTGTTTGGCTTTGATCTGAAGACTGAGATAACTTCTTCTGTGCAGTCCCTGGAGAGCTATAGTTATCTTCACGTTGAATTTATTCGAAAGTAAACCTGAAAAGTGCCAATGCTGTCTTACACAGAATTTGTGTGTTAGCTCAGATAAAGTGAAATGGCTCTAAGGTGTACAGTCATATGGAAAAACTCTTAAGTGGGGCTGTTTAGTCTGATACTGCAGATTTGAAAGACTGAAAAAATTCTAAAGCCGGATAAACTTTGTGATGGACTCTTTACAACAATGATAAATTAAGTGCTATATAGATTAAAAATCAGTCAATTTTTTTATATTGCCTTCTGCAGAAACTCTGAGGTGGAGAAGAGCTAACTGTGCTTCTGTCACCAGAATCAGGAATCAACTTGGGTAGCTGCTACTCTAGGGGAAAAAAAGTCACCAGATGGATATACAATAAAGAAAAAACATAGAGAATTTTTCTCCTCAAATAGATTTGAGAACAGTTATTTGTGTCATCTGAAATAAAATCATGAAAGAACGACAACAGCAAAAGCTCTGAAAAAATTTGGATGGAGAAAAAAAACAAAAAAAAAATTGTGATGATGTGCTAGATGAACTCCCTGGGCACATAAATAGTTAAACTTAAATCAGACTGAGACATTTGCCATTAACCTTAAACTTAGCCAGTTTTAGCCTTTCTACAGTAGTCTTTCTTCATGAATTTCCATGTTACTAAAGCCTGCTTTTGTTCCAAAACATAATAAAGGCTTCCTTGTTCATACTGGATCATATTTCTGGCAATTTTACACGTTGCATAATACTTATTACAAATAGAAATAATTTTTCATGGAGAACATTAGCCCAGGAAGCATAGATTGTTGCAGTTAGATTTATCTGTAAAACCTTTCCTCCCTCCCTACAAACTAAGAAATTTGGCTTACTAAAGAAATTCTGAGATCTACCATTCTGCAAGGAAAGAGCTTGGTTGAGAAGACAGTTGTAAACCATAGACAATGTATTAAAATGATAAAAAAAATCTTTCCAAACAGTAGGATTTTTGCATTCTGAGTCTGTTACAAGTTCTTTCAATCTCTAGGAAGCGAGACCCAGCTTTATGGTCTCATGCAGCATTCAATAAGGAAAATCCCAAGGAAATCAGAGCTCTGGGCTGTCACACAGAGTGACACTCATGGAGCAGAATCATCTGCTTCAAACAGGCAGCATCAGTAGGGAGGAAGCTGCGGCACAAACAAACATGACTTTTAGCTCTGTTAGCTTCTGAGGGGAAAAAATCAAATACGCTGCTTAGGAAAGCTCTCATTTCCAGCCTAGCAAATCAGTAACTGAGTATTGCAATTAAGGAAGAACATTTCCTTGACAAGGATCAACTATGAATCTTAAAAGAGGTTTTAAAAAATTAAAAGTAAGGAAGCAGCAGCTGCGACTAGCAACAGTTGTTTCCTTTTAGCTGCAGTGATAGATTTGCTTTCTACTTGGCATTCACACTCAGCTCACCACTCTGCTGTGCTGCAGTAGTTCTTTGCCCACCAGCTGAAGAAATCTATACAATCAGAGGAATTCTGAGTGATTTGATTTTCCCCAAAGAGTTCACAAATCCTTTAAAGGTATATGAATCTTCTTTGACATTTCTCATAGGATAAAATTACTGACTGAAGCAAAGTTGGATGAGAAATGATTTTACAATACCTACTCCAATGGCTGAAGAATATCCAAAGAGCACAGTAACAGAAGTATCTTCATAGTAATCTTCATTTTTGCTCTGTTTCATTGCCAAAGGAGTCTTATCCACTGTCTGTTGAGGTCAAAGAGCTTCAGATCCTCATTTCTGAGTAACTTCATGTAAATGAATTGATTTCACTGGAGATTTTCTGTGGAAGAAGGAAGAGCAGTATGTGTCCCTATAGATTTGGTGCTTCAGGCTGCCAGATATAGTAATGAATTGTAAATACAAAACTGTTATCCATGTAACAAAATGCCAAACCAGATATTTTATCTCTCAGCCATAGTTCTGTTCTGTTTTGGTTTTGGTTTGGGGGTTTTTTGAGTACTTTCTTTGTTTGCCAGATACTAAGCAAATACTGAATCCAACAGCCTTGAGTTCAGCATTTGTGATGTTCTGCCTTTCTGTTTCCCTCTCATGCTCTAACTGTTGAGTTTACTGGTAGCAACGTTGCTGAGCAAGGAAGAAATGTAATGAAAATGTAATGACAGAAATGTCTAGCTTGGTGGAGGGGTGGAAAATTAAACAAATAAAACTTGGATATTTTTTATTCCATAGGTAGAACCAGGTAGGAAACCATTAGGACTTCAAAAAAATTTTATCTTATTAGCTTTTGCTCTATGTAATGTACTTAAAATGAAAACTACTTCTGAAGATGATGTTACAATGTTCCCAGCTGCACCTATAGCTCATACGAAGCAATAGCTGAAAAATCCAGCCTGAATATTGATTACCACTGTTTTAGAAGCTATGTGATTATTCGGCCATGGAATTAGAGGTTTCAAGTATATATGTTTAAAGGTGCTGTGGTCAGTGAGAAAGACAGGTTTGGCTATTTAAAAAACTCCTTACTACAGGGAAGTCTCTTGAAGTTTTTTCACAGAAAACACCAGAACTTACATAGTATTTTAGTTTACAAGCATGAAGGCCATATGACAAGATGTCTATATCTATATGCATATACAGACACAATGTATATATGTATAAAGATAGGTTTATATAATACATCAAAATAGATACACACCCATATGTTCATATGTGGATTTACACTGTATATCCATACATCCATATACAAGATTCTCTCTAAAGTTATTTCTGTTTCCAAAAATTAAAAAGAGTCCTAGAAAAGCAGCATGTGCCATGCCCTAGCAGTAACAGATGCACCACCTGTTTATTGAGGTTTTTTTCCTCACTTGAATCTTATTTTGTACACAGGCTCAGGCTGTACTTCTTTCTGGCAGACATTTTCATGCCAAGTAACTAACATGATCTAGCAAGACATAAGTCAGATTCATAGTCTAAAGGCCAGATTCTGCTTATCCCTTCCACAGCTCGTCAGGAAGTTTCCTTTTCCTTCTTTTCATTTGTATTGACTCAAAACTAAGCAGTGCTCAGAAAGGAAGGAGAGATGCATTTGCCATCACTTCATGGGCAGGACGAGAAGGGGATTTGTCAGGGGCAGAAGGCAGGACCCCTCCCGATGGACACAAGGGCAGCAGCAGGAGCAGATGCAGCTGGGTGTGAGCACACCGGGTGAGGCTGCTGAACGGCAGGATTTGATCTGGCTGGATGGGATGGGACAGTGCAGGGAGCAGACATCCACCTCGGCAGGGGAGGAGGAGGAAGGTTATTCTTCCAAATCAAGAGGGAGAATTAAATTGCACCTTAAATTGTCCTTGGGTGCTCACATGCAGAGAATCAGAGGGATGCAGGCAGAGCCCTTGCCAGTGCTCACCGCTCTGTTCTGGCATCTGTGTCTTGTGTGATGTATATGATATGATAAGATATGACCCATCACTGGGTAAAGAAGAGCTGAACTAAGCAGACACAGTGCTTCCCAACTGATAAAATACTCTGTTGTAGGTGTGTGCTATTTTTCTTCAAAGCTTTTTCAGCTTTCTCACACTGTTTCTATCCTTTCAGATACTTTTACTTAAGTAACCGGAACTTAGATTTGGCATTTTTCATGAAAATACATCTGCATGCTTCAAAACATTTCCTTTAGCAAGACAAAATAAATTTTAGTGAGTTTCTTAGGATTCATTTCTTTATGTAGACTGGATTATTTTTGCCAACAAAAGCAATTTCATTTTGCCAGTAACTCTGTAAGGCTGCTACTGAGACAGCATAAAGTGAATATTAAACATTCACCAAGAAAAGATCTAAAAGCTCACATTTAAAACAGGGATTTATATTCTGATGATTAAAACTTGCAGGGAGTGTGTGTCTGGGGGATTGACTCTGTTCCTGTTAGTTTTTAACTCCTTGCCAGCCTTAATTTCACAAATGTATTGTCTTTTTTGACATTTTAGCATAACAAAATAACTCAACATGGTTATAAATACAGATAATTATAATTAATCTCCACAAAGCAATTATCCAGAAAAAAAAGGACAAAGGAAGCTCCTTAATATGTGATCTGGTCTTGGACCATCTTGTCAACCATGGCATAAAAAAATAATTTAAAATAGTAATTGGTAAGATATTTTTTTATCAATGAAGGTCTTCAGATGACAAAAAACCAGCAACAGATCAAAGGTGTGCAAGAGCAGTGACACAATATGCATTTTTAAAAGGGAGCTAAAATTCTCACTCCTTTCTTGTGTTTTCTTTGTATTGAATTGTGATCAGAAATCAAAAATTACATTTCTAGTCTGTAGAGAGATGAAAATGGTTTTCATAATAAACTTGTTTCTTTTCTAGCCAGTAGCTACTTAACCTTTTGAAGGTCCATTTGTGCACATTTGAACAAATACTCATTTCAGGAACTATTTGTTTTTAGATTAACTTAACATTTGCTTTCTGAGGCAGGATTTTGGACTTCAGTAGACAGAATAATCAGTTTTTTTCAGGTAACAATTTTTACAGACATATTCAAATTAAAATATAAATATGTTCAAATTAATTTTTTTAAGTCCTAAAATATTTTTTTTAGTCTCTGAAAGACTCCTACATCAAATAAAAAAAAAATAATTTTTGAGCTCTAGAAAGCTCTTCTAGAGACTATTTAGATAGCTGTTCTAAAGAGTATTTCAATATAAGAACTTTGCACAGCTGATGAAAGGCATAAGGAGGAGTTAGAAAAATCAATTCTTATTAAACTCCATAATTTCTAAGAAACAGTTGTCTTCCCTTATAGAAGGCTTTGGTTCAAGAGTCAATTCTAAGCTAGTTGTGGTATAGTTTTGTGGGATGCTATCATAGTCATGGAGCAATAAAATGCTATTACATTACAGCTTTTTAATATTAAATCTAATTTAGGAGATTTTATTTATTAATTTTATGACTAACCTGTATAAGGTTTATATATATCTCAAGGTTACTTTTAATTGTGGATTTTCTCTTTCACATATTTAATCATTTGTGTCTGTAAAAAACCAGGAATGTGCATTTCCTTAGTGATATTCTTATTTTGTCAATCCTTCATGCCAAATGTATTGTCCAGCTCCAACATGAGCTTTGCCAGGAGTCCACAGTCTCAGCAGCTAATAGCCAGATAGCATTTAGTTCACTTAGAATATAAAACCAATATTGTCATGCATCACCTCATTCAGGAAGGGCCTTTTAAAAGACATTTTATGACAGATATTAGCTGGCTTAAGCAGACAGGTGTGAGGAGAGGAGGACCTGGTTTCAGAGGACCAAGGACTAAATCAGCATTTTAAAAAAAACAACTTTGCAGCATGATTGCTTTAAAGCCTGCATTTCACATCTTAGAATTTTTTGATACTCCACACCTACAAACTGCTATTGTGCTACTTTCCTCCCTTTCCCCCATCCAATTCCTTAATTCTCCATTCTCATAGTAAGTGGATGCCTCTTACCAAGATGAAATGATGACATTATGTGCAAGTTTCTTGGGTGATTTGGACAGCAGTATGACATCAGCAGAGTGGCTCAGCAAACCCCTCGAAAAGCAAGATAGGGAAATTAAACCTCTTTTCCATAAAACTGTGTAGTAGCTTTTATTAAATTCAAGCATTTGCACAACTTACTGTCCTGAAGTACCAGTCCTTAGCATCCAACAGTGATGTGTTGGTTTCTATAAAAAAAGGCAACACTTTCAGAGTGTCAAATCTCAGTATGCAGCAGTGAATTTCAATGAGCATGCAGCAATTGGAAAGAAGTTAATATTTCAAGATTTGCACTGTGATGAGACTGGATAGCATTCATGCAGCATGTGCTGCTACTCCTTAGTACTAAATTTAAGAATTCATATCCAGCAGATGCTAAAAGGCTATGGTCATATTTCTACAACTGAAATTAGGTAGGTACAATTTCTTGAAATTATTAGGTACATTTCAGTGTGATCCAGCTTCAGGCTTCTAACATTCAGGAGTGACAAAGCACATATAAATTTCAAAACATATATAATCCATCTACCCTGTTTTCTCCTGAAGAATGTTGTTGGAATAGCAAGCATCTCATGTGTGTGCACCAGGACTGAAACTCTAGTAAACAGCACAGATACAAGCACCTACAACTTCTTGACATAAGCTACTCATCATAAGTATTGATAAAATTTTAAAATGCATATGTTTTATTACCTTTTAAAATAATTTAAATTAATTTTAAAGTTTAAAATAAAAATAATTTTAAAAATACTTTTCAAGAGCAATAAGGTGGCACAGTGAAAAATATTTTTACAAACCTTTAATTTATGAGGATCTGTTGTGGTAATGCATAAAATAAGAGGGACAAGCTGTCTAAAGAGAAACCATGGTCATTTAGTTAGGGCATCAAAATGCTGCCCTGAGGATCCAGGCCCTCTTTGTGTCTGTCCCTCAGAATACACCAAAAACCACTACACTCCTTTGAAAAAATTGATTACTTAATTACAAAGCAGCATCATAAATCAAAGTTACAGAAGGGTGGGGTTACAACTGTAGAGGGAATTGTCATTCCTGTATGCCTATACTGCTGATTACTTACTGGGCACAGCTATAAGAAAATTCTCTAAGGTAGATGCAGTATTTCCTCTCAAATGCTCTTTTTTCTGCTGACATGAGTATATATTGTTTCATTACACATCAAGTAGGTGTAAGTCAATGAAGCATATGTAGGAGGTAACTGGGTCTAGAGTGAGTGAATTACCTAAGGAAATGTTAATTTATTGGCAACAGTGGAAGCCTAGACAGCCACTTTTGGCTGAGAATAGAATTCAGTTTGGAGATTAAGTTTTTAAATGTAGATGTCTCCTTGTCCATGAGGTGTCCAATCTCTTCTCAATGTAAATTACAGTGGCACAGAACCACAGAATGGGAAAGGTTGGAAGGGGACCCCAGTGGGTCATCAGGTCCACCCTCCCTGCTCAAGCAGGGCCATCCCAGAGCACATGGCACAGGATTGTGCTCAAACAGTTCTGGAATATCTCCAATGAGGGAGGCTCCACAGCCTCTCTGGGCAACCTGTTCCTACACATCCTCTCCTTTGTGGCCACCTGCACAGTAAAGAAGTTCTTCCTTATATTCAGTTGTAACTTCCTGTGCATCAGGTTCTGCCCTTTGCCTCTTGTCCTATTGCTCGGCACCAGCCAGCAGAGCCTGGCTCCATCCCCTTGGCACCCTCCCTTCAGATACTGACAGACAGTGATGGGGTCCCCTCTCAGTCTTCTCTTCTCGAGGCTGAACAGGCCCAGCTCGCTCAGCCTTTCCTCTTAGATGTGCTCCAGTCCCTTAACTACCTCTGTAGCCCTCTGCTGGACCCACCAGGGCCAGGTAAAAGGTCCTGATTTACACCTGTCAATTTTGGGTATGTTATACTCTATAATGCTGTCAGATACTTCAATCATTCAACAAACAGTTGTCTCATTCAAACAGTGTCTGAAAATCCTGCTCTTATTGACTACTACTTACAATGTTTTCCACAAAATATCTAAAAAGTGTATCAAATTCTGGACTTTCAGCTATAAATTTATTTCAGTTTGGGATAGTTTGGATAAGAATCAATCTTTCATTTCCTTTATCAAGATATATTGTCACCAAAACTTGGAAAATATTATTTTTTCTGTCTAAAATAGTATAATGTACTGGTCCAACAAGAATAAATAGAGTATACCATAAGAAATTATATAAACAAAGAAGGAAAAATTAATATTGCAAAACACCATTTAATCCATGCCTTAGGGTGAAACATCAGTTGAAGAGTATATTAGACTAAAGCAAATAATCTGTTCCTTCTGTAGCTATTATATATTTAATAAAAAAAAAAATAATCCCTGAAACAAGTTATTTAAATAAATTAAATGGAAGAATATAGATTATTCTCCATGTCTGAAATTATTAAAAGCTTTTAAATATTTTTAAGAGATCTCTATTTTTACTATATGATATAGCTCTTTTTTTCATTGAACAAAGTAATAATTCTCCTGTGCTCTTTAAGCTGAACAGGGTTTAATTGTGATGGAAACAAGCTGCCTGTATGAAAAAATGAGTGTGACTTGTACAAATTTTTACCCTTCTGATGCCAGCTCAGATCCTGTCCAAGGCCTTCTAATTCCTCTATGAATGGACAAGTCCTGCTAAAGCCAGGAGGAATTGTCTTCACAGAAGTTACTCATTTTCGGATCTCAGCTCTTGTTTTTTTTTGACAAATAAGAGTATTATGACTCTAAAGAGAGTTCTTAGTCAACAGTGAACACTATTTACCTGTTGATTCAAACCAATAAATACAGAGGTCCTAGAGGAAAGTCCTGATGCTTTAGGCACTTGTGAATTGAAAAATAGACCTTGTTTCCAGACTTCACAGTGAGAGACAAAAAGTGAGAAGGTAAATAAGCAAAGGAGTGCTTCATTCAGAGACTTCTATGGAAAATTGTGTAATTTTTTATTTAATTTATTGGTTGGATGGCCACATCCAAAGAGTTGCAATCAATGGCTCAGTGTCCAAGTGGAAACCAGTAATGAGTGATGTACCTCAAGGGTGTGTTCTTGTTTTGAAGAGTGACATAGTGGGATCAACTGCACTGCAGCATGTATACAGATGATATCAAGCTGACTGCTATAGTCACCACACTGGAGAGCAGGGATGTCTCTCTCCCACAAGCCAGTGGGACCTTGACAGGCTTGAGAGGTGGACTCATATGAACCTCATGAAGATCAACAAAACCAAGTACAAGGTGATAGACACAGTCAGGGATCATCTCCAGTATCAACATCGAATTAGGATTGAATGGACTGAGAGCAGTCCTGAGGAGAAGGACTTGAGAATACTGGTGGATGAAAAATTGAGTATTACCCAGCAATGTGTGCTTGCTGCTCAGAACACCAGCTGTATCCTGGGCTGAGAGAAAAGAGTCATGGCCAGCAAGTGGATGATGGTGATTCTGCCCCTTTACTCTGCTCTGGGACCTCACTGGATTACTGCACCCAACTCTGGTGTTCCCAGCACAGGAAATTCATGGACCTGTTAGGACAGGTTCGGAGGAGGGTCAAAAAAATTATGAGAGGGGTTTAAGACCTCTCTTATGAGGAAAGGCTGAAATAGTTGGAGTTGTACAACTTGGAGGAGACCTTGTAACCTCTCAGTTCTTAAAGGAACTTCCAGACATTTTACTGAGGCCTGTAGTGAGAGGACAAGGGACAATGGTTTTAACTTAAAAGATGGTATATTTAAAATGGTCATAAGGGAGAAGTCTTAATGATGAGAGTAATGAGACACTGCAACAGGTTGCACAGAGTATAGTTGTGTAGTGCAGTACAGTTTAGATACCTCTCCCTGGAATAGTTCAAGGCCAGGCTGGATGAGGTTTTGAGCAACCTGGCCTAGTAGAAGATGTCCCTGTCTGTGGATGGGAAGTGGAACTATGTGAAATTTAAAGGTCTCTTCTAACCCAAATAATTCTATGACCCTATGGAAGAAAGTCCTGACCTGCTATATAGCCTGACCACTTCATTAGATAGTCCAAAACTAGAGTGGACAAAACCTCTTCTTAAGACAAGTCTTTTAATTTGTATCAGTCAGGAGTCTCTTTTCTGTGAAGCAAATATGCTATGTCCAAACTTAGGAAGCAAAATACTGTGATAGTGGGAGGCAGCAGCAAAAATAAGACAAAGTAATTAATGTGCTCATTAACCATTCAAATGTAACTCATAGGTGTCCTTACAATTTTAAATGATACATTAACTTATTTCCCTCCCTTTTTCTTTCTCTTTTGGTGAGACTTGAATTCAAAATGCAATTCCATACTAATTTTACCATTTAAGCTCTGTTTACACTGAATGACTCTATGTACAGTCAGTGTTGGAAGCAGGAAAAAAAATAACAACTTGAAATCAGTTGTGGAAGCTCTCCTGGGTGGATTGAGTCGTCATTTTCCCCTTGGAATATGTTTTCCATTTATACAAAGGCAAGAAAAATTGTTGTGAATATAATTAAAGAAAAAAAAATTCAAAAATGTGCGTCTCCAAGCCAATAACTGATTCAGACTGTTGGTTTCTTGCAGAGGAATTAATCCCACCTAGCTTTCATTATCTACAGTGCTGATGTCTACTTTTGAGATGTCATCAAGGCTCCACTGGTAGTCAATGGAAAGAAGTCAGCATTTTTAGGGTATGATTCATCCACCATATTTTAGGCATACTTAGGATGAGATGCAATTCTCCCTAAGTCTAATCACATAAATCTTAATACACTACTGAAGAGGGCTAAGAGACTTATTAGAAATTAATCACAGCGACTATAAACAGAAAGTAGAAAGTGCCAATAGTTCAGTGGTTGCAGCAATAATATAGTTGTATTAGGAAGGATAGTGAAAACTGGTAAGAGATTAAAAAAAGCCACCATAAGGATTAAAAGCGCAGAAACCCCCCATAGTCATAGTCTAGAGAACCTCTTTTTATCCAGTTTTGCAGAAGAAAGTTTAAAATTTGTCTTGTTTGTAAAAGAGAAATCAAATTGCGAGACCTTCCTTTCAGACAGGGTACTATATAAAAAATAAGATCCTCTGTCTAGAACTGAAATCAGTTCTGCTCAAGGAAGCATGGATTTTAAAACATTTTTGAGGAAAATTAATAAAATGGCTAGTACTAGTAAAAGTATAAAATTTGTCTTTTTAATACGTACATGTATTTTGACTGGATGAAGTCTCAAAATTCAAATGTCTTAATAAAGAAACAATCAGGAATTTGAAATGTTTTTATTTTATTTTGGTCTAGTATAACATGAAATCAGAATTTCTAGTGAAGCCAGGTCAAAACATGAAGATTTTAAATACGTCTGCCTGAAGCTTCTCTCTTACCTAAATCAAAATAATACCACTCTGCAGAGTTTTGTGAAGCAGTTTTGTTCCATCAGAGAGTGGGGGAAGATTCATCAAAATTTTTTGCAAAACAGGTTTAGTAATTGACCACATGAACAGCTTACTAACGGTAAAATTGATTCTTCATCACTTTAATTCTTTAAATCTATGGGATAGATTTAAACATATCTTAGGATATGTTACTGAAATATTCATCATAGAGTAATCAAAAGTTATGGGTTTGTAGTAGGGGTGATTAGGTGAAACTGCAGAATCTGAGTTATTCAAAAGGTCAGACTAGATAATCATAACTCTTCTCCATGACCTCATAGGCTATTCATCTTATGCATTAGGCTTTCTGCACTTGATTTTAAATATGCTTGGCTTCCCAAGACAGCAATGGAGATTATTAAATATACATCCAGAATTTAAAATTCCATTCTCTATGCTATTACTACTGCTGATCATTTCAGGCAATGTAACCTCATCTGAAATTTCCCCAGAGAGGCTTGTCTAGAAGCAAAGGGTTGGGAAAGGGAAGACACAAAAGTCAAGGTTTTTATAGATTTTTTTTCTTTTTTTAATAACAAAGGCCTGCCCTGGTAGTCTTAGGTAGTGTTAGGGTTTCCTATGCAGCTTTGTCCCAGGAATCAGGATTCCCACCGACTGACCTTTCTCTTACCTATCCTTTGTCAGTCATTGGTAAATGGTGGCACCTCTAGCAGTTAGGAGAGAGGAAGAAAACTAGCCTTAGGATGTAAAGATGTGCTTTAAGCTACAATTACAAATGTTAGCTGCCCTATGGGTCAGGTATACCCCACATGAACAAAGACATTTTGTCCCAACCTACCGCTCATGAATTTTGGCTCTCAGTCGATAACAATTCAAATAAAGAACTGTCAAACAGGGAGAATTGATTCAGAATCCAGCTTGGGCAAACAGAGGGAAATAAGCATGAATGGGAGCTGCAGGCTAATTTGGTCCATTATCTTCACTTGCATACTGCTCACTATTCAGCTTTCACATATTCACCTTGAATCCCCTTATAAAAAGCAGCCTCTGCACCCTTGATATCAAGTTCCAGTCCCTGCCATTTGGTTAACATTCTCCATGTTGCACTATGACTGCACTTCAGTTTCTTCCCCCACATGCTACTCATCAACCCAATTTATTGACTCATAGAGTTACTAAGGAGATGCTTATCAAGCAGAATAAACACCCCTCTGCTTGCCAACTGGTACTGTGTAAATTGGCTTTGCTTCAGTGTCCAGCCATATTTTAAAAAACCCTTGACAGTGCCTCAAAATGCTTTGCTTTGTCTCCGGATTTGCCAGCAGAGCAAATTTCTAGTGGCACAAAGGAGGCCTGTATTTTAAAACCTTTTTTTTTCAGGCCTAATTTCAATACTTTCAATGTGTTTTCATGCTTTATCTCCAACATAGCTCTTTGTAGTCTCTAGGAAAACATTCAGCACAACTTCTTATTATCCTGCTATCCAACATCATTAAATTTGTTCACTGATGCACATATGTAAATGTATTTTGTCACAATGACTGTTACTGGATTGACCTGGCAACTAAGTGTTGCATTAGAGCTGAGCAATTCTGAGTTACTGAAGTATACAGGCAGCTTAGGGAACCTTTTTACTTTAATATGCTGATGGACAGTTGCTGCAAAGTTTTAGTAGAAGCATTGTGTACATTGATTGTATTGATGCATATTTCATTGTCAAACTTGTAAACTCTGAGTACTAAAAGGTCAAATGAGTTATTCCAATGAGCACTGCACTCTGCCATAGTCTGGGGACCCAACAAGGTTTTTCTGAATATCTCAGTGCCCGAGCTCTGCCACGCAACAAGACATCATGTTGTAATATTGAGGGTCATATAATGCTTGTGTTGTTCCAATACTTTCATGTTCTGTTAAAACACAGCCACTGAATTCTTCACAAATCAGAGCACACAAAGTTCACTGGCACCATTGGGCTGTAACAAGCCCTTTCCTCTCTCCCTTTTCTTTTTTTCTTTCTTGTAACAGCTGTTTATACAGAAGAGAGACAATGCTGAGTTTGTTAACAGCTGGCAGTTAGCAGTAACTTATTAAGAAATGGGTCTTGAAATGGCCCGATCTCCTTGACAATGAAAAACCAAAAAGCTATGCTGCTTTCAAAATCTTGTTTTGGGACTAGAAGTAGAGCTTGAGGCTGTGCCAATTCCAGACTCATGAAAGCTGCATAGAGAGAAGGGGGCCAATTCCTTAGCTTCTCCTTAAAGCAAAATTAGCTTTGTGAGGCAGGATTTGTTTCCACCTGTTAACATCAGTATGTTGTACTCTACCAGCATCCATTAAAATGCCAGTCTTACTGGGACTTGGTATATCTTTTTTCCTGTGTTTTGAAACAATGGAATTGACTTGATTTCCCCTGTTACTCTAGGCCTCCACATTTTCATTCCATTTATTTGTTGTTATTTCTATCAAGGACTAGAGGAGGAATATTACTAATAATAAATGGTGGCATATGGGAGGCTAGTAGAAATCATCTCAAAGATTCCAGTGAGAAAAAATTGAAAAGCTCCTGTAGAGATTTCACTCAACGAAGATTCAGGGAGAAAAGGGGAATAAAGACAGCAAACAATAGGGGTAAAACTATTGAAGCACAAATACATTCTTACAGAGTGAGAGTGAGCAGTAACCCCTCCTCAAATCATAAGTGACTGGATGGATGAATGGATGGATGGGCGGATGGATGGATGGATGGATGGATGGATGGATGGATGGATGGATGGATGGATGGAGTTTTGCATTTACTGTAAATGCTCTTCTGGAATTGTTCAGTTTTTTTCCTGAAACAATTTCCTGGTTCTGTGGGGCAGAAGTTGGTGGTGTAAAATCTGCAAGGTGCTATGCCAGCACATGAAATAGCACTACAGCATTCTCTACTAACCAGCTGTGGAGTTGAGGAGTGCCAGGGGGCTTGGGAGAGCGTTCCTGACGTGGTAGTCAGCGTGGGGGGATGGCCCTTATCCCTCAGTCACAGCATGGACAACACACAGACAGCAGCTCCACATCGTTGGTGCCAACAGTCAGGACAGGCACATTTTCTGCCACGATAAAAGAATACACAGAGGGAAGCAACTGAGCAGGCTGCAGAGGAAACTGCTGTTAGTCACAGAGAGGATAGGAGGAGTACATTTGAGGAACTGAAATTGCAAGATAACAAGGATCAGGACGCATACAAAGGTTATTGGGAATAACTTGTATCTGAATTGGACAATTTTTGAGCAAAAAAGGGTACTGTAATTGTATAAAGATGTAATGAGAAGCAAATGGGAAATTTCCTTAAAAATATATTCTATACCTTGGGACATGAGCGCATCATTTAAACAATGATAAAGAATGAAAGGAATGCAGATACTAATAAATATGTATTTAAACTTCTTTATTCAACAATTTGTTACTTATTTGTGTTTTGTCAGTAATTTTCTGTGAGAAAATTTCTAAAGGTAGAGGTGACTTTACTGAGTCAGACTCCTGGTTCTCCTGCATCCCCCCACCCTCTATATGGCACAATAACACATTGCTTGGGTAATCTTAATATTCAGACTGGCAGCTATGAGCTTATTATATCTTCCAGGGAGGAACAAACTTATGAGGAAGACCGAGGGAAACTTCTGTCATCCCATTCATTCTCACACTCTCCCTTCCCACGTCCTCTTCTGTCCCCTCAGCAGCAAAGACTGGAGAGGCTGGTTACTCAGAAGTGCATTTTGGCACCCTGGTGCAGTCATGGCCCACACATCCAGAGCAAAGACCCTTCCTCATAACAAAATGAACTTGAAGGCACTCTCTGTATGGGCTGTCAGGGCTGCATCTGCACATGCCACCAGCTTTATGAGTGCTCTTCTCTTTGAGATTCAAAACCCTCAGACACTGTAGGGAACTCTCATGGCATTCAGACACTTGTCTCTCTGCTCTCTGTTCTTGTTGAGCACAGTGCGTTGGTTCCTATGAATTGCTACTGTCCCTGCATGTTTATCATTTGAACTGATCTCTTCCAGCCTGACCAACTTTCCATAACTCCATTTGCTATTAGGAAATAATTAATGCACCAATGAATCGATAATCAATCATCTTTGTTTAATCTGGTAAGTGTGGTGCTTTATTTAGACTGCTAAGTACTTACTTACTTTTCAATGCTGCGAAATAAAGAAGGTAAATTAGACTCAAACAGTTCAAAGCAGTTATTGTAAGAGTAAAAACCTGCTCTTGTCAAGGTCAGTGGTGGGGTTTCAATGCTGGAAAAGGATTAGGGGTGGGGGCTCTGTAATATTAATAGCTGGGAGCAGCAGTGGAATTTTGTAGTCATGTTCTCCAGTATCTTATGCAGGAACCATATCCTTTACTGAATAATTTAAGTGATGGACAGGCTAGTATTTCTTTACTCCACCAAACAAATACACACTTGTGGGGTTTTTTGTCCTTTGTCATATCATGATTCCTTGAAGTTTTATTTCATGCATCCTCAAATTTTATTCTCCAAATTACTTATCACCTTTCAAAAAGGTAGCTTTAGATCTTGTTCTGTTTACAAAGGTGCCCTGTGCCTACCAGTAGTACAGGAATTTAGTGGTGCTCACTTTACACTGGGATGAACACAGAGAGACTCAGGCCTAGAGGCCACAAAATGTCTGGCAAAGTATCTGCTCATGAAAGCAATTGGTTATAATATCATACAGAATAAATCACAGCTGACATATCTGCTGGAGCTATTTTTAAAGGAAATAATTCATAAAGCTAAGAGGTGTGAAGCAGTGAACATAATCTACATTGACTGGGGAAAAAAATAATGCTGTACCTCAGAGGAGACAGAAACAAGGGGTTAGCAACAAGCTCAGAGAGCATTGTTCTGGTGAGGATAAAAATCTATCTGAAGGGCTTTGTGCTGGTGGTATCACTGCTGTGGGAGGAAACAGCTCAGCAAGATGATAAATGAAGAATTATACAGCTGTATTTTTCTCCCCACTTACAAATGACTTAATCATGCTGACAAGATCTCCACTAATTTCCACCATATATAGAGCATCTTCTACAGGAGCCAAGCAAGTGTCACTCTAATAAATCAGCTTTTCCCATCCATTATATTCTTGTGTGTCATTGGTTGCTTGTGGTCATAGATTGCTGTGGCAATTCCATTTGGCAATTTGGAACTGCTGTATTTTGAAAAATAAAACAAAAATACACACACAAAAAAAATACTAATTTTGAAATTGAGATAGATTTTAAGCCTAAAAGCCAAATGCAGCAGGTAAAGCTTGACGTTGCCTGTAAATAGAGCAGGGAGATGTGGTGGTTTTGAAGAGCAAGTAAAGTTTAGATGGCAAAAGAGCAGCTTCAGCCATCATTTAAATCAGTATGAGCAGCACTTAGATAGGTGAGGGTGGAAACGGATCACTGGAGCAGAATCTCATTTCACTCCCACTGCTGGAGATCAAGAAAAATCTGGTTTTATTTTTTATAAATTTGGTAATGGAAGAAATATACTCAGTGAGGAACTGTCTGGGTGTTACTTGAGTGTCACAGAGATCAAAGACAAATTGGTACAGAGTGCTGCTCACACAACAAGAGGAAGATAACTTCTCATCTAAGGATGTAAGTCAACATTCTGGATTATATGTTCCTCTAGGGAAAAATCCCAAACTCAGACAGATTTGCTTGCCTAGCTAGGGACAACTGAGTGTCACAGGAACTCCACAGAGGCAGAAGAGGGCACAAAGAAATATGCAGAAATTATGACAGGGCTCAAAGGGATGAATCACAAAGGGAAGCTGGAACAATTGTCAGTACAATAGATTCACGCATTGTGTCATGGCCTAATGTCAGAAAGCAATAAGGACAAAATTATAAAATACCAACTAAGCACTGCAAATGAGCTAAACAATTCAGAAAATGGTTTTTAAAGCTCTTACACTTCTAGTAAAAATACCTTAAAAGATGCACAAATGCATCTTGGGATGAACGTATCGTATGTTATAGATCCAGGGCTGCCATTATAACCCTCATAATCACTTTTTCACTTGGTCATGTGTTGCACATCTGTGACTTCTTGGCAA
This sequence comes from Cyanistes caeruleus, assembly GCF_971803275.1. Classification (NCBI taxonomy): domain Eukaryota; kingdom Metazoa; phylum Chordata; class Aves; order Passeriformes; family Paridae; genus Cyanistes; species Cyanistes caeruleus. The sequence continues at coordinate 21,229,252 of NC_141704.1, read as the reverse complement.
GATATTTCAGTGAGAGGAACTTGCAATTTTAGCTAACCTTTTCTTTTTTGGAAAGCTTGGCTGCCGGCTTTGCTCTTTCCATGCTTCAGAACTTTTGTAATGCAACCTTTTCAAGAGCATATGCTGCAAAATGCTTTTAAAAAATGTTTCAGTATCTAAAATACAATATTGAGACCATAACTGGCAAAAGAAGTCAGCTCTATGATCTCATTTCAAACAGCATAAAACCCAGCACTACTAATGGCATAAGTATCAGAATCTGAGGAACTACAGAACACAAAAAAACTTTCAGCACTTCTGAGAAGCTTCCTCTGCTTTTAAAGTATGCCTGATTGTCCAGGGTAGAAACTGGCATCTCCTTCTGGCAACATTGTTAATCCTGTTCAGTGAGAACACAACACAAGTGAAAACTAAAACACATAGGACAAGCCTCCACATCCTGTTTAAGGCTGAGCTTTGGGATGTCAGCAGAAGTGAGTAAAGGCACACAGATTTAGGGGACCGTGGATGTTTGCAAGCATGTGCCCATGAGTCCTGCACTGCAGAAAAAAGCATTGCTGACAAAATTCAAGCATTTGTTGTGACAGCACAGGAAGAAAAGACTACAGAGATTAAGATTATTTATATGTCCATGATCTCATGGGGAGATTTAATAGTTTTGAAAGTACCTTCTCACAACCAGGATTCTCAACAACATAGTAATATGTTCAAGCATTTCAAACACTGCAGTGTAGGGACCTCCTGGTATATGGCTTGGATATAGTGATGACACACTTTTTATTGATTCATTTTAATAGCAACCAATCAAGCTAAAGAAGAAATGAAACATACTTTTTTCAATGATAGTATTTCCCGTATTACTTCTGATGTCTAATTAATCCATCAATACCAGGATTTAGGGATAAGCAAAACACCTAGAAATCAATCACAGTAACCTGATATGTGCATAAGAATCAGAAAGAAGAGGCTGATCACATAATTAAACAAATATTAAAAAGCAAACACTGCTAAAAAAGCAAATACTGTTCAATTTTAAAACAAAAAGTAAGATGAACTACCCTTCTTCCCCCATTTTTGGAGAAAATTAGGGAGTTAATAGAGAGGGTAGCAGAGTTTTCCTGTAAAATACATTAATTCTGGTACTATGTTAACCAGCAGTGTCTTGACATGCTTGGTAAATTCAATTCAGAAGGTAGAATTCTTTTCACCTAATATGAAATGTCAGCTGGAAGCTGGCCATTTGAGGTGTTCTTTATAGTCAATGGGAGAAAAAAAAAGCAATTTTACGACATGGCTGATGTGATGGCTTTAAGGTATCTGCTTTCAGAGGAGATGAACTGAACTACATAAGTATTTATTATCTATAAATGGGACACAGACACTAAACCAGAAGTAAACATCTCCTTTAGAAATAGGTTTCCTGTCCTTCCTGCCTCATATGAGACAAGAACTTCTCATAAAGTTCCAAGGCATTGAATAAGTTCTACTTCTGAACGGAATATACATAAAATAACAAGTTGATAATAATATTAGATACATCTCAAACTGTTTTCAGAGTAGGCAAATATAGTTATTCCATTTTTATGAAAGAAATGTGACAAAATCCAGCTAGGGTGGTCTGCAGAAGGTCAGTGCCAGAGGCAGAAAGAGAAGCCAACTCTCCTGCCTTCCCATGTGCTTTTTCAGCTCAACAAACCTGCCCTTAATTTCTGTCTTCTACTTATGAGATTTAACTTTATAGCTCTAGTTAATCTATCTGAACTTTCCTGAATGTCTCCATAGGCAGTCTCTGAGGGAGCATAATCTGCCTTTCCTGCTGATGTTTAGAGCTGTGAATACAACTGTGTCACCTTTTCACCTTGGAAGGCATCACCATCTCCCACATAACTGCTTTTGGGGACATTTTGAGGGTTGTCCCACCTACTCCTCTCTGCAGCAGAGGCTCAGCTACAGTCTGCCAAGAACATCAACATCTACAGGGCTGGTTACATCATCAGTCTCTGGTCTTCTTTTGAAACACAAAACTGGACACTAGAAACATCTGAATAGGGAAGATATTAAGAAAAAAAATAAATTAAAAATGACTGATTGATGAAGTTCTTTCTGGCCAAGATGTAGAATGACAAGTTTCAAAAAACTTTCAAAGGCTTATCAAGGTTGCTGACTTGTAAAGCTCTATTCACAAACATGGGATTTAGGTTAAAATACCCTCCAGAAACAGAATGTATTATTTTATCTGAAATTTATACAGTTTTGTGATTATATGAGGCTTTCATTGTTAGAAGCCTTGACACAGATCTGAAGCAGCTCTCTGAGATGTACAGCTTCATGAGCTGAGCCAAAGAGATTCTAGGGATTTACAAGATGTACCAATTTTAACAAATTCTGTTCTGCTGCACAGATATGCAAACTCCACTAAACTCAGCAGTGTTCCAACAAAGACATGCAGGAGACATGCACATATGGGTAAGATAGTTTAATTTTACCCCCAAAGCCATTTCCTAATCAGAGGGGTGGGGTCAGTAGTGTCAAGACAGGCAGCTAGTGTAAGCCTCAGCACCCAGGGATGGGGAGACTACAGCAGAAAAATCACAGAATGACAGAAGGCTCTGAGTTGGAAGGGACCCACAAGGATCATCAAGGTCCAGCTCTTAAGCGAATGGCCCATACCGGGCTCAAAACCACAACCTTGATGTGATTAGCACCATGCTCTGACCAACTGAGCCAATCTCAGTTAAAATGAACCCACTGGAGACTCCCATCCTTCTGGGACAGTGGCTGTAGGGCTGCAGGGCACCCTCAGCATCTCACCTGGCTCAAGGGGTCTGTGCTTGGGTGACTGCATCCCCTGTGAGAGGCACTCTGCTGATTGAAGGGAGTATTGTGTGACATCTATCACACCCACAGTGCAAAGTAAGAAGAGAGGTTGGGAGTGTCAGATGAAAGGAAGAATGGATTTTAAAAAAATATACAATGAAGGTGAAGGGTAGGACCTGTACTTCTCAAGAAAAGGAGTTTTTCACAGATTTTTAAAGACAGGGAAAGGTTTTGCCATTTGCCATCATTCCAAATTAACAAGACAGAGACAAACCAAAATATGCTCCCAATATTTACTGTTGCATTTATAAACAAAATATAATTCCATTTATGGGTTTGTGGATTTTTCCCTTCAGATCAACATTCAGTCAAGAGTGTTATAACATCCAGACCTGGACACAGTCAGCTTAAGCGGTTTTGAAAAACAAATAAAAATCAAATTCAGTTCAGCATCGTGTCAGTTTGACACACATAAATACCAGTTCCAGCAGGGCTTAATTACAGCTAAGGTGGTATGATGCTGAATCTAACTGAGCCTTTCTTAAACCAGCTAATCGATCCTGTCAATTGTTTTTGTCTTTTAAATTGTGCTTGACTGCTGTGGAAGGAGCACAAACCTCAATTCCTGTTTCTATAAATAAACATTATACCTAATGTGGTAAGAAGTAAACCTGATTCTTCTGCTCAGTCCAGATCTTTCAGAGGAGCTTCACACATTAAAGATCTAGAAGGACACTGCTGTTAGCTCTCATGTCCTGCATAAACAAGCCAATGAGTTTGAACAATTGATTTGAGCAAGTAGAGCAACAGCATTCTGTTGAATTAGTTTTCCTTAATTCTTAGATTTGATTCCCTTCCCTCCTCTTCAAAATATATGAAACACAAAAAATCAAATAGCAAAACCTGTGAAATAACACTACTTTTAAGGAAAATAAAAAGGCAAAGGAAAGCAACGTTTCCAGAATAATTTTCTTGAGATCAAGAATATAACACTGCAACTGCTTTAGTATGTATTTTTTATAAGAGTTCTCCTATATGGAATTGTCAAAAACTGTGGATTACAGTACAGAATGGCACTTAATTTAAAGAGTGAAAGATGACAAAGTTTCAGCATTCCTTTTTAACCTCTTACAAGTATTTATTAAACCACTGCTTCAGAATATTGCATCTGATACTTGAAAATATGTCTCTTCTGTGGAACTTCATGTGCAAAACCAATCTAAACAAAACTTGCAGTGAGGACTTTGAAATCCCCATTCTACAAAATGCCAGGCTTGTTTGCCAAGATGGAAAATACATTTTGCTACTTTTAGTGCTCATGGAGAATCACACTAATTGCAAATTCAGCAGAAGAGACTCAAGCATGTCTGATGTAATTCTCCCCTTAAAAAGATATGATGATGACTTAACAAAATGCAAAAGCTTTTGCAAACAGCACCATTCTAAAACTTGGAATCCTGATCCTTGATATCCTGGATCCTGAGGTTGGATTAGGTAGGTCGCTGACTTCCATACTCATCTGCTACAACAGTATTAAAAATAATGGATCACAATCTGGCTTCTCTAACAATCATAATAAGACATCAAAATGTACATTTTACCAGATTTACACTTTTTGGGAGCCATTCAAAGTTGTTTGAGTAATAATTTCTTTGTTGTTTTGTAGCCTAAGTCACATAAGAATCCCATGGGTGCAGAAGGAACCCTTGTTGAAATTAAATGTTCTAGCACACAACTAGACAGGAGCATGAAACACACAGGTAGTTCACATGCCAGATAGCATGTGACCCTGAATCCTCTTTATTTTGCCCTGGAATTTTTCATTTCTTCCTTTTGTAAGATAAAAAATATTAAAATCTGTGTTAAAAATGCTTCTCCAGAACCCATACTTATTTCAGTTTAGCCCACAGCTCTTTCTAATGGCACTTTTATATGATACAATTTAAATGAACTTACAGTAGAAGCTTTCATATCAACTTCCATATCAGGAATGCCATGATAAAATTTCCAAACAGAATCCATCAAATTTTAGCATTACAAATCAGTTGAAGCATTACTTCATGTAGTATCATGTGATACCTGATCTAAAGTGTGATATCTGGACTGTGGTCAAGGATACTGTCAGGTGCAGTGCTACTCCTAAGCAAGTTCATCTGAAATTTCTGAACACTATATTGAATAAGCTTGATTCCTTAATATGAATGATAAGATATAGAAGCGAAGACCAATTCAGTATATAATGACTTTTTACAGAACAGCAAACTATGTCAGGTTAAAACAGACAAAATAATAAGAATTAAAGATTACTGTTTATGTTTATTTGACTTTTTGAAAAGTAATGGAATGTGTGAAAAATAAATCAGAAATAAAACTTAAGTCTGAAAAAGGTGGTGAACACATCTGTGTCTGTCACAATAAAATGGTGATACATCCAAATATGTAGAGTGTGAAAGATGGCAAGTTTCTACCCATGTCAGCCAAAGGGATCTGACCTAAACCCTGCTTAGAAAAGTGCCTTAGCCACCTGCTGAAATCTGAAGTATGTTAAGAGACCACTCTACTTGGAGCTGAATTACAGCACAGAAGTTATGTGGCCACAGAGATAAACAGTGAGCAGTAGCAGTGAACAGCAGCTCTGTGATATCTGTAGGTCCCATATAGAAGGGAGTTCCAGAATCTGCTTTCAAAAATATTCAGGCACATTATATTCAGCAGTTGCCCAAGCACAGAAGCAGTCCTGGAAGCAGAATCCAGACTCCTGCTTCTGCTTGCTGTCTGGCTCCTTGAGAATTGAATTTATAACAAAATCTGTGAGATGCATCTTCATGCACCATAATTTAGTGATCACAGGTCATAGGCCTGCACTGTGAAGAAATGTTTAAAGAATGGTTTTCCTTTTTCAGTGAAGTGTTGTCTCTACTTGGACAGTGTTACATGAAAAACAAAAAACTGACCCACTCACTCCAATTTATTTGGGTTTCTTTTCATAGAAATCAATGCACCAACAGGGAAAAAAAATTAAGAGAGAGATAAAGTTTCCAAATAGAAATATGACTGTTTACAACTCTTATTTGTGTATGCAGGTCCTGGAAAGCAGCTTGAGGTCAGATAGAGACCTAGGGGCTTTCTCCACTCCTCAAACTGGCTTCTGAATCTGCTCACATGTGTATAAATACTTTGTTTCCTCAACCCAAATGCATTAATAACCATAATTATGATGAAGTAGTAAGGGCTGGTTCTATACTCTCCTGATTCTTATTATGACCATTTCATTCTATGAAAGAGAAATTGTAGAAGTGAAGGAAGGCCAGGAAATTCTGCTTCTAGTGCAAGCAGCATTTTAGAGTTAATTTGGTTTAAGAATATTTTATATTCTCAGACACAAAAGATGATCTAAGGGGCACACAGAGTACAGTCAGTCTGGGATGTCTGCAGAAAGGAACCCTAAAGGACGGACAAAAAACTCAACAGTGACCTAAGGAAGCACGAGGACTTGGCAAGGCAGCTGCCTCGGGCCAGCTCTCATTTGTGAGGGCCCTGCTTGGCCACTGCCTCATTAGCAAGGCAATAAGAAGCAGACAGAAAAATCCAACTCACACACAATGGTTGCAGTGAAGGAAACCCAAATTTCATCTGCTACTTACTGACCATATATCTTCTGCTCAGCTTCAGTGAGTAAATTTGGCAGTCATGGAAGTGGCAAAGGGAAGGAACATGACAATAACAAGAATATAACAAGAGAGGATGCAGATGCCACTCCCTCCTCTGCAGTTTATAACCAATTACAGGATTTACACAGACTCCATGAGGCAATTAAAGAGTTATGCTTCAGTGCCCAATTAATATTCACTTGACATCATCAGTTTACCAACATCTCAGAGAAACAGCTCTGTTGTCCCAGGTCTGAAGCAATTGCATTACAACATGGCAGTACAAAAAATAAAAATCAAAATCGCAATAACAAAAAACCCCCAAAAAAACTGACCCAACCCAAACAAAAAAAAACCAGAACTGAAAATCAGATCTTTCTTGATTTAGAGGGGTATGTTTCCTCAGTATCTTTAAAAATGCTGAAAAACTGGAAAGCATAAAGACTCTTCTTAGTAATGGTCATTAGGAATATTTCTATAATGTATTTTGAAAACAAAACAAACATTTTAAGCAGCAGAGGAAAACTTCAACTGACTCACTGTAGCCTAACTAGTCAAAACTTTCAGGTATATTCTGGAGGGGAGCGGATCTGAGAGGGGCAAGTCCTACATATATCAAACTATAATTTGTTTAAGAATTTATTGATTTACATTTAATTAAGAGAAGTTCATGAGACCAAGTATTAGTCCATATTCAACAAGCTTCCACACAAGTTACATGTAACTTATTTCTTCTGAGTACTGGGAAATGAGCCAAAAGCAGAAATGGCTATGGATTAATTAGACTGTACCTCTAAATTGGTTCATTTGGGAGCATCCCTTGGTCCACCTGATCATGTCTATCTCTCTGCTGAGACTGGAGGGGCTAAGCTTAAATTAGACTCCTGCTGTAGGCAACTCCACCAGGCACTGAGTGATGGGCAGAACCAATGTGGGATGCAGAGCTCAGAGAGAGAATTTGCAGGGCATTTTAGTGTGAGCAAGACAGAACAGCATCTATTCCCATCCTGTCTCATTGTGGATGAATCTCCTAATAGAGAAGCCCTCAGTTCCACATTCACTAAAACCTGAAGTTTAGCACCCAGTATATGAAGTCTTTTATTTATTCAAACCACGATTAACCACTCTGGGATTCTTTAAAGGGCTAGAGCTGCTTATTATTTACTAATTAGTGGGCTACAAGAGTTCTCAGGTTGCCTGGGTTACAGTTAGGCTATTGTTAATGCAAGGTACTGCCAGGTTGCTGTTATTGCCAGGAACAGTTCTCTGTTGGACAAAACAGAGCCTCTCAGTGCCTAGCTCCCATTCAGCCCAGTAAGGTTGTACGAACGAGTCACCCACGTGTCAGCTCAAGAGGGAAAAAATGCTGATAGGTCTAACTCAGTGCAAAACTCAGACAAATTCAGGTTCTCTCTTTAGCATTTCTTTAGTATGGTTGACTTAGGGTATCTTTCAGCTGACGCTCACAGCTGAGTGCTGCAATCACAGGTGTGGAGGCAGGGCTGGATTGTGCCTCTATCAATGCCAATTAAAACAGGGCATCAGAAAAAGTAAAAAAGTCAGAGGGTCAAAGTGAGGGAACATAAAAGTGGTGTAACTGGGAGAACAAAACCTGAAGAGCAAGGCTGTCCATGGCAGAGGTGACTACAGCCCATCCTTTGATTGGTTGACATTTCATCTGCTGAATGTCTAATAAAAAATGCATAATGCATCCAGGAAAAGCGGGATTCTGGGAATCAATGGGTTTTAAGGGGGAGTTAGTGATTAAGCCACAAATCTATGCCTTCCTTGCTCTTGAGCTATTTCTTCAACCCCAAAAGTTTTTCATTATCTCCTGAGAAGTGTCAGAGGTCTCATATGAGCTGAGGAATTCAGCTCCTCATCCTCCCTTTCTCTCGTCTGTCTCTCTCTGACTTGTGTGCAGTTTAAAAGCCTGGTGCTGTAGGGCACTGTTCTGGTAAAGGAGGGACACGGGTGACAGTGTGGACATTTAAATAAAAACTGAGTACTACTTCTGTTGAAAAATTTATAAGGAAAGGGTGAAGCAGTTATCTCTACCTGAAGGCTGAAGAAGGAATCTTTATAAAAGCTCTTGGTAGCATCATGTTGCAGGGCCATTACTAAATCTGTGAGAGAGGTAAGATTTCAGTTAAACATTTCTTGCACCCAGTGTATTTAGATAGCCTATGAGAAGTCTGAACATGGTAGAGAAAATGACAAGAGAAGAAAGTTCTTCATAATGTATTTCCAAAAGAAAAAAAAAGCAAAACAAAAAACACCCCTATATTCTTGTCTCTCTCCTCGTGAATTTGTTTGTAAAGCACAGGAGTTACAGAGAAAAAGATAAAAAACATCTTTACCTGGCAACCTCGCTTCCTTTCTAGTACGGCATTGTGGTGGACGCCACGTTGTATAAAAAAACGTTACACAGCAGCAGATATTTTTATAATGTGGTTTAAAGAAGATAAAAAAACAAACAATTCCAGGAAGCACAGAAAATGTGAATACAGAGGACTGACCTAGTAAGGAACCAAGCACCTAAGTCCTTGCATATCATTTGCTATGCACACCTCTCTCCTCAGTGCTTACAGGTTTCCAGGGTAAGTCACCAAGTTAGCTTCTAAAGGAGCAGGTGAAACTTTCCCTTTCATAAAGATGGGAAGCTAAGGAGATTTTGGAGTGAACATTTAGGACACATTTTCTTTCCAGTTTTTGGAATTCTAAGAAAATGAGAAGGGGAGGGTTGTGTGTAGTGGGGGGAAGGGAAAACACAACATGCCTTCTCTGAAAATGGGAAAGGGAAGAAATTTCTTGGGAGTTTCAGTTTATTTAAATTAGGTGCTGGTTTTGACTGGTTAATTTTCTTCACAGCAGCTAGGATGGGGCTGTGGTTTGGATTTGTGTTGAAAATAGGGATGATATAACACAAGGGTGCTTTCCACAGTGCTGAGCAGTGCTTACATAGAGTCAAGGCATCTTTTCCTCACCCTCCATCCCATCAGCAGTGAGGCTGGGGGTGTAGAAGGAGTTGGGACGTGACACAGCCAGGACAGCTGACAACAACTGACCCCAGGGATACTCCAAACCATGTGGTATCATGCTCAACATATGAATCTGGGAGAATAAGAAGGGAGTGGAATACATTAGAGGTGGTGGTTTTTATCTTCCCGAGTCACTTTCATGCATGATGGAGCCTTGCTTTCCTGGGGATGGCTGAAACCTTTCTGTCCAAGGGTTTTGCTTTGCTTGTGTGCATGGCTTTTGCTTTACCTGTTAAAGTTTCTTTATCTCAACCCGAAAGTTTTCTCACTCTTATTCATCTGGTTCTCTACCCCATTCTGCTGGCAGGGGACTGAGCAAGCAGCTGTGTGGGGCTTGCTTGCTGGCTGGCATTAAACCACAAAAATTGACATTGTTTTCAAGGGAATTTCATTGATTAACATGAGGCTCAGAATTTCCCTTACTCATTTTTATTTGAAGATATTTCTATTCAAATAAACATTCAGATAACATGTTTTTTGGTTTGTTTGGGGTTTTTCTTCCATAACATTGGGTTCCCAGATTGTTTAATATTTTTTTTTTCACAAAGGAAGACTTTTCAGCTAAACTATTCCTCCTTGAAGAATAGCTGAATAGCAAGAGGAGGAATAAACTGTCAGCATTTGTCTGTGTTCATCTTCCTTTATTATCTCTTGAGGCCCTGTTTTCTGTGGTGTCTCTCATTTTGCTTTTTGGGTAAAGCTCTGAGTCTTCAAAAGAACCATTGATTATTACTACAGTACCAGACTTTGGTCAGAAAAGCCATTCAAGTATGAGTCTTAATTTTAGGCTGAATTTCCTAACCTTTGTGAGGTAGTTCTGGGTGATGCCAATGCAACAACTCATAAAAAGCAGCTCTTCAATATCTTGCTTCTTCCAACTTTTAAGCAAATTTTAAAAAGGTTGAACATTAGTGACCTTCTAAGCTTTTATTCCCATCAGAAAGTATTGGCATTATGCAACAATAGATGTTTTACTGTGTTGAAACATGAAGCAGAGCCCTACATAACTCTTTCAGTGAATTGAAACTTTTAAATTGTTTTAATATTTAACACTTCAAAAAGACTGTTGACCTCAAGTAATCCATTTAATCCATTTAAGAAGTGCACACAACATAACTTTGAGTTCCTTTAAATTCCTTTCCAGAAGATTTTTCAGGGAAAAAAGAACTTTTGAAATCCCTTACCTGAGCCTTAGTCTATGCTTTATCTGACAATCTGAGCGTGGTTTTTCACTTGTAGCTGTGAATGCATTGATGCTCTCTGTTCTCTTGCTTTTGAAGAGGAAATCAGCATTGCACAAGTCACAACGCATTATGCCATCATTGAAATCATCTTAAAAACCGTAAACTGCTCACCCATTTCGGTTTAAACCATTGGCTGGCCATGTATAATTGATGTAATGAATGGATGAAGAGCATCCTGCATGGAGGAGACACTTAAAATAAATTAAAACTCATGCTAAATCAGAAAAGAAGATCAGTAAATGTTAGCACAGTTACATTAAATGTATAGTGTGAAATTCAGAGCTGTAGACAGTGACTCACTGAAAACTCACTTGTGTACTTAATCAAACTGAAAAATCACAGATAAAAGAATACAACCAAGTGCACAGTAAGGTGTCAATAGTTTATATTGTTGCAAAACCACACATGGGGGAAAGGCTTGCTAGTCTTGAGAAGTGCAGCAGCAAAAGGTAAGCAAGAGACAAAATATCAGAGGATGTGTGGCAGATTATGGGTGTGAGAAGAATGTGGGTTGGGTGGAAGGATGAGATCAAAGGATGTGAATGGAGATGACAGAGGGAGGTTTCTTGATGGAGAGAATATGAAACCCTTTTATATCAAAGAGAAAGCAGGAGTCACAGACAAGATATTTTATAGAAAGATGAAGACTAAATGATTTTACAGATATATGTGTATATATATAAAAGCTTCCTTTCTTGGAATAGTCTCAGCTCTGTTGAGAAAAGTCTTTGTCACAAAATGGTGTGAATGTTAAAAAAAAAAAAGCCTGATAGAAAATTCCAGTAGCAGATATTTGCAAGGTTCCCTCCCTACTGCTTAAATGGAGGAGTAAAATGTGCCAGGGTTAGGGAATTTGGAATAAAACTAAGATGAAGACTAACCTAAGTGATTCCATTTTCACACACTACCAGAATAAGTCTTTGGACGTTTTTCCATAAAATTTAGAATTATGGCCACACTGGCTTCACTGGTGCATTGAGGGACTTTTACAAGAGTACTGTGCTGCCCTCAGTGATTCCTCCCATCTCCCATACCCCTTCTTTCCACATTGTTTTTCTTGTTCTTTTCTGGTGCTGAATGGTGGTGAAAAAACTCTAGATATACCCCCCAGCAGTCACTTTGTAACCACTGCTTCACTCAGAGAGGCCATATGTTTAATCCCTGGTGCATACATTTTTCTGGTTTAAATGCAGTAATAGACATATCATCCGTTTTTAGCACTTCCAGCTTGGAGGAAGTAGGCCAGGAACATGGGAGTGTTGAAGAATAAAAAAGGAATCCATGCTAAATGGCTAATTACCTGTCACTGTATCTGTTTTCAGCTTATATAAAAACTGGTGGTATTCCCAAATAATTCATAATGCCTCAGGCAAACAAGCTAGCCCTGCAATACTTTGGATAATTGAAACTGATGAAGTGGAAGGTTGGAGATGTTTATTTTGAAATAACAGTGTTAAAATAAAATGCCAAAAGACAGAGGGAAAACACTAGGGATCTTGGAAAGAGTGGAGAAGAAAAGCATAGTCCAGAATAATCAGAGTAATAAACACTGTAGCAAACAATTTTATTTTAAATTACTCTTAAGAAACAGATTAAACAACCGAGGATCCTATGGTTGTTGTTTCCTGGCCTGGATGCATATTCAGCTGTCATAAATTGCTTTAAATAATTGTGTTTTGCACTGGAAGGCATTACTTGGCTAGGTGTGAGTCACCCCAAAAGATTAAAACTCAGCAGGGCATATTCTGTCCTCAGGTACATGCCTGAACATCTTTTCAACAGACATTTTATTTCTTTTATTGTAATAAAAAGCTTCAGAATGATAATTTTTTTCTTATTTCTTTCCCAGTGAATCTAAGAAAAATGTATCTTCCTTTTCATATACTGTAGTGATGCTGATGGGAGCTATATAATGCACATTACAAGACTGAATTTAGTTCCATGTCAAAGTGTCTGTGTTATCAACAAGAGAGAATTTTTAAAAAGAGATATTCTTTTCCCAGAATGTGAACTCTGTGTCAAGAGTATTTTCATGCAAGGTCCTCTGAACAGGACCTTGTATACTGCAACATCTTGAGGGAAAAAGGGAAAAAGCAAACCACTGACATTTCTTTGCAACACCTTGGTTTATTCTTTTCATTTCTTTTCAATGTGATGACAATGGCTGAGGCAAGGTCAGTCTAGGTCAGGAATATGGACAGGGACAGCACCATGAAGAGGCTGGGATGACAACCTACAGCCAAGGCATGGATTAGCTGGAAGGTAGCAGGTAACTGGCCACTGATAATGAGAATGCAATCAGCTTGCAAATGCTTTGGGTGCTGTATAGAGTCATGCAGTCCAGTGTTTCATTTACTCTCCTTCTCCATTCTGTCTTTCAGTCTATCTGCAGTGACACAAAGTTTTGATAGCATTCCTTATAAAACTTTTCTGTAGGTCACTGGCCAATTTTCTACAGGAAATCACACTAAAAGATCATCCACTGCAACACTAGAATTCCGGGTCACTTTTGTGTAAGGTTGCTTTATGCTACTCTGCATCATACAAAGCCAAGCTTCCCCTAATAATGTAGGCCTAAAGGAGGACTAAAAGTACTCTGCATATCCCTTTTGGATAGCTCATAGCAACCAAGAGCAAAAAGGGGAGGAAAGGACAGGACCCCTTTGTTGTGAGGGGGTACTACAATGAAGCAAGAGGAGGGAGGGAAATTATCCTCCTACCCTTCCCATTGTCCCTGCATTTATCAGATGACAAGAACTAGTTACAGGGCTGCTCTTCTACCCTATAGCTTACCTCTGCATGAGTCACTGCTGGAATCAAATACAGAGGATCTCATAGATCTTCTTAAAAATATATTTAAATTAAACTGGATCCAGAGGGCCAGAGAAGGGAAAGGATAAGAGTCTGAAGGGGTGTAGGAGGAAGTCTCCTAATCATCTAGCTTTTCTGCTTCCCTGTCTGATTTCTTTGACAAGAACAGATGCCCAAACTTCTTTTGAGAATGACATTCAGTAAAACTAGGACAATTTTAGCCCAAGACACTTAAGTGATTTTATATGTGACTTTAATGGTTAGGCATAAACAAACACATAAAAGGAGCGTTGGCCAAACCCACAGGCCCAATTCAACAATTCCAGTATTTCAACATTTGAATGGGAGTTTCCTGCATGATTTAATGAACATTCTAATCTTGAGATTTAACAAAAGAAAAATTCTCCCATAATCTGCTCACATGGGAAATGGTGAGAGGTAATTTGGTCGATCAACATTGAAAGTGACAAATTTTCTAGCACAGCACAGAATCCTTTCCTTTTGTGTGTGTGTGTGTGAGTGGTGTGTGGTTAGTAAATAATACATAAAGATTCAGAGTTATGTTTAAAACTGAACCCTGTTATAAAAATAGAGCTGTCAAGCTGGAATGCTGAGGCTGGCAGGGGGAGGGCATTACCAGAAGAGAAGTAGATGATTTTTGAACAGCTGGAAGATGTTTTGTGACAGAAAGGTGAAAACAGTTGTGTGGAAGAGCAGTGATGGTGTGAAATTAATTTGTTAGATTCACTACAGTTACAAGCACTGGTATAGTCATTACATTCAGCTGTGACAAATGAGGATAATGCTACAGTTGAGACCTTGGTGTTTTCTTGTAGCTGAAGCTGGGTATTGGGATGAATTATTGGCCCCAAAAGAGCATTTTTGGTATACAATTTCCTGAGCTGTAGTCAAAGCCTCGGCAATAAGTAAATAACTATTCCATCAGAATAATGACAAACGACATTGCTAATACAGTCCAAGACCATTCACCTCGATGTCTGTTTTTAGTCCTACTAAAGCTGATATTGCCTAGGAAAAAGAGCAAGAATAATTCTTTCTTTGGTGTGAAATACTGTTTTTGTAGTGAGAAAAGCTGATAGGCACCCAGTGGGCTGCTGTCAGAGGAAGAAGAGGGCTGTCTTATGCATAGCTATGGGAACATGCCAACATTCTTGCTCTCAAGATACTCCCTTTTGGTGAGGATTGAGAAAGCTACTCCTGAATTACAAATTGTGCAGCTAAAGAAAACAATTCATACTCAGGAGCTGATTGATGTCCATAGTTAGTTCACTGTTGTTTTGGGGAACTGCTGCAGAGTCAGTACTGCAACTGCTGGAGCAGAGCTTCAAGCTTCCTTCTTCCTCAAAGTTAGTTAGACAGTGTTTTGTTTTTTCAGGAGGGAAGATCTGTGTAACTGATAGTTCTCATCCACCCTCTCAGCTGTGTGAAGTTGCTTTGGGTGATGTCCTTCACCAAAGCTCAAAACTAATGAAATCAATCTAAAGTTCTTGGATATTTCATTCATGCTTCTTAAACAAATGAAAAAGAAACTACTCATTTGAAACTCATGTTGGAAGATAAATTATTCTGAAGTGTCCTTGAGGCAGATAACATTCATCCACTGGTGAGAATTTATGTTGGGGGCTGCAAACTTCCTTTTCCCCCACTCCCCATTTTCCCAGCATTTTCCCAAACCAAAAATAATGAAACTAGCATCTCAGTTTATGAAAAAATATTCAGTCCAATGGATAAAATTTCCATGAACATGATTATAGTTTCTCTTCAAAGCTGAAACATCCCAAGAGGATTTGAGTTCAGGAAAGGAAGCTGTCTTGTTTCTTATATGTCAATTTTCTCAAAATTTTCCACAAAACTGCTAGTCTGCTCCTACTTATAAATTAAATTGTAGTAAATATCTGAGTAAACTGAACAAGTGAGTGTAGAATATAGCTACATTTTTGGAGGTTACAAGTCAGAAAAGCACAAGGATTGGTCCAAACACAAAAATGATGTAATGACATTGTGTGACCTTTGGTGAATTATGGCTTCCATTCTCTACCTGGGACAGTGTGTGGCAGGACCTTTTCCAAAGAATTTTTGAGTGGTCGGTGAATCAGAGCTTGCAGATAGCTCTCCAAATTTGTCAGTGTCCCAATGTTTATGAAAATGACAATTTCCAAGGTGCTAAAGAAACACCTATAGTGTATTACACTGAGAGGAGAATCTCTTCCTGAGACCATCACTTTTCACTCTTGATTATTCTTGCTGCAGAACGAACTCCAAGAGAAATGAATGAGAAAAAGTTGAGGTCACGTTACATCAGTTGTAAATACCTGTCTCCTGAGAGAAATCCACTGTGAAGGAGCTCCATGGTTTGAAAACACAATCAGCTTTTCTTTCAAAAGACTTCATTCTTACCATATTCATAACAAAAGCATTGTTTTTCTTATATGCAGTGGCAGAGCAAGAGAATCTAACATTTTTAGAACTCATTTGTTTTAAATGTTTCCTTATTTAGAAGGAAAATTCTATAAGATTTTAGTGCTTTCAGGGAGGGCTTGCAATTTTGTTGTTTTCAAGACTAGTTTTCTAATATTTCCCAAATTATCAGCATCTGAATGTTGTTATTTGGCACTAAAAAGAACAGGAGCTGAGCTCATTATGCCTTCAAAATAGGAAGGCAGCTTTACTCGCTTTCAATTCAGATTCAGTGAGTAATATTAGCATGACACTGAATGGAGTGAAATGGTGTTGTATATAAAACCATATTTTATTAAAACAGAGAAAAAACCTTGACATTCTATGAAGTGCCAAGTTGAAAAGGAGCTTGGGAACACTGGTGTCTGACAGCTTATGCATCCAATTACTGATATGTCACCAGAAATACGTGGGAATAAAGTAATGAGATGGCAGTTTCCGTAACAAAGGGTAACATTGTCTTCTTACATCTGCATCACCAGTTTCATGCTATGCATAAATGTACATTTTCCTGTTAACTCCTTACAGCCACATGGATCACCAGATGAAAACTCAGAGTGCAGTTACACAGGTGCAATGGAATTAATATGAACCTATGACTACTTTTACAGCTACACAGGACTTTATTACAATATTAATATCCTTTCACAGAAACATATTTTACTTTAAAGTATGTAGTCAACATATCCTGATCTGAAACTGTTGACATAACCTGATACAAACAATTACATGGACAGTTTTCTCTTTTTGATGCTTGAGAAACCAAATTTCTTCCAGTCACATCAACCACTTGTGATGAATTTTATCACAAATTTTGCTTAATTTTCAGCTCCTCTTGTCAAGTTTAAAATATCACAGATTAAACATTTAAAGTAGCATGACATGTGCAATCAAATTCAGTGGTTTTGGATGAAAACGAGGGTGAAGCTGCCCAGTTCTGGTCAGGTTTTCAAATCCCAAGGTCCATTCACTGCAAAGAAAGATGTCCTCATGAGCCAATTCCTTTTCTGTGCTTGCAGGACGCCACAGCACTTAAGTATATTTAGATACGTAACCAGTTCCGGTGCCTGACATTAAAGAGAGGCTGGAAGTGTCCTAAAGCAGGTTTCCTCCTTTTGTGGCTTTACATTTAATACATTCAAACCCCAGGCCTTCAGCCCTTTTGTGGCATTCATACAGAAATGCCAGGAAAGCAGCCAAAAGAATGTGAGGGTATGCTTAAAGGCCAGAGCACCACAATGAAGACCTCTGGGCTAAAAGGCCACAAACACAGCACTGTAGTGGGATGGCCAGAAGGAAGCAGCTATAGGGATGAAAGATGTTGAAAGATGATGATCTAGTGAAAAAAAAGGTTGTATTTTCACAAGCTCATGCATTCTCTGAATGTGCTGTGTGTGGTAGGGCTGCCTCTCTGCACCTGCCCTAGCGATGGGCACACCACACGTTCCTGGACAGACTGACAGCCAGTTCAGCATGCTTGAGGCTGTGCTTGCATTACCTTTGGCCCATAATTCTGTGGCTAGGATATTCTCCTCCCTGTGGAAAAACAGCCCCTTCTGAGCTGCCAGCAGTTCCCACTGCTCATTGGACCTCTCTTGTAAGACCTCACCTTCCCTGGCTCCTGAGGAGCATGCATGGAGTCACGTTTGCAGAGATTACTGTATGAGGCTTCTCAGATAAAGTTGTGCTTTAATATTTCTAAAGCAGCAGTATGACACTGATTTATGCAGAGTATCTTGGCAAATTTTGGTCCTCAGCCAGAGTGCCACGCTGCAGGGCACCTGGGCACCAGCCTTTACTACCCCATGTGCTGCCCTATCCCTCCTCAGCCTGACCCTCATCCTGCTTCTCTTCCCCACTGCCTTCACTGCAGGTCAGAGCATCCTCCAAATACTGCTTTTCTGCTTTGGGACCAAGCACACTATTAATATGTCTTTGAATTAACAGAATTGTGCACATAAGGAAATTATGGAGTGGAATTCAGCCTGCAAAGGGTTGTACCGACTATAAAATCAGAGTTCTTTATGGATAACAGCAAATTTGGAGTATTAAGATGTGACATTAAGAAATCTTGATGCAGAATTCACCTGCATTTGCTAATATCATCCTAAAGGATATATAAGATCTAAGAAGATATAAGAAGGTGAATATTCATTATTCATTCTCAAAGTGTGTCTGCATGCTAGGTTTCCATGACATCCATACTACTATAATGAAACTTATTGCATATATAAAGTGTGTCCTAGTATGTCCTTTGGGGGTTTTTAGAGGACTTATTTCATATTGTCCTTTTGGTAAATCTTACAATATTTGAAGTAGTAATTACAGAATGCCAGAATTAATTTTTCTCCAATAATTATGTGTCTGACAATCCCAAGCAGTTAGCTCATTCATTAAAATTCAATAATGATTTCTCCAATGGCTTTCAGTAGCAGTAATGACATACATTGTCATGCCCACTAATTTCCATGAAGAACAATGGAACATTATTTTATTGGCATCTAGAATTACTCCACCACAGTTTGTTGCATTCTTTTCAAGAGATGATGAAAGGGAAAGTTGAGCAGTCTGAATTGTTGCCTTCTTTTCAGGCCTTACAATGTTTTGCTACATCAGCAAACTGATAAATAGACACTCTGGAATATTCTTAAACTGTTTTAATCACAGCATCACAATTGGGATAAGTGTCCAAGTCCTTACTACATGTAAAATGTCTTAGCTCTTAAATTCCTTGGGAATTTTTAAGTTATAAAATAAATGTAAAAGTATTTCAATCTTCTTTTAAAAATTAGATGGATTGTCTGAAATGTTCAAAAGTTTTTTGTTACCTTTTAAAGATGATTTGGTTATTCAGCTTTCACTACTTCTTTCAGGACTTTCTAGGGCATCCTATGAGCAAACAGAATTTCAGCAACTACACTGTATTTTTAGAACTCCTCAAGGACAACTTAGGCATTCTCAGGAGTGTTACAAAACTGAATTTTCTATGCTTAGGTGTGGGGGGGGATCAGGTCACTGGGTTACTCCTGCCAGGGAAAATGGTGCAGTAGAGGAATGGAGCAGAATGGGATCAGAGAGAAAAGGGGCCAGCCCTGGTGAGCCAGAATTCCAAGCTCTATGCAGTGCAATACACAGTAATGAGGTAGAGGGCAGCCATGTAAGTAACAGGTTAATCCCCCTCACCCATATTCCTTTCACCTCTGCCAGCAGCTGCAGTATTCCCACTGCACAACCAATGTGGGACATGGGCACTTTTTGACGTGCTGCTGCCCATGGCAAGCAGTTACTTTGCCTTACTCTTGCACATAGGCTAGATTGGATATTTCGGTCTGTTTGGGCTGGTTTGGTGTTTTTGTTGTTTTTGTTTGGTTGGGGTTTGGTTCGGGTTTTATTTTTCTGTCCTTGCACAGTAAGCAAGCATTAGTATTCAAATGAATGACTTATTTCTGCTCCTGCCTACAGTGGTGGAAATCTTTGCCAATGGGCAGCACACAGCCTTTAAAAACACAGACTCTACCCCACACATGGCTTGGTATGCAAACTCAGGATACCAACCTATGGCTGCAATTATATCAGTGTAACCAAGAGCATAAGTGGTTTACTGGCCTGTTTGCTGTCATAACCCATGCAGGATTTGGCACACAATACATTTAGTTATTTAGCTAATAGATTAATTCCTTAATGGAATCACAAATCAAGAGGATTATGAATGCTCAGAATTCTTTTTCTTTTCTGCCTTGTCGAGACACATCAAGTTATCCTTTTAAGTGTATTCTGCTTCTGTTAGGCATTTAGGTCAAAGCAATTGTTTACTTTATATACCTGTAATTATTATGAAATATGATGAATTACTAGCCACATTTCCCACAGTCACGAACTGAGGGCCAAATGTTGCCTTTGCCTGTAAAGATGTCACCCCAGGGTAGATGTTACTTATTGCAATTCAATCCTATTTAAACAGAGTAAGAATGACAGCCTTATAGCTCCTCATGTGAATGTGTATTCCTTGGGGGGTGCATCAGTACTCTGGATTCCCAATTCAGAAGTGAAAGCATCCAAATTATCATTCTACAAAAGCTGTGTCTGAACTATTTTCAGCAGATTGCTCATTGGAATCAGGGCAGGTTAAAAGCTGTTTCGTGAATCTCTGAGATGTAGTTTCCTCATTTGGCAGTAACAAACCTTTTAAATTCAAAACACCATATTAGATCTGGAAACGCAAGAATAAACTAAACGTTTTAGTCTACTTTTGTGTTCTCTGAGAACAGAAACAGAACTTTGAACATTGTGATTTTGGTTTGAAATGATTATTTACATCATGGGGATGTCCACTTCCACAGTGTTCAGTGAAGATCCAGGTTTTTTAACTAGAGCAAGTCTTCCTGCAGGTGTAAGATTGTAGGTAGACATATGTTTGCTTTTATATGTTTTTATCAGCTGTAAACCTTTCTTTTGCACAGAAGAAAACTACACAGTTATTCATATATTAAAAAAAAAAGCAGTTCTACTTTTATTACCAAAGTCAAAATATTCAGTCTTTTAATTTCTTATTAATTGAATACTCCATGCTAAAATAAGTTATTTCAAAGGCAGTCTTTGTCACTGCCATTCATTCAGCTCTATTTGCTACAAGTCTAAGAAAGAGTAAATTGATAAGTGGCTCATTGTATGTCATTTAAACAGCAAAAAACCTTCATTTATTTCCAGAGACAAAAAGTAATTTTGGATTTAATTTTTTAAATAAACTTTTAATTTATTGTCCCTTGGATATATAATTATACTAAGAGATACAAAGCTCTCAGAAGCTCCTTGCTAAAGATTAGCTCACTGCTATGTCATGGATTGGTGTATTCTTGGCTATAATTGCTTGAATTCAGGAAACATAATGCTTAATATCTAAATATTTCTGGAAGTGACTCCTCTTTCTGCATAAGCAGCAGCAGCAGAACTCCTCATCACCTTTCTGTGGTGCTCCTGGAGTGCTCCTGCTGTACAGTCAAGAGTGCAGACTGCCTTTACCAGCACCACTGAACGTTCCAGGTACTTGTCTGCTTTTAACAGGACAGCACAAGAAGATAGGCAGGCAGGGTCACTTTTGCAACTCTAAGCCATTGGATATAAATCTGAAGGGTTGGAGAAGGCATTAATTAAATTCAGAATACTCTGAGTTGTACTTTCCTCTGTTGTTATACTCCTGTCTAGAGGCTTGATGATTTCATCAGGCTAAATTCCCAAGCACATTTGCTGAGTGAGAGTAAATAATGTGGCTAGTCAGTTTACTTTTATTTCCCTATAAAATAATTCCCAAATTTGGTGGGGAGTTGGGGATTGTTTTTTAACCTAACTAATTAACCTAATTACTAACTAAACTAATTAACCTAATTGTTTTTTACAATTGAAATTAAGAAAAAAGCTAGTGTCTGGTTTTGTTCTGTGAAAAATAAAACAACAACCACAAAAAAAACCAACAAAAACTCCAGCAGAATAAACAAACAAACAAAAAACCCAAACAAAAACAAAACAGAGAAGAAACCCCAAAACCAAATATCCCCCCACTAAACCCCAGACACCCAAACTATGAGTAAGCAGACACATCCCATGAATAAAGTTTTTTAAATGAAATATCTTGAAAAATCTTTTCTAGTAGAGGTTTGCCGGTAAATCTACCATGGAGGTCAAAAAGCATAAGTGAGTGTAGGTTGCTGCAAGGATGATGAAATGGGGTCTGTTTCTTCACTCATGAGTGTATCTCTGTGCTGAAAGAATGAAGGTGCTGGAATTTACAAAATGTGGGACAGAATAACAGTAGGATAATTCAAACCAAATTACTATAGTATTTTCTGTCCTGAGCTCTGAATTCAGCCAATAGATGGCTAAATGTATTATTTATTTAACAATAGGTATATTCTACCATTCAACACACACCATTCTTTCAAATAATATAAACCTTTTTATAATTCTTCTTAATAGACTTCTAGAAATTAAACTGCCATCTGGCTTATGAAGACATTAAGATATAGGAGAGGAATTTTACCAACAGGGATGTTACACAAGGCACTCTCCTCAGGCACTCTGAAATTTATTGACCTACATCTCTGGTGCACCAGGTCACCTTGAGTTTCAGGGACTCTGAAAATTCTAAAGAATCAATATTTGCAAAGACATGAATTTGCTCTCAAGCACTGACCTGGATTCAAGCACATCTATAAAATCCAGGGATGCTTCACTGATCTTTCATCAAGACATAACTGCAATCACACATTCTTTGGCCATAGTTCTTTAAAATTAAAAATTTAATTGAATGGGAAAGTATTTGAAATTTATCTGGCCTTTAAATTGAAACTGAAGGAAAATGCCACAGGAGAAAATATTGCTTATATGTGAGGTAAGGAAAAACAGGATATGAAAGTGGTGAAACTGATAGCAGATACAGACAGATCTATTTAGTGCCCCAAAAGCAGTAGAAGAAAAATATTGCATTAAATACCCAGTTTTGCATTGAACATGGTTGATTTATTTTGCATGTACAGATTTCTATAATGCCATGTTCTTGATAAAGTGACTTTCTGCTGCTCTGAAGTTTTTAGTACTTTTTGCAGCTTTACTGAATGAGAAAGGCAGTAAGACACATTTTGTGGCAGTATCAATTAAACCTTCTCCCTCAAGAGTTTTGCTGGGAAAGATGTTGGTCAACAGGCTGATGTAGTACACAAAAGGCACACCTCACTTGTCTGCAGCCACCCTCATTGATGCAAAATGACAGTGAGGAGGCTCTTCCATTACCACATTAGTCACAAAGTGTGTTCTGAAATGCTCTTAAAGCCCTGACAGGAGAGTACATTTGTATATCAGCTTTCAGGTTTGTCTTCATTGTTAAAAGAGCTGTGAATTACCGTCTCAGGGCTCTTCAGTAATGTCATCTATCCCAGGCTGAGAATTAATTTGTCCCAGGCAAAGACATGCACTCTCATATTATTTCGAGATAAACACGTGGAGTTCTGCTCTATTTTCTCACCTGAAGCAGAGAAGTTCATCCAACAGTAAAATGAAAAGTATCTCATCTCCATTGTGCTTCTTGCTTTCATTGTGTTAACAAGAGACTCAGATCTCAATCTCAAATACAGATACTGCTGAGATTTGTGGACTTCTAACTTTTGATTTAAAAACATGTCATGACACACACTTTTGCTATTTCCCCCACTCTAAGTTAGTCTAAGTGTGAAAAGCAAGAACTGACAAGGCTAAGCATGAAACTGTTGCTTTGGTTTTTTCAGGAGGCTGAGAGAGGCATACACGTCCCAAAATCAGATATATAAATCTCAAAAACATCCTTATCTTTTCCAGTGTAAAAGAAGAGCAAAGTAATTCCATTTCCAGATAAGTTTATGATATATGAATACAATTAGAAAGAATGAAAATTGTCAAATATGTCTGATCTGTATAGACACTGGACAAGTAGGGGAGTACTCTAGACCATATGGATTTACAGGCAGATTGCAACCAGCCTGAAATCTGTTGGCTGTGAATCCCATCTGCCTTCATGGCAGGTAGAATGGGTGCATTTTCAGGAAAAATATCAAGAGTGTTTCTGCACAGCCCTCCACGGCCATCTACTCTGCACAGTGCTGCAGCAGCAGTCTCCCCAGCTGTTCCAAATCTATCTCTGTATGGGAAAGAAAATTGCTTTTCTATGTGCTCTAAAGCTCCTGATTTATCTACAGTTTTTTTCCAGGGACACTCCAGCTGGGTCAGCTTCAAGCCAGCCCTGCAATTTTCTTCATAGATAGATAATGCAGATGGGAAACAAATATGACATTGAGTCTGTCCTAGTGATGATTTCTTAATTGTATGAATAGAGCCATAGTCAAGCTGAAACTGCAGATGAAATGGAAGCTGTGATGGATGAAAAGCACTACACAGAATAACAGTCTATAAAATCCATATTATGAACCTAATTTGTTGTTAGGTGGCCTCATCTTTGTTGTGCTGCATGCTAAGGTGTGCCTAGAGGAAGGTTTCTGCAAAGTTTCCAGCACTGGACTGTGAGCTGCTGGAATTCTACCGACACTGGGCAAGTCAAATTTCCAAGGAATTGGGTACTAATTAAAACTGGGATTTATTTTTCCTAAGTCTAAGCTAAATTACAATCTAATTTTGTAACCTTGGGCTCCTTTTAAGGAAAATGGTGTGCAGTGGACAGACATCTAAAATGGGCCAGATGAGCCCTTCTCCACAGGTGCAAAGGAAGCATATATTTGATGCAGTTACTTAATTGTTAAGGTCTAAACTTGAGGAAAAAATCATCGGTAAATACTGCTGGTCAGTAAGTTTTCATTTTGCCACTGATTGCAGTTTAGCACCGCAGTTTCTTTGTGTCTTAGTTTCTTTGTGTCTTAATTTCTTCTCACTGTCCTTGGTTTCCAGCTTTTTTTCAAGCAGTTACCTCTCAGCTCCCAAAAAATTTAGAACGGCTACTGTTTGTTACTACGTTCACATACATCTCTTAAAAAAGAGATTTCTGAACCTAATCAAGGATTTTAATTGCCATTATGCCATAAAAGTCACAGTAGTTAGAATAATTATTTTGTTGACATTCTATTAATAAGTAACATAAATGTAGAAAAGAGCCTCTGATTCTTTGCTAATGTTTCTGTGTTATGCATTACAAGACCATTGGAACAAAGAAAGCATTTCAGCAGAAGGCTTTTTGGTTCATAAACTCTTAAATATGAGACAACTCTTGTCTTTTTCCATAGTGAGGAGGCATTATATATATATATATATATATATATATATATATATAGCTTATGGTACAAAGCAAGTTAGATAAACCCAGTAATTAAGCTGAAAGAACAATAAAAGAAGTATATGAGTTATCAGTTATAGAATACAAGATCCAAATTCTGGGGCAGGGGATTATACCTCAACATTTTTTTAATTTGACTCACATCATCATTATTGTAAGTGTGTGCTTTGGGATATAACCCTCAGCACTGGAAAAAGTACTCAGGGGTCTCTGTTGCATTTCTTTTTAAAAGGTGTGACCTCTGAGAAAACACGTGCATGTTTTAATGGCTGTTTCTCTGTGCTGGGCATCCCATGTGTGTCCCTTTTGAATCCCACTTAAATTTGCAAGGGTGCTTCTAGAGCAAACATTTTATACAGAAACTCACAGAGAGTTTCTTTTATCAGCATGTGTGCACAGATAGCATATCTTGTCACAAAGATTCCAAAGCACCATCATCACAGCTCCTACAATCTTTGGAACAAGGTCCAGATAATTTGGCTTTAACAACTGGAAGAGAAATAATTAATAATTTGCATATATTATTTTCTAAGATAATATAGTTTACATTTTTAAATGTTTTACACGTACCAGCATGTAAATTCTTGTTCCCCTTTTGTGGCACCAGTCAGTGTACTCTTCAGTCTCCAACAGGAATGGGTGATCACAAAAGGAAAGGTGTACACAGATACTCATGATGGATTAGTACCTGAAGACAAATTCCATGAATCATCCATTCATCTTCTGTCATAAGACAAAGTGTAGATTGTTATTATTGGTTGTACCAGAGTGTGATCCAGGGGTTCAGGCCATAACCTATGACATTCCCAGGGTGCCTTCTAGACCATGTTGTATAGACAGCTATAGCAGCCATCCTGTGGTAGACAGGAGTTTCAGTCTAAGACAAGAAATATTCCACCTGGACACTTGCACAAAAACCAAGGACTTCTATTTCCTCTGGGCACATTATTACCTTTTCCAGTCATACTATTTCTCTCAGCATTTGTCTTAAAACAGAAAAACTAAAGACAGCAAATCTTTTCAGACGACCTTGAGAAAACCAGAAAATAGGAAAACAAAGAATAATCCTTAGCATTCACAGTATTGGACTTCAGGAAGGTTGTTCTCATCCATGGCTCTGCTTTCTGCCTATGATTCTGACCCTGCAGAGATTACTGGAAACGTCTATCTGAATTTTGAATGTAGGAAACATGGTTGCACCATTTTCTTTTGCTGTTTACTCAGGAAAGTTGGAAATAAGGGCATAAAGATACTTATTTCACCTCCTAAGATTATGTTATGTAGAAACTGCAAAAAAAAAGTAGATTATTATTTCCAACATCAGTGACTCCTTGAAAAGCTAACCCAAAAAGGCTATAGAAAACAAACTTGTTGCCTTTAACTGAAAAATCATTACTATCAATGCATGAACCAAAACCCAAGCCAAGTGGCATCATCTTTTTCTAACACATTCTCAGCATAAGATGTCAAGGAGGCTTGTGCCCAGAGATTGAATGTGCCTACAGTGATGCAGGGTCCTGGTGATCCCTGTCATTCTAATGGACCATTAAATTCTGTTACTAATGGGCATGCATTAAAAAGCCAGCTGTAAGGTATTATGAGGTTTAATAAGTCTCTAAATGGCTAGACATTTACATAGATAATAAAAACACCCTGTTCTAAAATAGTTAAGGTTAAAAAAAATACAAAAAGTGTTTTGAAAGCAATGTGAGTTCAGCTGGCTTCAATGCAGAAGGTAACCCCTAACTGATGACAATTCCCTTTGTGTTTTATTCTTCCATAACTCCTCTCTGATGGAGAATTTATTTTACCTTTATTCTAAACATTTGGTCCCAGATCCACCACTGACAACATATTGGCATACAGAGGCAGAGAAACATTTTTCCAGCCTATGATTTATTGATTTCTAATGGAGTGTAGGAAAATATAACTTTTCAATAGCCTTCAGTCAAAAGACAGTCAACCAAAGCTATGTAGACTGTGAAAGAATAAGCAAAATATGATCATCCATATTCATGAAAATGCATTAACACACTTGCTTGGGGTATTCAATTATTTCCCTACTTATGGATAATATGTGAGCTAAATGTGTGCTATAAGTGTCAAAATCAATTTTAAAAGTGAGTAAATTGTCTTTTTATATCCTGGTATTAAAGAGTGTCCTGCATGCATGGCTGTAACTTCAAAATTGTTTAGTTTTCATAAAAGCCCCAGCTATTCTATTACAGTACATGAATAGGAAAATGGAATGCACAGGATACTTTTGAGCAGGTAATGACATGGATACTTTATTAGAATCATTCAGAGTAATGCACAAGTCTTTGGAGACCTCAGAAGAGACTGGTACAGTCACAGTCAGTTTGACAGAAATGGAAAGAAGAAGAGTTTGTCCCTATTGCGTGTGGTATTATAGAGAGAGCACAGACAGAGGTAAATATTTTTGTAATGTTCATGAATTCAAATGAACAATTTATATTTATATTGTTTTTCATTATACATCCAGGAACTCATGGTCAAGTATTGCATTCATACTTTCTCATGAAATACCTGTCTGTTAAAATATGTTGGATAAAAGATTTTTAAAGGCCATGAAATACCTGGACCATACAACCTAAAGAAAGTAGACTTTGATTGAATACCTACACTACTGGAAAGTTATAATTATTAAGATATGTTTCAGGTGACTTAAAAACCACATTTACAAGCACTTTTACCATCCTGCTGATGCCTTAAAGAACCTTGAAATAAAACACAGTTTTGAGTCAATGTTATTGTAACAGGTAGTGTAAAGGCTGGTCTTTATTGGAAGCCTCCAAGGGCAGATATGGAAAAATGCCCAGCCCACATAGGGTGATATACAGTTTTAAAGTTTAGCAAATTAGCATGATTGCCAAGAATACCCAGTTTGATGAACAAATGATGAGGCAACTCCCTTTTTTAGGTTCCACCCCTCCTGTAGCCCCGCTTTAGACAGGAACTGAACTTTGTTTATGAAAGTGTTTCTCAAAGAGCTGGTTTCAACCTTGGCTCCCAGGAAGAACCAAGATAGGATAGGGGCCTTTGAGCCCCTGGAGTTTGGAGCCTCTGGAATGTGTTTTGTCTTTCTCCCTGTGAGGGTAGGGAAAAGGTAGGGAGAAACACTGGAGCTCACTATTGTTATACAACAATAATCTGCAGAGCTACAAATGTATATGAAGGAAATACAAAAGCAAAAATCATTCTGGCATCACTGCAGTACATCTGCATAGCAGTGCACAGAAAACTGAGTGCCAATTACAGGCTACATTTTGCTTTAATAAGTGAAAAAAATCATTTTGGCAGCTGCATTACTGATCCAAATAGCATTACCTCTACATGCCCGTGGTTGAATATCCATGGAGGACTGCACAGAACAGCAGCAATGAAATAAGCTAACTTTCCACAAAAATAGAGATGAACATTGGCAAATGTTCTGTCAAAATTGTGTTAATTCAAATATGTCCTTTTTATATTATATAGAAAAAAAGGAATTTTGATTTCATTTGGTCCCTTATCACCCTGTTTTAAAAATAAACAAAAAAAAAAAGAAAAGTGTGTCAGTAGGTTTCTTGGTTTGGTTGGGGGTATTTTGTTTTGTTTTGCTTCATCTTATTTTTCTAAAAAAATAACATTTTGATTTCAGGTTGTCATAAAGAAGTTCTGAAAAACTTTCAATTAAATTTTTCTACTAAAATTCCTGTGAAAACATTCTTTGTATTATTCTTCAGCTGTTCATCTTAGTATAATTTGAAGAAAGTTTTAACAGATTCTCTCCAGTTTTCTCTTTCTTTTTGTATGAAAATGATTTTGTCTTTCAGGTGATAACTAACCAGTAGAGGCAGACAGCCTTTACAAGGCAGGTTATAATGCTAGTACCATAGTGGTTGAATATTATGGTTCGGTAGCTTATTTATTTGTTTAGTTTTTTGAGGTAAATTATTGATTTTGTAGACTGTGGGGTATTTAAAAATCAAATCCATGCTTTGCAATTTATACGTAACAAGAAAGATTAACCACGTCCCCCTGGGTTTCATTTTGAAATTCTTGAGTGAGACTGCATTTAATGCTTCATGAGGTAGTTTAAAAATGCTAATATTTTCAATGGAAGCTGAGAAAGGCTTAGTAATTATTTTATGCAAGTTACTATAAGATAGTACTGCCACACTTTCTTCTAGTGTAGCATATGGAGAGAAGTAATGCATGATAAAACTCAGAATAAGGCTTTTATAGAAGAACATTTCTTGCTTTAATGATAACAACATTTTGGGGCAATTTGTGAATGGTTTAACATAAACTCTTAGAAGAGCAAGTCATATGCTCACAGGAACTGATTTTCCTCCTGTAACAGTTTTGGTCTAGTGCACCCTATATATTTTTCAGACACAAATATGTAGAAAAGTTCAGTTCATATTTCAAAAATAGTGATTAAGGATGAATTAGAAATAGTTCTGTCAATGAAGAGATTCTTATATTACAGCTGTAAAAACACTGATATATAAGTGAAAGTCTGACTAAACTCAATAAAGCAAAGAGCTCAGACTGCCCTTCACTGTCTAACTCCAATTTACTTTTGTGTTGAAGACACCTAGAGATTGGATAAACTGATTCTGAGGTTAGGATTGAGTTTATTTTACTGGAGGCTTTTACCTGAGCTAGCTCAATCTGGATAGCCTTCCATTCCCTCTCTGAATGAAGGGGGTGGAAATTTCCCTCTCTGAAAAATAAGAAGATAATGGGTGTCTTTAAAGATAGTGCTTGTGAGAATATTCCAATCCCAATTCCAACAGAGATTGTTAATAATTATTAATAATTCTATGGTATTCAATTTGTAAGTTGTTTTTTTTTTTTCCTGAGCTGAAACTCTTCTGAGATCATGATGAAATTTACCTTAGAAACTTAGAAACTGTCACAACCAGATAAAAGCAACAAACATTCCTTTTCTTTTTTTTATTCCCAAACCAAGTAACCTACGTACAAATAATCAAGAGCTCACTGTGCTGTCAAGTTATTCAGGTGCATCTTCATCAGCATGAGTTTCAGCAAGGAGCTGAACAGAGGATTAAAAGTGTAAATAGGTGAACTGATATTTAGTCAATATATGGAGAACAGTAACTTTGACAAGCCCTTACATGTCTGTTAGCCAGAGCAAGTTACAAAGGTATCCCAAATAAACAACTTTTTTTTAACATCAAAAATATAGCTTCAGAGTTTTTCCTTTTATGGCCTGGACTTCTATAGCAGTATAGAAAGGTAATATAGACTGCTTTACACTGTCAAACAACTCTGGTGAAAGCAATTCAGCGAATCACAGCTCCAATCCATTCCGCACTAAGAAATCTGCAATCTCTCCCTGGAGTTTTATGGATAGAAGCACTGGGTGAAACACTGGTGTATGGCAGACTTTCATAGCTGCTGTTAGGAAGAGTTCCTAGGTTTCAAAGTTAATGTCTTTTGTTGATTTAAGTTAGCAGATGGTTTTAAAGGCTTACTTGTGATGCTTAAAATATTGCAACCACCTACATGGCTTTTAGAAATCAGGATATCCCCACTGAGTGGGTGAGAATGACCCTGACCCTGAAGTAACCTTAGTAAAAATTTCTATTATGCCCACATCCCTATAAAACCGTCTCTTGACACTTTCAATTACATTAAACTTCTCCTTCCATTTGCACATAATTTTGACTTAGTCTTCTTTCAAAGACTAAAATATCAAAATATTTAAGTAACAGCCAGGACATCCTAGCTTAGAATTTCCTGGCAGGTAATAATAACATGGGTAAGTAGCTTAAAGTGTTGTCTAGAATTTTACACCTCTCTTAGACATTTATTTCCAGGAGTTGCCTGACATCTTGATACTTATTGCTCTAATTAAATATTTCTCTCCTGCTCATGTTTTTATCAAGCTGGACTTGTAGGTTTGTGTAATCTACAACTGTTCGTGGTACACAATTATTCAAAGGCAGGACATTTCATGTTCACTGATTATGATTCTTTCTTTAGCACTGCTGTTTTAGATCAAAAATATGACAGCATAGGGAGTAGAAATAGCAACTGAAAATTGTTATCAAAAAGTTAATGAGATTTTACAAAGTAATTGTAATTTAGTCTCTTTTTTATAAAATGCTTTTAGAAACTATGCTTCTAACACAAAACTCACTCTTTTATTTCTATTGCCTCATTTTAGGAATACAGAAGTGAATGTAGAAAATTATAGCGTATAGCAAAGACAAGTGGTTATTTTCCTCATAGCTCTTGGGATTTCATGTCTTCAGCTTTGTGAATTCCAGTTTGGAATCAGACTTTACCGCTCAGAGGTAAAATATTCCATGACTGAAACACAGATCTGGGTTCTTGTACATCTCTGCTTCAAAGCAGAATGAAGCAGCTATGCTAGGTGGCAGGTGAAAATTTGGTGTGAAGGTTTCGGAGTCTGGCAGCGTTCTTTGGTGCCCTTAGTCAAAGAAAACTACCCTAAATTGCTATCAGACTGAGATAAGAGTCATGTAGGGAATAAAGAGTACTGGAAAGTTGTGTAAAGTCACCTTTTAATAAGATTTCACCCCATGTTAATGTGGTTTAGTTCATCTCCAAACAAGACATCACTCCAAGCAGGTGCATCTGCCCCATAACCTATTGACACCTGATCAGAATATAAGAATATAACAGACCAGAAAAATGATGGATTAGTTGGATTGGGAGATCAGCTGTGATAGTTTTAATTTACTTATTTTCCAGATGGCAGTATTTATAAAAGTAACTTTCAGCATGAGGCATTCAGCCATGCCTTGACAGCCTGATTATTCCTGTGACTTATATGTATTTCTTTCTGATAGATGTTGTAACAAGAAAAAGTGCTAATAATATCACCTAACACCATTTTTTCAAAATGCCATACAGAAAATGTCACTATGTAATTTTTGGCATCAAAACTATACCTGCTAAATGATTAGGACACAACTTTTAAAAATACATTAGTGGACAAAGGAAATTATAGAATTATAGAATCATTTGGGCCAGAAAAAAACTCTTAAGGTCATTGAGTCCAACTGCTAACCTGGCATTGCCAAGTCCACCACCATGTCCCTAAACATCATGTCTACACATCTTTTAAATACCTCCAGAGATGGTGACTATCAATTCTGTGAGCAATAGATTCATCTGTACCATCTGTACCAATGTTTGACAACCCTTTCCATGAAAAAATGTTTCCTAATAATGAGTGAAAGCTTCTCTGAAGGACTCTGAGGCTGTTTCCTCTCAACCTGTCACTTGTAACTTGGGAGAAGAGACTGACCTCCACCTCACTATATCCTCCTTTCAGGTACATTTAGAGAGTGATAAAGTCTCTCCTGAGCCGTCTTTTCTCCAGGCTAAACACCCACAGCTTCCTCAGCTGCTCCTCTTTGGACTTGTTCTGTAGGTCCTTCACCAACTTCACTGCTCTTCTCTGGACACTCTCCAGCACCTCAGTGTCTTTCTTGTGGTGAGGGGCCCAGAACATTACAGTTCAGTCTTTCCTGTGATTCTTAGGCCAATAAGTTTGAAAAAGGAATCTTAATAGCTAAGAAACACTCAATAAGAAGAAACCAGAAGCACTTTTAGCCAGAGGTAGGGTGGTGTGAAAGGTAACACAGGCACAATAGCTACTGTGCAAATAAAAGTCAAGAATTTAAAAACTCTTTGGTACAGTGTGTTCATAGGAACACCACAAAATTTTCTAACAGAGAGAAGAGTAACCTGGAGAAAGAGTGTTGGTATGTTTTATTATACCAAGGCATCTGGCTTCCTTCATAAATTTGGGTGTGCCACTTACATTGCCAGATTCCTTTCTTGCTAGGGATATTATCTTCCTATCCACAGAGAAGTTGTGGGGAAAAATGTCATTAGTAATAACTAGGAATTTGAAAATTTGGATGTTTTCATACAAGTATCTAAGTCCTTAGTTATCAATTAGTTCAGAAGGAAATTAGATTTGGGAGATAGCTTTGTCTCTGTCTCCAAACTCATAATTTAGTAAAAATAAAGAAACACTGGATGTTGGGTGGCTCACAAAACTGGAGAATTACATTATCAACACAGTTTCAGTGACAGAGTTGATACTCACAAGTCTGACTACTAAAAATTGTTTTGAAGACAAATAGTCATTAAGTTAAAAGAAGATACTACTTTTGTGCTACCTTAATGAAACAAATATTTTGAGGAAAACAATGCATTTATTTTTTTGCCTATGGAATAGCTTTGATACTTTCTTCTCACATCTTGGCTTTTACATTCAAATGCACATCAATCTTCCTTTATGTCAGTCAGACACTGAAGGAAATAAATACTTTTGGCTTGAAATATTTTACTGTGTTACTCTTTCAAAAAATAACTCATTGACATCCTTTATTGGAAAGGGTTTTTGTTATTCTTTAATATTAACAGCAATTTTTATGAATTCTGAAATTCAATTTTTATTTTTTAATTTAACATGAAATTTCTAATAAAAATTTTTATTTATTAGGCAAATATTGAAATAGGTAATTATTTCACTCATCTTCTCATACATACTGTAAAGGACAAGAGAACTGTTCACTTCTAGAGAAGAATCCTTAACAGTATAAAAAGCTGCAAAATATTATACCTTACTTTACTTTGGATTTGAAAATCCAAAGAAAAACAATGAATTGTAGTCTATCAATATGTACCATAAGAGTTGCTTCTTGAGGGGTTTTTGAAGAAATATTTTCATTTTCAGAATATTCCAGAATTAATTCAGAAAAGATGCCTGATAGTTATAAAGAAAAACTCAAACAGATCAGTTCAATAAAAGCCTTGTGCATCTGAAAGTTAAGAAACACATTGTCATTCAGGTACAAATTGAAGATACACAGTCCCTTAACTCACATTTGAATTCCTAATTTCACTTACTGTTGAATAAAGAAGTTAGAGAAGTTAGGAAATAAAAATCTGAAGACTTTGTTGAAGATTGGCCTTTAAGCTGAACCTTTCTGCATGGACAGAGAGAGTACTCTGGGAAATTGCAGATCATAGCATGGTCTGGATTAGGGATGTGTGTAACAAACTTCCTCCTGGGTAAGTACTTCTGTGATCCTTTTGTAAGGACAGAAATGACCTTGTGCAGGCACAGCCCAGGCTCCTCCTGAGGAGGAGAGTATTCCTGAACATCCTCCCACAGTTAGGCTTGGCCAGCAGCAGCTCCAAGGGAAGTCAAAACAAGAAACACTGAACAAGGACTTGGATGATTTATATATATCTGCCTGACAGTGTAGCTGTACTGTCACCTTCAGTTACAGAATATGAAAACTCCAAGGTGAGTCTGAAGACGTACAGAAAGACATCTCTACAGATATGGAATGAATAACTCTGACTTTCTCTTTGGGGGTACCCTCTTCCTTCACTGAAGAGGTTTTGGCTGTTCGATATTTTTTAAACATTCTCCTAATAGTGATTCAGTTTTTTTCCAAAAAATGTTTTATGCCAAAAATATGAACAGACTTTAAAGAGCAATGGAAACACATATCCTCTCTCTTAGCCACGTGTTTTACCTATTTGTATACTACATCATGTTCCTTAACACTATTTCTTTCCATTTGGTTCTATGACAGTTGCCTTCTGGAAGGAACATGGAAGAATTCTCAGAGGAGTCATTCTCAAAAGTTTCAGTAATACTGATTTTTATAATGCAGTGGAGAACATACGTACTCTTACAAGCAAGTTGTGAAAGAAAAGAGACAGCCTGTATATTTTTTGAAAAGACCATGGTCCTGGGAGTGTGCTTAGTGCTCTTGGCCTCTGCAGGTCACCTGAGCAAAGTTTTTTGGAGAGTGCTACTGAATCTACCAAGGCAGGGAGATGTAATGTGACTTACTCCATATACTTTAATCAGTTTCCTTGTGATTGATTCTTCTGCCAGAAATAATGGTTAGACATCCTCTATTAATTAATAAAATTCTCCCATCGTAGGGCACAACTCCCTTTAGTCTGTCCTAATGAGAGATACTGTTTTGTGACATAAGTCCTCCTGCTTCTAAAATTGTAATATTTATATTTTGGGGGGTTTGCAATTAATTTTTTAGGTTATTCACATTTTTCATATAGCTTTGCTCTCTTATCCCATCCTCACGGATCAAGATTTTAAGTATCTTAAGAAGCTTTCTGCTCTTTTGATTTTCTGCAGATTCCTCTTTGAAATGCAGCATCCCAGAATGTGGGTGTTATTTCACATAAAGCCAAAGCAGCACTATTATACAGGCATTCCAGCAAACTTGACTTACTGTGGTAATCTGACTGATACAACCCAGCATTGGGCCTGCTTTTTTTATGATTGCTGACTCATTCCTGGTTTACATGTACTTCAATCTTTACATACCCACTGATGAGTCCAGTTTAAGTGTGTTCTTGAATTTGATAATTCAGTTGTGTGAATTTATTTCCATATGTCCTTACTGATTCTCCTCATCGATTTTAGCAACTTGGTCCATTTTAATAATATTCCATGTTTTAATCCTAACTTCCAAAATAATTTTGATCCTTTTCAATGTCAACTTTTGCATATAAGTTATGTATGTTTCACAGCATCCTCCAAGTGTTCAGTAAAAGTTTGCTACATGGTGATAAAATGCAGTAATTCACAAGACCCTACATCAAATTTATCATTGGAATATCAGAATTATTTTATTTAATTACTTACAATGCTTACATTATAGGATTTCTAACTAATTCCTGTATGGCTCATAACCATATAAAATTTTCAAATTTTCCCTAGGAAGTGTGTTCAGGATTGAGGTAGTAAAATAGACTGAAGTCAAAAGGTAATATTTTTTTCCCCCCAAAATTACAGTCAAATATTTAAGGAAGAAAGAGATGTTCTGAATAGCATGCAAGGAGCAACCAGTAGCATCCTCCTGTTCAGCCAAACCCTCTGCCTGAGGCTTTTTCAAATGTCAGTACAAAACTAACAAGTATTTATCCCTCCCAACATCTTGAATTTACTTGTAAAAATGTCCTTACCATACTAACATCAGCATTATTACTTATCCTTTCCTCATAGTGCACAAAGGATCACATCCAGTTTCTAGTTCCCTGCTGTTCTGTTTTCCCCCTACTCATACACAAAATTATATCTTCCTCTGAAAATTTTCACTGTCTAAAAACAGTTTTTGTTCCTCAAACTGCTTCTTCCTTATTGAATAGTCAACCCACACAAAAGAAAACTGCCATTTGCCAGATTCGTATTTTTCAGCTTCACAAAAAATTATTTCTGAAACCCACTAAGCAACTGGGTTCACACAAAGGATTTCTCAGCTGCATGTTCATTATATGAATATCTCTTCCCTCTTACCTATGCTAACATACAGACTGAGATCAAGTACCAATCTTTCAAAAACCATGCCTTATTCCATTGTCTCTCCACTTCAGTTTTAGTAAGAGTTTTCTCAGGGAGTGTTGCTTAGATGTTAAGTATTTCTGAAGTCAGAAATATTCAGGTTGCAGGGGCAGGCTCTTTTGGCAATGAATGCTGATTTGTTCTTGGTCTCTCAGGTCACCTGAGCAAAGTATTTTGCAGGGTGCTACTGAATTTATTAAAGCACAGAAATGTCATGTACTTCCTTACTCTGGATACCAGTTACGACAAAACAAAATTAAACAAAACAAAAAAAATTCCCAAACACAGACAAACCAAAACCCAACACCTCCACATCCCAAAAAAAAGATAACAGAAGACAAAGAATAAAAGTTTGAATAATGTGGAAAGTGGCAAGAGTAGCTTTCCTCCATGAAGAATGAGAGACAATGAGTAGGCACACATGGCTGAATGATTTGTCCAATGAAGGACTGAAGTACTGGTTTCAAAAAGCAAGATGGAAACTAAATCTCAGTCTGGTCACTGACCAGCCTCTGCTGTAATGCTTTCCTTGAAACAAGTTGTACTATTTTGTACTGTCTCTTCAGAAAGACACCTAACATGGCCATCACAAGTAAAATCCTCCAGGGTGTCCCAGAGGTAACAAGGCAGTTTGGTGATAGGTGCAATGTCAGATATGGGACATCTAAGACAAGCATAAGATTCTCCAAAGAACAAAGGAATTCTTGAAGCAGAACAGACAAATGCTTATTCTGGTCCATACAGTCAACCTGGCTGTCAGCAGTACAGGCTATACCAGAGATTAACAAGAAACCTCACACAGAAAAATCACCTAACAGAATTCCATCTGACGGCTGTCTTATCTCCTGAAGCACAGAACTATATATATTATAGAATTTCTCCCCCATCAACTTCAGGAAATATATTTTCTTAGTTGTGGAACTAGCTGTTGCTTAGACAATATAGTTTGTAGTACATGCATAATATTTTGTGGTGATAGAAATGGGATAACATCAACAGTAGGTATCCTATTTGTTGAATGCTCTCTGAAAATAGAAGGTACTGAACAACAAAAAATGCAACTTTAAATTTAATTCAGCCATTGGCATTGACTGAATATTACATTTTTTGGAGTTGAATTCTATATGCCAATAATTCAACATCAGTATATATTAAATAATGGACTTTTTTTCCCTCAACAAAAATGCCTGAAAGTAATGACATACCAAAAGGTCTTTTACTAAAGGAAGTTATTGAGCTTCATGAATATCATGGTCAGACTAATCATGCTGATGCATGGTCCTAAGGCTCAAAGTTTGTATTTGCTGTCACAGCTGATTGTACCTTACTTTTAAAACAAGTGCCAACATATCTGTTCTGTTTGCAGTACATAAGGGCATAGGGATTTAGGTCCCTGTGACATTTTGTTGATATAAAGATATTGCAACACTAAACCTAATTATATTAAATGCAGTGGAAAAATTCAGTGGTAAATACTACAGCACAAATTGTACCTTGACATATACCTATGGTGACCTTACCAATGTCAAAGCACAGAGGTTTACCAGAAAAGTTTGGCCTTATGAATAAAGGCTGTACAATGTGACATACAGTTATTTTTATCATAATTTGAAACATGAAATATGGGAAAAACACTTTTCATTCTTTGTAGAGAATTTCAACATGATCTGGTCCTCTTTTTTCCAGTGTTCATCTTGAAATCTTTTTTAAAATCAGTTATCCTTTTGCCCAATAAATAATATACTCGTGATTCATAAAGTGTATATTTGAGATCAAAACTGCACTGCAAAGAAAAGTGGCAAGTCTTGTCCCAAGCAATGGGATTCTCTCTGGTAAATTATTATTTAACTGAAACCATCTATCATTTAATAGAATTTTTAATTAGATTGAGAGGTTAAAGGTTGAAACAATGATGGACAATAGCTATTCAGGTTTGAGTAAGAAATGACAGAGAATCTTGACATATTTTTCTTCTCAAAGTTGCCAGCTGTAGAAAGATTTGAACCTCACACCACAAAAATAGCACTTCTGCTGCTACTCTCAGTGCTAGAAAAAGAAAAGAGGATTTGAAGTGACTTGTCCTCTCATGCTTTCTTGAATTCTCGGGAAAATCACTTCCACTGATTGATAATAAACCGCTAATTTAACAGACCTAATCTTGGCCAGGTTGTATATCCATTCTGTCCCTGTCTACCTGGTGGTGCCTTATCTAATTTCACAAAGTTTCTGTGGTGCCTGTTCTTGCAGATACAGTGCCTGTGACCCCCCATCTGCTCCCAGCTCTGGCTGAATTCCCACCTGCCAAGGCAGAGCAAGAAGGCAGAGCTGGTGAAGGGGCTGAGCCATGCCACTGCCCAAGCCGTGCCTGTGGAAACAACTGTCTTCTTGGGCTCACTTGCAGCCTCTCATCATGTAAAACACTGCCAAATTCCATGTAAAAATTGGCTTGAACTCACACCCAGATTTTAATGTATCCTCTCCTCTGTGACTGCTAGTAAATAAATACCATTGCTGATTTCTCTATTATCTGATAACTATTGTTTAATGCCACCTCCTGCATAAACCTTCACCTGCAATTTCTGTGCAAGACCAAAACACATCATGTAATAAGTATTTTTGTAAAACATTTTTCTGTATTATTGCTCTGATTTTTAGGGTCTGGCAGTGCAACTTGTTACTCATTTATAGCAGTACTCATCTGGACCCCACGAAGGAGCTTTTGTGAAGCAGCACTCAAAAGGATAAAAACCAGTCAGGTTCAAAGACTCTGAGACTCCTTTTGTATGGATATTCCCAGAAGCAAGCCCAGAAGGCTCTAGAATGATGTGGAGAGCAGAATTTCATACAGAAAAAATGGCATCATGGGCACAGCCTCTGCTCGAGCTGAAGCAATTTGCCCAGCATCACAGCCTAAAGAGCATTGAAGCAGCTGATAAAACACCAGTGTGGCCAATGATATAAAGGAGATATTTAGTGTCCTTTAGCCTTCATAATGGCACTGAAAGTAACCCTGCTGAAATAATAGTGGGGAAAGAAGGGGGAACCTGGTGAGACTGGGCAGGCACATGCACAGAATAATTAGCAGAGGTCTGAGCTGAAGAGAGTCCCCACTGTTAAGCATTTATTGCTTGCATCTCAGACAGTGCTGTGAATATTATCTTTAACTGCAAATATTTGCCTGGAGACAAAGTGATTCAAACCTGACAGCAGACATTACTAAGTGAACAGGGAATGAGTGTCCTAACTATTATTTTCTCCTGGAGTAGTGCTTTGGCTTTTTAGTGGCAGACAAACACAGCATGCTACAACTAAATTATTATATGCTAATGACTACAATAATTCCAGATTAGGCAAGGGCTGGAGAATGGTGCTAAAGCAGGATGAAAATCTGTTCCAATGAGCGAACTATTTAACACCTCTGCTGATGGGTTTTGTTTCTGTTGTATGTTTGTACCAGTTCTATGCATGAAGGATATGTTTTCTTACTTTATCTTTCCTACTTTATAACAGATATATCTGTTTTCCCACTTTAACGATGCTAAAATAGGAAAATATGTTTATCTGTTTTCCTATTTTAACGATATGCTATTGTGCTCATCTTAGCATCTTTAAAAGGCCTCATGTAAATATGCATGAGTTTCAAATGATCAAATGGTTAAGAGGAAATAATAGAGGTGTGGCACTTTTATATCGCTGCCTGTGGATCTATGTGCATAGTTTTATTTGACCTACAGCCAGAGAGGAATTAAAACAATTATTTTATTGACATTGCCATTTAGAAATTATATAAGAACTGGGGATCTGATAGTTACTCTATAGGACTGGACATAGGCTTCTGAACTGCACTTAGTTTCTAACACATGCCTATTTAATTAACTTCCCTCCTGCTCCTGAATGAATCATCAGTAATACTAAATAGGCAAACCCACAATATAGACGAGACTATGCAACTTTACTGTTCCAATAGAATCCATTTGGACTATCTTTTCTTCTACACTTTTCACTTCAAATATTTAAAGATGGATTTTTTAAACAAAGCTGGTAAGTTGAGAACTTTGTTGGACAAGTTAGGTCAAATTAGATCTTTCATCAACACTATACATCCACTGTATCTTTTTCAGTCTGTGGATTAAGATAAGTATGGTGGTTCTTACTGAAGTCATAAGAAAATTTTTTAAAGTCTAGTCAAGTCTTTATAAGTAATTTGCAAAAGTTTATGTTTTTTTGTCTTATATTTGTCCTTCACTTTTTTTCTCTGAAAATCCCTCAGTTATTTTAGGGGGTGTGTAATTTGTCTGTACCATGTTAACACCTGGCAAAATAATGTGTGGCATATGGCCTAATAGCTTATTAGCACAAAAAGGAATTTGGCATTGCATGAAAAATTAATTTTAAATTCCTGTGTAAATTAGTGGCAAGGGAATGTGATTTTCCAGTTCACATGCATATCTCCAATAAAAAATTGCAGTTTAAGGCCAATGAAATATCTTCCACAACAGTAAAAACTATCCTTCTCACTTTGTCTGCATCTGCTGGTAAATTCTTAAGATCACTAATGTAGGTAATTTTCAATGTATAATAAAAAAAAAAAATATGCCATCACAGTAAATCATGCTAGTAATAATCATAATTTTTTTCAGCCAATCTTTATTTGTAGATTATACAGTGGCTGTGTGAAATAGTAATTTCTGCCTAGTATGTGGTCTAATCTAGTCCAGTTAAATTTAATCCAAAACATCCCATTCATGAAGAGAAATAAAAATAAGAGGGATTAGTTCATTCTGTCCCAATTTCTTTCTAAAGACTTTAGAAAGAACTTCCTGTATATTCATTGTTTCCCTTTTGTAAGTCCTTCAGGTCACTTTCATTAAGCAAATTTTTAGCATAATATTGATTCTAGGACAAATTGCTTTCTCTTTTGGAAAGGCCATGGCAAAAAATGTTGCACATTTTTTTCTTTTTTACTTTTAAAGTATTCACATTGAAAACATTTAATTATTTGCCAAAGTTTGATACTTTGAATTTGATCCAAAGAAGTGGACATCATCCTTTTCACTGGCCTTGTTGACAGGAATATAATGCTGCTCCACCTTGTCTTTGCTTGGCATCTCTGAAAGAAAGAACCTAACTTCTTATTTCAGCACTAATTTGAGTCTCCTGAGTTGGAAGTGCTGCTGTGTTCAAAATTCCCTTACAAGATGATTTTATAACCTGTACTCACCTCTGCTGAGGAGACAACACAAGGTTTGCGTGAAAGGCTGACTCAGGACTCAGGCTGTTCTCATTTCTAGGCTGGCTTTAAAATCCTCTGAAGAAGTTACCTCACCACAGGTAGGAGATGAGAAATTTGAAGGGTTGTTGCACACTGCCAATGTTGATGTAAGGCTGGTGGAAAGCTATTGGGCACAGCAGGGCATAACGAGAATTTCTCTCTCAGCTCAGTGATCTTTTCCATGCAGGCCACAGGGCTGCTGCAACCTCACAGGCAGGGTCACATTTCTGAGACTTTCTCTCTTCGCTTTTCAAATAAAAGAACTGATAATACACATGCTCTTTTTCAAATTGTAGACTGATGCATCATTACATGAGGGATATAGCATTAAAAAGGGAAGCACAAGACTTTTTACTGCTGTGGTTCTTCCAACTTCTTCACCATTCTTTTTAGGGCTGTTTCTTTTCAACATTCTCAGTGGAATTATTTTCTGTTGTTTCCTCCTTCCCCACCTATTACTCCTGTGCAAAGATTTTGTTTCAACCTGACACTCTTGCTAAAATGTTCTGTCTTTTGCTTTGGATTTCTGACTTTCATATTTCCCCACTTTAAAGCTTAGTGTCACTAATTTAATTTTCCTTCTCAAACCTAGGCTTTAGCTGCAGCTCAGACCACCACAATCCTCCAAGACCGCATGCATTCTGCTACTTGCGTGGTAGGTCACCTTTTGTTATTAGCTTGAATACAGCCATTAGGTCTGTGCTAGAAACACCAAATTTGTGCCACTCAGCTGGCAGGAGATGGAAGCCCTGAAGGCACCGGAGCCCATGCGGTAATTGGGGAGGTGAAGAAAGTTCATGGCCAGTAGAGGAAAGACTGTGGTTGTCAAGGGAACAAGACGGCTCTGCTGTGCTTTCTTTAAAACTGGAGAATTTTCTTTTTTCTTCTTTTGGTGGCAAACACTTTACAATTTAAATTTTA
Source organism: Cyanistes caeruleus (assembly GCF_971803275.1). Classification (NCBI taxonomy): domain Eukaryota; kingdom Metazoa; phylum Chordata; class Aves; order Passeriformes; family Paridae; genus Cyanistes; species Cyanistes caeruleus. The sequence continues at coordinate 21,186,805 of NC_141704.1, read as the reverse complement.
CCATCTATTACAAATGTTTCAAAAGGAAAGATGTATTTCGAGGATCAACTGGACATTTTCACCTACCCAGTGCCCTGGAGAAGAGAATACTGGCAAACCTCTTCATCTTCCTTGTTCTTAATATGTGTTATATTTTCAGTTTTTGATGATTATTTACTGATGTGTATTGCTACTGGAATAATCAGTAGACCTGCAGTTCCTTGCTTCCTGCTATGGAATAAAAATCCCACACCAGGACCTTTTAATCATATTTTAGCACCAGTAATGCCAACAGAGGCACTGAAGTCAGCCTAGTCAGCTGGATTGGGCTGTCTGGTCTAATCAGTAGTCAGTGGCTCTCCAGAAACAGTTTGTGAATTGCATAGACCTGGGCTTTGACAAAACCTGTCCCTCCTACCCAGAGCTCTTTGACCACTTCCATAGTACCAATCTCCATTATGAATTGCTCAGACACACATTTTGCTCCTTCTTTTGTCACTTCTGTCTCATTAGCAGTCTCATTTCTCTGTGCCTTTGAAGAATATAATTTTTTATGACTCACATTCAGCCCTAATTTTAAAGCAATACAATTGTGAGGAGTTGCTTAAGAAGCTTCCTAAGCCTCTTTCAGGAGGTCTGGGAAGATCAGCCCAAATTGTGGCTGTTAGCAGCAGAGAAGTGAGAGTGTTTTCCTTGAATTTTTATCTGCTCCATCTAGGTTGTTTTCACGTTAAAGAAACCACTCATTGACGTGAAACTGCTTTTATAATTATATGAAAAATAAAGAATACAGACTGACTTTGAAATAAGACGCAACTTCAAAGGTGTAAGGAACTTCTTATGGTATCAAAATGTCATTTCCCTCATGATATAGGAGCTGTTGTCTCCTGCATTGCTGCAGACTGCCATTCTTTTACCCCCAAAGGTATACTAATCAATTCTTAAACAGTCTTACTTCATCCATGTTTTAGATGTCTGAGTGATCTTTGTAGCAGACACATCTGAAAAAGCAGCATTCACAATGCTTATGCATAATTTACAGTATAATTCTTTACACTTATCTAGCACCTTTCAGCTTAAGATTCCAAAGCTCTTTGCAAATATTAATTAATGTATCCTTCCAGTGGTATTTGAAGATAGGGGATATTACTATTCCTCAGGAGAGCCAATGGTAAAAAAAAAGAAGAAAAACAGAATGTAACTTTTAGCAAGTCACTGTTGCTATATAGCTTTATTTTTCAAGAGCAAAATGGAGATAAAATAACAGAGTAATTTTCAAAGATGTTATTACAAATAATTATTTTCACTTCCAAGAGAAGTCTGAAAAATTGTAGAGCAAAAGATGATTTTGTAATATGTATAAGTAAAGGCATGAACTTGGGAAGACCCCAGCTCTTGCATAGTGCTAACATAATACTGAAATAAACAGGAGCTTGACCCCAGCCCCTGAACACTTTTGAGAGTCTTGACCAAAGACCCAACAGTACAAATGTGTATAAATGGGAATATCAATCCCTCCCAGCACTGAGGTGCTTACCAGGAATTCAAGGACCTAATCGTGTATTTTTATTTTTAAATCCCAGGATCCAAACTTGTTTTTTGTCCATCTTTCTTTTGTCCTGTACAAACACTGTCTGCTTTGAAAACCGAAGAACTGTCATTGAAACTCTAATTTTTTTGAGTTTCTGAGAGCATTTTGACACTTAATCAAGTCTGGCTGCATCCAGCTCCCTTTACTATGATAATGTATTACACCAAATTGAAGATGGCAAGAGGAAAATTACTGGGATGATGTCTTAACACATGGAACGAAGGCCTGCTCTGACAGAAGCCCAGAGCAACACTCCCATTATTTGCTTAATGCCAGTGTTGTATTCTCAGCCACGACACACAGCAAAGAAAAGCCAGTTACCCAGAGCCGAGCATATTAAGATGTTAGCAGCATTGGGAACTTGAATTCCTTGGTGCTATGGTGTTCTAATATGATATCTGTTGCCTTGTCTACTCCTAAACAGTTATTCCTATGCCACCTTCCATGTACTTGAGTGTTTCGTCGTGACTTTTCATTTTAAAAAAATCCCAACTTCACAATTCTCTTTCACAGGACTGGTGCATAAAGGAGAATTTTTTAACTACAATAATTCTCCCTCCAGCAATGCTATGTTTCTGTAATAGCTCCAGAGGGCAATATTTATTCCAGCGCTGACGCACATTAGTTAAACTTTCTTCTAAACTTATGAGTTTTCATTTCCAACAGAATGTTTCTCTTTCAAGACACAGAGTCACTTTTGTTTTAACAGGTAAGTAAAATAGCAGGGAATTTACCTCTTGCTACCTCATAAGGAAACAATTTTTTTTAAATCTTGCTAAGACTATTTATATTTTTGCTACCCATAGTTCAAGTTGTCTGTCTCCTTGACATTAACCAATTAACCAATAACTTAAATATATGACTTATTAGTCATAATAAAATTTAAATAAAAAATAATTTAAAACAATTTTGACCACGAAGGCATAAGCTATGTTTTCACTTTATCTAACTGGCAACATCATTATAATAAAGCAAGGAATTGAGAAACAAAACAGAAATTTGTCTTGTTTCTGGAGACAAGCATTTTTTCATTATTAGTGTCAACATATATATAAAAATTATTAATATATTTAAATGCTATATATGATTTTTGCATCATCAGTGTGGTAATCAATATAACTTAAAATAAATCTAAATATAGGGCTATTAGGAATGCTGGCCTTGAATCTTAGCACTACTAGCTAATCTCTTTGTAATATATTCATATATTATATATATGAACGTATATGATGTGCATCCACATATATTAACACCCATCTTCTTAACATCAAGTACCATATCTGTGAGTTAAATGTTTTTTGTGGTTTGTGACTTTTAGCAAGTCAAATTTTAGAAAATTAAGAACTGTTGTCCAAACACTTTACTTTTGATAGATTCTGCCTTTGTGCAAATGGACTTCAAACCATACAATAAAAAAAGGACTCGTGGGCAACTGGGGCTTTCACCTTTTTCTCTTGCACTCACTTTAGTGATTCGAGCAACTCTGCTATGCTTGATTGAGTACTTCACTGAAATCCAAGTGGATTTCATGCAGGCATACCAAGCTCTCTCTAAACCAGCTCACTTAGTCACAGATAATTATACAACTTCAGATTGCAAAAAATATATTATGGGCCTGGAACACACACCAGAGTGGACAGAAATAATATTATAAGTTATCAGGACACAAAGAGTCTCAAAACTGGAGTAAAAAGGATGTTACATGTAGCTTGGGCCCTTTCCACAGGCTCTTTGGGATTTCCTGGCTCCCTGGTCATTCCAGAAGTCCTTTGGTAATAATGATTGTAACTTGTGGAGATTACCAGATGGCATTTGTGAGACCATGGTCCTGTGTGATTTACAACTGGGTATGCCACACACAGCAACACACCTTTTTTTGGATGGTGGACGGGCAGATGTTCTCTGTGTATAACATTTGTGCTAGCTATGCTCTTTTACATTGATTCTATGCCAATTAGAAAAGTACAGGAAAAGCCTGATCTAGCATAAAGTTAGAGGTACAGACCAATAATACTTGATTTGGAAGGTAGCCTGGCAATATGGAGTTAGTTTATTAATATTTTAAAATAAACATGAGTCAGCAAAGTAAGTACATACCACATCAGTGCCTTTCATCCTACACCTCCTGTGGTTTTGATTCAAAACAGGGTAGGTTTGTCATTATGTTAGATAGCAAGAAGCATGTGCATACAGTTCAGAGATAAGGCAGAGCCTGTCAGTTCTCCATAACTGTTTTTCCCAAAACTGTCAGTAAATAGATGTCTTTCTAGGAGGCAGACTCCCAAGGTGTCTTTCTAGAGTCTTTAGTGAACATACCCTGAAATTGCTGAACCCTGTGTGATCCTGCTAGTGGCATCAAATAAAAGTTTCCATTGTTTTCTTTTTCATTATTGTAGCACAATGAGTGAATGTTATTTTACAACCCCTCCTCTAAAATGCAATTTTCTTCCTGCAAGGGCAAAACTTGTCACAGAAACTACTTCACACCAAATGAGACACTTGTAATTTTTTATTTATTGTTTAATCCTCAAACATTTTTAATAACACTTTCCAATTCTAATGCTGATAATTCTTAATACAGAATGTTTGCACACAAGACAGCTATTAAGAAACAGACATATGCATGCTTTCCAATTATTTAACCATAATGTGACTGTTGACTTTGTGGTATGTTTACTTGGCTTTCAAAGATTTAAGTCTATTCCAAGATGCAGAGCTTTGCCAAAAGTTGTTGTAACTTTCACAACAGGGAGAATCTGCAACTGTGTTCAGAATCTTTTCATTCAGAAAATTTTTAACTCCTTACTATTACAATAAATTTCTGTGAACCTCGACACAATCTCAACCCCACATCCTTTAGCTGACAACGCTGATGTTTTCAATTCATTGTCTTGTAAGGCAGGTGCTAAGCATACGACCTGCTTAGATAATTAATGTTTAAAGTCTCTTGCTAGGAGAGGGGTAATCTAATAGAGGTAAAGCATATCCATATATAAAACAAGCAAGCAAAGGAGTGTCCAAATTAATTACTAGTATTTCGAACCTTTGTGAATAGCTATTTTTACTCTGCTTTTAAAATGTATGTGATTATCTTACTTTTCCACATGTATGCTCTTTACTAGACAAGTGGGGTAAAGAGAAAAAAATACTGAAGCATTTGCTTTCCAGCAGTTCAGGTCTCTCTGACTTGATACCACAAAATGCCAGTGTGTTCTAAAAATTATCTGCTATTAATATACTGTGTGATTGTATATAAAAATCTATTAGACTCTGGATTCTAGAATGAGTAAGAAAGGGGAGTAATCTCTTCAGACTTTAGTCAGGGACTTCTTTTCATATTCTTATATTCATAGAAAATTATAAAAATGGGGCTGAAATAGGTTACAAATGGTCAGATGTCCAGTGGCTGGACCAAGACAGACTCTGTGACACCTTGATCAGTCCTGAACACATATTTTGTATAAGCCATGGTGAAGATCTCTAATGACGAAGACTCCTAACCCTCCCCAGGCAATCTGTTAAGGCTGATGAAATGAATCCAAGTGAATTTCAAACCAATCCAGATTCTGTGGAATTGGCTCTGAACCGAAATCTCCAGAGGGATTTAGTGTGGGAGAACAACCAGCTGTGTAAATGTTCTGAGGAACCTTCTCTCCTCTGCTCTTGCATTATGTATGCACAAGGCTGAAAGACATTCACATTCCCAGTGGTGAAAGAATTCTCATTCTCTCCCACTTTTACAAATACAGTCTCTTTTGCTTCTACCCTAAAACAGCATAATGCCATCCTCTTTTATCTAATGATCTCCCCTCTAGATTCATTGCAAACAGCTAGGAGGAGAAAATAGTCACATCCCCTAATCCCATGTTAGGCTGCCAGACATTGCTTTGTGCATCCAAGATTGAATGAGTCATAAGAAAAGGAAAATCCATAGAGGATACAACAGATATTTATTAATTTTCATCTCTACTTTTGTAAAAACTTTGAAAGCTGGAGTGAAAGATGTTCCTCATTCTACAGTTCCATAGATCATGACCTATGATCAGAAAGCTAAATATTTCCAACCAAGAGCTTCGGTTCTATCAATGTAGCTGCCTCCTGAACACCTCAACTAGCAAGCCTCCTTCACTAAATATGAACAAAATGAGACACCAAAGATGACCACACCCTGGCAATGATGCCAGCTGACACAGAATAGCCTCTATTCAGTGCCATTAACTATCTTAACTTTCAGAGCAGAAACCTGTGCAAGGCATATGGGAATGATCAGAGAATGGTGTTCCCTCGTCATCCCAAGGAGACATTTGGAAGATGATTGTGACCAGGATTGTTCTGAAAACATAACAGCAGCATAACACCTGGTTACTAGTGCCTAGAGAGCTCCTGGAGAAGGCATACAGTATTCCCATAGATATGAAGATGTTTACTTTGCTTCATCTGAGCCACATATCTAAGCTGTACCTCATGGCTGTCCTAACCAGCTGGTACAGACACAAGAAGAGATGGGCTGGGGGAACAAGGGAGTGGGGAGGGGGGAGAGAGATCATGAGGATCAGATGAGCACATTTTCTTTCCAAGGACAGAAGCTTGGTTGTAACAAATGTAATTTAGAAATTCTTGCCTGAGTTAGAGCTGACTCCCCCAGCTGATAAACAAATGAAAGCCAGAGTGTCTTATTCACATCAGTGCTGTGGGCTGGGGAAATGTCACTGTTGGACACAAAATGATTCACACAGATGCAACTCGAAGTGTGATGAAAGAAGAAGAAGAAAGTTTATTTGTTCTTTCAGTATTTATAGGTTTTTGACAATGACCAGGGATTGGGTAGTCAGGTTAACACCTTCCCAACCACACTGGCTGTGAGAGACGTCCATCAAAAGGCATATCTTTAATGGAATGTATAAACATCTATGTTTACAGTCACTGGGAAAGTGGCTAGAAATTATGAAAACAATATTGAAAGGTCTGATTCTCAGGGTGACAGGGAAACCTGCAGCCCCAAGTCTTGTCATGCAGGGATGAAGCTTACCAAGATTTTTGGACAGTCAAGATTTGAAGTTGTGGCTTAGGATTCTCTGTTGGTCTGAGTTTTTAGAGAAGTGAGACAATTCTGTTTTAACCTTATTCTCTTGGAGGTCCTCTTCTATTCACCAGCACAACACATGGCCCTAGAGCAAGAGGCTTACATACATGTTGGCTTTTCCAGCCCCGCGACGCGCGGTGCTCTTCCAGCAGGACACCCTGAACGTATCTGTAACATACAACACACACCTCTGCATATTGCTTATCCCCAGTGCTCCCACAGGAGCTCACTGTAAAGGCAATTCCTTAAAAAGTGAGCTCTGAAGTGGAGAGCAGCTAATGACCTGAGACAGGTACACCACCCCTTTCTCCTGCCTCTCCTCATTCAGCCATTGTGATCAGCCGTAGCAGGGAAAAGCAATCCTCCTCATTTGCTGTGCATATAGGAAAAGTTAAATTGCAAGGGTAAAAGTCAAGCAGGCCCCTGTGTCTTCAATGCATCAGGCTTTTGACACTGGATTTGATATTTGATATCTTTTATTCCACAGAACTAAAAGAGATAGAAAAAGGAGTATAGTATTTAAATTATTAAGACCCTTGACTGAGGTTTTCAAAGTAATATATTCTGAGGCAGGACAAACCCAGGAGCTGTATTCATTTTAAATAAGTCTAGTATTCCAATTAGGAAAGCTGTGAGCTTTTTGTTTCTTAGTGGCCTGGAGACATGGAATACTTTGTGAGGCTTTTAAAAATTCCCTATCATTCCAATTAAAGGCTTTTGTACTTACTCCTAAGGTGACACCTATTTAATATGGTTGTTTGCAGTTATCTTTGGCAGGAAGAGACAGTAGGAAAGCAGCCAGAATTGTTCAGTAAGACCAACAGGCTACCTGGGAGAGAGAGAGACTCTATGAAACCATCAGCAGTGGCTGCCCAGGAGAAACAAATACTCCAGTAAGGCTCTGAGGAGCAATTCCCCTGTGCTCTGCTGCCTCATCCTCAGAGCAGGATTAATGCCATTTAGGAAAACCAAATTATGTAAAGATGAGAAAAACAACAAAATTAATCGCATCAGTGTTTGTTGGGTTTTTTTTTCCCAAACAAGCTTACAGTTGAAAGAATTTCCATTTTGCATTGATTAGGAATTCTGTAGATTGGCATGTTTTCCCTGTCTTAGGAGGATTTATATATATGGTTTGTGGGGAAAAGACTTAGCTTTCTAGGAGCTTCTAGAATCTGATAAGACTTCACTTTAATATTGTAGACTTTAATTATTATAAAAATTTTATGAGTTATTTATCAATTATCATTGTTAAAACTGTTTGTTTATAATATTACTGCATATCACCACACATTATTGAATATTATGGTTTCATTATAGTATAAGTTTTAACAATATTAAATAGCAATAATATGGACAGAAAACCCAGCAACATTAACATTAATAATATGCTCCAAAGGTGAAATAAGAATCATATTATCATCAATAGGAAAATGTTTTATGTGCCAGAGGGGTGAATCAGAGTCATAAGATTTCTAATGCCGATGAACTTCAAGCCACTTTTGAGAAATACAGTTTTAAGTATACAAATCTCAAACTGAAATAATTCTATCTGGCATATTGTAGCCAATAATGTACAGATGTCACCTACAAAGTAGTATTGGGAAAGAAACAAGTCTGTGAGATTAGTTCTTGGACATTTTTTCATTAGACCTCTTTTCAAAGTGAGAATCTTTTAAAGTGAATTATATTCTTCATAATTGTGTAAAATTTTGCTCCTATTTATAATGAAAACATCCATGACAGGAAATAATATCTTTTAAATTATTTTCTCATTCAAATTGCATTGTTTTCTGACCTATGAATAATCTTTTTAAAAATCATTAATTCAAAAAACTTGTGCACTGATCTTTTGTTGTTGTTGTTATAAATGTCTATGCATGTAGAGTCATTTTTGTCTGAAAAGAGCAGGCAATTTGGTTAGGTGAATTGAAATAGTAAAGTCGTCTGTATTCAGAATTTTGGGAGTAGAGGATAGGTACAAACAAACTCTGATAATGCTTACACACAATCCACTTGTGTCACAGCTGATTGCTGTCATTTGTGACTTATTCACTTGGTGGGCAGCTCCCTGATCTGGAAATCCAGCAGAGCACATGAATTTCTGGCAGCTCTTATGGAATCAAAGGAATCTTCCATTTGACATAACAAATCTTCCTGCTTGACATAACAGTCGCCAAGTATCAATGGGTTTAATAACCTAAACTGCTATAATTTTGTGTGTGGTGGGCAAAACAGTTAAACTCATCAGGAATGTGCTCATCCTGGTAAAAATTCTGGCTTTGATCTTGCCTCATTAAGGTGAGCAGAAGCTCTGATGTGGTTGTGGGAGAAGGGGATTCGTGCAATCAACAATCAAGACAGGAACAAACACTCAAACCACTGAGATGTTAATGTTTTGATTATCTATCAAAGGAATATTTTTATCTGGCTTTATTTAAGAAAAGCACTTAAAAATATTTAACTTATTTTTAATGTTAATCAAACATGCACTTAAACAATTTGGGAATGACAGTCTGTAACAGGAATTATACATGCAAAAATTAGGTGAGCATATAAAAATAACTAAATCACTACACCTGTATGAGGTAAAAGTAACTAGTTCTCTTACTTGCATTTATATCCTTCTAGTATCATCAAAACATTGCTTACCTAAGTGTGGTTTGCTTTTTATCACATAAAAAAAAATAATATTTTATTTAGGAAAGGATTTAAGGAAGAGTGAATGGTTGAATCTATGTCTGAAATGCTTAGATACTACCTGTTTCTCCTCTGCACAGAAGGTGTAATACAATAAAACACTATCATATGTAACCTTATTCTGTTGCATGATGATGTTTAATTTATTAAAATACCAGGTTTTTTGAGTGTTAAATTTAGTATATGCTTTGGTAAATAATGGTAATGGGTGCAGCTGTAAAATAGTTGCAGCTTGGAAAGTATGCATATGCCAGAAAGTCATATCTACTATCCAAACTACAGCTTTTAATGTATCAAAATAAGTATATCAACATAATTATTGTTGTTTACTTCAGTTTTAATGAGGAAAAAAACATAATAATACATGAGAAGAAAAGGCTTGACAGGTGTATTAGCAAATGGGCTTATAAAGAAACAGATGCAATTTTGATTTCAGCAGGGATTTAGACTATCAAAAATAACTTAAAATTAAGAAATTCATAGCCAAGTGCAAACATTCATAATCAGTATTCAAATATCTTAAAATATGCCCTTCATCTGGTGAAGATCAATATCTGTGGTACAAAACATTTTATGGATGATTTTATGGCACTGAATAACTATTTAAACAAGCTATTTAAAAGGAAGACAGTCTCTGTAGCACAATAGCTGGCCAAGCACTGTCAAAAAGCCAGTGAGAGCAGTTCTTTTCTGCCACCCAATATGTGCAACACCCAATTTATGATAAACCAAAGGGCCAGCATAAAGCAGGAGCCATAGAATGAGATGAAGCCATTCAATAGCCCAGTGACACACTCCTGACCCTCATACACTTTCAATTCTTTAGACACCATAATAGATGGTGTATCAATTATTGTTGAACTAACCTATTGCTTTTGCAAATTCATTCACTCTAGTATTAGTCACTACCAGCACTGTGCCTTTGATTCAAGCATTAGGTTACACAGCTCATATTTTTGGAGATGTCCTAATTTGTCTTCTGCATCTTTCCTCTGCCTAGATTAAGTCAGAAACCATAGAGGCAAAGAACAGTGATTCTGTTTAGACATGAGGATTGTGCAGCTACCTACTCCAGTCATCTTCTTTACATCCCATGACTTCAGCTTCCCCTGAAGCTGAAACAAACTTAAAATTCCTTTCTTGATCTTCACATATTCTACTCCAGGGATAAGTCCTGACCAGATTTGATATATTTTGCTCTAACCTAACTATGTATTAGCCATATATGCATATGTTTAAAAATCAGGTAGTGTAAGAATCTTCAATATCTGTGCTGAGATATATCTGATTGTAGCACTTTGTGTGGTGTTAATGTACATTAGCTTGGCACATCTGAGGCTAAATATAAAAAGACTAAATTAGTGTCCAAGCACGTCATGCAAATGTCATGCAAAGATAGCATAAAAAACCCAAAAAAAGTTAGAAGGTGTAAGTTGAAAGCTATGGGAAAAAGCAGAATGAATTCTTAGCTCTTGTTAAGCTCAGAGCCAGAATTCTTGTATGTGAAGTGAAGGAGAAGAAATTAAACACAGAACTGAAAGTTGCATTTGTTTGGGCCACTTTTGCAGCACATGCTTAATAAATACCAAGTAAATATAAATATCATTTATTTTTATATAAATTTATTATAAATCTATATATTTAGTGATGCACTTGACAGTGTTAGGTTTACCATAGGACCCAGTGACCTCAAAGGTCTTTTCCATACTAAATTATTCTATGATTTTATAACTGCTTCTTTATAAGCAGTCAAAGGCATTTTCAGCCACTGGAAATCAATTACTTTTCAAGGGATGAAAATGAAACACGTGGGAATGTGTGCCATCTGGTGACACACCACATGACACTTTGCAAGACACATGCTGAAACTGATGCTTAAAAATGCTTGTTGATATTTGTAAGTCCTGCCATCCTTTATTTTTTTTCATTGTCAAGATGAAGTCAGGGTAGTAACCTGTGGAACTTCACTACTCCTTATTAAACTAGCATCAACACATAATTCAGGCACAAAAAAATGATTGTCTCTCAATACCTTTCAGCAAGGAGAGAACAATTCAACACTGTAATGCTCCACAACATACAAATATCACTACACTGGTAAAAAACTAAACTATACTTTCTGTATCTCTTTTGTCTGCTCTTTAGTCATGCTATCAATTCAAAATAAGGAGTTAATTCTATTGTCAATTACTACAGAAGGCATGCAACCAAGAAAAGTTTCAACTCCATAATAAAATATCAGGGAAATATGGATAATATTCTTAAAAATTAGGAAGATGCTGGGGATCAGAAAGATTTTCTCTTTGTAGCATTAATTTTTCAGCACACCTATGTGAAGCAAATGGCATCTCTTGCAACAGAGTAAAGCATGGCATGGGTGCAAGTTTCTTCTCCATTTAAACAAATGCCAGAACCATATTTGCAGAGTGCTTTTGGTAATGGAAAGGGAGACAAGAGCAGGCAGTGGATGGTCTCTCCTGCTACAGCTCTCTGTGGTAAATATTTTACAGTGTCATAATTTTGCAGTGGTGCTTTAAGACAGTGAAGAATTGGTGAGACTGGTTGAGAAAAATATGAGCTGGACCTCTTCTTATCTTGCCCCTGGTTTGGTCAAGGCCTGACCACTGAGTGATGTCTGAAGCAGAGGTTTCATGGCCCGATGGTGTTTTAGTGAGGCACAGAACATCTCACCTCTGTACCAGCCAATAGCCACACTCCCTTCACTGTGAAAAACATGCCTCATTATAAATCTGCTTCATTAAGGAGATGAGAATGTGCACAAAGATCCTCTGATGAAGGTCAGAGAGCCTCTACTGCTCCTTCAGTACATAAAGGAGGACCAAGGTGTTTATTCTACCTCTTTCATCATCTATAACTTCTGACCAAAATTAACAGAGACCTTCATCAAGCTCTGTTAACATATTAACTTTCACACCCCTCAGGATGCAAACAAAAGGGAGAATGGGACATGTAATGCATGTATGACCAAAGTCATACCCCACCTATAACATGTGATTGTTCCATTCCCTTGGGATGGGCCAGAATTTATAGTGTAAAAGGAAGGTTTTTCAGGGCAGAAAGAGGTGGAGGGGGAAAACACCTCTGCTTGCTCAGGATCAGTTGACACAAAGTGTCCCTCCTCCTCTTGAGAAGGGACGCCTGTAGATGAGCTTTACACCTCCAAGAGTGTTGGAATGTTCCCAGGAGTATCTAGGAGTATCTGTGAGACCTCTCTTACTGTACTTTCTGTCACAACACACACCAACACTCTGTAGTTGGTGCACTTATCACCAGCAATCCTGAATTTGCTTTCCAGTTCTTCAAGGAACCACACAGTTTGTGAATCTAGATTGTGCAAAGTCCTTGCTGAATGTGATCAGACCTACAGTACCAGTACAGATTGATAAACTGCATGTTTGTGAATCTGTGCTCATACAAGTTGACCTTGGCCAGAGTTATATTGCTAAATTGGCTATAAGTTAAACCCAGCTGTACCCAGTCCCTCTTACCTCTGGGAACCATTTGGAATGCAAGGGGGCTTATTTTCTGCTAAATTCCTATTCCCTTAATGCAACACAGTCCTACTTGACCAATATCATCTGAAAAATCTAAACCTCAGTTCTTCTTCCTCCACATTATTATCCTTGTCACCAGGCTCTGAAACTATGCACTTTATGCTCCTTGGGTGTGCCCACAGGGTCTTTGCAGAGTGTGACACAATGAGCCTTGGTTGTTAAGCCGCCTGGTGTGTATGTGCCCACGTTCTTACTGCTCAAAGCTAATACCTCCTGCAGAAGGCTGATTTCAGCCACACTCTCCAAGGACACAGAAGAAAACTAGCCTCTGTTAGGAGAGAACAAATTGACTCCAGAGAAGGGTCCACAAATAGCATGATATAAGCACCAGAAGCTGACCAGGAAACTAGGACTTATGCGGCAAAACAGAATAAAAGTGAAATGACAGAGTAGAGCCATTTAGTGGATTTTTACATGAAGGAACACCTGTGACAAGTAAGAATGTGAGGAGCTCCTCACATTTCCCTGGTTCTTTGTTTATACCAATCACCTTATGTTTGGGGGCAAGTCTTTTCCTCAAAAGGGGAAAAGCAGCAAATACAACCCCAAATCTCAAAGACTAGTCTTTAGATTGATGTACTTATTGGGTAGCATTTTGTTTTTCTCTGCAACACATAGCTCATGATTTGCACACTTAGATCTGGAGATGCTTTTAAATGGTATGTCCATTGCATAGAAAGGCACCTGCCTGATGAGGTATGAGCATTTTTAAACAGAAAGACAGAAGCTGTAATACTCAGTGATGCAAAAGAACTTGTGTGGACTTTGCCCAAGGCAATATCTTTGACCTAGATTTGTTGTCTTTGGTTTTTAGACAAATTATATTTTAATATTCATAATCTCTTGCATGCTGAGCTTTTAGCTTGGGACAGTATCACCTATAAATAACTTCAAATAAATAAGCACTACTAGATAGGAATAACTGGTCAAAATGGAAATGGGATATATTTGAATTGCAGAAATAAGTAAAATGAGGAACTTACCTAGTAGCTCTGCTTCAGAAATTTAATAGCTTGCAGTGACTGATGCCGTGACAGAACTGAGCTGACAATTTTATGTCAGGGAGATATTAGTCTGTCTTAAATTTTTCCAGACTAATAAGCACATTAATATCATGTTGCTCGTTTATCTATGTCTACAGGTTAACAGAAAAAGGAAAGGGAAAAATATATTAAAAGGTAAAGACAAAATATTCACAGGAGTAGTTCCATTTGGCTGTAAGAACACTGCTTCCTGTCTCTTTTACTTTAGAAAATAATTCTTATTATCAGTAATTTAAAAGGCAGCCTCTTTATTCCACTGGCACCATACCTTTGTAGCTTTGAGGTCAAAGAAGCAAACAGCTGTGGCAGATGAATCCAAGCAACTAGTCTGGTAGCTCCTCAAGAGGAAGAAATGGATTGTGGCAAGGCATCTGCAGAGTTTCCCTAAGGCCATCGCTATATTGTAGCATAAAAACGACACACAGTCTTGCAGTGTTCAAGTGATCACTTAGATTAGGTTAACAGAAAGCTCCTTCTTTGTAACAAGAACAACAAATGGCAACCAAAGAATATTGGTGCTTCAGCAGAAACACACTTACTGACCCTGCATTTGCTTACCCCCACAGAGAGGAGAGAAAACCTTTTAGCACTCTTAAAAGTGAGAGACGAGCAGCAGTGTCTGGAGCCAAGTGTTGCAGAGACGGCAGCAATGTGTGAACCATTCCTCCCTCAGCAGTGCTCCTGACCCCCATCACTGTGGGGCTGAGCAGCCTGCCAGCCCTGGTGCTCCTTTGGGAAGATGATGGCTTTATGATGCAAATGAAGGTCGACAGAAAACCACTGCACCAATCTCCTTCTGATCACCTGCATCACTTTTTCTCCTCTGAGACCTAAGGTCTCCTTGATGGAAAATGTATTCACTTTTTCTATGGTTGCTCCTTGTGACTGTGACAAGGCACCTGCTTTTCTGTAGACACATTCCTGTCTGAATAGGTATAGCCCAAGGAGATTACAAGAGTCAAAGAGAAAGAGGATTGAGTGCATATTTCCACCAAGACCCCAGCACTTCTGAAGTATAACAACTGCAGAATTACTCAGCTTGTTCAGTCAGGAGTGTTCTCCTTTCTTTCCCCAAAATAAATCTCTGTGTGCTCGGGGACTGGAATCAGCCCTAGGCAGAAAACCCTAAAAATCATGCAGATTGAAGGACACAATTGAGGTTTTTGCCTTTGCTGTGGTTTATCACATTCACCCCATAGAAACACAGTATTTTCTGGTTTTGACAGAAGCGCTTTGCTGTATATGCAAGAAGTGTTGCCATCAGCAGGAGCCACAGCCCTGTGTTGCCTGGAAAGGCTATGCAATGCAACACCCAGTACCAGCAGGGCATGCAGCAGAGGTTTTGACAGTCTGAAAAGGAATTTTGGTGCTGATCACTCAGTAAATGAAGCTTCTCTTACATCAGAAGAATCTCGGAATAATAACCCTACAATGTTCTTGGGGAAATGCCCCTGCAGTGGACACCCTTACAACTGAGACCAGCCTCTGGCACTAATCTCTGGTATTAACATAAATGATAGCTGAAATGTAGTAAATTTTATCTTTAAGAAAGCAGACAAGAGACTGTATAATGTTCTAAAAATAACCTAAATGCCCCTGATGAATTCATATTAACTTGCCCATTGACAACTAGACTATTTTTTGCTAATTAACAGTGTGCCTTTTCAGCAAATAATTTCCTGTAACAAATGAAAGTTACTCTTGAACTTCATCTAAAAAGTAAACATCAGAAGTAGGAAAAAAACTCTATACACAGAAAATGAGTGAGAAAAAAATCAGAGCTATCTTTAGCTGATAGTTTGAAAGTCATATTAAATACTTTGCTTAAATGACAATAATATGCTGTCCTGAGAGCACATAAAAACACATGCTAAATGGAGCAATGTGCATATTTTTTTAATGCATTTTTAAGAGGATTGAATATGTGGGAGGAGAAGGAAACACTAAGAGAGCTTCAGCTGAAAAAGGAACTACAGGTAATTATCTTGTATTGTCACCAAAACCCATATGTAAGTATCCAGTAACAAGCTTATACATCCTGAGGTAGGAAAACTGTTTAGCTTCAGAAACTGAGTGTAAAAGAGATCTAATCTTGTGTTCAGCTATTCCAGAGTCAATTGCATTTAAATAACTAGATCTATTTGAACATGTACTATCAAAATTATGAAAGATTGTTGAAGTCATAAGATTGCTGTTTTCTTAATGAGCATAATTAGCACTAGAAGAAAATAGAATTACAGGAGTCTCCATCATGACTGAAAAATTAGGTCTGCTTCTGATATCCAAAACTGAACCAGGATTTTTGCACTGAAGTAACTGGATGAAATTGGGAGGGCTTGTTAAGTAATTTAGCCTAGTTCATTTCTTTGCTGTCCTTACATCTTTATATCAGTATATGAATATTTAGCTGTAATATAAAGCAAGAGACATTTCTTCTTCATATATAACATAAAATAAATCAGTTAGCATATTATAGTTATAAGCTCAAATCTTGGTTCAAATTCATCTTTCTTAATTTGATTAAAGCTTTCTATAGAGGCCAACATAAATCTTACCTCACAATGTCCTTCCTGAGCTAGTGATTGTTAGAAATGTGTCAAGAAGGAATTACTTTTATCCATAAGAATTCACTTTTTCCCATAAGGAATCTCATTTTTTAATACTTTTAGGTTGACACTAATATTTGAGTTAGATGCCAGAATCAACAGAATAGATTTTCTCCATCAGCAGGACCAAAAGCTTGACAGCCTGCCAGTGGCTTGGGAGTAAAGCAGGTCAGGTATGCTCTGATGGAATAGACCTTGGTGTTGGAAATGCTACTCTGCTGAACACTGCATATTTCATTTAAAATTCCTCATATTTTATTTTCACTCTATTCAAGATTAGTTCCAAGGGACGCCCATCTCTGATTTGGCAGGTCCATCCCGAGGCAGACTTCTGCAGCTGGCTGCTGAGTGGTAGCAGAGAAGCCCACAGTAATGATCATTTTACCAGCCTCCAGGTTCTGTTTGCCTTTGATTAACTGGCAGGCT
This sequence comes from Cyanistes caeruleus, assembly GCF_971803275.1. Lineage (NCBI taxonomy): Eukaryota > Metazoa > Chordata > Aves > Passeriformes > Paridae > Cyanistes > Cyanistes caeruleus. The sequence goes on along the minus strand of NC_141704.1, from coordinate 21,169,802 downwards.
CATTTATTTTTTGGCTTTTGTATTGAGTTAAGGCCCAAACCACATAGGTACATGGTCACACAGTGAGCCAGAAGTACTTATTCTCTTTAACTCACTTTTCACTCACTGAACTCAAGCTCTGATTAAACAGAGGCCACATTAAAAAGTACAGAGGACAGCTCAACCAATTAAAATTCTCTAGCTGAAAAGAATGACAGAGATGGAGAATAAAATGGAAGATGACAAAAGAAAATAAAATAAACAGAAAGAAAGAATAAGACATTTTAAGAATTCTCAAGTAGCAACACCATGACTGACAGTAAAATATCATTCTATAATTGGGGAGCGGTGCATTGAAAGAAGAAAAAGGTAGATTTTTACTGTGTTTTCACTTGACAGACTACCTTCTGTCAAATTCAATGTAAACCCACAATTCTGCAGTTTTTTTAATATGATTTGTAGAGTTCAAGTCTCTAGAGTTTCTTCTAAGTATAGTTGCTAGGCATGGATATATTTGCAAATTCTGATTTATACTGCATTGGGACTCCAGGAGCAAACAAAGCAAAGTCCTCAAACAGTTAACAATTACTTTATTTCTTTCCTTTTATTTACCAAAGAAAGGTCAAAAAAAAGTCAAGCCCTACAGGCAGTAGGACCTTCAGGATCTCAACATACAGTGCTGCCTTGTGCAGGACGAGGACAGCCAGAAACAGGCACTGAGAAGGCACAAACTGCCCCTATTCATTTGAAACCAGGCTCTGATAGACTAAATGCTAGCACTGTTAACCTTTTCATCACTAAGGGGAGACATCAGGAAAAGCAGGCTGACCTACATGCTCTCATCCAAATGGACTTAACACTCAAACAGGCCTGTGTGTTTGAAGAAAACAAAAGTCAGGTGTTCTCTCAGGGGTTTTTGTTTTACCTGGGTCACTGGCTCCATCCTCAGCAGCAGTGGTGGGGGTGGGGTCTATATTAGAGTGGAGTATCCAGTGTACTGCCAGTTTTTATCTGGGGAAGCTAAGAAATCACTATAATAACAGAATACAATCCCCAAAGACAGAAGTCAAGCTTATCCACATCTGAGCAGGATTCTATCCTATTCTTACACCTTCTTTCTCCCTTTTCTATTGTCAAAAGCCAAAGGCAAGTCTTCCTCTATATGAAACAAGATGTCTTAAGGAGGAGCTAATGGTTTAAGAGTGCTTTGAAGCCTGTGAAGCTTTGCAAAAGCAGTGTAATGCAAACCTCTCAAAACTAGTCCCATCTTTTGACAGACTTGTCACCAAATTGCCATGGACCACCAGGAGGCTGGGTGCAGATGCACTGCCTTGCCCATGGGGAATCCCTGCCCTTTCACCTTCCAGATGCAGCTCCCAGCAGAGCTGTCTGCACACAGGCTTGTCTCGTATCACAGACAGGTCAACAACCAATGTCAGCCCCCAGCTTAAACACACAAACCTTAACTTAAGGCTCATGAACCATACCTGTTAAAGGAAGCCCTAAATGAGAAATAGTTTACTCAGGGGTCACACAGGCATCTTACAATCTAGGTGGGTTTTTTAATAGATAAAAAAAGACTCCACAGAGAATCAATACATGAAATAAAGATACCTGAGCCTGTTTCTTGTAGAAACCTCTCATGTTTTGGCAAGGAGAGACAGTTGTTGTCTGTTGTATCATGATTTGTAGTTAGGTAAGCCAATTTTAAGTCAGAAATATATATTGTAGTGTGGATACTCTGGACACACGTCTTGTACAGACTGATGAGATATTTTTATTTCTGCTAGGTTAGAGAAAGATAGACTGCAGCTTCCTTATTTGTGAATACTTGCCATAGGGAGGACTGTTCACCTTTAAGTCTTCCAGTGGATAGATTGTGCAAAATGAATGAGACTTACTTACATGCTCAATTTAAAAGAATTGATCTTCAGAAAAACAAAAGGATTTTCCTTTGTTATGGGGAGAGTTAGCAAATGGAGTAAGACACTGAAAAGACTGATAAGAACAGTCAGTAGAAATTGCTTCAAAACAGACAGAGGAAAGAATTTAAGAAAAAATGTGAATTGTAACTGCTAGCTACAATTACACATAGGATACCTTTCTTAAGCTTTTGTGTTCCCTGTACAACACTAAAACACTAAATAGATTCATCTAGCACACACATGTATATTAAATCAAATTAGAAGCACATTTTAGGGAACAATTAGTGCTCTGGTATAATAGCTAAGAGGCTAAAATTTATTTGTTTACTTAAATATTTGTATTGTCTTCAGTATGGACTATCATCCGCATATCCAGGTGCTATTAGATCATTTTATTCTAGATTGTATGTATTCTGGAGTCCCTAGTGACAATTATGAAATTCAACCACAAGCTATTGTTGAACTGTATGTATGTCCCATCTCTTAAAAAGTGTAGGCTGGTAAAAATAGTTGTTTTTTTAAAAAATTATGTTACCATCCCAGACTGTGAAGTTATTCAAATCTTTTCTCTTAAAAATCAAGTTAGTCATGACAATGTTTCTAATTGAGTATTTTGGTTTCCCTTCTCAAAGAACAATGGGCTAAATTCACTGTGGATACAAATGAAGATGTAAGTCTGACATAAGCTGATGATGGAATTTCTCTAACTAGACAAAAGAATGAGTGCTTGTGGAATTTTTGCATTTTGTTTAGGAAAAAAAAACTGTTGTGATCACAGAAAAATAAAGGATAAAATATTAATGAAAAAATACATATATATTAAAAAAGAAAAAAAAAAAAAAGCTTTCCCTGTAGCTAAAAATTCCCTGCTACCTTGAGTGATAATGCTGCCACTTATATTTAATATGCTAAACTGAGAATCCTGTAACTCTGACAGTCCTGATTTCTACTTGAAGAAAAATCCCACAAATGTGTTAGTCAGGATAATATCTTCTGCTTTTCAGTAATAAGAAGCTGTGACACACAACATGTGCACAAGGACAGAAATCTTGGACCTCTTCCTTGAAAGAGGCTGGGACATCCAGGCACATGGATCCTGGCATGCCAGGTAACACTGCATGGGGAATGTGCCACCAGTAGAAACAGAGCACTGGCTTTCTGTGTTGTCATTTTGAAAATGCCAGGGAGTCTTTGTCACAGCTTTTACTGCCTGAAACCCAAAAACTGAACCAGCCAAATTATATCGTAGGGAAAGCAAGTAGCCTGGATTTTAGGGGTTAAAAGCAGTGCATGATTAAACACAGATCTCCTGACTGATGAACCTTAAGCTCCCAACATGAGTCAGTGTTTCTGTAGCAGAGATGCCTGGGTGCCCTGGAGTATTTCAGTCTGTGTCTTTTTCATTGTTTCTTATTCATTACAAAACATACACAGCTTTTGAAAATTTGACATTTGACAAAGATAGGTGTTAAATGACTCAATCAAATACAAAAGAGTAATGAAAAAATACAGGTCCTGAAGACTAAGGCAGTACATGTAGGATACCATTAAGTTTTAATGATTCATATCATCTGCTCACATTGACTTTGGCTGTGCTTTTCATAGAAAAAACAAAAAGAAGGAAGAAAGTTATAACTCCTAATCACATTTCTCAGTGATATGATGAAAGAAGGATCCTTTCTGCATGCAGACATAAGAAGTCGTGACATAGCAGATCCACTTCAAGGTCCCTGTTTGTCTTTGCAATTTGGGCAAATCATTAGGTCTAGGTTCTTAAGGAACTAAGGTGAGTCAGCTCTCTGCAGGCAGTTTACTTCTTATAGATTCTGCCCTCTGTAATAACACCAGCATGTCTGCTACTACAGCAGTTATGCATTTCTGATGGCATGTTGAACCACTAAATTTTAAGACTCACCTATAAATTAAGCAGAGTAGGGTTTTGAATCATGCTCTTCCATCCTAGAAATAGTAGAAACTAAATTTTTGATTCATCAGAACATGCACAAAGATATATATGCTGATGCTACAGTGCTAAGCCTGTATCCACCGACAGCCTGTAACTTTAGATGTGCTCTCCATGCACAGGAAAGACAGAGCCCAGCTAAGGAGACAGACTAATTTTGAGCAGGTTTTGCCTGCAGTCTTGGTTCCAGCACAATAACAAGGGGAAGATTTAAGTGGTTTTGGAGTTCTGCTAATGCCACCTGGCAAAAACAGCCCAGAAGCAGCTTAGCAATGTATCTGAGCACATCAACAGCAGTTAGGCACCCACAGGGCAAGTTGCATGTATTTACACTGAGTCTAAGACAATGGCTCACAGATACTAGAGAGCTTTTGAATACTCTTGTTGTTTAATGAATTTGGGTAAGCTACTCAGAATTTCAATAGCAATTCACATTTCATGTAATCTAGTTTGCTTCTGAGTGCCATGAGCACAATAGAACAGTCTAACTATGGAGCTTAACATCACACAATTTCTCACGACGAGATGCAGGACATGCTTGGAAAGCTCTGCAGTGTCTTTAGGAGCCATTCCCAGAGCTGCTGGAGTAGCAGCTGTGGAAGCCTACATCATGGTTTCAATGACAGAACAGGAGCTGCACAAGCCACTGACATAATTTAAACCCAGAATTTATTTAAGGTTGAATGTAGGAATTTATGAAGTGGCAAAATAAGAGTTCTCTTCTGAGAGATGTTACTCAATAATTTACCATTTCTACTTTGGCCTACACAATTATATTTTGATACAAGTCATGAAATGTTTTCACTGGGGGTACTGAAATACATACTACTAGAGTTTCATGGGTGTTAATTCCTCAGTGGAACCAGGGTTGGGACAATTAGTGGTAATGTATTAAAGGCTAAAATACCTGAAAGGTATAAGATTTTCCTACCTTACAATCTGATTTTCCATTCCGTCACTCTTCTGTGCTGATCACTATGCTCTGCAAGTTTCTCTAGTTTAGGTAAAAAAATGAAATCTTTGCAATAAGCAAATCTTTAGTCATCAAATGCCCTCTTGTTAACAGGCAAATGTCTGACAGAACTGGATTCAAACCAGACATAAGCAGCTTATTAATTATTAGAATAATAAAGAATCATTATTTAATACTGAAGAATATTAAAGAAAGTAAGAAAAGCAGACACAAGAAAATTTCAAGAGTTCAGAGCATCAACCCCAAATGTTGGAAGAAATGCAATGCAGTACTGCATTTAACATAAGGAATCATTTATCATGACACTTGAATGGCTGTGACAATACAAATTGCTAATGTGGTATTAGTTTAACCAATTTAGAGAACAAATTAGAATAAAAGGGTGTCTTGCACGTCAAATTGCTACAGTTATCCATGGCAAGGCAGAGAAGTAGCTGTGAAAAATGCTCTTTCAGCAGCAGAAAAGTCAAGGTTATACAGGGTACAAAGAAGCCCCATTGAATACAATGCTGGAGAATGTTCTGCCACACAAGTAGGAAGATATATTTACAAACACAGCATTACTGATCTTCACATCCTATCTTCTCCAATGACTTATAACAGCTTTTTGTGTGGCAGGCAGATTTTTTTGCTGAGTAGTGGTTTGTTGTTGCTGTTGGGATTTTTGTTGGTTTGGTTTGGGTTTGTTGGTTTTTTTTGTTTGGTTTGTTTGTTTGGTTGGTTGGTTGGTTATTTTTCCAGGATTACCATACACATACTGTGGAAATGCAGAAGCAAACTGCATTTCTCTGGGACACAGAACATGTAACCTGTGAGCTAGTGACAGTTCTTAGCAGAGCTGACACATGCCCAGTGCCCAGTGGAAAGCTGGAAGCACTTTATATCCAAAGCAGTGAGGACATTTTGTGTCCTGGTGCAATGTTGCACCTAAAGTAGCAAAATGTGATCACTTACTATTTCCAAGTAAATTCTCTATTTTTTTTTTTTTTTTTCATCTGTTTCTTTTAAAGTGTTCCTCCCATTTTGCTGTTCCTTTCCAAGATCCTTGAGCCCCTATTTTAAGAGAAAAGGCACAAAAGGCAGCCAAGGGAAACAATTCTCTCAGCAAGGAACAAAAATGGACTCTTATTCCCATTCTTTATAAATATTGGCACGTAAAAAAGAACAGCAAAAATCAAAATGCAGAGATAGGATCATGTATTTGAGGAAACACAGGCCCAAAAGTGAGGAAGATTTTGTTTTCATCTTTTCTTTTTAATCCCTTTCATACTTTATTGAATGTAATTGAGCAAAGCCAAGCCAATGAAAGGTTTTATAAGGAAGGAACAGTTCCCACCTTCAGAAGTGATTGAGCATGTTAAACAGGATTTTTAAAACTTAGGCAATTTCTCAAGTTCTAAGCAGAAACAAATGTCTGTGGTTAAAGCAGACTGCCTTGCTAGGGCTCAATATCTGATTCTAAAGTCAGAAAAGAACTCACATGCATATATGTTTGGATTCATACTCATATCAATTAATATCAACTGTTTTTTTCAGTTGAAATTATTATAGGTTAAAATGGTAAAGAAAAAGAATAAGTACTGCTTTCCCAAGCAGATACCAAGATTAGATACATTAAGTCTTCAATCTACAAACAAAAAATAGAGTCCTTCCCAGAAGTTACAACAATCTCTTTAACATACAGAGGCAGGCACCATGAGGAAGGTAAGACTACATCAGCTACATTCACTGTTAATTCCAAAGCATGAATGCATGAGATTTTCCTTCTGCTCAATAAAGCTGCATTATTTATTTAATTAGTATTAAAACACAAGCTATCTATAAAAAATTCAGCTCCTCAGCATGTGTCTACACTTCAGCCTGCTGCCCAGTGTAAATATGAGCTGGCTTGCCTGCCAAGAACAGAATGTCTGCTTCAGCCAAGAGTGGGGAAATAAGCTCTGCTGGTAAGGATAGGCACTTTCCAGTCTCCAACCTGGCTTGCTTCTAACAACTTTGGATTTTACTATATCACACTGTTGCTGGCAGTGTTGACATACCCTCATTTCAACAGCTCTGCAGACAGCAAGAAGCCATCAGCAAAACACACAGTGGCCCTCGAAACCAGCTCCAGAGCTGTGAGCTGCTAGTGAATAGAGGGCTCTGTGAGAGCAGCATCATTCTGAACTAGCATTCAGAGCCCCTGTGATTAATATTCATGCTACATATCCCAGAACAAATAGGAGATGCCAGTCTGATTCAAAGCTCTCTGAAATTGATGGAAACCTCTCCATTGACTGCCATGACTCTGGGTCAAGCCCCAGGTGTGCAAGTGTGTTTATACCTTTTAAAGAAGGAATTCACTCTCCACATGTTTCAGTCCCTCACATTTATTGTCAGCAAACCTCTGGCAAAAAAAAAAATGCCTTTCTCTGCAAAGAGACTCTCACTGAAGCCGGTAGGAGCTATATATACAGAGATGGAGGACAAACTCAATGTAAAACCAATAGCATGCTGGAAAGAATCTTGATTTTGAAACCACATGAGACAAAATTCGGTGATAAAGCTAGTGTTTCTCTTTAAGAAGTATAAAATAACTCAAGATTTTGTACACCTGCAGGTTAAGAAGAAAATTTTCAATGAGGCACATTGAACCTTCATAAGAGAATATTAAAAAAGCCCACATGTATAAATCTAATACCATTATAACCATCTTCCTTAAATACTGCAATTATATCCTCCAAGTGTCAGTACCCAAATGTTAATTAAATATGGCCACCTAAATCATGATATGTAAAGGTTTCTTTTTTTTACTTATTAAAGGAATTTAATACTACTGATAGGTCTCTTTGTTAAATGCAGATTGACAATCAAGTTAAAGAATAAAACCTCATTTATTTTTATCCTACTTTATAAATTTTCTGAAGCCCAAGTCCTCTAAAAATAGTGTACAGTAATTGGATTAAAACTACCTTCAAATACTTTCTACCACGTCTTTTACATGAAAACACCTTGCAAAGCCCACAATGTCTATATAATCATTTTACAGTGATCACCAAAAAAAATACTACAGAATTAAAAAAAAGTGGATTGATATGGATCCTCCTCCTCAACCAATGAAATCCTAGCACCATACAAAAATCTCATGATTTAAAACTCAGTGCTGGCTCTCCTTCTCTCTCTCTCTTTCTTTCCTTTTAATGACCAAACAAATTATTTTCCAAACCATGACTGTTAATACAGATTGGTTTCAAGAGTAGTTTTTAACAGTGATTTTTTTTTTCTTGCATTTTGCTTCAAAAAGAAAAATATGAAGCAAAAAAAAGTAAAAGGAGAAAGATACAGGAAATAAAGTCCTAAGGTCAATTAACAGTGAGTCCCCACGGAAGCAAAAGTCGACATCTCACGACGGATGGTACTGAACGGGGAGAGCTCCAGTTCTGTGGTGTACTCGTTGTCATTGTCATCACTCGTCACTGTGGAAGACTTCTGGATGCATTCATCACAGCAGCAACAGCAACACTCCATAAAGGCCCGGCTGAAAGGTTTACAGAGACAGAACAGGAGAACTGGGGTAACACAGGACTTAAAGAACAAAAGGAACTGACTAATGAGATGGAGGAGGTCCATAGTCTGTCGAGAGACCCCTGTGGACATGTAGGCAGTCACAATGTTGCAAATGTTTTCAGGAATGATGCAAAATCCATACAGAATGGTCAAAGCCACCACTGTGCAGTTCATCTGACTTTCCAGCTGAATTTGTCTCTTGTTCCCCCTTGTGCAGGCTTTTTCTGCCCTCCTGATTTTCCTGGCTGTCACCAGGGAGCAGGTAATTGTGAACAGGGTTGGCAAACAAAAATAGCAGCCAAAGTACCACCAGAGCCGTGCGCCGTCGTAGGTGAGAGCCAGCACGTAGATGGTGTCGGGCAGCGCCGTGGAGATCTTCACCACGCAGCGCTCGCCTGGGGGGCTGCCGCCGTACTCGGGGTCCTCCCTGGCCAGCTGGCGCAGCACCACCTCCGGCAGGGCCAGCAGCAGCGCGCCCACCCAGATGACCGCCAGCTTGGCCGTCGTCGAGGTGCAGTTCTCGATCATCTCGTAGTACATCTGCACGTTGGTGGCGGCACGAAAGCGGTCGATGCACAGAGCGCACAGAGTGAAGGTGGTGACTCCCAGAGAGGCCACCTGGGAAGGAGGAAAGGCAACACGGGTCAAGACAGAGGCTGTCCAAGGGGGGGGGAAATAAAAAAGTGAATGGAAAAAAGGGAAAAGAAAATGAGAAAAAAAAAAGGTGGGGAAGGGGGAGGAAGAGAAGCAGTTGAGCACCGTGGTGCTGAACACCATCAAAAGAAGCATCACAGATGGCACTTAGCCTCCAGTGTTTGCTGAGCTACCACACAGCATGCATGTATCCAAAAAGGGTACATGCTTCTATTTTTTTCGCCTAGAAATTCTTATTCCAGCTTGGTGTCAACTTCTCCTGGAGATCCAAGTAAGCATCTGTGCAACACTGAGTGGAAAAAAAAATGTAGAGGAATTGACTAAAATTTAAAATTAAACTGCTTCCTCCCCGACTTTTTTTTAAGGAGTGTTTTTCAGACAGAGTGGGTCCACCATGGGGGTTGAAATTTTAAGTCAAAATGGGAGACATAGGAGAGTCTTCCTTCAGCAGAAGTTATGACCACATAACAAGTTCATCATGCATGCAGGGGATCAAAACATTAAACCTTCCATATCTACAAAATGTAGAAACCCTGGGGATGAGGAATCTACTGAACTGAGTGGGATACAACAACTATTTTTGTGGACTTAGGATTTTAAGTGAAATTTTGATGGGATGTAGACACACAAAGTCATCCCCACCATGAGTTCAAAGAAACTGTATTTGAAATCCTCAGACTTCCAGAGCCTGTGAAAAACTAATCTTCACTATAGTAGTTAGACTATATATCCAATAGTCAATATTTAATTTAGAAAAAAATTGAGGAAAACCCAAGCTTCATTTCATGGGAAACATTCTGTGGGAGGGTGCACTACAGGCCAGGAAAAATGAAAGAAGTTTAATTCTTTAAATGATTTAAAGATGGATTGGAGACAGCTGTCAATTATATACCGTGAGGAATAAGTACAGAGTAATGCTTATGTTCTCTAGCTTTAATAATCATTATTTTATGCATGAAGAGAAATCTTGCGCTGTCATGAAACATCATTTCCTATCATTGCATCCTGTTTATAATTCAATTTCCTACAAGAAATTCGCAAGAAGACTATATACATTTTGACCTAATTCTATTTACAATAAATTCAACTTCAGATTAAATTTAAAGCAGAACGCCTATTAGCTTCAATTGGAGGAAGACTAAATGCCCTGCTGAATTTTAATTCACTTATTTTCTTGGGTTTGCATACATGTGTTATGCTGAAAATGTGTTGATGCAGAAAGAAAAAATAATATTGCTAAGAAATGTAAAGAATGCTTACTTTTATAATGAATGAACCATATTTGTGCAATTAACTGGGAAATCTAAAGCAGTATTAGGTAGTTCACAATAATTTTGCTTATCAAAATTTGATGTGCAATGCTATATTGAAATTTCATGTAGGCAGACTTTAAGAAACCCTTTCTGATTTCCACCATAATATTGAAATAATACTGTTTATGCAGCTCTGAAAAAAGTTCTGCAAAGACAGATAGCACAATTATGCACAATTATATAAACGTATCATTAATTTTGGCCTTCAATATTTAATGGCCGTATCAGATTGCTAAAATTGACTATCACTGAAAAATATTAGGCACTTGGGATTAGAACTGTAAGATGTTGGCTTGGTTGGAGAATTTTTTGAAGCAGCTTCCTAAAGATGGAATAAGTAAGATGCAATCTCTTACTAATTAACTTGCAGAAACATTTAATAATGGCAAGGCACTTCTGTAAACATTTTTAATAGACAAGCATTGATCTGGAAGTTAAATTGTCTGCCAAGATTCAAAGAAAGCTTGGTAAATATAGCAAAAAAATAAAAACATTTAAAGAAAAATAGTTACAGGGAAATCTTGATGAACATTGATAAACTTCGATAATGAAATATGATTTTCTCGTATCACAGCTGAGAGTCAGATTTTTCAATTCAAGATTAGCAACTTTGCTTCCAAAACATTTAATTGTGTGTGTGGTCTTCAAAGCTCTTAGTGACAGCAAAACCTTTAGCCTTAACATGCAACATGAATAACAAAAGGGTCAGGACTCAGCTTGCTACAATGATAAGAGACAGGAAAATAACTGAGATCTGGAAAAGAATAGGGATTGAAATAAAAGTCAGCAAAACAGAAGAAAACCTGAGTCTCTGTACATTAAGATGTTCCCTTTCAGCTCTGAGCCTCCCCCCTCACCCCAACGCAGACACTTGTATTGCTTCAGCACTTCATTGCAAACAGACTGTTACACAGCACCCGAGACATTAAAACTCTGCAGCTGCTAGGGCTGGACTAATGAAAGAAGACATGTCTGCCATGAACAAACATAACCTACGGGGTTCCTGTCACATTAATTGACCAACAACTTGAAGGTTTAAAACAGGGAAATAGAGCAAGAGGAAACGACTAAGAATACTGGAAGGTGGCTTGGAAAACCCTCCTGTGGATTTACTGATGAAACGAGCTTAACAAAGCCGGTGTTTCCCTGGAACAAGCAACAGTTTCCTATTTTCTCCAGTTTAGTGGAGTTAGTGATGCCACAGAAAAGCTTGCAAAAACCAAACAAAAATACTCAGGCAGATGATCACGGATTCACTCCAGCTGACTTGCCTAAAAGCAGAAGAGCAATTCAAGGGCTGGATTACTTACTCCACACAGCAGACTATGAGTAATAGCCAGCAAAATCAACGGGTGCTGCTCAAAACCTATGGGTGAGAACTGGGACATGCATTCTGCATGTTCACACAATTTCAGTTTAGGTGTGTTCATACCAATAATTAGAATTAAGCTGAATGTGCTAAAAAATTCCAACAAGTTTTCTTTTCTAGTGTTATATTGCCTTGAAATAACTACAGAATTAAGATCATTAATTTGACAGGGAGAAGGTAAAGCACGAATTAACAAATCGTAAAGTGGCACAAGGCCGCATGGAGTTTAATGGCACTCTTCTTGTAACAGCCGAGTGTCTGATACGCTGTTGCAAGTTTAATACCAGGGAATCTGTGGGAAATGAGGCAAGGTAAGGGCAACTCAGGCTCAGTAGTTTTTGATTATCACTTGGATATCTGGTTTATTTCCATATTGTCCACCGAAGACTCTCCTGCAGTCTCTAGACATTCAGGATGACATCATTTTACAACCTTCTCTTACTACATGAAATCAGAAAAGTCCCCAAATTTTCAGCTGAACAACCATCAGTCTGCTTTGAGGAAGTGAAGGAGCCCCTGCTTTGAGGAGATATCTACACCATTTGGGCAGAAAACTGCTGTTAAAGGGAATACCAGCTGCAGAATACACACACAGAGAAGGACATTATTGCTATAAGAGTCTCTTTAAATACTGTTGCTCTTTAAATGCCTTGACAGGGTTAGTTGGCACCGTGATACCCCTTCAAGACACTGCATAAACCTTTGGTCATTCACCCACCAGCTGTTAGTCAGCTATGTCAAAACTGATTTGGGGAACTGAGGCCACAGAGGACAATAGCAAACTCATGAAATGCTCAGCATAATTGCTGTTCTCTTGTCCATCCTTCCAACATACCAGTTCCCCTTTCACAAACTCTAACAATTACCAAAATGTTCCCAGGCCTTTCCTGTCCTGCCCTACTTCTCCTGGCTGTGGTCCCACAGCTCTTGGCCCTGGCCTCCAGGAGTAGAGCCTCTGGCTGACCAGCAGAGCAGGGTAGATGTATTACAGTGAGTTATGGCTGTGGAAATAAGACTCAATTTTGTCCCACTAATTTCTAGTGAAAAATAACGAAAACCAGAAACAAAATCAGAAAAGGTGACTTGGGTGAAAAGCCAAATTCTGTAAGTGAATATAAAAGAGAGTTTGGGTCATTCCATCCAGTAAGACAAAGAGCAAGAAGCAATATTTATGCTATCTACAAAAAAAATCTATTATGAGATACAAAAGTTACTTAAACCAAAAGACATTGAATGTAACAGAACAGAAATAAAACAGCCAGCAGCAACTCCAGGTTGGAAATGAGAGTGACCACTGGGATGGGCAAGTGAGTGGAAACAATGTAGATTAAGTTTATACTGAACAAGTTAAAATAAAGGTGTTATAAGAAGTAGACCCCTTCTACCAGCTGAGGCTGAATTTTCTCAGACAGAGAAAAAATACATATATTTTATGTTGATAGCAAACAATTTCTTAAAACTACGTGGCACTCTTCGTTCCTTTGTTACAAGACAAGATGGGTATTCAAAACATTTCCCCATTAAAATAGGAAAGCTAAGCTACAGAAGAGGTTGATGGCTACCACCCAATCCACACCTGAACTATCAGTGATACCCCATAGACTCTGTATATCCATTCCTGTTATATAATATAAATGACTTTTTATTCCTCAAGCCATTATAGTTCATAATTTTCTTATGGGTGTTACACATCAACATAAAACTTCATAGCTTTCAAACATGTTAATGCAACATACCAGAGGGACTCCTGTAGATTTATCAGTTTTGCCTAAGATAAATAAATAAATTTAGCACAGACTGTAATACTTTTTTTTTTGTGCTACTCTACACTTACAGCACAAAGTCCAGTAATAAGAACAGACTCCTGCAAAATAAAAGAACAACCCATTGCAAACAAATATGTAATATTTACCTAGATTTCTGTTCTTTTAATAAAAATGTCCCACTCCACTCCCCCCCACCCAAAAAACCAGAACAAAACCAAGAAAAAGAGTCATTATTTTAAAAAAGGAAAAATGTATCTGTTTTTCTTAGAAGAAGTGTGATTAAAAATTAATGGCTCCATACATTAAAACAGGTAAGTCACTCAGTAAAAACACTGCTGTGGTGTGGCAAGAATAATTCAGTGGCTAAGAAGATCTGGGGCCAGGGTACAGCTCTGACATTAGCAATTAACTTATGCATCCTGAATAAAAATCTGTATCACCTGTCTAAAAGACAAGATGACAATTCTGAAATCCACTGTTATGAAGATGATCCTACACACATGGAATAACAGGTACAATACTGTTGTTTCCTTTGAAGCACTATCAACATTCACACCAAGGAGACACAAAGCACACATGCTTTATGTGATATTTATTCTTCAGTATATCCTAAGATATATTTCTGTATATACTGTATAAGATATACTGCTTAGAATCAAAATCCACTTCCACGCACCACTCTTGAGTTCTGCTGGAAGACAAAGCAGACTATCAGGACACTGGAATTACTCCCTAGTACATGACATGCTTATCCAGGGGCTTGGAAATATCACAAAAAACCCACAAAATTATTTCATTTTTGTTCATTTTCTTATTTGCAATCTAGCACACTACCAAAAATGTAAAATTATTTATTTTTTCTTTTTTCTGTGCTACTCTCCACTGAGGATCAAGTTCTCATCACACTACACAAGGGACTCCTGCACAAATTCTTAATAGCAGCAGTATGAAACTACTGCTAGAAATCTACCTCTTCCTCTTTTTGCAGGAAAATTCCTGTCATGTAGAGAAATGACATGCTAGTGTTCAGAGCAGAGTTAATAGTGCTGGGATCACAGGTGCTGCCTCTTCCTCTCCACACATATGCAACTTAAATATTACTGACCCAATTTTAAACCTACTCTGACACATATTCATTTCCATGCTGAAATGCCACATACAAAGTTTAGCCAAAAGCAAGAACTTAGAAGATCCTAAGGGCAGGATTTACAGAGAAAAGAAAGACTGACAGAACAACCAGCACGACAGCTACTATCATTGAACCATTAATACCTAAAGGGCAGAGATATATTAACACTTCTGTTTTAATTATTTATTGTGTAGTAAGCACTGAAGATATTCTGCCCAGATGTATCAGAAGATACATCTAGCCATTGCCCTAGAAAACTCTCATGATGAAGCTTTGAAACTGCAAACATCTCTGAGTGTCTTTGCCTATGACCCAGACGACTCACTGGAGGTTCAGGAGCACAGCTCTGACTAGAGTCAAAGAAGAGACAAAAAGAAAATGCCGCACATCAAAAGACACAGAAAAGACAGATAATACACAGCTTTTATAAACTCCCATAAAAAATGTATTTGCTTCCCTCAAGTGAAATTTAAAATAGGGATCTCTTCTGACAGCTTTGGAACAGGCAGAGAACGGCCACTTTCCCTGTCTGCGCTTCTTACCTACCTCTGTCAAGTCTTAGAGAGAAATGGGAAAAAGCTTCACCTCAAATTGCCCTGGAGGATCAGCTCCAGGGAAAGAGAGTAATTTGTATTTCAGTCCAAATCAATCCTTATGCTTTCCACTAAGAATACTAATTGTGATAACTTTCCTGAGCTGGAACTTCCCTACCAGAAAGAGGAATGATGCCACAAATTCATTGCCAAAAGCACATGCAGAGATTTGGCATCAGATTTCAAAGGCTTTTACTGTCAGCCTGCTCCAGAATCACACCAGCCTTGTATGCATGACATGGTCCAGATGAGGACACCACAAACTTTATCCTTCTGTTCTTTGTGAGGTGTGTGGGAAAGGCAGAGGGGCTCATGTTTACTAGCACTGAATGCAGGGCTGTGTACCATCCATTGGCCTCAGCAACTTCTTGCTCTGTGCTGGACTGCATAGGATGGTAAATCAGCCTCTGCAAACCCTCAGCTAGACCATGCCTCAATTCTAAATCCTTACTTGGCATAAGTAGCTTGATTCAATCTGCTGGCATAGAATGTGACCTCCTAAAACACATAAAGCTTCCAATGTAACTTCCAAGAGCAAAATGCACACAACTCAAGCAAAGTTCTTTCATAAGCCTGGAAGAAGGCTTCTAGTCCTACCTGACAGAATCCATTTTTCATCTTGTGCAAGTTGGTCTGGGCCTTAAACAATTTATTTAATCTCTTCATTACCAGCTTTCAGCATTAAAATAAAAAAACCCACAATGTCACATGACTAACAGCTGTAAAATATTTTAAAATACAGTAACAGTACAGATTTTGTCTACATTTATATTTCTATTAAGGCCTAGAATAAATCTAAGTAGGGAAACTGGAACTATATTGTTCCATGTGTGCTTTGAACAAAACCAAAAGGATTGCACATCAGCAGGAATTAGCCATAGTCATTGTTTTTCAATTGTCATTTACCTCATGTCTCCTGACTCTGAGTAATACTGACAAAAGTATATAAAAGACAAAATAAACACAGCGTGCAGGTAAACACTTCAGACACGCATGCCAAAACCTAGACTTCTGAACCCTGCAGAAAAGTGGCAGAAACTGAGCAGAGTATTAAAACAGTAGAGAAGCACATCTCCACACATCCTTACAGGCAGAGTAGCTGCATCAGTTGCTCTAATTCCCTTCTCAATTCCTTTTCAGTACACTCAAAAGTAGTAGTTACAAGTGGCCATACTGTGATACTATATATGGCTGAAATGACTACTTAATGTACTTGTCACAGAAGATCTTTATTAGGTAAACTTCCCTTTAAATTAAATTTGTGGAGACATTCCACTGCTGGAAGCTCAGTCTTTACCTACACAAATGTGCAGCAAAATATCATAAAACATTTTCCCTGGACTGTGTGTATATATGTGTTATCACTAGCAACAGATGCTTTGTTGGAATTCTGCACCATATCCATTAAATGGCACAAATAAAAACCAATTGGCCACAAGAGGCTGAACTAAGAAAACTCTAAGTATTTTTCTGGGATCACTTCAAACAACACAAAGCATGCTTGAATTACGTTAAAATGCTGTGATCACCACATCACTTGCTGTGGATAATCAGCCATTCCCTGTTCTCTAGTTCTGAAAGTAAAAGCTGGTATGACAGAAGATTCAGGCCAATAAGGGGTTTTGATGCCTGAGGTATTTCTGGATCTATAAACCTGGGTGAGACATGTAGTTCTCTAAACAGCATATGCAAAAAAAAACCAAAACAAAACAACAAAACAAACAAACAAACAAATAAAAAAGAGATTAGAACAGATGGAACCAAGAGACACTTAAAAGAACTACACACTATGCAAACTTATAGAAAACACAGACAAGAGGTTAAAATGTGTCCATCTTCAGTAAGACGATTCTAATTGTATTCCACAAAGGTCTGGAAACCTCTCCTGAAGATAGCTGTCCAAGCTTTCCTCTCAAGGAGCTTCTCCCACCGTGTGAGAAGGAGATGGGCCTGCCCAGGTGAGTTACAAAGGAAGAGAGAGTGTTGTCCAGCTGTCAGATGAATGCACTTCTGTAAACAATCCTTGACAGAGCAAGGAGCAGCAGCCGTGCATGGGATGGATTTCATGCCATGCTACACACCTGCATTGCTCCTGGTGGTGTCAGTGTCAATGTGTAATGCCTCTGAGGTTAGAACAACACTTGGAAAGTGTTGAACCTTTGCTCTAACTGCCTTCTCTGCCTCAGCAGGGTCAAATCCTGATTATAGGACAGTGTCCATCTTTCCAGGCTCCAAGTGAACTGGGGAGAGTCATGATCCACTAGTGTTCAGTATCTGCCACTCATTGCCACAGTTTACAGGGAAGGAAATCCAGCCTTTTACTTATTCCTCTCAGGGTGATGAATATACTTTACATACATGAGTATTATATTTAATGATCTCTGAACAAAAAATATACAATTTTGGGAGCAACACAGAACCCTAAGGCTATACTTCTTTATAACTGTAACTTAGAACTAAATTAATTATACTTCCTCAAGGACAAGGAAAATGCTTTACTTTTAGACACCAGTAATAATTAAGCCTAACACAGGGACTAAGCTACTGGTTCATCCTGACTGGACTGGTGCCAGTTCTTGAATAATACCAACTCTTGACATCCACAGAACTTTAAAGTGAAAAAACAAGGTAACATTAAATTATAATGGGGTATAGCAGCAGCTGAATATTTTTCAGGATTACAGTTTTGAATTTCAACAACTACATTTCAGCTAAACTACTCTCAATTTGACAAACTCTTTAATGCCCAAAGCTGCAAAGCATAAGCAACTAATTTTGAGCAAGTGTGGCAACACAAATAATTTAAACTACTGATCTTTAATTAGAATTGACATTACAAAGAATTATTCCAACTTTGCATGTGGATGCACTAAAAAAGGGTTAGGAAGCATGAAATGTCACATGAAAGTCCTTGAAACACAAACTAGGCTATCTATTTTAATTGAAATGGTTACTTTTTAAATGCTGCTACTTATTTTATTGGTTAACACAGCAGCCCCAGAATCCATTTCAGGAATTTTAAAGGATTCAAGCACTATCAGTTTCTCAATAAATATATATTTACTGCATCATGTCTTCTTAAATGCAAATCAATTAAGTGTACTCTGAGTTTTTTAAATGCAGTGGTATAGTACTGGCCTAGAATTCAACTAAGAGTAGCACAGCTCCACCCTTTGTCCAATCCCACAGTAATAAACTAAACAGACGAAAGAAACAGTGTCAACTTTATGGCTACACAGGTCACACACCTTTCTTAACACTTTAAAATACTGCAGTATCATTTGACAGGTAATTCTGTGTTACTGTGTACTAATGTGCTGCTGAAACTGATACTCTCTGAATTAATAACAGATTGGGTATTTGAAGGTTTTTTGGGAGGGGGATAGGGGGTTGGTTTTTTGATTGGATTTGTTTCCTAACAGCTCGTTCTTAGGACAAGAGAACCACCAGTTGTTTCCTCAGTTCTCTATTACAGAATAATGTTGGACATAAGGTTTTAGGAATACAGGAGAGCCAGCAGAACTCCAGGCTACCACCCTAGCAGCAAGCCTCAGTGTTCAGTTCCAGTAAATAAATAAAACAGCCAACCTGAGCACTGCCGGCAGGACTGTGGCCAGCTGTCTGAGAGCTTCTTTGACAGAGCCTCTGAACAACTGCCAAGAAGCTGCAGTCTAAACGGAGCTGGTGTCTTTCAAAGATAATAATAAAAAAACCAAAAAACAAAACAAAACAAGCCCCCCAAAAAAGCAGCTAAATAAACGTGAGGTTTGAACGCTGAAATATAAGAGCCCAGACATCCCACTGATGGTCCTTTTTACAACCACGTCCTTACAAGAGATCTCCTCAAGCCCTTCATCCTCATCTTCACTTCATCTTCACTTTACTAAATTAAATAAAGCAAAAAAACTTGAAATCTAGTTCTGAGATTCTGTTTTTCAGAGTCGCAGGCAACAAGGAAAGGTTGGCAGAGGTCGCACGAGGGTCCGGACGCACTCAGCGGGAGCCACAGAAACGCCGGTGCCGCTGGACCCGCTGCTGGACTCGGGTCCCTGCGGCGCCGGGACGGGGCCGCTCCGCCACAGAGCACCCAGCAAAGCCGAACCACGGGACATCCCCGGGCCGGCAGCAATGACACGGCTCAGGCTTGCGGCGGGGAAAGGAGCTCGGGGTCCGCGTATCCCCACCCACGGACATTACCTCGATGTACGGGACGATTTTGCAGGAAAAGTCTTCCAGAAGCCACTTCTTGGTGAGCTCCTGGAAGATAACCAGCGGCAGGCAGAAGAAGACGATGAGGAAGTCCCAGAAGGCCAGGTTGGCCAGCAGAGAGTTGGAGATGCTCCGCATGTAGTAGTTGTGGCAGACGATGCACATCACTGCCATGTTGCCCATGATGCCGATGCCGAAGATCACCACGGAGAGGCACATGACGGCGTAGGCACCGTACGACTCCTCGGTCAGCGGGTAGAAGGGGTTGCGGAGCCGGGCGCGGCGCCCCGTGGCGTTCCCGCGGCCCCCGCGGCCGCCCTCGCCGCCGGCCGAGCCGTTCAGGGGCAGCCAGCGGGGTCCGCCCGCCCCGCCCGCCCCGGGCTCGCTGCTCCGCGCCCGCCGCCGCCCGCTCCCCGCCGCCCCGCGGGGCGCGCAGCTGCCGCCCGGCCCCGCCGCTCCGCCGGCGGCCCCGCGAGGGAGGGCTCCGCGCCCGGGGAGCGGCGCGCCCGCCCTCCGGCCCGGGGCGAGGGGCGGCGGGGCCGGCGGCGAGCGGGCGCGCTGCGGGGGTGCCGGCGGCCCAGAGGCTGCGACGGGGTCCGGGACCAGGGCGCAAGCGGCCCAAGCGCCCAGCACCTGGCAGAGCAGGGCGAGGGGAGAGCGGAGGGGCCGCATGGCCGGGAGGCGACGGGGCTCACCCGCTCTCCTTCAGACCCGGCGGCCGCCTCGCTCGGCGGGGCTGGGAGCTGGAGACATGTTCACCCGGCTCCCGGGGACAGCCCACCCGGCCGGCGCCGGGGGCGCGACGAGCGGAGCGGCGAGCAGCCTCTTGTCGCCGACGCCCGGAGCAGACCCGGAAAGTTGTGTCGCTATCTCCGACGCTCCGAGTTAATGTAGCGAGTGCAGCGCCGGGAGAAACCCCCCCCGGCGCTCCGCCCTTTCCCGGGACCGCTGCCTCCTCGCCAGCAGCCGCACCGCTCTCGTGCTGCCCATTTGCGTCCTCTGGCCGCCGCGGGCAGGCGGTGGCTCTACGGGTCAGGAAAGGTCCCTGGAGGAAAACACCTCCCCTCGCCGGGCGGTCGCGAACGCTAACTCCTCATCTCCAGCACCTCGGAGAACACAGGTTGTTGCGCGCAGCTCAAGGTGTTGCAGAGCTTTGCAAAACTCTTGCCGGGATCGATCACTGCACCCCCAAGCACTCGCACGCGGGCAGGGGACGGCGAGCGCGGCCGGGGCAACAAAGGACGCTGCCGGCGCCGGACGGGCAAGCACCGGGACCGACCCCTCGGGGCTGCTCTCGCTTCCCGAGTCTTGCGGGCACCAGGTGAAGCGGGGCGGCAGCCACGGCCGCCCGTGCAGGCAGGGGCCGCGGTACGGTGGGCTCTGCTCCTGCTGCCGCCTCCCCGCGGCTCCGGCCCCGCTCAGCCCGGTGCGGCTCGCCGGGCTCGGACCGGCTCCGCCGCGGCTCTCGGGGCGCGCCGGAGAGGCGGGCGGGCGGGCGGCGGCCGCAGTGCGCAAGCGCCGCCCGGCGGAGCCGCGGGGCCGAGGCACCGCCCGCCGGGGCGGCCGGGGCGAGGGGCGGGTGAGGAGCCGAACCGGGCGCGGGTGAGGAGCCGAACCGAGCCGGGCCGGGCCCAGCACTGCGCTCCCCGCCAGCCCCCGAGCTCTCCTTGCAGGGCTGTGGCGCTTGCTGGCGTATCCCCGCTGCCCGCAGCCCACCGGCGCGCCCCGGTCTCAGCGTCTGGCTGCCCTGCCGGGGCCGCGGGTGCCAGCGGGAGCGAGGGAAGCCACAGGAGAGCAAAGCGCCCTGCCCTGGCCCCAGGAGTGTCGCCCCGGCGCGAACGGCGGGCGGTGGGAGCGGAGGGTGGCTGGCAGGCGGTGCGGGAAGCTGTGGGCGGCAGAGGGGCCGTGAGGGCGCCTTGTTGCGGGGGCAGAGGCCGCGGACGGGGGGAAAAGGGGAGCGTGTTCCCCTGGCAGAGCGCAAAGCGAAGCAGCAGGCTGAGCGAAGGAGGTGGTGTTCATACATCATCAGAATAGCATCAGAAGCGTCTCCACAGGTTTCTTTCCTGCTGTGGGCATTTGTGTATGTTTTTTTTTTTCTTGCATTTGTACTGTCGGATAAACTTCATAGTTCTTTCTTCTTGTTTCTCTGATTTTTATTTCGTTCAGGTGACAGCTTGCCGAATTTTGATGCAGTAAGTCTGTAAGTGCGCTTAAGGATTCTCCATCGCCCGTGCCAGTTGCCATTTTGTGGCGCTTTTGTGTAAAGTATGCCCAACTAGTTTAAAAGTTTAATGTTTTTCCCACGAAGCAGTTTGAGGTATTGTGCTATTTTTCCTTTGAAGAATGTCCGTGACAGTTACCCAGAAAACACAAACAGGATAAACAGAGAGTTCTTCCTTTCATCAAACCGTTCTCATTTAGGTGAGGTGTAACTGTGGAAACGGTAGTGTTTCTAAGCTTATGGGAGTGTGCAGTAATTTAGGCACTGCTGTGTTCCCGATCCCTAAATACAAGTCAAGCCGTTTCCTTCTTCTTCCTCAGCAATGTAAATATAATCTCATGAAAAAAAGTGACCAAGGTAATTTTAAGAATTCCTAATAAATAATAAGTCTAGTCTAATAAAGGTATTTATGAATGTTAAAAAGTAACTGGGAAGTGCTAAAATCTACCAGGAAAAGAAGAGAATGGCAAATGTATTTAACCTTTTTTCCCCTTACATTTTATTTCCATTTGTTCCTTCTGAGCTCAGCTGGTGTATAAAAGGAGTTAATGATGATAATGAGCTTACATTTACAGTGCCTCTTTCCTGAAGAGTCCCAAAGGGCATTACAAGTAGATATGATAAATTCACTGCTTGTTCTTAAAGGGTACTGGGGATTATTGCTGCTGGCTTTTATGTGAAAGAAGCAGACAGGAGCCAGCAGACATACTGCCCTTCTACATACTTCTGCAAAAATATGGATCATCAAGAAGAAGGTTAAGCAATGTTTGGTTGACATCACTGATCCTGTAACGGTGAGATAAGAACTGAGGTATGCATAGGTTTTCCAGTGTCAGCCTATCACATGCTTTGTAATGGAGAAAAAATATGTCTGAAGACAAAGAAAAGTCTTATACACTATTATCTTTTTCACATTTTTTTTGGTTCAGTATTTTGTTTGTTGCAAAGAATAGCAAGTACAGAAAATTTGGATTTTGTCAATTGTATTCAGCCAAGCTAAGAAGGTCTTTAAAACAGTTGATTTGTCATGTTTACTATTGCTGCTCTGTTAAATACTGAAAGTTAGTGTCTGAAAATTACATTTTTCAAATATCTTTGGTCCAAAATATTTATTTAAAATTTTGCTGCAGTCCATGTAATTTCTGAGGTTTTGTTTGTTTGAGTTTTTTTAGGGAAGGAGTTCATTGTGGGGTATTTTGAGGCTGATGATGCATTTGTCCCATGTTTTCAAATAATTCTGTTACTTCTTACGATATTTCTTTAGGATAAAGCTCCTACTCCATTACTTTCTGATACAGCCTACAGTTCACTCAGGCTTTCACAACTCTGCTGAAGAAGTTGTACATGTTTTGACAGTCTTTCTACGAATTCATGCATCAGCCTAGAAACAATCTTGAAAAGCACAAGCAGACTTTTATATTTATAACATGCTTAAAGAAAAAAAAAGAACCCAACCCAAAACATTTTTCTCTGTTATATGGGGGAACTGAAATTCATAGATGTTTTTGCAGCCAAAATCTATAAAAGGAACACCAATAAGCATGTTCCTACATGAAAAAAAAAAAAATAAAAATTGAAAGGTTTCCAAATACATTTATTCTGTTCTGTTGGTGTTCTACGATATTTCATCTATGATAAAAAAATCAATAGGCTTTCAATGCCTGCACTGCTGGATTTTCTGACATCTCCAGTATTCATTACCTGAATAAGTAATACTGAACATGTTATTCTGTTTCAGTGAGAAGGGATTATTGCTGTTCTTTTTGCCTCTCCTCAGGGTTCGTAGAAACACAGAATGGTTTGTGTGGGAAGGGGCCTTCAAGATCATCTGGTTCCAGCCCTCCTGCCGTGTACCTTCCATAGACCAGGATGCTCAGAGCCCCATGCAACCTGGCCTTGAACACTTCCAGGGACAGGGCATCCACAACTTCTCTGGGGAACTTGTTCCTCACCACCCTCTCAGTAAAGAATTTCTTCCTGAGATCAAATCTAAAACTACTCTTTTTGAAGCCATTCTCCCTTTTCTATCACTGCATGCCCTTGTGAAATGTCTCTCTCCAGCTCTCTTTAGGTACTGCAAGGCTGCTTTAAGGTCTACCCAGAGCCTTTTCTTCTCCAGCCTGTCTTGGTAGGAGAGGGCCTGCAGCTCTCTAATTATCTTTGTGGCCCACTTCTGGACTAGTCCTAACAGGCCAATATTCTTGTTATGTTGGTGTCCCCAGAGCTGAACACAGCACTCCAGGTAGGGCCTCACCAGGGCAGAGCAGAGGGGCAGAATCCACTCCCTCAAGCTGCTGGCCACACTTTGGGTGCAGCCCAGAATACTGTTAGCAGTGCTCAGCAGTTCATCACTGAAGAAGAAAGAGTGTATTTCCCTAAACAACTTCTGTCTTTTTGGTTTTGAACTACAGTGTGCTTAGCGACTTTACACTCATTTCTTCTTTCTCCATTAGGCAGATTTAATAGGACAACTTTTTTGTTTTTGAAAGAGGTAGATTTGTTTATGCTGTCTTTTTACACCTCACTAGATTTTGTTATGTATTCTGTTATAGTAATCTGAATTTGAAGAGAACATGATTACTGTAATCTGGTATCATTGGGCTTTTTATTTCAGACAGATAAACATAGTTTAATCAACCAGAGGAATTTTTTTTGTTGAATTCAGTTTCCTATGTGGTTGGGCCAGGCTCCATAACAATAAACAAATGCTGAAAAATTTGCAATTGAAATTTAAAATAATTTTAAATTTAATGATAATATTGTAAGTTTCTTTTAATTAGTATTTTGTGCATTTATTGACATCTAGTAGGAAACCTGCTAGCTCCTGAGTATAGATTGCTCTTTCTGTCTAGTTTCACATTTTAAATGATAATGCTTTTCCCTTTAACCTTTTCAACTTGCAGAAGTTTGAATTCTGTTTTAAAGAATATATGTCAGTGCTCATGTCACACAGTCCAAATGGATTTGCTTGATAAGTTATCCTTGATTTAAAAGAGAAGTTTCAGCAACTCTTCAATTACAATTAGTAATAAAAAAGCAAGTATATATGTTACATGGAAAACTGTGACGTGGTTGATACTCGCATTGCTGCTTTTCTGTCCTTTTTTTATCCAAAAAGCCGAGTGATGTATTGACTGCCAACAGTGATCATGGGATTGAGAAGTCATTAATTTTTCATGGTGAATGACTTGAAGAATAAGTTATATTTATATGATGTAGAACTGTGGGAAAGTAACTATTATCTATCCTTGTTAGAACATAGTTTAAGAAATGAGGGTGAAGCCAATGTGTGATGTGCATCCACAAAAATTCAACAATTCATTCTATTTCAGTCTCTTCTGTTAGCATCATATTCTTCTGATCATCTTCACAAGTTTCTGTACAGAAAGTGCTCAGACAGTAAAGATCTCAATACTAAAGGTGAGATGCAAAGACTTCTTTTTTTCTTCTTTGCCTGGCAATGAAATTTAGATCAGTGAAAAAAATAATGAAACCTTTCTTTCTTAAAAGCTTATCTGCGTTTTTCACTCTGTAATTGGTAAGAAATGTCAAAAGGCAACAAGAGTCATATAGACACAGTTTAAACCTTTACAGACTTTGAAAGTGTTGGGTCATGTTCAGCCTGAGAGATTTTTCTTTAAGCATCCACTGTGGTGAAATTCTTTTGATCATTGTGTTTCAGAGAATTCTTAGATATTTGTTAATTTGATTGTTTGCCTGGAGTTTTGTTTAATTTTACTAGCTGCTTTATACAAAATATTTTTTTCTGTATTTACTAGAGTTTGACTGTTTCAACCAATTTGGAGCCATAAACCCTAAAAAGCACAAACTGGTGTTCAAAGTTTCAAGTCAGACTGCCACTGTGATAAAGATACTCAGCACAACCACTGCTCCTGTGAGTCACTGCTTACCCTAGTTTGTTATTTAATGCAAACCCGAAGTTACAGGGAAATTAAGATCTGAACTGTGGTAACTTCTCAGTTATGCTCTATGAACTGTGGAAGATCTTTGAGGCCATAATAAAGGTTTCACGGCTGTTGTGGAGAAACTGATGGAAGAATGGGAGCTCCACCATTTCTAGTTGCAGCCATTGTGACAAATTCCAAAGATTTTCAAAAGGTTTTGGCAGCACTGCTGTCCTTGGGATGGCCAAGATTGCCCAGCACAGCAGCACCTCCTCTCATCCAGCCTGCAGTCCAGCCAAGAGTGGGTGATCACATGTGTCTCAGAGTGGCAGAGGTAGTTGAGTGGCATCTCAGTAGCTAGTTTTAAGCAGCCTTGTGCAGCTGTAAAGAGAAATTTAAAAAATAAGAGGAAGGGGAGCTGAGAAAGACTCTGAAAGACAAAGAGGGAGAGAAGTCAAGAAGGCTAGCAGATAAAAAAAAAGTCATGAGTAAGGAAGAAGGTATTCTCTTGAGAGAATGTGAGGAAAAGAAGAACAACTTACAGAATAGAATGGAAAAGGGAGAGACTGTAGTATAGGTGCTGCTTCGTCCCTTGGAATCATGGAGCAGACATCTTTAGATTATTTGTCCATAGTCCCTGTTATTATCTCCTGGTATTATGGTCCCTGTGTCTCCCTTACATGTGCATTTCAAGATTTTTCTGTACTTTGATATGATAAAATGTATTTAATAGTTAACAAAACCTTACATTTTTTTGTCAGGCAGGTGATTTTTCTCCTGTGCCACATTAAACTACTAAATATGTGGTTTGGACATGCATTAACTTGTGAGTCCAATGAAGTGCACTCCAAACAGACATTTGTATCATAAATAGCATATATTAATTACCCCTTCATTGCTAGGCTAAGTCTAGGCCATTGCTTTGAGTGTAGAAGATGCTTGTTTTTTTTCTGCTGTGGGCTTTCCCTTCTTCAATGCAGTAGCTTGGTACTTTACTTTTCTTTTTCTTTTTTTAATTTAGACTTTAGGTTTTTATTTCCTGCCATTTTCACATTACTCTCAGTTGTTTGTTTCATCTGTCAAGGTAACTCACATATTGTTTACCTTTTCTTTGAGCTCATTAATGAAGTTATTAAAATAAGAAACCACTTCATACCTTGCAGGAGACCCACTGCCTACTTGCCCACAACTTAGTGCAATCTGCTGCCATTTCTCATCAGCCAGTGTTTGTGATCCTTCAGCCTGTTTTCAATTTACATGACAGTGCTTACGTCCAAAGCAATTTGGATTCATTTTGGGAGATTTAGTAAGACACTGTATTGAATCCTTTATTAAAATCATGCTGTGTATCTCTCATCCAGGATTTTTGCAGTTCTATCAAAAAAGCAATCACGTTTCCTTGGCACAACGTGTTCCTTATGAACCCATGCTGCTTATTGCTCATTGTACCATTATCCTTTGAATGTTTAGAAGAGTATTTTGGAGTCATGAGTTTTGTTTCTTTTTTCTGTTTATTTTCTTTTTCCCCTCAGCAAATGTTCTTTTCTTTCTCATTACAGAATATGATTGAAATTAAACTCCTTGTTTAATAAAGCACACTTCTTCCCTTTATTGATGTTTGAGGCTATATTTCCTATTCCATATGACTTTTCACAGATAGTTTTTGAGGGCTTACTCTTTTCATTGTGCACTCAGGAATGCATTTAACATGGGCTAATTGACTGGATACAACTGATTTTCTTACTTTTGTGCTATCCATAGCAATTTTTTTCTTGTCCTGATTTTGGCTAGGATAGAGTTAATTTTCTTTCTAGAAGCTGGTGTGGTGCTGTGTTTTGGATTTAGTAGAAGAACGTTGTTTTAACACTTTGATGTTTTAATTGTTGCATATTACTGCTTACCCTGAGTCAAGGACCTTTCAGTTGGCTCCTGCTCTGGTGTTGAGGAGCTGCACAGGAAGCTGGGAGGGAGCATGGCCAGGACAGGTGACCTGAACATGTTTGGTACCATAGAACATCACCCCTGTGTAGAAACTGGGAGAAGTTTCCTGGGAGCTGCTTGAGGATGGTCTGGGCATTCGTCAGTGGATGGTGAGCAGTTGTCTTGTGTATCACTTGTTTCTCTTGGGTTTTATTCCTCTCTTGGTTTTATATCATTATTATTACTTATGTAACTATTATCATATTTTACTTTATTTTAATTAGTAAAATGCTCTTGTCTCAACCCCTAGGCTGCACCTTTTTGTGATCCACTTTCCCATCCCACCAGGGAAGGAGGCTTGGGAGAGAGTGAGGAGCTGTGTTGCCAACTGTGACTAAACCATGAAACTTGTTTTCAGTCAAACCTGCTTTCAATGAGAACAAATAAGAAATACATGTGGGAAACGTGAGTTTTGCCTACCTCTCTCCCACCAAAGTAGCCCTACATTTGAACCATGTTTGCATAAATTTTATATATTTTAACAATCCCCTTTGGTATCATTAACTTGTTCTTGGCTTTATCCTGAGAGCCATTGAACACTTTGACAGAGGTCTATTGTAACTGTAAGAATATATTTCCTTTTCATTGCCCAAGTCATCCTGCAGGAATTTGGAGATTCCCCAGTTTTGGGAATATTCATATATTCAAGTTAAGCACAAGATTATATGTTTTTCTGTTGCTCATACAACAGCTCTTCTACAGTTCATCTTTTTCCTGAAGAGTAGGCCACTGTATGTATTGTCTGCATAAGTAATCACAGCACCCTAGGGAGAAGAGTTATTTAAAACTATGATAAATGTCATACACGTTCTCCCTTTCATGACTTATTTGTTCGCTATTAAGGTCAGATCCAAGTTGTAGACAATTAATTTTTATCACACTCTTATTTGTCAAATGTCGTATTTTGGCTTAGGGTTCTCTTCTCTGTTTTGATTTGCTTTGGGGTTTTTTTCCTATTTTTTTTTCTTTTTCCTCTCTCCCCCTTCTGTATTCCATGATGAATTGATAGCTTCTGAAGGATGACAGGGAATAAGAAGATCAGCTAACTGCATCTCAGCAGCTGGTGGGTTACTTTTTGTGCATTTTTGTTATGACCTTGTGAGAAACATTTCTGCAACTTCTTGTAGATATACTGTATTAAAGAAAAAAAATCTATATTTGTTTCAAAGGCTGAAATCCTTGCCTTCTATAGCATTGTTCCAATTTGCCAGCATCTGTTAATGAGGACATAGTATAAAGTCACTGGTAATGTCAGCAGGTCATTAAGGAGAAGAAGCAGTCAGGGATGCCAGCTCTTCTGTCACTGGTCTTTTGAATCACAGATGTCCAGGACCACAGAAGGCATCTGAGGGTGTTGGTAAAAGCTGCCTGTGGTGATGTTAAATTAGGCTGTGCTTTTTCTACAGAAATAGCATCAGCACTTCTCTTTGTATAGGTGTAAACCTCAGTTTACTGCATGCATTAGTATATTCTTCTCTTAAAAACATCAGTGAATACCCTAATTTAAGAAATGACCTTTGGTACCAGAATGTGTCTGTCAAGTAAAATATCATTAGAAGGCACTTGTTATTTGTGCTCAGTAATAAATTCTGGGATACTTTTTACAAGACTGAAAATATCTTGACACTGAGAGCATGGTCATTTCCCGTAGCAGAAATGTCTTCACTTCAGTGGTAAGTAAATTACTTGTACAGTGTGACACATTTTTGGCTGTGGCTGTTCTTTGCTCACCAGGCCAGCAAAGATACAGAGAGTTAAAGTAAATTTCCTTTTAGCTACTTTGACTCTAAAGCTTCTAAAAATGCTTTGAGGTTCAGGGATGCTCACAGAAATAGTGCCCTGGACTGTCATCTGCAGCCCTCTTTCCTCCTGAGAGGTGTCACAGAGCCATGCTAGATGATGTTTGGCAATCAGCAACTTTCTTAAATCAGGGAAAACTCACTTGCCTTGTTTTAGCTGCTTTTTAATATATGTAGTTCATAGCACAAGGAGACCAGAGAAAAAAGGTCAAGGATCCAGTCTGATCACTGTAAAGAGCTTTAGAAATATGTTATTGACCTCCCAAAGAACTTAATTCCGTGGAAGCCTGAACAGTAGAGAAAGCCATATGTTTTCTGGAAGAAAAATATATTACTGGCTGGAAGAGGTTATTGCAATTGTTTTAAAAAATAGTAATTCAAATTTCCAAATTAAATAATCTTGAATACCCTTTCAAATGACTGTGGTTTGAAAGAAAGCTAATGGCAATCATTTTTCTCTCTACCTTTCATTCCAGAATGAAAGTTAAGGGTTATTAAAGTCTAATTGTGAAATGAATATTATCTCTTGATAATGCCTTTTTTTTTCCCCTTAGCATCCACTGTAAAACTGTATTTCATCTGGGTGCTGGCAAAATGTTAGCTTCCTGTAGAGTGAAACACATGCATTTCATGTGGCACACATGTATCATATATGAGCCTGGCTGAATTGTGTGTTGCTGTGAGCTAAGGTTTCTGCCACATCCCCTATAAAGGTAAGGAGCAGCAGCAGTGATTTATGTGAAGAATTTTCAAAACATGTTTAGTTAATATTTTAAATAGGAAAGGGCTGAGCTATTATGTTTGTAAAGATCCTTCTGTTTTCAGGCTGAGCCTGTCTGAAAAGCACTCATCATTCAGCTCGAGTCACTCACTGGAACATTGCTTAAAATGAAGGGCTGCTCTTTCTAACCTCTTGCAAGGAAGGCTTTAGCCAGAGCCAGAAAACAGAGCACAGCCCAAGCTGCCAGCTTGTTAGCGTGAGATTCCCGCCTCCATAGAAGTCTTTGGATTAATGACTTCAGACAGACAGATGTGAGACTCAGAGGCCATGTGTGGGGGAAGGGGTTTCTTGTCAGAAGGCCCTGGAGTGTTCTTGGTGATGAGAGTAGCTTTATTCCCTGAAAAATACAGGGAGTTGACTGAGCAACTCTGAAGGAAGGCTGGAAAAATTGAAGGAAAAAATATATAAATATTGCAGGTATCTTTGTGCTGGAAAGTAATGCACAGCAGCTGCTCTGAGTCCATCCAAGTAAACACCCTCCTTTTTCTGTGTTCAGTGTAGAAATCTTAAGCTGAGTTCTCCACATCTGAATACAGTAATGTTACCAGTGCGTCGTTGCTGATGGAAGTGATCCGAGTTTCCCATGAGCCATCATTGCAGGAAAAACAGATTTCTGTGGGGTAGAAGATTTTATAAGCACCAAATCTGTCATAGCAAATCCATCAAGGTTATCCCCTGCACACTAGGTTTCCTGCTATGCTATCAAAAATAAATTAAATCAAATGAAATCTAAACATCTTCATCAAGCCCTTATATTATTAATGAGGAAATACCCTATGGGGCACAAGTTACAGTATGCACATTGTGCAATAAAATATTTGCATGTTCTGTGACATCTGTAGAGTACAAGAGTCTGTAGTCTTGAATGGTATTTGGAATGCAATTGTGCACACAGAAGAGGCAAATAGAAAATTTACACATATTTTTAATAATAAAATGTATTTATTTATATTAATTTATAATTATAAAATCATTATGGAAATACAAAAATGCAAAACACTGATATCCTGAAATGCTTTCTTTACATATTGTGTATTCCAATTTAATATTAATTACATTTTTATAACCTGTATGTTGTAACTACACATATGCACATGCACTGTTTCACACAAACACATGCTCTGTCATACACTTATTAAAGTATATGTCACACTTTCTATTTTGTGTTGTATGTTAATGTTAAAACCAAGAAAGTAGAGGCATATTTTCAGTCTAAATTCATAACACTGGGAATGGGTAATGGGAACAGATGTGATGTAGAAGGAATTTTATTCTGGAGGGCTGTCATAACAGAATTAAGCTATCCAGCTGACTTCATTTCAGTGGTAGAAACTTTCAGCAGTGGGTGGTGTATGAGCACAGAGTCACACCACTTTAGAGCTCAGTGAATATCTCTTAAATATAGCTGAGGCGTAGCCTGATGAAAGATTTAGGAATAATAAGCAGCAGCTGATGAAAAAAAAAAATAAAAAAAAGTTGCTGGTGGGCCTAATGTGTCACAATAGCCCATCACACTGAGATAATGTACAGCTGCAATGATGTCAGCTGCCCTGTTGAGAGCCCTATGATGGGGTCTTGGAATGATGTAACTGAATAAAATAATAAAAAAGGCTCTGTCAGTGTGTGCAGTGTGGCAATAGGCTGGAGACTCCTGAGTACCCTCTTGAGGCATCTGAGCTCCACAGATTATCAGAGCAAGTAGAACACAGGGCACTAATAACTTCTGATGCGTTCAGTTACCTGTCTTTCAAAATTTCCCATGGATCAGGCCCTGCAGCTACAAAGCCAGGAAAAGATCTTGCATCATCAGCATGATTGGTAATACTCTGTCCTGTGTTCAGTAATGATCTCACCTAGAGATTTGGTATTTACAGTATGGGAAAGGGAAAGAGCCTTGAAGGGTGTCACATATCAGATTCCTTTATTCTGACACATAATTACCCAGCAGAGCCAGTTACCTCCTATTTTTCAGACAGCTGGAAGAGGAAGGATGCTCTTACATGTAAGATTTTGGGAAATACAAGCTCAGTAGCTGTCTCTGAGAGAGCTTGTTTAATAAGTTCTTCAACTGGCCACTGTTTTCTCCTTATTTACAAGAGAATGACTATTTCTGGTCTTCTAATTTTCTTGATACTTCTAGGCCCGTGGGTTGACACAAAACACCTACAAAGAATCAGGCGCACAATGTTCTGATGCTGTTTGGACCTGCATGCGCTTCCAAGCACATGGTTCTTGCATGCAGTTCCTTTAAATGAGCAGTGAGCAAGACTTCTGGAGAACTGCTTTAGAAACACCAGCCATTTCCTCTGTCTGCTAAAAGGAAATATTATGGATTAGATATATTATTTATTTAAGAATCCTGGGGAAAACTAAACAATACTGAACTTCTTGAGGAACTGTCCAGGTAGTGACGATTGTAATTGATGATTCCCTCAAATTTAATTCTAGAGTTTTTCTATTTTCTAGAAACTGGTGAAATAGAATAGGGTTATTTGCTGATTTTTTATATCATTTTCTTGAAAAGTTCCTAGGTAGAGAATTAAGGAAATTATCTATTGTTTTGATCACTATGAAATGCTGATACCTGTTTCCCTTGGAAGCTCTCAAGCAGAAACGAAATGTATTGCAACAGGGCAAAGAAAGAGGAGGTTCCCTTTTATTGTTTCCGTGAAATCTTACTCTGCTGGGGCTGTTTTTTATCTCTGCAAGTGACAGAAGTGTTTTTTCTCTCCGTGTGTCTGCTGGTAAGGATGATAGCAATTGTTAGTCACCAGGGACAGGGGAGGAAGGAATGCAGGGGAAATCAGAGGAGGTGATGCTGGTGAGCACTGCAGCACAGGTGTAAAAGGCTGTTCCGTGTGCCCTGCTGGAACTGCAAAGGCTCCAATAGCAGCAACTCCTTCACCCTGTACCTGCTTCTTACAGTGAAAACACACTGAAATGGCTTGTGAGACGTCAGATATAAGGTCTAGCCCCTTCTGAGCAAAATGCCTCTTGATCTCAGCCATATATGCTGCTAAAGATCTTTTTCTTGCATCTAAATGATTGGTATTCACAAAGTGAAGGAGAAGGGAGGGGCCATGGCTGTCAGCACGAAGGAGAAGCAGCAGAACCTTGCCTGCAGCGAGAAGTGTTTAAAAGTCTGAATGCTAACATCTCCTACAGCACTTCCTTGAAACAGCATCATGGATAAAATAAGGGAAGCCTTGCTAGTATTTTATGGACCAGCATGTTAAATAAGTGACTACGTTTTCAATCTAACACATTGTTGTTTCTGATTACCACTTTTTGATGTATTTCTGTCCACTTGTTCTGGAATGCCTAGCATATCAGACTGACATGGACTAATAGCTTGGTAGATTATCAGAGCAAGTAGACAACAATTGAGAAAATTATCTATGCCTATTAATATAAGAATTCTATTATGTTAATTGTGTATTCACAGAATAGCCACAGGGTAAATATATTGTACCTTCATGTAACAAAGTGTTCCAGCTGAAAGTTTTACTGAGTATATTTGAATTCATATTTTTCTATATTTGAATTCATATTTTTCAGAACACTAGTGCTTTTTTACTTATGTGCTTCACAGCAAATTTCTAAAATTATATTTGGTGATAAATTTTGGTACCAACTGTGCACTGTCTACAGTAATTTGTTACTATAGAGAGTCACTGTCAAGTCAGACAACCCAGCTCAGAGAGGCAAGACTTTTAGGAATGGTAATGTCATTTCATTAGCATGTTCCTCAGTGCTTTCTTTTCTAAGGAAGCTGCTTACCCCACACAAACACACACAAAATTATGAATGCTGCATTGCCTTTTCAGAAATATGTCTATCATATTTCTGCTGTGACATGTTGTGTCACTCATGGGTGGTTCTGTATAACTGAGACACCCAAATTCCTAGTTTTTCTTGCTGATTTCCCCTGCCACATATAATCATAACAAGTGAAGAAGCAGCTCTTTTTTTGTCTCCTGTTACCAGAATATTTCTGTATCTGACATCTCAATATCTAGACAGTGTAAGGGAAGACTAGACACAGCACTCTTGTCTTAAACTGCTATGATGGAATATCACTGTAGTATCCTCTTCTCTAGATCTGGGGTCTGAAGAAAGATCTTCAAACAGACCTCATTCTCCAGCAATTTTCTGGGTTAAGTAACAACTGTCTCCAGCAGATACTTGTGAGGCATGTTTATAAAATTCTCCAACAAAGACCTCCCAGCCTCTATGGGAGCAGCCTCAGAAAACAGGATTTGCTTTAGATTGAGATGTTAAGGGAGCCTGTTCTAGTTTGCTTAAAGGTAATGTTCAAGCCAGGAGAGTGCAAGCACTTAAGGACCACAGTTACCTGTCTCAAACACGGTTTAGGATGCAGAAGGACTTTGCCATGGGATAAGCACAGAATGGAGTGGCAGGATGGTGCTGGCTCTGGTGATGAGGTCTGCCTAGCATCTCCTGGTAACACATCCAGACAAAAATTCCCACTGTGGCAAACCGTGTAAAGAAGCAACTGTTGGTACACATATCAGTGTCCCAATTTATGGGAGAGATGGTGCCTGTGAATACCAAAGACCACTGAAGCCCCCATGAGTACCCTCCATGCATACCTGAAACATGGACTGTAAGTTAAGCACCATGACAGGAGCTTGAGAGAAGGTAAAGGTGGCACTGTTTTCCAGGTGTTATCTCAGACCAAGGGGGAGGTTAACAAAGCTGAGGGAGAGGAATGTATCACTGATAATGGCAGAATTTATGGAACACAAGGAAACCCAACTCAGCAACTGTGCTGAAATTTTGAAATTAGCCCAGATTGAGTGAAAGGTAATTCTGGTGGGGGGGAGACTGTGACCACCAACTCACAACCCACCAACTCCAGAAACCCACTGACTCACAACCCACCAACTCAAAAGAAAAGATACACTGAACATGGGACTGTTTAGCATTAGAAGAGAGGGAAAAAATTAGCCAATATATTAAGAGAACTGTGTAACCAATGAGCACTAATTCCTTTGTTTGCTACAAATCTATAAATAGCAGAAAGTGTTAAATGTCCTCAGGATCCCCACCACAAAGAAGCCGAGGATGAAGAAGGACCAATGAGACACTGCTGGATCCACAGGTTCTGACTATGTTTTGCTTGATGCCTCTCTTTCCCCACCCCACCCCCACCCCTTTCTATTTCTCTTTCTCTCTCCCCATCACATTTTATTGTTAAATAAATTCCATATGATTGACTTCACCATATGGTCTCCTTTGCAGCTTAATTTGGGTAGAGGCATTTCTTACTAGTCAGATCATAACGGAGAACAATTGTGAGAGAACAGAATACACCTGCAGTAAAGTCTTTTTTTTTTCATTCTACATGTGGTTTTTGTTCTCTTTTTCCTGAGGCTACAAAAAGTTGAAAATAGAGAACCTCTCAACAAGTAATCAAGGATCTTTGAGGGCTACTGGGAGATGCTCCTACTTGCAGTGATTATGCTGTTGATTTTTTGTGCCTAAGATGTTTTGTCATCATTGAAAAAAGAATTAAGGAAAAGAAGTCTGACATAAAAATAGTAGTAAAATGTGAAGGGAGGAGTAACATGTTCTTCTCTTTCCCTAGGATCAGACCACATTAATGCACAAGGGCTTTTTGAATACCACAGCACCTTAGTCAGAATTAGAGTGAGAGGTTTTAACCACGTCTGCTGACATGTGCTTTAATAAGAGAAAGTTTCATGTGCTTTGTCAATTCAAAAGAAATATACTCACTTCATTGCAAAACTGATGAAGTTTGAGTACCATTAGCAGTAACCATCTCTGAAAATCTTCTAAGGATGCTACTGTTACTGCCATTGAAAACTCAGCAGTCCTGCTGTAGCAGCATAAAAATTAAACTGATGAGCTGCAACTCAAGTGTTTAACAATGAGATATCAAGTGAACTATTCAAATTTGCTGCAGTATAGAAATTCATAGCTGTAACTAACAGAAGGCAACAACAGGTATTTGAGAGATGAGTGAGAAGCATGCAGTGTGAATGTTGAGGCAGCTTTAATGGATGGCTGAAGAAATGAAGCAGCAAAGAGAATTAATTATTGAAGGGACAAGAGATTTAAGTTGCTCTGAAGCTGACAGGTAGCAGTGCATTAAATGACTCATCTAAACCAATGGAAGTTGATGATACTGTGGTAGTAGCAGACAATTTTTCAATTATATTCTAACGGTTATAGTTCTTGGCCAGAAGATGACCATTTCCAGACCAGTGAGCTTTTTTTTTTTTTTTTTTTCTTTCGTGTATCAGGGATGTGGGAATTTCAGGAAAACAAAGGAAGAAATAGTGGCTCCAAAAATGAGGGCTTACACGCTCATCTTTTGAATTACAGGTTAGAGACTAGTAGCTTCCATAGGGAAATAACAACCTACCTTCAGTTCCCTGCTTGGGGTCATTCAGACACCTGACTCAGCCTGCTTGGCATCCTAGGGCTAGGACTTTCCTGGGAAGCAAGTGACCATAGCCCCCATCTCTGCTCCCCTGGGCATTCCTGCACCTTCCACTCTCTACTCACTGAGAAGTGATCTCTAGCACCAAGGGCAAAACCAGTGCCACAGAAACCTGCTGTGGCTGAGCAGCGGCTGAGCAGTTTGCAGCCTGTGCATCCACTGGGAGGAGGAAGCCCTTTTTGAGCAGGACTGACAATGTAACTCTTAATGTGGATGGGAAAGGGAAATGATTTGGATGGAGAGTATGAGAAACCTTGTCAGCTGCTCTCTGAAATGGGGAGCTGCAATCCTGGCAGTCCTGACTCCCTGGGAATGAGGGAGCTCTGCTGGCTACTGGTGCTCTCCTGAGGGTCCTTTCAAAGATTCAGGTATTTGTTTCTAGCTTGAACTCAGGACCTGTCACTCTAAACAGGCATTTCCCAGACCCAGAAAAACCATACAAAAAAGGAAAGGATTTGACTGATCAGACATTTGATCTGACACCTGTTTGTTCCACTACCTCCAGGCTATTTTTCCTTTTTTTTTACTGAAGCAAATAACCATGAGTGAAATCGGAACCAAGATGTTCAAGTTTAGCCAAAAGGATGGTTTTTTTTGCAATGATATTTAGTTATTAATCAATCTTGTGGAACCCTGAACCTGATGTATACAATGATTATTTATTCTATTATTGTTATTACTTCAATTGACAGAAGGGAACAAATAGAGCTTCATATGAGTATCAAGCAAAAAGGATCTGCATCTTTGAAACCCTGAAGCTCCTTTTTCTGAGCCAAGAGAAACTCCAACACAAAAGTGAAATGTGGAAGAATTTGTTACAGTATATTAATCATGAAACTGAGTTAATTAAACAATACTTGAAGAAAAACACTGTATCAAAAATGGTGCATAAATATAGGTTTTATAATGAAAATATTGATCATTAATCTGTCTTACAATAATATAACTTTTTTTTTTTTCTCAGTAATGGCCTTAAAATCTAAGGTTACATCAAAATTATTTGATTATAGGTAATGAGTATTATTAGGTGGTGAAAAATATTAGAATCCAATACAGAAGCAAGGGATGGCTATTTCTGTATCCTGTGTTATAACAAACATGATTTTCATGTTTCTCTTCAACAATGCTGTTCTATATAGATACAAATAGGGCTTTAAAGAGGATTCTGTAGTCAATTTATACTGGTGTTTGTAGCTGTTTTTGCAGGTGGAGAATTTGCACAGAAATAAAAAGCCTTTTAACATCTGTAAGTACAATTGCCCAAGAGAGAAAAACTACAGACAGGAGAAGGATGCCATTCAAAATTATGACTATTACTGTAGAACTTGTTCTTTCTGTGTGTTCCAAAAAAATCACCAGTCAGTGTGAAAATGGATCTGTTCTTTACCACAATTATTTTCCTCCAATTTGTGTCCAAGTTAGCTTGCTGAGATAGACTGGTGGACTTTTGGACTTTTGGACTCATTTTCCCTTTGGAACCTAAAGAGAAATTTTTTTTAAAAAGTATATATATATATATATATATATATATATATATATATAAAACCCCTGAACCAACCAACCAACAGAAAACAAACAATAAAAACCCTCAACAACAACAATCCCTCCTCCTCAAACCAAAACAACAAAAACCCTGTAAATTCCTTTATCAATTACAAAGCAAAAATGAGAACAGAGGAAGTTACATTTCAGGCCTGCCACTTTCACCAGTTTCCCTAATTTGAAATTGCAGTTGTTCTATGAGCTTGAGTCATATTTGAGTCTTTTCTTGACCTTTTGTAGAAAGAAGCAGGTGTGAGGGAATAGTCAGTTCCCTGTGTACATGTTATACTAATGGACACAACCTTAGGAAGGCAAGGCAAGGTTGGGGAGATGTTATAAACAGCAAGAAGTTATTTTCCATCCCCCTGCCTGCCATCCAGAGGGTGATCAGGGCTTTTCAGAAAGTATTTAGCTGATACAATCTATCCTATTGTGATTTTCAATTTACAGTGCAAGTGATTGACTGATGTTGTTGGTTAATGTAGTGAATATGTTTCTGTATATGTTTTATCTGTGTGGTTTAGGCTGTGTTGAAATTGCATCAATTTACAGTGTTAACTGTTATGCAGCATAAATAGAGCCTGTATGGAAATTTGAATTGGGAACTAAATGAGCAGATGCAGAGATAATTCCAGCTGTCACCATTAATATTTCAATTTTTTTTTAATTTTTTTTTTTTTTAACGAATACTGCTCCAATTTTAAATACAAGTTTGGGGCTATGTATGGATAAAACAGGAGGAAGCCATTTTTACTCAGGTATTGTTCACCCAGGTACCACACAGCGTACCCACGTAGCACAGCCAGGGGTGCCACGTTCTGACTTGCAGAGAGGGCTCTGGCTGCCTGCCCTGCAGGAAACACCTGTCCTATACCCAAAGAGTTGTGTGCTACTGATACTGCAGATGAAGACATTACCAATACACAAACAGATTCTCCTTCAGCCCTTTGTGACTTCCCAACTCATACTTTAAGGGCCCCTTAGTGCAGTTTCCCTTTGGAGCCATACCAGCTGAAAGGGCATAAAGCTGAGATGGAAATCTGCCAGATGCCAACAAATAGCCAAGATTTGGTAGAAAAATTATATTGTGTTTAAACATAATATTTTGTTTATATAGACAGAAAAAAAATTAGGTATTAATGTCATCAAATGTGTGCAGACATCTTTACCTACAAATAGATCTCAATCCTCAGTTAGATATTCCTTCCTCCCTAGATGAGGTGGGGATATAGGGAAAAGCAAGTGGTTGGAACAGATTGTTGAGGTGAAGGTCTGCAGGAAAGACAATTTCCTCTATAACTATCATCTTATTTGTCTTTTTAATCTTGGAGACAGCATTAAATGTTTCCCAGGCACCCCTAACAAACCCCACATAGCTGCGCCTGCTGCACATTTTTCCTTAGCACACAGTTTTACAGATCTACATCCTAAAATTTGTAGGGAATAGCTCCCTCCCCTGCAAAAGATAAGGTATTGCTGCAAGTCACAGAGGACCAATCTTGTACTGACTCCTTAAGTGTTAAAGGGAAAATCAGCCCATTTAATTGGACTGCAGTGGTAAATTGCACTGGCTGACACATTTGTGCAGTATTTACTATATTTACTGTGTAATTTGTGAATTTTACTCAGACATCTAGGTTGTAAATTCATTTAGAAATATAATTAGAGTCTTTAAAAAACACGGTAGAAACAGCTCGTTAAGGAAATTTTTCCCTAGAAAAAACAAAAATCTTCTTATAGACTTTTCTTTTCTGACTGGGGGGCTTATACAGTCTTTCAACAAAAAGCAGATAAAAGAAGCATCTGTTTCATAATCATCATATAGACAGCATAATAGTGTCAGAATGCAAATACTACAAGAACTGCAGATGCTGGGTCAGTCCTCAAAAAGTATTCGATATCCACAGTTTTGAGAACAGTGTAAGATTGGCATACACATACAGCAATCTTTTCATTACAAAAAAAAAAAATACAACTCTCAAACTGCCACTTTCCTGCAGGATTAAACTTTAGAGTTCATTTTCATGAATTGTAATATCTCAGGTTTTTTGTAAAAAAACATGTGAAGTACCCTAACAGATTACACATCCTCTGAAGAGGTATGGCCTAAGAAGAAAATTAGTGGGTTTACCAAAGATGAAAAGTGATTTAGGTAATATTTTTTCTGCTTGCATTTGCTAAACTGCTATTTAGGAATATCCATACTAATTGAGACCCCTGGGTACAACATCAATAAAAATAATAAATGTATTGTGAACACTGATCAAAGTCTCCTTCTTCCCTTGTCCTTGGATTAGAAGTATGAAATTATAAGAAAAATTCAAATAGTTTTTTTAAAAAATAGAAATTATATTTAAAATAATAAACTTATCTATTGCTATCCAGTAAATTTGTAAAGGTCTTTTAATGGGCAGGCTCAGCTGTGCTGGCACGAAAGCATGCTCATCCCATAATCAAAATGGTCCCCCTCTGGCAGAGTGTGGGCAGGAATAAGACACATGGATTTTAAAACTGGATGAAGAAGTTTATGTTTGACCTTGGTTAGAAATCAATATAAATTTTTCACATCCTATGTGTTTGCAGGCCCAGTCTGTAGAACAGACTATAAACCTTGCTCTGTAGAACCTACCAAAGAGCCCAGAATTTTTACTTCCACTAATATGTTCCTTTTGTTTCTGAAAGTAACAATGTTTCCCATTATTATTCCCATTATTATTAAGAAGCATGTCTTTAGTAATGCTCACTTTATCTGCTGGTAAAACATACAAAGACATACACATGTAGGTAAAGTTGACAGAAGGAAACTGACTATTGTAAGAACAATAAAAAGATGGTGCTGCCCTAAGTGGTTGTGGTGGGTTTACCCTGCCTGGACACTAGGTGTCCACTAAGCTGCTCCATCTTTCCATCCTCACTGTGACAGAGGGAGAAAACAAGGAAAAAAAAATCAATTGTGGTTTTAAAAAAAGGTAATTTACTAAAGAAAAAGTGAAGATTGCAGAAGTGTAAGCAAAAAGAAAACCAAAAGATTTTATTCTCTTCTTCCCATCAGCAGAAAATGTCAGCCTCTCCCTGGGAAGAAAGGTTTCATCACCCATAGTAGCTACTCCAGAAGGCAAACATTGGAAATAACAAATGCCCTTCTTTCCTCCTCCTTTCTCTTAGCTTTTATATTTATCATAAGGTATGAAATTTCCTTTTGGTCAGTTTGGGTCAGCAGCCCTGATTTTGTCTCCTCTCAAGACCTTGCCCAGCCCCAGTCCCCCAGTGGAGCGCTGGAATGTTGGAGTGAGGGCAGGGGTGCTGTGCCAGCACTGCTCAGCAGTAGCCAGAAACTGGGCTGTT
This sequence comes from Cyanistes caeruleus, assembly GCF_971803275.1. NCBI lineage: Eukaryota > Metazoa > Chordata > Aves > Passeriformes > Paridae > Cyanistes > Cyanistes caeruleus. Next base: position 21,128,320 of record NC_141704.1, on the reverse strand, counting down.
ACCAACACCTTTCCAGTACCAATGTAAAGCACAGCACTGGGGCAGCTCTGGGAGGGAAATTACCTCCATCTCAGCCAGAGCCTGTCACAGCTTACATGTTCTCCTTCCCATGAGAACTGGTACAGGGTAGAGAGCACCTCAAGTCTCTGCCTGCCACTGCTGACGTCTGCCATTCCCTGTCTCTCCTTTGTTTCCTGATGAATCTTTATAAAAGATGGAATAGGAATTTAGATCACAGTCATTACCAAACTGTTCCTAGAGTGTGAGAAATAAACCTGGCAGAATTAGTAACATGGGATTCCGAATGGGCTGTCCTGTGTTTCCTTTTCCTTTTTTTGTTCATCAAATATCTTAAAACCTGCAATTACGTTTTGGTTGTTGTTGGCACTCTTTTGTTGGCCACATTTTTTCAGCCACAATAAAGGGCATAACCTTACTGAGACTGATTATGATGCCCCAGATTCTTTCAAATAACACACTGGCCAACAGTTGGAGACAGTGTGCAAATAAATATATAAATATACACATAGCTTGCAGTGCTGGTCTTTCAAAGATAACCCATTAGCAAAGAAAAGATAGTGAGAATAGATATTGATATAAGAAGCCAGACCCATATTATAATACAAAGCAAGACTGTTAAATTAAGATTGAATAGATGGATATCCATTTAGTTTGCTAACTATAGAATTAATATATTATAGTTTGAAAAAGAAAAAAAAAATGGAGTAAAATCTCATTAAGATAATTATCTTCTTTTTCATGACAATGAACAATTTTAAGCTATACTGAAGTATGCTGAGACTTACAAGGAGCAGCTGTGGTCACTTAGTTGGTTCAGTTTGGAGAAGAGAAGGCTGAGGGTGCCTAATTACAGTCTACAACTTCCTCAGAGGGTCAGAGCTGTTTATCTCCTCTCTTTGGGAACCAGCAACAATGAATAAGTTCAGACTGAACATTAGGAAAATGTCTCTCATCTGACAAAAGCTGAGGAAGAGTATATGAAACAGCCCTGATGAATAATGTCCTTTGATGTGGTTTAGTGGTTTAGGGGTGTGCTGTGCCAGAGAGCTCATATTTCTAATTAGTCAGGAATAGCCTGGAAGCAGGAACTGCTAAGCAATTAACTGTGGGTACAGACCCATCAGGAATTAAGCACAGAGAAACTTTTGGTGAAATCCCACTCTTGCTGAAATGGAAAGCAAAACGCACCTATTGATTTCAGCAGCATCAGCAATGTATTGACTGCATCATTCACCAGTTTGCCAGCCAGTTTGTCCTTGATCTGTTTGCTTTTCTCATCCTGAATGCAGCCACTGGGACTATCACCTCTATTTCATGCTAGAAAGGTTGTGTAACCAGCAGCTTTTTCAATCCACAAGAGCAAAATGTTGAGAGTTTCAACTGGTGGTGTAAAATCATGGCTCTATTGATTGAGTGCCTTGTTGTGGTTGCAGTGGGTAGCACCAACCTTGCCACCAAAGCAATCTTCATTGCTGGTGGCCTTTGGGACTAAAAAAGACTTAAAGCCAGAAGGAATGAGGTGAACTTTAGAATGATGTCACCCCTTGTGCTTTGCCAAATAAATAATTCCTTGTGGCACTGCATAGACTAAGGACCCAGTGCGGGGAGTTAAAGGAATGGGGGACTTGTGACATGACTGCATTCAACTAAAAGTTGGTGTCTTCTTGTTGTTTTGTTGATGACAGCATCCAGAAAATTCCTAAATGTTTAAAGGAGAAATGAAGTATGTTATGGATTTTTCAGTCTTTACATTGGGAAGAGTTATGTGCAACATTAAGCTTAAATTGATTTTCAGTGCTTGAGCACTGGCCTGGACAATGGATCTAATGAGTATCCACAGTTATTTAAATAGCAGAATTGAATACCTGGGTTGCAACAGTTCTCTTCTTGGTTTAGAATTATGTTTTGTTAAGGAAACTCTTCTTTTGGTTCTGAGAGGTGAATTTATTTGGGAACTGTAAACATCAAAAAAACCCCTTGCCTTTGCTATTTAAGCTGTGATAGTTTTGCCCTAGTACTCAGCTTAGAAACAAACAATGAAAACAGAAGCTGAGACACAGAAAATCCCAGCTGCTATAAAGCACATTTTGTGGGAATCATAAATCTATATCTATAAAGAGCTTAAAATTGCCATGATCCTTTGTCAATACACTTGGTCTTTTGGGGTTTTTTCCACCAGCTTTGTGCAAAGCTGGCAGAAAACTGGCCAGAGTGGTACCTGTGGATCACCAGAAAATCCAATCCATTTCAATCTAAATCAGAAATCCTTTCTTCATCCCGTGTGAGAAGGTATTTTGTGACAGAACAGCATCCAAAATTGGTCCTGGGAGGGAGGGCTCTGGGTCTCTACTTTTATGTTCACCCAAGAAAACAGTCCCACAGGAGCTGGTGTGTGTTAAATTTACCAGTTGACTCGGAGAAGAAAGATGTCTGCCTCACACTGTGTTGCAATCCTTAGCTACTTGTTACTTTTAGACAAAAAAATTGTGTGGCTATTACATGATCATTTCCTTTCAGAATGAAAAGACAAGACAGATTTATAACTAAATGTGTATGACAGACTGCTCACCTAATCCTTCAGTTCCTGAACACCCTCAGTTCCCATCGAGGTCATGTGAAATACAGGAGTAATAGCACCTTGCGAAGACATGAAGGAAGGACTATTCAGGGGCTGCAAGTTCAACAAAATCAGTGGCAGAGCTTTGGTATAGGGTCACACCAGGGGTATCACACTTTTTCCTTACCTTTCCTTACCTCAGATTGCATTCTGGACGAATCATATTTAGGACGTGGGTTTTCTTTTCTCTGCACAAACCATTATGGAACTTTAATAGCAGCGAAGTGTGATGTTAACCCCTGTGATCTGAATGATGTTCCTCTAATTTGCAATCTCTTAATTAACGTCTGACGTGGCTCAGCTATTATTTACACTTATAGTGGTTGGCCATCTGGGCTTCACTAATAAATAAGCACTTTAATGGCTGAACTACTTAATAACCCTTCAGTGAAAGAAGATGAAAATTAAGGAAATTCTTTCATTATGAAAATATGCTGTGCCATCTAATTGTTCAAAAGCAGATGTCACTCAAATTCAATTAAGCTGTTTAATGACCTGCATGCTTATTCCTAACTTGATGGAAGGTTTGACACAGTTAAAGTAAATACAAATGGCTGGTATGACTTTATCTTATTGTGTTCCTGCTTTTTGCTACTTTCCCAAAATATCCATGTCAATCTGTGTTTTTTTCTTATGAAAATTGATAAATTTGCATTGTGTGGCCTGAAATAAGAGCTTATAAAAATTGCTAACAGACATATTTTTCTTATTTTCACTTCCAAATGTGTAGTAATTGTCTCACAAAAAAAGTCTCAAATTATTCAAATGTGAGGCAGTCATAAATGTTGTTGGTTAGATAGGCAGCAAAGCTCCCCAAGCCAGATCTAAGTTAGTGATTTAGCCTCTTTTGTTAGTGACAGATTGGGAGAGATATTAAGGCTGCTTTTTCTCTGTAAACAATGTCCTATAATATACCAAGTTTTACAGCACGTTAATGAAATCCATATATAAGTTCATCCTGGTTTATTAAGAAACAGACATGCAATATTCACTGATTATTAAAATGTTATCCAGCACTTCATATTTTATAATGTGCTTCCATCTTCTTTGTTTCCCTCATCCTTGTGACTTTTTAATTAGCTAATTATTGCTTAGTACTTATTACTTACAAAATTAAGAATTAAGGATTATCTTCATTACAAACTTACATCCATACTGCAGACTTCCTGCCCAACACTTTTCATGGCATTAAGAGGTGGCTATTTCAGTCTTTCCCGACAGAAATATGAAGTTGTGTGGATGAGGTGTAGCTCCTCCTGACTGGGATAGACTTAAGGGAGTTGTAGAGGTGCTGTGCTTCCCACAGCCATGTGGACGTGCCAGCTCCTGCCGTGCTGCAAAACTTCTCCCCACAGCAGTCACTGCCCAAGGGCTTTCCTTGCCTTTGCCATGGGCAGCAAGGTCAGCTGCACCTGCCCAAAGCAAACATCAGGAGGAAATGTTCAGTCCTGCACTGCAGTGGGAGAAGGGCTAGAATGTCCTTTAAAAAATCTGGTTTTTAGACTAGATGTGGTGCAAATATCTCTTTATTATAAGCAAATGGAGTTTTTCAGATGTGTTGGTAATTCTGAAACCATGACTTAAACCTAAGAAGAAATCCTGAAGTGAATCTTGATGCAGATGCTCTGGATGGACAGGACAGCTTCCTGCTAAGGAGTGCCAAGAGAAGCCTTTCCTTCACACACTGATCTCAGGATCTGATTTCCAGACTCCACGATGGGAAGCAGATGACCTGGGAGCCCTGGAGGCCCAGAGCCATCCACATGGTGACACAGCCCTAGAGCAATAGAGCCTGAAAAACAAGGCTCTTCAGCATCTGCTGCTGCCAGGGAGCTGGCAGGCCTCCAACCGAGCAGTCTATGTTCCAGCAGAAGGCTTTGAACAGGATGCATTTCTGAAAAATGCTTGCATTTAGACTCATAATTTTTCATTTTATAAAACAATTTGAAGACTGCTTTTGGCACATCCCAGCCTAGATTTTTGCTGTGTCAACAACCCGCAGTAGAACTCCATTCTCTCTTCTTGAAGGAATATGGGGCTACATGCAAAGCTCTGCTCCACCCTCTAATTCTTAAATGTGCCCCTGTGTTTTAGAAAATAGCCCAAAGTACTCTTTGATTAAGAGTTTTGCCACGTGTGTTTTGAGGTCACTGCAACTGTTGTGTCTTTTTCACTGGGTGTTAACATTTTGGGTTGGAATTCACTCCAATTGTGCTTTCCACATACAGAAGTCATTGCTCTGTGTTAGGAAGTAGGTATGTTTATTTACCTATCAGTGTACTAATACCAATATTGGAATGTAACTTTATAGTTGAGGACTTTATAGTTCAGACACGGTTCAGAAACTTGTGACATGGAAGAAGTTTTAAGTTGCTCTGGAAGAAAAGACAGATTTTTAAATTTAAATTTTGAAACATGAAAACATATCCAAACTTTCACTGGTACTTGACAACAAAGTACCATAGATTTGCTAGAAACTCTTCTGAATAGTTAAAAAATGCAACAAAATAAAGAGCAACAAAAACAGTGATATCAAAAACATGTGTCATTCTCCTTCTCATTTCTGTGGCTACGATCATCATCTGCAATTACAAGTTCTTTTGGAAGGTGAATCACAGGCATGTAAAATATGCTTTTCCAATGCTCTTTTCCAATGCTTTCTCTGTTCTGCATAGTTTAAATTTCTAGGATGTTTAGCCAGTAAAATTCTACTGAAAAGCTGCTTTTCTTTCCTTGGTTAGGTGCTCCTTATAGGTACTTGTCTGAGTGAAGTCTCACTTATGTGGACTCTTTTGGGCAAAATCTTGATCTGTCTCTTTCAGAGTTAAAAGTAACATGGGGCTCTTCCTAAGGCAAGGCTAGGCACATCTTATAAAAATTATGATCTCTGCACCAAGTGCTGCGCTGTGAAAGACTTTCACTTTGGATATTTCAAAAGAAAAATGTAAACTTGCTCAGAGATGACTGAAATCCATGTTGGCATGGTTAGTACAGTTCTAAGCTAGGTCTGATCCTTCATATTCCTGTGGCTCAGCGTGAGGGTGGCATTGCTTGTGCACTTCGTACAATGCTGCTTTTTTTTGAGTCTGAAAAGAAGGGCTGATGTTGTCTAAGGATATTATATTAAAAAGGTAGTCTGAAATTAAGAGACAATTCTGAAACTTGGACAGATCTCCAGATGTCTTCCAATACAACAGATTTAAAAAAATTAAATACAAATACTTTGTGATACACTACTGAAGGATTGCCCTGTCCACCTGGTCTTTTGAGCTGTGGCTACATGTCACTAAATGCTCATCAGCAAATCCAGTTCAAAAAGTTACATCCACCATTTCTGTCACTTATTGCCACTCCTTCTTAGCTCTGGTAACTCAACTTTTCATGTGACTCTTTTCACAGGTTCATTTGTGGAATAATGCAGACTAAGTGATCATTTTCTAATATTTCTTTTTAAGGAAATCTTTTATTTTAGGCCAGGACATTTAAAATTTGTTTGGAGAGCTGCCATGCTCAAATCCAGAGGAGATTTGGAGACTTTTGGAGAGGGGGTGTAGGAAAACACAGCTGGGTACAAATGTAAATCTGGAAGTGGATTTGCTGCCAGTACAATAGCAGCTTGTGTGGAGTGAGAGCTGCTTCCCTCTAACTCACTATCATTTAAAAACTGAAAATTCTCACTTAAGCTCTTTTAGCATTTTTTGATTGTGAAATTCTCAAAATTCAGAAAGGATTTCCAGAACAGGACAGTCAGGAACAGCTGCCAGGCTTTTAATGACTTCTGGAAGCAAGAAATAATCCAACAGGTTTTGGTTAGGAATGAACCCAAGATTTATTAAAGATGAAACCTCTTTCTCTGTATGTTTTCAGGACAACACTACCTAAATAACAGTAGGTAAGGTGAAAAAAAAAAAAAAAATCATGTTATTTTTTTATTCACATACCCTCCATTCATCTGCTTAATTTATGAGTTGCAGCTCATCACCAGCACACACAACTTAAAACAGTCTCCATATGCCTGTCTGGGAAGGACATAGCACGTGATTCCCAAATCTGGCTGTGGCTCCTGCCTAGACTGGCTTAAAAATTATGTATTAGTCAGGGATCTTCTGTCCACAGAGATCAAAAAGGAAATACTTCAGATGTACTTCTAATAAGATAATATGTTTGCCAGGCTGAGCTTTGGATTTTGCCTAAGTGGACACATGGCCAGCCAAATGAATGAGCCTATGGCAAGCCTCATGCAAAAAAATAAATGTCATCATTTTCTTGGACAGCAGTGCAGGATTCAGGGAAGTCTTACTGTGCTTGCATCTATGATTGTCTCTTCTCTAGCACAAATTTTTGGTCATCATCCTTAATTTGTGTATATTTAAGTGGATTTCCCTTTAAAAGCATCCTGATGCTGCCAGAACAATAAGGGTAAACATGAAAAGCTTAAACATCCTCCAGATATATGCCAAAGAGATTCCCATTACAAAACAGAGGATGAGTAAAAGGCTCAGGCTGGAGGGCCTGTCATGATGATCTTATTTACAAGGAAAACACTTATTTTCCAGTATCTGCAGATAATAATAATACCCAGAATAACAGAAATCTGTGAAGAATCTCGCAATTCCTTCTTTTACACACTGATAAATAAAACAACATTTTCTTTCAATGAGCACATACATCTTTGGGCTGCAGTACTTCCTGTACAATTAAAAGAAGAGATGTGATACTCATTTGCTGAATTTTCTGAAGCCCTTTCCATCCACTTGCATGTCTCTTAGTACTAGATGAATTAATAGATAATAGAGCCGGTGCTTGAAGCACAGCTGGGTAGAAGTAGAAACAGATTGTCTAACTTCTAAGGGGTTGATTTAGCCTTAAAAATATGACTTAGTTCTGCACTATATGAAACAGATGGGTTGTTTGTGCAATTAAGTGTTAAGTTCTCCCCTTGATGAAAATGCCCAAGACCTCTATTATCAACTATCAGTGAAGGTGTGTGTGTACAGGGAAGGATACAACCCTCAATGTTAAATAATGCATTTGTCAGACGACTGGGGACAGAAAGGTAGCACACTGCACATTTCTACCCCATGATATTCCTGCTCTTAATCTGGGAAATCAAACAATTTATGGACCATAACCAAATTTATTTGTGTTTATCAAAATCCCACATCTCATCAAGGGCCTGACTCTGCCCCATCAGTGAACAGTGCCAGAATTTTAGGATTAACAGCCTTCCAAGTTATTATGTTGTCAATTGTCACACTCTTCACGAAGACCAGGACATCTCAGGCAGCAATGGCCAGACATCAGTGTTTTAGTGCAAGCATCTGCTCCTGAGCCTGCAAAGGCAGCAGCTCTACTGGGCTGAGATGCACACCTGTCCATATGTGTTTTGAAACTGTTCAGACACATGTTATTGTAAACTGTGATTTCATCTGCTGCTTCTATTTTAACTTGTCAGTGCTCTCTTTTAGATCTAGACCAACTGTTGCAGTTTTTAATACCTAACCTTTGAAAATTAATTCGAGGACCAACAGGAGAGTACTGATACATTGTTTGAAAACTGGCAGTGTTTTATACTGGGGAGGTGCCCTTTCTTCTGGGATCCCAGTAAGTAAGGCACTGACACTCAGAGATGGACAGATGACTTATTAAGTATGGAAATTGTAGAGGAGGTGACAGCAATCTGAGTCCCTTTTGAAGCTGAGAAGTGCAGCTGTTGCAGTCAGAGGAGCCCCTCCCTATGGGTCACAGCACAGCACATGGTGTTCTGCTGGGGCTGGGGCTCACTGGCATTCCCAGGTACAGACTCATCCGCCACTGACAGCTGTCACGTTTGGAATCTGGACTCAGCTTTGAGGAGTCCTGGGGATACTACACTCCAATACTCTCAGCTCAATAAAGGTATGGTTCCCAAAGAGGTGCATTCATATAATTATGGTTGAAAACATATTGAATACTGTGAATTTGTTATGTATACCTTGAATATATAAAGCATATATTCAAGGTATAAAGCACTTGTATGGTATCTATAAGAAAAAGAATCCCTTTTAATTCAGTGCCTCCTCTGGGGCCTCTGCTCTATTTGAGCAAGTAGTCTTGTACTTTTCATCAAATTAAATTTTTATTTACTATCTTGTTTCAGATGAAAATTCTTTACCCAAGCTAAATTACCAAAAGCAGAATTTATCAATGTCCCATTTTCCCATGTGTCAGTTTAAATTATTATTTATTTCCAATTCTGATCTGCATTGTTGCATGTGGTCTTGACAGGAGTATTTGGTACAGCTCTGTGCTTTTCTGACACATATTAGCCAATGACCTCGATATCTAAGATGAGGCTTGAGTACCTTTGCCATAGCCCCTAAGCGGAGAGTTCAGGATTCCCTGCTCCATCACATCACATCAGCTACCTCCTTATCCAGACTGAAAAGTAGGCCAGACATTCACATCTTTCTAGGCCTTACAGCAGAGCTAAATGAGTTTTGAAAATTATTGCCATTTTTAAACTGCCTTGATAAGCTTGCTGTGAAAAAGTACACTTAGAAGGTATCATTGTGGAATATCATCTTTGCCAGAAAAAATGATCTGATCTGAGTAGGTCCTGGCACTTGGTGAACGACAAATACTGTAATTTTGCCAATTCCTTCTCCATACAGTTTTTAAAGGATAGAAAAAAATTCCAGTAACTGGACCCAGAGGAATTAAACTTGTATAGAAATATAATTGTGAATTAGTCTAGTTAATCACTTAGAACACAATGGAATAATATTCAAGATGTTATTTATTATCCAATCATATAGAGCACAGTAGGCAAAAGATCTACATTAGAATTTGTAAAGTACAAAATCTGAATTATAGAACTGCCAGATTAGATATTTAAGGTTCACTCCTCATTCCTCATTGTTCCTTCATGTGTAACTTCTGACCTTTCTCAACCCTTCAAACAAAATGTTTGAAGTTTTCTTTTCTGCTTCTGTTTCCTGCAAGAAGGACCCAAGCCTCAGCACATTGCTAAACAAATGCATTGAACTGACCTGTAGGGAAAAAGCAATTCTTCACCTTTGTCCTTACTTTTAAGGCCATTTGGTTTACTCTCAACAAAACAGCAAGTAATGGAAACAGCTGTTTCCCTTAAAGTCAATTGCCATTTTCTGGGCAGTGAGACCTTACACACATGCCATGGTTTAGGAATGGCAGTTCCCAATTCAGTGCCCCCACCTAGACACTCCAAACCAGGCTCTGCTCTCTCTCACTCCCCCATTTTCCCCTCTCTGTCCCCTGTAGCAGAATGGGGAAGAGAATTAGAGACAAAAAAGATAAAGGTCACAATTTTAGATAAGAACAATTTACTGGAAACAGCAATGAAACAAGAAAATGAACAGTAATAGCAACAATATTAATGAGAGAGGGTACAAGAAAAGAAATGATGCACATGGGAAAAAAATCCCCCAAAGCAGAACAGAGGGCCCGCTCTCCACAAGAGGGTCCCTTTCCCCCACCCCTGGCAGTGATGTGAAGTGGTACAGAATAAGCTCTGCATGCCAGCCATGCCCACTCTTGGCTGCTGCAAAACAATTACCCTGTCCTGACCAGACCCTGGACACCACCACACTGCCCGTACCAGGGTACCTCTGCAGGACAGGAGACTGCAGGGCAGCGTGTCCAGATGGCCTCTGACACCTCGATATCCCAGGCTTATGTCAAATGCAATCACACCAATGTTTACATTCTTATAAATGGGTTTTTACTCCTTTGGCATGGTTAATATGTTAGGAAAATTGTATCCTTCAAGATGGAGTAGCAAATGAATGTATGTCAGTGACAGTATTTAAAACAGCTGCATGGTGAAAGCCCCTTACTCACCCCGTTAAAAACAATAAGGAGCCCCTTTGGTTAATATACAACCTGTCAGCAACTGATCATGTATGCCACTTCAAACATTGCTTCAGAGGGGCTTGGAGTTGCTTAAGGCCTCATTTGTAGACACAAGAAGAAATAAAATCTGTAATTAAATCTGTTCCAGCAGCAGATTTCAGTTTCAGTTTTGCTGCTATTTAACCAAAAAATTCAAGCAACATTTATAAACTGCCATTGTTCAGAGAATTCCTTTCAGTGAAGTAACACCTCCATAATTCAAAGCTATCTGATAGCTGGCCTTTGAAATTACAGCTGAATACGGACTCAATTCTAAAGGTGTGGCTTGTACAAAACTGTACTTTTTAGTGTCAGTTTAGCAGTGTCAGTCCACAGGCTGTGCACACAGAGTAGCAGGTACAGAACAAAGTTATGCTTAAAGCTGTTATGTAATAGAACAGTTGATAGAAAAACAAAACCAAAACCTCCTTTGCTGGCACATATTTCCCCATTCAGCATACATCCTTGTAGAAACAAATTAAAACAAGTATCTACTACGTGTAGATTTATTCCTTGAGTTTCAGTCTGCTCTGTTTATGTAGACAAATGGTACCGATACCGCAGTTTTATGGAGATACCTCCACAGCAAGTATCAGACTTGCAGTAGGAAACAAGGAAAAATTGTAGCACATTATTCTGGGGTGAAGTCCACCCATATCTTTACCACAAATATGAATTCATTAATTTTAGCATAATTCTGCTCTACATTTTTTAAGCACTTTGGATCAGGTATTCCATCATCAGATGATTGTTTTCCCAAACCACAGTTCTTATTGGGAATTTCACCTATAGGAAATGTTGTGAACAGGAGCTGCAGCAAACTGTCTCATAAAGACTTTCTATCACTTCTTATTTTTATTACTATCCTCTGGAACTGTTCTTTCCTTCTGTCTCCATTTTATGCTGATTTTTTGTTTCCGATTCTTTACGTTCATTGTACACTTTGAAAAATACTTGGAAGTAAATTCTTATTTGGATTCTTTTTTCTCTCCTCCAGTGAACAAAACTTTTTTGCAGTGGTCCCTTTGCACCTGAAGAAATTGAAAATATGTATCACCTGAAGAACTTGAATGTATATTTAATTTTTTGCACAACTCCATTTAAATATTTGGCCTTTCCCTATAGGGTAGAATCCCAGTTCCTACCTGTTTTACATCTTAATGCAATGGCTTGGCCAAAAAGTGACCTAATATGCATAAATTCTCATGATTTAAAATGCTGTGGTATTGAAAAGCTAAGCACTCATCCCTGTTAAGACAATAAACTCCCTTCCTCCTGTGTTTCAAGCCTCAGTTCGTATCCTCTGGGCTCCACTGTCCTTCTCACAATCCCACTTCCTGCAGCTCTGTAGCCAAAGGATTAGCATTAAGCTAAGCATTTCAAAGCCTTGTCTGTAAATCTCTAGATCCCGTAACTGCAAAAGCTGATGAGAAAGTTCAATCACTACTCAACAGCAGTAATACCTAACAGGAATGCCTCCTTGTTTCTGCAATATGTTATTTATTTACATTCTGTCTTTCCAGCTGGAGTTTCAAGAGTATGACATGTCCAAGAACTTAAATTCAACTCAATTTGGAAAGCCTTCCAAAGTCCTTAAGTTTTTTAATTCCCTTAAAACACAGACTTCAAGGAGACAAATTACACAGGCATCCCTAAAAACACTATTCTGAATCTATTTTGTTTTCTTTTTTTCCCTGAAAAAACCTTTTTTAATTACAGCTTTATCATTTTTTTTGCACTTATCCATTGGAACAATTAATAGGCTCATGGTCCTTTCTTGGTCTTTTATATTTCTGTTATTTTCCCTCACAGCTCCTCCTTTTATATTCAGATATTCTTCCCCCTTGATGATGGTGCTGTGAGTGATGTACTTCACATTCCATGCATATTTTCCATTTCTAGTAGGGAGGTGCTGTTTTGATTCAGTTTTCCTGTACACTTGGATCTATGTGAAGGAAGAAAGATGTGAAACAGGCAAGACATGCCTGGAGCTCTCACTGTATCTTAGTGTACCAGTATTAACCCCATCTCCTCCTACTGGGTCAGATTTTGAGTGTCTTTAAATATATATTTCAGTAATTAAAAAACTATTAGAGTAGACATTTGAGCTTTTATTAAAATGTTTTAGAAACTGAAATCATACACCTGGTCAAGAAACTCACCAAAGGAAATAAAGAGTTTCATTTGTAATTAAGAAAATTGTAAGTAATGGCTAAAAGTCATTGCTTCTTGAGATGCTCATCTTTCAGAAACCAGAGCCTGCTGGTGCTGCAGACTCGGGACACAATCTCAGGATTTCACCCTCCAGTCAGACACTCTCAGCACTGACCAGGCACCCAACCTTAGCTAGCTAAGGTTCAAGTCCCACCTCAGTGACTTCCACTGCTCTGTACAAAGGCTACCAATGAGAGCCATTTTAAAATGTCTGTCCAGTAATTCCTTTCTATACAGTGATCTTCAGTATGAACAAATATATAATTATTAACTTATTTATACACATTATATTTAGAAAAAGAATTAAACATGTACCTTTTAATCCAACAAACCATACATTCATTTGGAGCACTATGATGGATGAAGGCTACCGATGACAGTTTTCACAGCTGTGAAACAGAAATTAAAACTCAAATACATGAAAGAATTACTTGGAGAAATCTTTATTAAAAATTTTAATAAAATATTCAGTAGTCAAAAAATTATGTGATGCACATGTAGGGTTTTTTAGGCAGGGATGTCAGGCAAGACATGGTGAAATTGATTTATTTTACACTGAAGTTCAAAACATCTTTTTATTTATTACTTTACAAAGACAAATTAGAAAAACTGTACAATGTCAGTATCTTTCAAAGTTGTTAACAAAAATCTAGAAATAGAAATTCAGGTTTTTATACCCTATATAAAATAAAAGCAAAGAAGATTGCCTTCAATTTAACTTCTAACTTGTGAAAACATTTGGGTATGGCCAGTGTCTTAAGTTTTATAATATTCATTTGTTCTAACTAATTGTGTTGGTGCATTTATGCAAAAATTCCAGAAAACTTTCTTAAGTCAGTAGACTCTTTGATAAACTGCTGGTTCAATTCCAAAATATTTTTTATTTTTTAGAAATTTTTAAAGGAAATATGCACTCACCACTTTTAATACTGGTTGCCCCTATACACCAATCAACAAAGAACAATATGCTGGCTTATGACATTTAAACACAGTATAATTTACAGTACAAGAAAATTACAAATTACCGGAGGATATTTGATGAAATTTCAAGACAAATTGCATAATCTATTAAATGGCCCTCAAAAATGGAAAAAAAAAATTGTTATCTAATATCAAAACAATAATCTACTTAAAAATATCTCATCTTGCTTCTGAAATTCTTTAAAAACATCTGCTGTAAATACTAATTTTGTTCTGATGGAAAGCATTCGATTTGACAGGGATTTCTACATTAATTATCCTTACAGAAACATGTTCTGAACTTGTCCTAGAGACTTCTGAATGTAAAGTAAAACCACCATATAGTTTTCTAGTCAGCAGAATTTTCAATCCATGATAGCACCAGATCAGTTTTGTATCTCTAAATTTAGGCACACAATCTGATTATGTAAGATGGTAAAGGCAGATCGAGCCTTTGAAAACACAGACCCAGCTAATAAACATGCAAGCAACTTTGGTACCCAACCAGGCCACCTCAGAATCATTACTAAATGTCAATATTCATTTTACAATTTTACACTAGTTTACTTTCATGGCTTGACTTTAATTTTAGTGGTAATCACTACATGGCCATGCTCACAACCCCATCAGGATCTGCAGTAACTGGTACATGTAGCAGTTACTTGAGTGTCACTAATGGGAGGAGTTTGTCTAAATGTACAAATCAGTACAAAATGAAAGAAGTCTCTAAAAACCAACCTCCCTGTCAAACTGAGAACAGTAATATTGGCTTGTACAAAGTAGTGTGAGTTTACCCAAGATCTCTTTCTCTCTGCCTCTGTTGACATAATTTAATACAAAAATACAACAATTTAATACAAAAATGAACACACAGTGACTACATTTTTCTGAGTAAAATTCACAAATTTAGAGTAACCTCATCACTGCCTTTATGAAGGACAGATGGAAAGTAGATTGCTTCCATCAGCCCAAGCCAAGCAGCTTCCAGTGAGAGAAGCTTAGAACCTGTACCTGGCTTTAGATCACAAAGTTGTGAGCCAGGAAAAAAGCAAACATATCAGAGTATAATTCCCATTTCCATTCAAACATAAACTAAAAGTTCATAAAAACAGGTTAAATTCCTAAGATAGGAACAACAATTTTTTATTTTTTTTTTTAAATACAATCTCTGATCCCAGCCCCCCCCAGAAACTGATTCTTACTGGATTACTTCCAATTAGCAACACATGACTATACAACATCTTCAGCAACTGTAGTGTCAAAAATTTGGTAATAAACTTGATTTTTCATTGCGTCTCTGACATTATAGGACCTGATGAAGCACTCCAGCCACGGCAAGTCACCTACCAACAAAATCCAAATTACTGTTCAATATTCATTTCTAATTTTTATAACATGCAAGTATAACTTGAGCAAGATCTTAACTAGGATATCTAAATTTTTACAATAGTTAATAATAAGAAAAATGAATTGTTAACTTTGAAATTCCAACTGGTATCTTTTAAATTTCCCACAAGATCTGAAATGGTGCTCAGTGACAGCCTTCCAAGACTTGTACTCCCTGCACCAGCATTCCACAGAACACTTGGACCCAGCAGTCATGCCACAGTATAAAATACATATATGTAAAGGCTTTCCAATAATAAAAATTCATCTCCATGCGTCTCAATGAGACAATTTCATTGGTCTCAAAGGGAAAATCCTTTACAACCTTTATTACAGGACAACTTTTTGTAAGTATGGCAAAGACTCCAGGGTGATTGCAGTGGTCACTGACAGCCATGTACCCGGAGTATGCTCTGGAGATCAGAGCTGCATATTACACACCCATCTACCTTGGACATGTGTAGTTCAGGCAGAGCTACTTCCTTTCACAACACATACACCGCACAAAAAACTCTGCAAATGGATTTGGATTAAGCATTTGCTCAATTTCCATGGATACTTCCCATGGCAAGGGATGTTCCAAGGCAGCATGTGCAATCAAAAGCAGGGTATCACCCAAAGCATGTGCCATACGCTGAATTTCCTTTCTGTTTTCCCTAACGTGCTGTGACATTCAGTATGAGGGTGTTCTGGTTAACTTTCATATGACTACAGATGGCAGGTTAGTGCCTGCACAGGCATGACTCTATTCACACACCACTGCATGCTACATGAGAATTTACTGAACCATTTCTTTTCTTTCTCAAAGGCAGAGTTAATATGAAAGACATGTTTCAGAACAAATTAATATGAACTCTGCTTTCAGGCTCCAGCATTTTTCAGCTTCCAGTGTAAGCTGAATTCTAAGACTATGCATATGCAATAGCAGATTGAAAGACCCCTTCCCACCCCCTTTTGAAAAAACAGCAAGCTGACCTAGTTTTCTTCCTGGAGGGCAGAGTGTATCCATGGTCATCTGCATCTTTTGCTGAAGAAAATTACTAGTTAAGATTTCAGAGGCAGGAATTTGGAAAAACTTCTCCTGAAAGAGAACAGAAGAATACGAAGTGTTGAAAGAGGGGTAAGAAATCATTAGCCAGAACCTTGATTGCATGTTCTTTTAGGAAGTTAAAATCAGGTAACACAACAGAAGAATTGTATTATTTCAAAAAACTGTCCAGATACAGAAAAAACCCAAACTGTCTGAAAAAAATGATCGGTCTATTTTTCAGTTCCTTGAGTACTCAGGGACTACAGCCACCCAGAAAGCACATGTCGGTCACTGTACGTAACTGGCAGATATTCCTCATGAAACTCCATAACCAGACATTATCAGACAATGTTATGGCCAGAGAGGATCAGCCCCCTCAACAGGCCCTCACATCTTGAGAGGAACAAGATCCCTTTAAAACAAGGGGCACTGCAGCCTGGCTTTGTATCTGTGGAACTCTCTTAGCGCGAGTTTCATTTTTAGAAATTCAGGCAGTTTTAGAAACTACAGAAAAATGCTTATACTGTAGGGTACACTTCTGAATATATTGAGACTAACCAGAAGTGCACTTTCTGAGACATAAAATAATAAATGGAACTCTGAAATGTTAAACATTTTCTGTGTATTATTAAACCACATACAGTAAGTACAAAAAAACTCCAAGTTTATTCTTTCCAAGCTTGTTACCTGATTTTGGATCCCTAAAGGCTCATCATTTTATAACTTCTCAGAGTGAGCTTAAGATTTGTGGTAGTAATTTCTCATTTTTGTTAAAAGATACAGCTACAGAATAATCTGCCTCTGTATAATTTTTGTATGACATGTTTAATGGCAATGATCAGAAGATAGGGGATAATCCAGCAGCAGGAATGACACAGATAACTTTCTCGTCTCTCTCTTCAGTCTTCTTCTGACTACAGAACATTTTAGTTTTTTGCCTTCACTGACTTTTCCTGTAAGGAGGGAAGGAAAGAGAAGCACTGTGCTCCTATGGAAGTGCAACTGGAGGCTAATGTAAAACTGCACTTCAAAGCAGCCCAGCTCCTTCTCAGGTGGTGCTGAAGGACTGGAGTTTAGGCTTGGAAACTCTTGGCTTGTCTTTGAAGTACCACCAGCAGGAAGGTGAACAGCTGGCACTTCAGAAGAAACTGTGGGTATTTTCCTGCAGCTAAACTGTAGTACTGAGCAGTATCTGATAAAAAAATGAGCCACCATGAAGTAAAAATTTTTGGAACTCTGCATCAAGAGATGTCCCCCACCCTCCTTTTACAGTTTAGTTTCTTGATATAAAAAGAAAAAAGAATAGTAGAAGGAAAAGATGACTGGCTGAAATGGAGATTTTAGTCTTAGATCTCCATTGCTGTTAAAACACCATGTATTTTAAGAAAAAACACACTTTTTTCTGATATTATTTTTACTTACAGTCTTAAAATTAAACAAGAGCATTCTCTTTAAAGTCCCATTCAAAGTAATTCAATATAATAACAGAAAATGTGCAGATATATACACATTAAACAACACTGCTGTGCACAAAAAAAATTTCACTAAATTCTTTTTCTGTCCCATTTTGTCACACCCACACTGCTGTGACAGGAAAGTCATCCAATCTTCAGTGTCTCAGGTAGCAGGAATGGTCTTAAGTTGCTTCAGAGAAAACTGAAGGTAGGTTAATTCTAAGGTTAGTGAAGTAGTTGAATAAACTGCTTCTGAAATCCAAGAGAAATATCTGCACAGATACAGCTGTCCAGGGAAAGAGGGCCTCCTTACCTCATGCTCATGTGAAACAAAAAAATCAAGCATTACTGAAAGGAGAGATTCTATTAAGAGTTAAAAAAAGAGGTAATGAGATTTTAAGCTGATGCAGAAGTTAACTGCATAAATCCTGAAACATTCCTATCATTCACACAGCATTCAGGCTGCATAATTTAACATTGCCAATAAAAGAGAACTTCAGCTATAGGAATATATAAGTTTATGGAAATATCAAATAATCTTCAAGCTGCAATTTTGTCTTTATGCTTTAATATTCCATACTCTGTACAGTATTAATAATAACCTTATAGCATTGCAATTGTTCCCACGAAACACTGCAGGTAACATAGAATGAATATTTGTGGACATACATTTGCCATTTTAAAAACAAATATAATCCAAACTCACACCATCTGTAGAGTCTACTTTTACCTAGATTTACTTACATAATCAAAAAGGTATGCATTTAGTGCTCCTGTTTCATCAACCAGTGTAAACTTCATAATAAAAACATACTGGAGCAGTTCAATACCTAAAACTGAAGGAAAGAAAAATTGGTATTTCTCTGAGAGAATATGCAATCTTTTAATAGCAACTCTTTTAATAGGAACTGACTTTGAATATTGTCATTACAAGTATTAAACACCAAAATAGAGAGACTGTGGTGTCTGACAGCAAAATATCATTTATCTCTTGAGACCACATTGCAATTTTCCTAGAAACACCTTAATAGATGAGCCTATAAAAACACAAAGATTCTTAAGTACTTATTCCCATGCTAGTAAACAAAAAGCTAGTATTTGCTTAGATTATAGATCCCACCGTAGTAGGATCCTCCTAGTCTTGTGTTCTTTTATCCATGGAAGATTAAAGGAGAGGTGCTCTTAATTCAGTGGTAATACAAATTCCACCTGAAAACTATTTTCTGAGGAAAAACAGTTTATTTGGTATGATGTAGTAAAAGCTACCAGGCTTGTTCAGGAAAAAAAAAAAACTTTGCTGGCAGTTCTGAAAGTATTTCAGTGTAGGTAAAAGACTACAGTCACCACATCACTGGCAGCAGTAACTGTTATGCCGCAAACACAAAAAAACTGAAACAGTCAAAGTTAGTACAGCTCAGCATCAGTCTTTTCCAGGTACACTTACTTAAATTGGTAGTCATTTTATGTTCAACTGATCTGATATACTTACGGGTTTATACTTTAGCCTGAAAATACAGCTGATAGAAGAATGATACACATAACACAGTGTAACTGCCAGAAAGCATGAATTAATATTGTTTTCACTTTGAGAACTAAATGTCTGGCAGTTATATATTATAATAAAATCACTGGCAGTTATATATTACTTTACAATTATTTAATAGGATACAATTATGAAAGTTTATTTAAGAAAATCACTGTATTGCTCAAATAGTTTTCTTCTTTTAGAAAGTGTTTATCAAACATATATTGCTAGATATCCCAATTTAATATTTTAGAACATGAATTGATAAACATGCAAATATTCTTTTTCCTTAATGTGTTGTAAAGTTTTAAACTCAATTTCCATCATTGTAACATGTTGACTTCATATAGCAACACAAGGAACACATGAAGCACAGAACTCAAGTAATTGTTGTGGTATCACTCCTTTAATTTATTTCTTGTAGACTCTCTGGAAAATGAAGTTTACAGAAGAAAAAAGTCTAACTTGTATGAGTCATTAAATAAGACTGTCTTTAGTTCAGGTCAGAAAAACAGTATCTACAAAAGGAAAAGCAAGATTAAGTTCTAGGACTGCAAGTTTAAAAGTAACATCTAGAAAATTCAATTAAAAAAAATTCATGACCCCTGTATCATCATAAGCGTTACTACTTATGCCAATGGTAGAAACTAGTCAGCATATAAAATCCTTTAATTCATACTGCAATAGTTTCAAAAGTAAGTATGTTATTTTGATTGGTAAAAGGTGAATGAATTTTACAGGACCATATTCAACACAACCATAACTACATGCTTTCTGTGCAAAACTGCAACCCAGAACTGCGAGTCAAACTATTTCACATTGACCCTTCAGAACCAAGGCACAAAAGTATTTCAGGACAGTATCATGTTAGCTGACCTTGTGCAATTTCAGTTGGTTCCCATGATGGTTGCTGTTCTGCTGCAATGGAACTTAGATTCTTCATAGGCTTTGGAGTTGAACACTGCTTGCACCTAGCATTTAAAACAACATATTGAGACTAACCAAACACTGATGTATTTGTACTAGAATTATTCTGCACAGAAAAAAACCCCAAAACTCTTGATTTTCTTACACAGTGAAGTGCAAAAGTATTTATATTGCTGCTTGAAGTAACTACTTCACCAGACACACCAGCTTTGGAGCGAAACAAAAACCCTTAATGCTTTTTTTTTTGAACTATCCATGAGGAGAAATAAACCTAGAAAAGACCACGTCAGTAATTAGACAGGAATAAAACTGTACATCAAAGCTGAAGAGCTGGGGTTGTTCAGCCTTGAAAACAGAGGGTCCAGGCAGACCCTACTGTGGCCTCTCTTATATATAAAAGGGAGGAAAGTGAGAGAAGACAGAGACAAGACTCTTTTCTATAAGAAAGACAGAGACAGACTTTTAACCAGGGCCTGTAGTGAAGAACAAGGAAAAACATTTTTAAACTGAGAGAGGGTAGATGTAGATTTTGCAGAAAGAAGAAACACTTCACAAAGAAGTTGAGGCACTGGAACAGGTTGTCCAGAAACACTATGGATTCCCTGTACCTGGAAGTGTTCAAGACGAGACTGGTGTAGTGCAAGGTGTCTGTGCCCAAGGCAGGGAGTTGGATTAGCTGATCATGAGAGGTCCCTTTCAACCCAAACCATTCTATGATTCTAAGATCACTACATTACTAAACATATGCTCATATGCCACTACTTCCCAATTTGTAAAAGCAGACATTAATCTAAACTTGTAGCATGCTCTAAACCCATTACAGAGTTACAGGAGAAATGTGGCTTTGCCTATGCTGAGAATATTAACTAAGAGTTGTTAAAAAAGTCTATTTTATTACTGGTGTATTTTCACCAAGTATTATAAATTTTACACGTAACATATTAAGCAAATGCTACAAGTGGATTGAAGTATTGAACTGTTTTCAAAGTTGCTCCCATTTGCCTCAAGGAATGAAATTACAGAACAAAACTAGTTGTTCCAAATTAAGTTGCTGTGTTAGTATACTACTGTTAGAATTTGAAATAAACATCTATTATAGTTTAAAATTATATGTAAAGCATGTCAAATCAATAAAACTACTTCTGCTTAAGTGATATAGTCAAGTCACTTTTTTCCTTTAAAAAACTCAAACTCCAATAAAATAACAACTGCAAATTTTGCTTTTTATATGCAGTGTGTCTGTGTTTTATATATAAATGAATATGCACGCAAATGCATACACATAGAATTCATTCTACCAAACAGAATCTTTTCTTAGCAAAGTATATGCCACTAATAGAAACATGAATGAAACATAGCTCTGAAATGTCAGCATACTTTTGAGATTCTTTCCTAAATATCCTATAAGCAACCATCGAATACCTTATAAACCATTTTACTTTTACAGTTCAACCATTTGAAGAGTGAACGATGTCTGACGGTGAGTGGCATGTAGCAGGGGAAATATACGGATTATGAAAGTGCAAGCAGAAATACTTTGTAACAGTGAAGATCCTGTCCCAGTAGGAGTATCCATATACTACCTTTATTTAAAAAAAGCTGTAGAGAGCAATATCTGGAAAGGTCAAAACTATATATGACAGAGAGAAACAATTACCTGTATTAATTTCATGGACGGCCCTTACGTACAGTGAAACTTTACGGTTCACTTGAAACATGGGATATTTCTGCATAGAAAATTTTTGACTGCCTGGAGACCTAGCATAGTGCCCCACTGCACTGTGCTCTGCCTGAGGTGCTGAGAGAGAGGACTCAGCTTGCATGGGGGAGGTTGGTATTTCTGAGCTCAGTAGCTGTATGCTGCTGGGCATTACTGGGGGAACACACTGCTGACAGCTCCCACTGAGCAGGAACATGGCACTGCATGGCAGATCACAAATACCAGACCTAGGTGTGGTTACTGTGTTCCACAGCTTTGGAACTGTGGAATTCAGAAACCCGGTGAAGTCATCTCTACAGTGAATGACATCCACAAAGAGGTAAGGCACTTTGCAGTGCTGTGGATCATCATAAGTTACAAATGGTAACGAAAAGCTGTCCAAAATCCCTTACTGCTTCCAAAACTTAAGCTTTCCCAACACTAAGAATGAGCCGTATATTGACTGGCTGATGATTATCTTCTGTATCTCTATTTAAATATTATCTGTTATATTGTATATATCTGCATCTAAAACCCCTCAGCATACAGTTTCGAAAACAAGGTATGTTTTGACTTTAGTCAAAGTGAGACCAGAAAATGGAAGATCTGGACTAGAAGAGGTATTTCAGTACTTTGCACAGCATGTGCATTTCCATTTCTACAGCCCACTGCTCTGCCCAGGCACCACAGACAAGACTGGAACTGGAGTGCTGTGTAATTAAGGTCTTAAGATTTGCAGATCAAGAGCCAAACTGCAGTCAGTCCTTTGATACCAGGTATCAAATGATACCACATTTCATCCCCAATGTCAGTACTGTAGATCATGCAATATATTTTACATCAAAGTCTTCCCTTCAAGTACTGCAGTCTGAATTACTGAAGAAAATGCTATCTATTACAGCAACTAATGAAATATCAACAAATACTTTTAACCTACCCATAATATTTTACATTCCTTTGTAGAAGAAAAGGAGCTGAAAGATCTAATAATTCAAGATCATCTTCTGTGGATCTCACAGGAATAACACACTTAAATCTTTTTGAAAGCTTCCAGATTTCTTTCAGAGTTCCACCTATTAAAAACCAAATAACCATGGTTTCTTAAACAGTAGTCAGAAATAAACTGAACAACTTACATTTCTCAGCTGATTTCAGGGACTTCAATAGTAATTGATATCACTACTGAAAACCCAAAAAATAGCCTAATACCTTCTCACTTTTACTCAACAATAGATTTGATTAAGAAACAAAAATAGACATTTATCATAGCAGATGCCTTAATAACTTCCTCATAGCTAACACTGCAATGAAGAGGTTGTATTTAGTTAACATCACTTTCATATAATTACTCCGATGATCTTACTAGCCATTTTCTTAGAAAAAAATCAAAGCAACCAAACTGACCTTTTATATGCACATATCCATACACAGACATACTTAGTTGCTGACACTTTAATATCTGAAAATAGATTTACCGAGTTATATTGCTCAGCTGTTCTAGGAAAATGGAGAAGAAATAGATTCTTTTTTTCTTCCTTAAGAAAAGTTAGATTGAAGTCAGTTGGGAACACATCAGAAATAAAGCAGCTATCAGAAATAATCCATTATAAAAGAAAGCAGAAAACAGAAGGGGTTTTGTCATTGACCCTCACACAAAGGACCACCTGACTTACATTCATTTATTCACATCACTACTTGAGCACAATTGAAGATTTTGTTTTGAACTCTGAATGGTGCTATATGCAATTTATTATTTTTATTATATAAAAATTCCTTAATAGTACTCTTGATAAATTGCTTTGTTTAATGGTCAGTGGCTATTTCTCTTTCCTGAGAAAATCTGATAAAAACCACACCAAACCAAAAAAACTCACACTGAGAGAAGCTCTACTAATCTGAAACAACACTGACATCCAGAGGCTGACAAATTTAACTGGAAGCTTGTATTATGAGAAGCCTTTCAAAACTTTCCACATCACTACTAAAAACAGGCCTGTTTAGAAGACTTGCCAAGGTTTTAAATCAGAACTGTAAAACCAGTAAGCACAGCTAGAAGAAAAAAGACATTCAGCTGTTAATTTCAGCGTAATCAACAATAAACAACATTGGCATAGTTTTAAAATAGACTGAATCATCTTACAAGACCTTCACAGGTCTTGTCTGTGAACCTGTTTCCTGTGAACATGAACCATCTCCTGTTTGCACAAAAGCAACTTATAGTTCCATCTCAGTTCTTCTTTTCTTTGAACATGCCTTTATGATCATCACTACTTACACTGAATACAACTTCAACATATCTTTACTCTGTACATACATAGAGGGGACACAGTTCTGTAAGAATTGGTATATTTGCAATTTACCTTCTATCATAAGCAAGGTGTCTTCAGGATGTTGAAGCATTTCATCATGCTTCACAAAATGGATGGCTATTTCCCTCTGCTTCTGGTCTTGTGTAGTCCATGTTACAGATTCATACCAGGATGTACTGTGTAATTCTGGGTTTGGGGCCGTACTGGCAGAGCCACGTAAAATGGAGTCAAAGTCATCTCTATCTGGAACTTCTTGCCTAAAACAATTTCCAAATTGAGTAAGTATATTATAACAGGTTCTCCTTAGACGATCTACCCACAAGGATGACAGTACTCCAAACAAATATTAGAATACAGTCATGAGAGTTAATGTACGTACAGGAAAAACATCCTAATTGTTTTATCAGTTTAAACATTTAGAGTTATATAGTATATCATGGCTTTCCATGTTAATAAATATGCTAAGTAATATGCCAACTTACCTAGGAGCAGAGGCAGCCTAGTGGCCACATACCACACTAATGAAAATCCGTGGAAAGCCAAATCTATCAGCTTTATGTTATTTCAGTTGGGCCTTAAAAGGGCCACAAAATGCATACTGCTTCACTAGAGTGAAAAGACTGCATCAACTTACATAATTTCATATTTTAGTCTGTTTGACTTTGCATAAACTGACAGAGGAAAAAGAAAAAAAGGACAGGATCAGAATAGTTCCACGTAATTACTGCCAAGTGAAAATCTACAACTCTGCACCACGCAGTTTCTATCCTGTCCTGCTGGAATGCACCCTTTGTGTGCTTCCACTTGTCATACACAGAGAAGCAATAATGCAGGCCACCCAAATAACACACATATTATGGAATTGGTTAGGTTATAAAAGGTCTCTGAGAGCGTCCAAAGCAGGGCAATGACGATGGTGAAGGGCCTTAAGGGGAAGCCATATGAGGAGCAGCTGAGGTCACCTGGTCTGTTCAGCATGAAGGAGACCCCACTGTAGTTACAACTTCCTCTTGAGGGGAAGAGGAGTGGCAGGCATTGATCTCTTCTTTGTGGTGACCAGTGACAGGACCCACGGGAATGGCCTGAAGTTGTGTGATTTCCCTGATATTTTTGGATCCAGAAAAGATGCTTTGTCTGGAAGATGCACTTTAGTCAAAAATATTTTATCAATTCATTTAGAGACTATTACACCTCTTTGAATATCCTATTTTAAAGCTTCAATAAAGAAATACTTGAGATACTTCTATACAGCTATGATATGGAAAAAAACTGTACTGCTGCATTTGCAAATTAAGAAAACATTGTTTTGAAAGCACTCACAAGATTCTGTAAATTGAACTCATCTGATGATTTAAAAAAATCCTACTTATTATCAGTGCATTTCAAATCTTTCCACAAAATTTTATACATTTAAATTCAGCTCATCTTACACAAAAAAAATTCACTGAAAATCTAGGCATCCCAAAACATACAGAGCAATTCCTAGTTACTTGTAATGTATGAAACACTTACAAAGAGTTGCATTTGGAACAATGAAGTTTAACAGACTGATGGAGCTTTTGGGGTTTATAAGTTCTCAGCTTTGCTCTAATGCGATACTGTTGAGGTGCTGTGCTGTTTGTTATGGTTTTCAGTTCTGTGTTACTCAAATCCTGATGATCTGTTAATACTGCAAAACAATACACAGAGAGATGAAAAAGCACCATGCATACTATTAATCAATGAAATATTTGTAATACTGGAAATAGCAGTCACAGTTATGCATTTTTCCTTAATTTCCAGCTTTTCTTGCCTTTCCAGCTGCAGCCTTAATTTTATCAACACAATTTGTTATTACAGTTAGTCAGATAAATCACATTAGGCTGAGGGAGTAGGGTGTACAGGGTACAGAAACACAACATGTAGAAAAACCAAATGAAAGAAGAATATACAAATATGATCTATTCTTTTAAAATAAACCAAATACAACACACGTGGAATTTATACTCTCAGAATAGCTCTTCCTATAACCTTATAATAACCTTTATATATAACCATATATGGATAACCATTTAACTATAACCATATATCCTATAATAAACTTTAAGGTAATGTTTTAAAACTACTTTTGTTCTCTAGCAAAATTAAAATTCACCTTAAGGTCAAAATGTTACCTACCTGTAACAGATAGCTGCTGACATCTCTGTAAGTGCAATTCAAGATCTATAATCAAGAAGAATTTCATAATTATTTTCCGCCATTCTTTTCTTTTTTATCATGCAGACACATAGAAACAGGTAGGTAGATAAAGAGGTAGATACACACACAAAACCAAAAGCTGAACAAATGAAAATGAAAATCCCAATAATGTATGAAAACAATACAACAACAAACCCAAAAAAAAGTAGCAAAAGTAAGCTGGAGACACACACTGAATATCAAGAGTTAATATAATAGAGGGGAAGTTAGCATATACATTAAATAGGAATATTTATTAAAGTGAACACTTTTCAGAAGTATACTGTGAATGATTTGCTGACATAAATTGTATGCATCCCCTGTAATCTTTCTGGACATTAACATAAATACATTATTCTAATACCAATACAGACTGCCTGGTCCCTTTAAACAACCTCTACTACACACAGAGTGCAGCAAATAAGTGCAAAATTTTTCAGGTATGGACTGGACATGAAGCATTTATTTATGCTTGACTTCTGCATCCTTTTAGAAATGCCTTATGTTTCTATGTTAATAATGGCTGAGTAACACAGATTTTTTAAAAGCTAGAAGCAAATATACAGACTACGTCCAACCAGCTTTAGAGTTTAATTCCCTTTTAGTTATTCTTATCCTGGGCTAAAAGTACCATTCAGAAAATAATATGGGGTCTGTAGAAGTGTATATAAGATATCACTGTTCTGTGGAAGTGCACCTTACATACACCTCACACAACTTTTCATCCAATGGCTTAAGAAGGGCTCCTCAACAGGCAGCTGTTTAGTAGCATTTTCAGTGCCTGTCCCTGCAGAATCCCCCTTTAGAGGGAGCAACTTGCATAATTCTGCTTTGTGATCTAATACAGTATGATTGAGAACACCATCTGTGTTTAAGAATTTATTCACTAACTCCTATGAAAGTATCTTTCCATGTAATATGAAATGCTTGTGCTGGAAGACAGAAAGAGTAATGTAAATTTACAGTCTAATAAACTGAAGGAATTCTCTAAGGCTTTGAATGTGAAAGTAGCATTACACACACAGAAAAAGCAGTAACTGTGACCTTATCTCAACCATATATAAATAAGAAGAAAGTGCACATCAGCTTTCAGTTGCTCTTACCTGTAACATTGCCAAAAGTGCTATCCATGTCCATTGAACACATGCTTTCCATATCCTGACTGTCTGTCAGTTCCACAGATTCTAAAAATCTAAAGATAAATGGCTAAATATTTTATAAACTAGAGAAATTTTTTTATATATTGTCATTCACATACACACATATAAATATATATGGGACTACACAGACACTTACAAGAAACATATTTATTGTCAATACACAGGTATAGTGTTCAGACATAAATATTCCAGCAGAGACATAAAAATCAACCGAGCCAGAAGTTTCAGAAGGTTATATTAATGATGCAGATGAGACACTTTCCAAATCACTTCTGGAACATTAAACACAAAAGAGTGCCAAAAGAAGTATGTACTTCTGCAAACATAATTCCTGATAATGGAATATGGACTTTGGTTACTTAGCCTTTCCTAAGGAAGAAAAAAAGTTTATAACTTTCGGAAGAAGTGGCAGATCACTCAGGAGGATTACACGGATATTACACAGGCAGAAAATTAGAAGTGCAAAATCTGACTAGAACTTAATATGACTACTGCTGTATGAGAACAAAAATAGCTTCTTCAAATGTATCACCCACTAAAGGAGGGCTACGGAAAATCTCCATCCTTTAATGGATGTTGCGGGAAACAACAAGCGACAAAGGATGAGGAAAAGGCCAATGTACTTCATGCCTTCTTTACTTCCATTGTAATAGTAAGAACAATTATTCTTGGAGCATCCAGACTCCTGACCTGAGAGAAGGATGGGGAGCAAAATGAAACCTCCATAACCTAAGAGGAAATAGTTACTGACCTGCTACACCACTTAAACACACACATATGTTTAATGGGTGGCTGGGATCTACCCACAGATACTGAGGGGGATGGAAGAAGTGCTCAAAAATCCACTTTCTATCATTTATCAGCAGTCCTGGGTAAGCAAGGAGGTTTCAGTAGATTGAAAATTAAAGCAGATGGTTATCTACAAGAAGGGTCAGAGGGAGGATCCAGGGAACTACGGGCCTGTAGTTCTACAATAGGAACTACTGAGCCCGAGCTCAGTGCTGGAGGTCATGGAGCAGATCACTCTCTGTATGTTGTCATCATGTAGCACATGAAGGATGCCCAGGGGATCAGACACAGCCAGCATGGGTTTATGAGACATGTCCTGCTTGACCAACCTCATTGCCTCTTATGACAAATTGACCTGCTTAGTGGATGAGGAAACAGCTGTGGATGTAGTTTACCCGGACCTTAGTAAAGCCTTTGACAGTGTTTCCCATAGCATTCTCACAGAGCAACTGGGTGTCATAGCTGGGATGGGTGCATATTTGCTGGGTAAAAAACTGGCTAGGCCCAGAAAGTAGTGGTGAATGAAGTTACCTCCAGCTGGTGGCCACTCACAAATGGTGCTCCCCAGGGGTCAGTACAGGGGCCTGTTTAGTATCTCTACCAATGACAAGGTGACTGAGGGCATGGCACCCTCAGTCAGTTTACAGATGATCCCAAGCTGAGCAGGAGTGTTGATCTGTTGGAGTGCAGGAAGGCTCAGCAGAGGACTCTGGACAGGCTGGACTGATGGCCAAGGCCAAGTGCATGAGGTTCAACAAGGTGAACTGCACTTGGGTCACAACAAGTCCATGCAGTGCTACAGGCTGCGGCAGAGTGGCTGGAAAGAGGTGCAGCAGAAAAGGACCTGGTGAAGGAGCTAGAGCAGAAGTCCTGTGAGGAGCAGCTGAGGGAGCTGGGATGCTTTAGCTTGGAGGTGAGGAAGGTCAGGGGGGACCTTATCACTTATGTCTACAATAAGAGCGTGACAGGAGGTTGTATTGAGGTGGGGTCAGCCTCTTCTCCCACTCAACAAGTGACAGAAGGAGAGGAAATGGCTTCAAGTTGTGCCTGGGGAGGTTTACATCAGGTATTAAGAAAAATTTCTTCATGGAAAGGGTTGACAAGAACTGAAAAAAGCAGCTCAGGAAAAATGGTGGAGTCATTGTCCCTGGAGGTATTTTAAAATCACGTATATGTAGCACTTAGAGACATGGTTTAGTGGGGGACTTACCTATCCCTCCAAATATGGTCATCTTAGTGGTGCTAAAGACATATTCTGTTCTCAAGCTTCTGATTCTTAGATACATTTACAATTCTAAACTCTATAGCTGTTACATTAGCCTAGAATTTTGAAGAGTGACCTAGAGAAAAGGATATATCTACACATACATAGTACTTACGCTTTTAGTTCCTTAACATCTGGGTTACTTTCTGGCAAGACTCCTATTCCTCGACCATAACAAGTGCCACCATGAAGATGAAATTCTATATGAGAGACATCTTCATTGTCAGCACTTGCTTGTTTCGTATGAATACTGTAAATTCTCAGAAAACATCCAATCTGAAAGGAAAAAAAAACCAACCACTTTGATAACACAAAGTTAGTTACTTACGTGGAAGATTCTAGTGCTCATGAAGCCTCATCCCTGTTTTAACTGAACACAGAACGGCTGAAGCTGGCAGGGACCTCTGGCGATTACCTCGTTCTTGTGCCCAAAGCAGAGTCAACTAGAGCAGACTTCTTAGGACTGTTTCCAGATGGGTTTTAAGTATTTTCAGGTACGAAAACTGTAAAACCTCTCTGTGTGATCTGTTTATTTTGCTTTATCAGAAAACATTACTGGCAGCAAAGGCTGATTCAGAACCAGAATAAGCCTTCTTGGTAAATCTAATTCTCAAACACACTTCAGAAGACAGATCAAACACTCCTTTCACAAGGGCACAATCTGCCTTCTATATTCCCAACACAGCCCCACAGAGACTGACATCCTGTGATTTGGTTTAGGAATGATCACATTCAGCAATTGATCTGCTCATCATCGTGCATGGCTTACTATGTTTACATGTATACGTACATACCTGCTTACTCAGATTTCTCCATCGTATCTTACTCTTACACATTACAGATAACATTTTTTAGCACCAGAACAAAAGACAACATGCATTAGAAACGGAAAGATTTTGGCACTTCTCCTATCTTTGTTAGATCTCCTCAGGTACATGGAGAATATGCTTCCTGTTTTGCTTAGAATGATTTTGTGTTTTCTGAAACAGTTTTGTCAAGTTACACAAACAGACTTATGCTAACTTATGCAAGCACCTATTAAAAATGAAGTTATGACGTGGTGGACACTGCACACATTTTATAACTTTGCTTTTATTTCAAAATATTACTCCCATTATCCCCCAAAGGAAGCCCACACACCCAACCAAATAACCAAAACCAAGCCAAATGTTCTAAAGGCACTTAACATGGTCTCAATTACACAGTTACCAAATATTTTTTTTAATTTATAATATGAGATCTAGATAATAGTTGACAAGCTACATACACTCAACAACCTGGTTTTATATTAATTCTAAACATCTTTTAAATAGCCTGATAGGAATGAGAAATTAATTTAAATTTACTTCAATTAAAATTAGTATTACAGCAGTTCATTTATTAAGTAGTATTTCAGCCTCAACTTTAACCAGTGGAAACTGAAAAAATATTCCTATTAGATTGGATTGGTCATGTCACAGTACAACACTTTTAAACACATGTATATATGCATAAAAGCAGATGGAGCAGCAACCTGTGCCTAGAATCCTCCTCTGTATCAAGGAACAAACTATGACTACATAATGCTGGTATCAAACTGCTCTTTTAAACAATAATCACACATGAAAAAGGCAGCATATTTTCCAATTGAGGCAGCAGGAACATAATGGTGCACTTCAGTCCGCACCTATTTTGCTTCTGGCACGGAGCTCTTACCAGACTTTTAATTGATCTGCACTGTTAGTAGGCTGTTCATTTTGTTCATTCAAAGCACCACCAGGACAGCTTGTGCATTTAGATGGCAGTTAAGAGGCTTATCCTAAGACATTTTGTTTTTTTCCTTTCCAGATGTTGATTTTACTTAATTATGAATTTCAAAAAAAACAAAGGACACTCATATCATAAGACTAATTACTATGAAAAATGCTTTTGGAGAAATTTTTTTAGAAGTTCTTACCTAAGCTCTGCTTAGGGAATAACCATACGTAAATAAAACTGTCATCAAGAGTAATATGCATATTAAGAGAAAAAAGTTTAATTGACAAATTTCTTTGTTTTATAAAAAATAGTATATAAAAAATAAGTATTTTCTTTAGTATGAACACAAAAAATTAAGTATCAGAGAGAGAAGAGCTCAGAAGCCAAGAATACATTTATTAGATCCTTTTCTGAAAATTTTATTATTTTATGTATTTTAATATCACTTTGAACTACAAAAAAGAGATGCATAATAATCAGCATTGCCAAATACCAAAAAAGGTCTGTAAGGTTCTGAATGTCAGCCCAGAGACGCCTGTGTGGACAGAATGCTGTTTCTGTGGATTCCTTTGGGAGGCAGCCTTGCTTACTGTAACAGCAGAGAGCAAATGTGTTTGCTGTTAAAAATGTTACTGTATTAGAATGTTCTGTATTGTTTACAGAATGCCAGCAGACTACACTCTTTATATACCTTACTCGGAAGAAATTGTAATCTACATTAAACACCATGATTTACAGAGCCATCACTAAAATCTAGTACAAACCCAGCTTATTACTTGACTTTACAGCAGTTCTGTTTATGACCTACCTCGTTTAGAGGAAGTTCATTTAAAGGTGAAATTAAAGTGAGTAAAAACATTTCTTGCAGTAATATAAAATATACCAATACCCTATTTTCAGTCTAATTAAAATATGACTATTTAAAGAACACACATTAAGGCTAAAGAGAATTGAAATGCATAAGTCATATATGCAGTTCCCTGTAACTAGTTAACTAGAACAACTTTTCAGCATAGGAAATTCTCATAATTATTTCAATACATATTGGGTTGTGTTCATAATCACACTGGAATTCAGTGAATTCACAACAGCATGTGTCATTGCAGGTAAATATTCATGTTTGTCCAAAAAGGCACACAAGAAGCTGCCTTTATCTACAGGAATCACCCAACAAATTCACCTGCACTCAATTTTGCCTATATTTATGGTTGATTATATTCAGTGAGATTTGTCATCATTTTTATTGCAGCAACAGTCCAATTTTACTGAGTAAATAGCACACAACTTTCTGCAAACGAGACATTTAGGCACCATTTTTGGGCAGTAAGAAATAACAAATCCATTTAAGTTTGAAGGACTCAAGAGTGGTGTCTTTTGGGTTTTTTTCCTTTTCAATGAGTAAAAAGACAGAAGTGGGGAGAATACAACTCACAGGTTGAAAGAATGCTACCTAGGTCTGAAAAATATGAAGCTAGACATTGTATCCATGTAGCAACTCATTTGAATTGTGTGTTGAAAATGTGACTCTGCCACCACTAGGAAAACAAACTTCTTAGTTTAGTCAAACTACCATCATGAAAAACATGACGTGATAGTCATGTCATAGGAGAAACAGCTGAAAATAGACAAATTCTACACCTGAAGATATATAAGACAAAGAAAATACTGTGAAACTACGGACTAGGACACGTATGTATGCTCAAGGTTACTTGTTTTAATTGCATTATCCAAAAAATGCATGGCAACACAGAATTGATGGTATCAAGCCAGAAGGGGAATGCACTGGATCATATATTCAGTGAAAACCAGAATCAGGAAACCTCTGACCAACTGTGGGCAGCTGGACCCCTACTGTGCTGACCACTGACACTCATTCATCTTGATACTTACCACCCAAGCAAAATGCCCCAGATGGAGAAACCCATGTCACAGACCTATTCCCAAACTTCACGGTGAAGTCAGTGAACCCTGAGAAGTGCTGGAAAACTGGCATAAGGTTAAACAATGTGGAGCAACCATATTCCAGACAGCTGTAGGCTGGGGTTCCTACAGCAATAAGAAAGCCTCATCCACTCCAGGTACATTGCCAGAGGATAAGGGAAATTCAAGCACAAGTGGTAAACACCATTTTCTTTGCTTAGTTGTAGGTCTTGCCCTGTCCTTATGGCCCAGGCAATAATCTGCTTCAAAGATGAGATTTCCGAAAATTCTCTTTGTGCTCTGTTATGGCACCAAATGCTGAAAAGCCACAGCCCTGCCCCTCAGGAAAGGGAGGCCAGTAAATATAGGGGAAAAAATTCTACTTACAGTATCACCTGCAACATACCTTCAACATACCTTTAACTAAGGTTCTCTCCATTGAAAATTTAAAGTATTAGTTGTCTTAGAAAATGAGATAAAGTGCTCGTATCTTCAGCATTCTCTGGACAGACAATATAAACAAGGAGTTTTTAACAAACTCTTGCAGCAATATCCCTGGCACTGTGCTCCATGATTTGCCAAAAATTCCCTGTAATATATTACCCACTTTCTCTGGCGTGTGGTACTTAGAGATTCCTTGTCTGAACATGCACCTACAGATACAATTTTAAAACAAGAACATGTATTTCAGTTTGGTTTTTTTTAATCTGGCCTTCTTGTTATCAAGGTTGTGTAAAACAGATTGCTCCTACATAAAACATCATTTCCAAGCTGCAACTGTTATTGTAAATGGTACACTAGAGGCGAGAGTGTAACCTAACAATTTTGTAACAATTTACATTGAAAAAGGCCACTTTAAGCTAATGTTAAGTGTAGAAGACAAGACTGAAAAACAGAGCACTTTTTACTGTTTCTGAAACCATAAACTGTTTCTGAAAGCATAAATTAGCAAAATACCTAATCAGACTTGGGAAGGCACATGTGGATCCACTAAACACTTGCCAGTTCTGTACTGCTACAGAAATTAATTTTTAAAAATAGCTTTGTGTAACAAGATCCTGAACTCAATAAAGTATCATACATATTTTGATTATGCTTTTTTATGATATGACATGATTTCCACTAGTATTTAAAAGCCTTTAATAAAATACTCCATTTTAGGGAGAATTTCCCACAAATTTTATAATATATATATATGTGTGTATATACATTTTTATACATATATATATGTATAAAAATTATTCTCTGAAATACAATTAATTCTACATGTTACAATCTACAATTAATAAATATTTCTGAAATTTAATTGTCAGCATATCAGCTCTTTTTCTTTGATAACTCCACTAAGACAAGCAACTAAAATGTTGTGTACAAGAATTATCTAATTTGAAACTACTGCAACTTTGGACATAGCCAGAAAGAGAAAAACACCCACAAGAAGTCAAAGGGGGGTTTCTTAACAATTTCTTTTGAAATGATTAAATCAATCTTCTACTATACAGTGCAGTATCCAGCAAAGGTAAAAATGCTTCAGAAATGCAAAAGAGCAAGTGGATAGCAAACAAAAAATTGAGAGAATTAAGCTATCCCATGTATCATATACTCAGTATGTGATTCAACTTCTGAATATAAATGGGGAAGAATAATAAAGGAAGAATTATCTGCTACTCAAGAAAATATGTTTTATTAATATAAAATACTTTTTTCCTTCATATTCAAAACATACCATTTCAGTAGAACACCAGTTTTTTACACCAGTTAGCAAGAGAAAAGTTCTATAAGAGAACTTGTAAGAAATGAAATACTGCTGTCAGTTTTGTTATGAATTCTTACAAAAAAATTTTGCACTTACTTTGCTATCTGTAATTTACTTATGAATGGGTGTTAATGTATCAAAATAATTTCATATCTGCTGATAGACCCAGCATAAAAAAAAAGGCTATCGCTTCTCTTTATTTTCTAAGTAAGAGTTTTCTTAAAAACAATCTTGGGTATAGAGGGCAAGGCATGAAATGAAAGATGCATTCTTTGCCAAGTTCCTGTATTCTGAAGCAAGATGGCAG
The DNA here is from genome assembly GCF_971803275.1 of Cyanistes caeruleus. Lineage (NCBI taxonomy): Eukaryota > Metazoa > Chordata > Aves > Passeriformes > Paridae > Cyanistes > Cyanistes caeruleus. The sequence continues at coordinate 21,093,117 of NC_141704.1, read as the reverse complement.
TATTGCTGAAGATCTAATGTTTAATTTTGTTGTTGTTTTCTCCATCTAGGCACAATCAACATTACTGACCTACTAAATGGAGATTGCACTGCAAACTGCAGAAACTTATAGAACAGAAAATCTTCTATTGACTTTGGAATTAAGGGTGTTTAACAGGACTACAGGTTTAACACTGCATCGTATAATTTAAAAATAATTCTAAAGCATACAATACATTTTCTGAGTGCATTATTTTCATTGTCTGGAAAGTGCTTAATTGGAAGAATATTTTCACGGCAATTTTAGGGTAATGAGCCTGTTTAACACATGTTGAAGTTCTGCTTTCAAATAAAAGGTATGGGAAATACAGCAAAGATAAAGAGGCACATTAAACTAATTACAGCAGAACTGAACTGATGCATTCTCTGAAGCAACTTTTAAGCAGAAAACAGGCCACAAAAAGAGCGAGAAATACCAAACTGTGCGTTACCTTAAGTGATTCTGCCAGGTGTACATGGTTATCATAGACTAGAATGTCCACTGTTAGATCTCTCAGCTGATGAAGAAGAACTTTTTCCCCTTCCAGGTCTTTTGCTTCCACAGGCACCTTCCATGTGGGGTAGGGACATTTTGTGCCATCCCAAACCTGCATGTAAATACATGTAAATGAACAATTTCAATGTGCTCAGAATACTTTAGAGTTAGACTTAAACAACTTATATTTTTATTATTTTGATTAAAAATTATTAAAAATAAGAGATCTTAGTTGTAGTCTCAGTCTAAAAGCCATTAAAATACTTGAATTAGACCTTAAGGGATTTTTAATTTATTACTCCTTACAGAGCATAAAATCACCTCAACAGAGAATATAACCAACTGCTAAGACCTGGCATTTTTTAATATTTAAATAAAAATAACAGCTCTAGCTAAACCTCAGCTGTCTATCATCAGCACAGAATGACAAAATATTCTGAGCTGGAAAGGACTCACAAAGATCATCAAGTCTAACTCTTAAGTGAATGCTCCACATGGGGACTGAACCCTCAGCCTTGTGCTCTCGGAACCATGGTCTGAGCAGCTGAAACAATCTTAGGGTCAGCTGTTACAACTATCAGAATTCATCATATGCAGAACTGTCTGCACTTAATATTTTAATCCTGCTGTAGGGTTTTTTTAACCAGTCCACTACGTGAAAACTGAGTACACAGCATTTACTGACCTATTACTGATGATCTCCTATATCGGTATACACTGCTAGTTACCCAGAACATATTAGAAAAACATCAGTACTTAACTGTATTTATTAACAATAATTCTAAAACTTGTTTGCATAAAGCTGATACTTGATACACTCCAAGTACTGAAATATCAGTAGTTATATTTTAGCTATCAAAGTGTTGTGAAAACGTAAGCTTACTGACAGGCTTAACACCTTGAAACAAAATCTCACTTCTTAACCTAAACATCCTGTAAAACCCTAGTTTCCTGAGTTTCTGAAAATATACTCTTCTCAAAGACACAAAAATAATGATTTCATATACTGGCATAGTAGAACAAAAATCTAGAAGCAGTTGGACTATATTTCTGAAATTCTGCTCTTCATAGGATTTCATACATGTATGTTCAACAGAAGAACCTATTTTCCAATTTTCAGATAGTTTGTGATATCAAGGTGCTTTGTCCCACGAGTTAGGCACTGCAAGAGGGCAAGAAAAAAAGACACTAAAGCCTAAAGGATTTCTTCCCCTTATGCTTAACTGTTTTGGATCAACAGACCCACAGGAAAAGATCTAAGAATCAGCAAAGCTATGTATAAATGCACTAAGAATAACTCATGGAATATGCATCCAAAATCAAAAGATAAAAGGGAAAACTGTTCATAGTGAAAATGACCCATGACATCAAATTATGTTGCCAAATGAGAGTAAATTCTGAAGGACCCAGATAATGAGGTGGTGTATGCTGCCATAGATTTAAAAAAGCCTGTTATCTTCTGATCCTGTACCATGAAATACTTAAAACCACCTTTGAAAGAAAGGTTGTCTATTGCTTGAATTATCACATCTTTTACAGAACTCAGCTTGAAAACAGATTTAGTGCATACATATTACAAATTTAGTCACTCTGACGAAGTAAAGAATCTTATGTTTGTGAAGTTTTCCATTATTTTTCAACTGGCTTTACTTGAGACACTTTGGTAATTATACACTGGAGAGATGATCTGACAAATGGATTAAAATAACCTGCATGCTCCCTGATCAGAAGAAAAGGATGGTGACTTAGTTTTAAAATGTCCTCTGGTGAAGAGGAACTAACAGGGTTGGCACCAGGGCACCTTTTAGAAGAATTTATAAGCTAGTGGTTTCGGGATTTTTCTTGCACAAATATAAAAACAGATAAAGCTCTCTACCTCAGGAGCTTGGCAGCTCTACTTTCCACAAAACATGAAAACATCCCAGTTTCAAAAGGTGCTGGTTTCAAAAACGAATACTGGAATAAAATCCAAAACTGGTTTAATTAATTTTGAAAAAAAACCAAAAAATGGTTCTATTACTAGTCATGAACAGACTGGAGCTAAAGAAAAGTTAGTGGTAACATTTTACCACCATGGTAGGAAAACACTGAAATGGGAGAGACAAAATACCAGTTTCTGTCTTCAGCAGAATATGCTCATCATACAACTTACCTTAATGTACACAATTTAACTGACAGAAAGGAAGAAAAGAGTAATAATAAAACTCTTATAAAAGGCATTAATGACAGAATAATTTCTACAGTGTATTCTTTAGTCTTCACCAATCTGAATAACAAAATTCTCATAAAATGGTAAACAGTAACAGGTCAGTGATTATGCCTTGTCCAACTCTACGGCCTTGCAAATAGGAACTAATTTATCAAGTGTAATTTAAGTTACAGTTGTGCTACAGGTGATGCACAAAATTGCTGAAATTAATTTCAGTTGTCTTTGAAGCACTCTCCACTAGGTACATGAGATAAATGCTTAAAATAATCATGATTTTTTTAATAGTACAATCAACCATTATTTTACCTGATATACTTGGAATAAAATAAATGCAAATTATAATTATAAAATGCATAACAAAATTATACAATAAAACACTATTTAATGAGCACTCAATTTGAGCTGGTATTGAATTGGTTGTTTTGTTTGATTTTTTTTTATTTAGCAAATCAAGAAAATAATCAGAGATCTGTCTACAAGTTTTTAGAAACGTTTCTTTTCTATCACAACCAGTATTTGATATCAGAATGGATTTTACCACTGTTGAAAAATGGAGGAAATTGGCAATAGAATATTAATGTAGCTTCTCCAATGTATTCTAATACATATTTAAGTATTTAATATTTTATGCTAAAAACTTGATGTACCATTATTTGACCTCAAGCTTTTACCTTCATATCCTAAGATTTCCCAAATTAATCACCTTTACTACACAAAAGTGACAAAATCGACTTCAGGTGTTACAACACAGGAAAGTGTGTAAAAAAAATATTAATTTAAGAATTAAATTGACTTGTCTCCATCCTTGCAGAAGGTCCCTCAATGCTGAAGATACACTTATTGATGAACAACTTAATTACAGTCCACAAAGTAATGAAAATTTACTGGGTCTCATTTGACATCTCTTTCAAAAGGCATAATTAAATGGAAATATTTGTAGCAGTTGCAGAATATGTTACAGCATGCACTTAAGGTTCTTTCTGTGTAGCAATGCATTGCTCTGTATGAGAAAAATCTTTGCTGCTTCAATGAAGGTATAACGCCAAGTGCTATTTCTAAAAATATTCTAACAATACAGTTTAACACAGTAGAACCAATATATTATTTTATGAAGTCATAAAGTGGAAAATAACAGCTTGTAATTACTCATGTTTTAACAGCCAAGTAAAAAATAAATACAGAGGAATTCTGGAAGAGCACCAGACTGATACATTGGAACTACAACTAGGAATATTATGGAGACCTCCTTTCTATTTAGCTAATGTGAAGGATCACCTTTAGAATCTGCTCTCTTGTTCCATGGCACTTTGCATTTTGTACTTTCAGTGCGCATTGATGCCCAAAGCGCTCATGTATAACTAAAAGAAGCTACCTGAAATCCATCATGATAGCATAATCCATTCATTCTTTTTTAGGCAGTGCTATTTACTGCACTAATCATATCCAGCAAACCTAGAAAAACAAGCAGTAAATGCTGCTAACTAGAAAACAAGTTTAACAAGTTTAAACAAGTTTTATCTACAAATCTTCATGAAATTTTGATCTATATAATGCCATCTTAATAAACCTCTCTAAAAAACCAAACAAGGTGATCAAAGACAACTGGGCTTTCTATTTTGTTTTCATAGAATCAAAATAGCAAAAGATCACAGATTTGCTTACACTAAAAATATTTATCTACATAATATTATTTCAATTAATACGTATGTTTTATTAAAAAATATATCACAATGTCTTAATAAACCTAACAAATTATTTTTAAAAAGGAAGTCTACCTTTAGAAGAAAAGAAGATCCATCCACTTTTGCTTTTCCTACCAGCTGGCACGTAAGATCAAAGAACAGCATTGGCTCAACACCAGACAATTTTGTTGCTGGTCCAGAGATGGAAATATTACTGGCTGCCCAAATACGTAATTCTTCTATTGTTTTCTGTTCTTCATCCAGGAAAGTGTAGTCTCTGCTAGAAGCTCGAGGAACTACTGGAGCTCCTACAGTTCCATCAAATGTTAAGGATGCAAATCCCCCACTGGTAATTCCCTGCATCTGTCCATTGTATTCCCTGATCTGTAATAAAACATGAATGAGAAAAAAACCAGTTTTCACTGCATGGAAAAACGAATATATTTCTGCTTTATCATGTGCATGGAAAATGGACCATTGATCACCTCTGTTCCTGGTTCTATTGGGAGAACAGAGTCAAAATAAAAACAAAACAAAAAGGTAAAATTAATATTAATAAGAAAACAAAATGTATAAGCAGAAATATAACCTTACACAAGAAATTTCTGAAGAGGCAGACAAATAACTACCTGTAACATTTATACCTACACCGTCTTTGCAGAGTATTTTATTTGCACACATCAAAGTATTTGTGTGGGGAACAGATAAGGATTACCCTTATAAAAGGGGAAACTAAAGCACTAGAGAAATTAATTGTTAAGGGTCACACAGCAGAGTAATGGCAAAATTATTCTGGATTCCTGATTTTGGCCCCTCACCAATAGCCCTGCTTCCCAACACTATGGAACTGAAAAAAAATGTATCAGCTCAAGAAGGTATTTTTTTTTCTATAAAGCAAATAGTGATGAGCTTTCATTCCTTGAATTACGAATACAGCTATCACAGTTATTCAGTGTCTACTGCCCTGCTTGTGGCAGGTCTCCTAAATCCTGCTAACTTAGCTGTGCATCTGCTGCCATATGAAACACAGTATTTAAAGTCTGAAGCATTCCTTCAAGGGTCCAGTCTAGTCTTACTGCTCCCTGCAATTATAGATTTATCTATATCAAAGCACTGCATGACTCATTATTCTGAAATCTGAAACAGTCTTTTTTGACCCATTCCTTTTTAATTAATGTCGGGTTACCAAGTAAGCAGTAACACGCATGAATACAGCAACCGTGAGACAGTCTAGGATGAGCTTCCCAGGGCTCAGTTTTCAAATGGTTGAAAATCCCACTGATTTGAAATGCAGAACATGCAATATGCATCAGAAGTCCTAAACAGCAAAACACTGCCAATGATTTAGGCCTGTATTTTATAAACATAGTGAAATTTTAAAAGCACACAAATCAGGCATTCATTGACCTTGGAAATTCATAAGCAAAGCAGTTCAATCTTGGTGACAGAACTCCTTTAATCCCTGGTACTCTGACATAATGCATAAATGCATTAAGGGTCATCTCTAAGATAAACTTTGATTTACTTAAGCAGTCTTCAGACTTGACCAATGGAGCACATCAATTCAGGATGTAGTTCTTCCTCAGTGAACCACTGAAAAGCTTCAGTCTTTTAACCTTTATGTTTAAATATTGAAAATACAAGAAAAGCCAAAGGACAAATAAGGAAAATGCATGGTTTCATAATCATTTTGCCCCCCATTATCAATGATCTGGAAAAAACATGTTCCCCTGTAAGATGTTATCTAATTTAAGCACACAGATTTACTTTAGTTGCTATCAATTGAATGAAACTTGATGAAAACTCTCATCACCTTTACCTCTTCATCCTGTATCAAAATATACTTCAAGAGTATTTTTTGTATCTTGTCTGAAATGTCAAATGCTTCTTGAAGTGTTTTAATTTCTAATTTACCTATTATTTATTTTTTCACTAGTTCTTTTAAATCATCATAAAAATATCTTGATTTCTTTCTTAGTAAAAATTGTGTCCTAGTCTCCTATGAATGCTCTAGGCCTTCCACGAAACCAGAAAGAAAGTACTATGTCTCCCTGGGCTACCACCCAGGGAGACAACTTCCACCTTAAGTTATTCTCCTCTCTTCCCAAATCCTTCATGTCATGCTTTGAGCATTCAGGAGGCTGACATACTGCACTTCTGACATCTCTCAGTACCCTCATTTAGTGAATTTTAAATCAGCCTTAATGTTGGAAAAGGCAATTATAAAATAAAATAAAAAAAAAGAAATATGTAACACGGTAAATCTCAACTGTCATGATGAGAAAATTACCAGTGATCTTTAACAAAACCAGATGTCCTCACTCACAGGCAGGTGGAGAAGCCACTGAGTCCTTTCAAATGTAAACAGAATTCGACAATATTAGTGAGCAACAGAAGAAACAGGAATAGAAAATGTAGAATAGGTTACAGAAAGAAGTAGTTCACAGCTGGAAAATTACTTATGTTGGACCCATGGAACAGACGGTGGTTAACAGAAATTCTCTGGGCCTGTCCTTTAAAAACAAATCATTGCTAAAGTGATGAGGGATCACTGGAGTGTAAAATGAACAAAAATCTATGGACAAATGTTGTTTCATTATGGCACTCTTAAGTAGATATCAGATTAAGTTAAGCATTGATCCTGTAAACATGTTGTATCTTCCAAACATTTTTGAATTTGAATTAAATTTACAAAAGAGTCAATCTGGGACTTTTACATATGACAACAATTCCCCTTCAGTAAATTTTGTGTAATTTCTAGAGGAGATGGATATATCTTTCAAAAAATTGGTGGGGGAAGGTGAATCAGGGGGTTAACAGGGAAGCAGGGCAGACAGGTATCACTTTTAAAATTCCATTAAACTTTTAAATAATTTCAACAGTTAATGGTTGCTGAATAAAAATATCCTCTGGGACAACAATGGAGCAGATAAAATACATTTGGCTTGTTCTAAACAGGTAAATTCCAGTACATATTGCAGGAATCTCTGGCATAGTTTTTGTAAACTAAAGAACAATAGGTGAAATGTCACCTTAACAAACTGCATGGTCAATAAACTCCACTGATTTCTATGCAGTACAACACTATCCTGAATATGGTTATTGAAAAGAAGCAAATCTTGAAATATTTATAAATAGATTTACAGCAAAGTAAAATACATCCTTTTTTCTTTTTTTTTTTTTTTAACTGAAGATGGTGTTATTCATCTCACTAAATGGAAAAGTGTGATAGTAAGTAGTGTATAAAGCTGGAATAATAGCATCTCCAAGGTAGTTTTCCATCAAAACTGATTGTTAAATTATAGAAGCAAAGGACTATTATGAAACCACTGCAGTCACAGATCATCTTAGAGTATCAAAAAATGCCTAGGGAAACAAAATATACCAAGCTAACGTACATGTTTTTATACTAAGAAGAAAGACTTTATTTTTTTTATTATTGTCACTGATGATATCTGTATGAAGGAAAGTATCCTGGCAGAAAAAAAACCCCATTAGAATGCATCTGGTAGATTTCATTATATTTTATAAATATTCTCCCATCTTAAGTAAATAGTCTAAACAAATTTGGATAATACAGGATGCTGATTATATTTTCTTATATTTTAATAATGTAATCCTGGTTTACCTGTACCTCCAGCTGTATGAACAGAGAGCTACTAATGAAATAGAGAAGTCATTTGAAGTATAAATTAAACCGTTCTGAATATGTTTAAGTATCACAAGAAGAACTATCAAAACTGTCTGCAGGCACCTTCTGAAAGAAAATTAACAATGATAGTTACATGGAAGTAAAATGATTTTTTGAAGACATGATGAACACATCTCGATATTAGGACCATAAATTATAGCTTATCCTCTAGCATTCTTGAATTGCTGCCTGTAAAATAAGATTGTCAGAAACATCTGTAGCAATGGAAACACAAATTAAAGAAGAAAATGAGCAATACACTGTATTTTGTTAACCAATTCAATTCACCTGAAGATATAAGTATTTTGTGGAAAAATTTGTATGCAAAAAGTTTATACACTTAGGCCACTTGAAATAATTTCTGGTTTAATAATTTAAAAAGCCAGAAGGCACTGTGATACTGCTTTAGAAATATTCCTTAGAGAAAGTGGCATAGTTTACTTTAGGAAATTCTAAAAAATTATTATTTTGAAATATCTTCTACATATTTAAAACCTGATCCAGTAACTTGACCAAAAGTACTGATATGAAAATCATATGTGCAAATTGCTAAGACTTCAAATTACAGAGACACTTTATCACTGCCTACAGTCACTATTTCCTGACATTATTTACTATAGGAAAAATACTTTTTTAAAATTTAAATTCCATTCAAAGTGAGTTGCATGCCTTACAGAATTTTTGAAGGGGAGCCAAAAGCAATAGTAATACTGATATTTCTGAGAAAAAAAAAAAAAAAAGTTTTTTTCTGTATTAAAAAGAATCTCCTAACTGCTTACTAAAAAAAAAAAATTGATTCCTTCCACTCTTTTGAAAAGAATTTTAAAACTGGGTAGCAGTGCAACAGACAACACCCTCGCTCTTCAACATCCTTTTTAGCAGAAAGTCTCAAACCTGATTTTGGCCAAGTTTATATATTTGGACCACATTTACTCAGAAGACACTAAGAATCTGGGAGCTATATTCTGCCAAAGTTTAATGTTCATTCAGTACGCTGTATAACCAAGCTCCAGACTTTCCCCCCGCCCCCCATCCTTATCAACCTGACAGCTACAGCTAGGGCTGCCCAGGAACAAGTGAGCAGATATTTCAGCTGTGTCTTTCTCTCAGTGTCTTCCATATTTCATTAAGCAGAAAGAAGGAAAGAAATCAGCTTTCATTGGACAAACTGGATTAAACTAAAGGAGAGAATATAAAGAGACAAGGAAACTGCTAGCTAAGTGCAAAAGTAAGAGTGCTCCTGGAAATAACAGCAGATTGTTTAAAGATCAAAGTAAGTAACACAGTGGAACAAATGCTATCTTAAATATTACTATATTTAGGAGAGTGACGAACTAAAAGAGAGACAGAACAGAACTGGTAAGGATAACAAAAAAGGGAGTGTGATACTTTCATGTTGTTATGAAGACGTGCTCCATATACTCAACATTCAGATTCCTCCTCCTCTGTGGATAAACACCTTAGAAACTCACTAACAAAACATCCATCTTACACTTGTCAATCTACTGATCTATGAAAGGAAAAACCATCTATATGGTGGCTATTAAATCCTTTTGCTCAAAGAGACTATGCTTTTACATTGTAAATCTAAAGAGTTTGAATCAGATGAATATGGAATTAATAGCATGCAAAGATTTTGATTTTCCTGGTGTTTTCCTGCATTTTTTTATTCTACAGATCTAGGATGCTGAATCAGGCATGGTGGTATTTAGTCGAAGATTTGATATGCTAGTCTTGGAGTTAACTTCCAATCTTAATGATTCTCCTATTCTGTCATCTAATCACAAAGATAAAACAACAGGATTATAATCCATAATTATTCCAAGTTCAGCAGATGACAGTTACTGATGCCTGTGCAAACTCAGTTCAGCTCATGATGCATTTATGTTATGATACCATGTTCCGTAACCCCCATGACCCTATTTTTCTATAGAACATTTTCCTACACAGTGCATGACTTGAGAAGTGCAGTGGTGATGCAACAGTACTATCTAAGAAAGAGAGGGACAACTTTACAATTTCTACTTCAATTGTTACAGCAACTGGTGCCTATGTACAGAAGTTAAGGTTAATGAAAGTAGGAGAGGAGAACAGCATCAGGATTACTATGACAAAAAGCTAGAGAATTAAGGGTTTGTAGTTGCCAAAGAATTTGCATTATGCCAAGAAAGTCAAGCAAGTGAAGTTTATAATAGAGTTCACTGTCTCTGTCTTCATTCTCTAAGTGTTACACATGAACCACACAGCTCTGCAATGCCACATATTCAAGAAAAAGATCCACCAGAACACATTCTGGACATCCTGACCGCATTGAACAAATACACTGTACTTGTACTAGAGTACACTGAACAAGATGAATGCCAAAATAAGAATGTGCCTCACTTTTCCAATTCTCAAACATTAAAATGGCAATCAAATACCAGATCTCTTCACTGGAAATGAGGAAATAAGTTCTTATTTGTGAATCACTCAGAAGTAATAGGGAATACTAGAGAAAAGCCAACGAGAAAATTAACTATTCTATCATCATGGCAGGGTTTGAAGTATTTTATGAAAGGCAGAAGTCAAGGAAGGGTAAAATACTGCAGGTGTAGCCAGTTCCAGCAGATTGCCTCTTCCCACAGTTTAAGTGCACCATTAGGCATTACTTCTAAGATACTAAGAGTATTCACAGTGAACAATAAACAAGAATGTCCAAGAAAAATCAACCTAAGAAAACTCTTCCTTAGACATGAAGATAGAAAGAGACTAGACAAATAGATCATGGCCTGGCTTTTATATTGGGAGATGGGGGGCTAGTCTTCCACAATCTCTGCAGAGCATTGATTGTGGCTGAAAGCCTGGGTACAGTACTGTGAATCACGAAATTCTGTAATTCATGAGAAATCATCATATGATGCCATGCATAAAGATGCACTTCAAGAAATATTAACAGAAATGTAATTAAAACTAGATAATTTTCCAGTTTTATTACTAAGACACTTAAATTTTCCTTCTCTGCATCAAATATTAGGCAAATTAAATTACTCTCTATCCCCAGTAATTCCAACAGAATCCTCTTCATTAAATTCATATTAGCTCTGACCATCAGATCTTGTCAACACCTCTGTTACTATGAGGAGAAGTTATCCATTAAAAGTCAATAGTGTTAACTGGGAGCAGTAATTTTTAAAACGTGTTTGCTATCAATGTCAACTCCCTAGAAGTTCCTCAAAAGCACATCTGCTCCCTCAATCTCCCTCCAAGGATTGAATGTGAACACATGCTCTTCAGGCTATGTATATCTATGTCCCCACTGGTAAGCACAGCTTTTACAAACTACGGCCTCTACTACCCTGGCTTGCTTTCCATTCAAGCTGAGAGAAGGTGATTAAGGCCTGAATACAAAAGCAGGAAAGAGTGAAGGAAGAACTGCAGAAAGTGTAATTAGAAGTCATACCTACAATGTTGCTTATGGATGAAAGACGAAGAAGTCCTCCCTCTCCCAGTTCATTCCCAGAAGCTGACACCAGCCTCTTGTGTCAGATTTACAGCTGTTCAGATCAGATATGAAAACTTCCAAAATACCTGTTTCTTTGTTGGGGGTAATCAGAACATTCCCATCCAGAAAAAGACATCTTAGCAACTCTAGATCATTTTCACTTAGAAAGTAATTAAACAAGCTCTGAGCTCATCCGAAGAGAGAGAGATATAGAAGAGACATAGATTGTGAGCAGCTGGAGGTCTGTTAGGACTGGAAACTACTTAGAACAGCTCAACTGGGATGAAATAAAAAAGATAAGAGAAGCAAATTGATAGACCTTCTCTTTAAATCCTGGAACATCATCCTGGAGAATGATAAAAGTACCAACTGACAAGAATTCTAGAATGATCTCCTAAAAAAGTGATGCCAAATCAGAACAGTGAGGTCCCTTACCTGTAGGCTGTATCAGTAGGCTTCCTTAGTAAGGTTGTGATAATAATAAATAGTAGAAATTAGACATTACTATGTTTGCATAAAAGAAGGTGCAAACATCAATTTTCTGACAGTGGTCTTGTTTATTTTCTTAATGTGTACTTAGAAATCCAATACTGACCTACCACAGTCATACAATTTTTCAATTATTCTTTTTGACCAGTTCCTTTCTACTTTCTTTTTCCACATATATAAAATACATACTCTGTTTCAGAAGCAATAAACAAGTTTTTATCTCCACTGAGTTTCTAAACTGAATGTATCTGTATAACAATCACCCTGATGGTTTCAGAGAAAATATTAAAATTTAGTGTAAGACTTTCCCATCTGAAGTCAAATTCATGAACTTCCAAGACTGATAACACATCTCAAGTACTGATCAGCACCACAAGCTTCAAAATATAATAATACAATTTAATTCCACTCTCATTATATATACAGATGACCTCAGAGAAACCTTATACTAACTCAGAATAGGTTAGCTAATTTCTCTCTCAATGGTAAATACTTATAATATAGAGGAATAACTCTAGACTGTTTCTGAATCTTAACAAGTTCTTTCGTAACAATCTCAGCAGTATGAAACTCAAATACTGGCTAAATCTTACTACTTTTTACATTTATTGTCATGGGGTTTTGTTCTTTGTTCTCCTACTACAGCATATCAAAATATTCATGCTTAGGACTATGGATATTTATCCCTTTAATCATCCTTTTGTACAATCCTAAATTTCCTACATCTCTCAAGTTTCCTAGAACACTCTCAAGAGTGTTCTGATATGCAAACTGGGCTCTTCTTTCCCCCACCCCGCCACTGGCCTCTTTCATTATCTTTATTAATTTCTGCTATAATTATTTTACACAAAAATTAAATACAAAATTATGTACAGTTATGTTGCAAATTAATGATAAAATCACATCTTTGGTCCTATTAAGCACCTCTTTATGTATGATCCAGCATCACAAGACTTCCATTCAGTGCCTGTAGGATGGTTCCCCCTCCCCATACAGTTGCAGCAGGCATAAGAAAAATAGCCAGCAGAAGCAGTACCAGAGCTACAGTTTCCTGCATGCCCTTTCAGACAGATAGATAGGAAATGATGCAGGGTAACACTGAAGCAGCAGCAGGAGCACACTGCACACTAACAAGCCCAGACTGATTTGCTATACTGGAGTAATTCTCCAGCTGACCTAAACTGCTCCATAATAGAAGACCTAAAGAAACTCCTCAATTCTATCAGCTTGAACAGGAGTAAAATGTGCCAATTTATGTCAGTTAAACTCTATCCATCTAGAAGTACCACATGATTTCTTGTCAAGTAGTTTAATAAACACTGTTGTTGAAAAAATGTCATTGTCATTTTCAGTTTTGGTCCATGCCATAACCACAGCTGTTTTAACAATCAGCTGTTTTATCCAGTGTCTCCAAGAGTTAATTTCTGTATGTGTAGAACTAAATTATTACCGTGGTCCTCTCACTGCAGAAAAGCAAGCACATAAACACATCCTAGTACATACCTTTATTCTATGAAATCGAACAATATCTCCAACTTTGTAAATTTTTGGTAGAAAATCTACGTTTCCATTAAAAAGATTGCATGTTAACTTCACATTTGATGGGTCCACCAGTGTTACAACTGAGCAATAATCTGTAAAATATAAAAGTGTCTGGATGAATAACAGGCATTATGGAATTATTAATACACATATACTAAATTTGGGAGGAATACCCTTATGGGCAATTTTTTTCTACTATGACATTTTAAATATTAACTTTTTCAAAGTTAATTTTTTACAGTATCATAGTAACTGAAGTGTGGCCCATCTTGCCAATAATTAGCCCAAATAACTGAAAATGAAATGTGTGATTAAGCACATCACAACAATCACATGTTGCAAGGACACACAAGCCTTTTTCTTCTGCCTGGAACAGGCATCCTATTCTTTCATGTTTCAATTATGTGTTCTACAAAATGAGGAGCATATCTAAAGTTTTATAAAATAAGTTTCTAAGATTTATTTTGCACTATTTCTGACAAGGTAATGAGTTCCACAAGGAAATTAAAGCATAAATTACATATCCTTCACTTCAACAAAATATGCAAGATAGACATATATACCACAAGAACAGAGTAAAAATATGAAATATGCCTTTCTGAATTTAAACTTCATGGAATTTAATTTCTAGTAATGATCTAAAAAGTAAAATCAAAACACGATACAAAGATGACAATGCAGCCCAGAATACAGCAATATTTGTGGATGACATAAATGAAACCTGTATTTTCCATTTCAGCTTACAGAACATGTATGCTATCCAAGAGACACCATCTCTTAAAAAAAAACCCAAACAGAAGAGAAAAAAATCTAAATGATCAAAACCCCCAATTTCCCTGAGCTGTAACTCTATGAGGCAACTAGTAATAATGACACTACACCAGTTTATATAGCTAGGAACTGAATAAAGGTGTTGTAGTTCTAAAACAAAGTCAATAAAATGTCCATCATTCACATTACAAAGACATGTAAGTTGATGCTAGACAGCTTTGAAAGAGAATACTATCAGTCTAGTAAAACTGACAGATTTGCCTTATATAAAAAAGCTACAGGAAGGCAGTCATAAAAAGATGATTTTTATATGTAAATTTTCTGAATAGATTCCCTAAACATAAAGACAGGTATGTAAGACTGGATTAAAATACATGCTTCTAAAGAAATATTCCTCTGTTTCCAGCACTTATCCCCTTTAATTTTCCTATCATTTAAGCTTAGAGTTTAAATGCCCTAATGATTTGACTGAATTAAGTGGTGAAAGAAATCCAGTGAAGGCTTACCAAGAAATAAAACTTTGCCTACAGATACAAAAACCTTCTGTATTTCAACAAAACTAGTACCCTTCATCCTTCCCAGGATTTTTACACAGGCTCAATAATGATGAATTATCATCTTTTGCATTCAGAAGTTGCTGAGATCACTTTTCCACACTCCCACCAAAGGCACAAGGTCCATATGGAGTTTATTTTGAAATTCTATACTAGGAATGTCAAGAATAAACTTCAGTCACTGGCTGACGAAACTGCAAGTATCTACTCCTGTAATCCAAAGACTGATGTATTTCTTTGGGTATGAATTCTAGAGGTTAACTTAAAAGTTCTATTGCAAATATGTGCAAAATGAGGAATTAAGAAGAAAAACCCATATGGTTCATGGATTTACAATCCTTTGGGGATGAAGAATAACATGCTACAGCGCACTGATATAATCCAACATCAGAATCAAGGGGAAATAGCAAAAAAATTCCACATTAAAATTGTGGTTACTCTTTGATGCTGTGATTATACAACCTAGTCAGCTTCATACATGTGCAGCTGCCTATTTAATGGTAGAAGTTAACACACTGTCTCAATTTTGCTGTGTAATTAGCATAATCATATAGGACTGATAATCATCCTAGTCAGAGCAGTATAAAATAGTACACTTGCTTTACATAGCCAGGAAACACTTTCTACATAATAGAGGTTCTCTGTCTCTGTGACTTTAGACTTCCATTCCTTACTATCACCTCAAAACATCACTTCTATAAACTTAATTACATTAGAGGTCTTTGAGAACAAAGCTTAAAGACTTTTTAAAATGAAATCCTCATTCAACAAAGTCCTTTTTGAAGGTTAAAACAAAAAAGTCACCTGCCTTTTCTTTTTCAGCTGAAATGTAAAAATTGTTTCCTATATTCCACACTAGCATTATAGATCAGTGTATGAATTCACTGAAAAAAAATGAATTTTCCAAAAAAATAGTGAGTCAAATGCTAGACAGAATTGCTGAATTTAAATAATATCCTAGAGTTAAACAAAACAATATAATGCCATTGGTCACACTTTTGATTTTTCTCAATGTACCCTCCAACAAAGCAAAATCCCTTCATTACCTAGCTAACAAACAAATAAATAATGGAAGTTTACATATTGGAGTCAATTTTCTGTTACTACAGAAATTCACTCCACTTGTTAAAAAAAAAATCCACTGATTTTCTTTAAAATAATTTTACCACTGGTAGATGTTACTTGGAATAACATGACTTAAAAATATGACACAATGGATGCACAGTTCTGCAAATTTATATGCTATGGCAGAAAGCCTTTTACTTTCATACTAGATTGTCTTGGTAAAAGCACTGAATTTCAGCTGACACTACACAAAACTACAAACTGCATTTACCTTTTTTTTTAAATATATTTAATTATTATGAAGGGGTATTCTCACTTAGGCTTAACATTACATGAGGAACCACCTGCCATGGACAGCTACCTGTAAGGATGCTTGTAATATCCCACAATTGTTACAAAAACAAGGAGACATAACTCATGTTTAATTTAAATGAAAGTACAGTGTGATAGTCTGCATGTGTCTTACATGCTTCTTATATTCTTCCAGATTAGTCCTTACTGTTCTTTAAAAATACAATTGCTATAATTTGCTAATGAGTTCTTTATTTCATTTCATAAAAAAATCCACAACTATTACTAAATATGAGAAGGTCTGTATAGAGAATGCTGACTGTCAAGCTTCTAGGTCCTTTAAATAGTTTGAAATAGAAATCTCTTGCAGCTCTGTAACAGTTACTGAAAATCTCAAGTTGCCTCCACTATCATGACAGTTCAGGTTCATTCTTCAGGTTGCAACTTTCCTTTCACAATTCCATAGCATTTCTAATCTTTTATGGAAATCTCTGTTATGCTGGTTATTAGCATGAGCAGAAATCCAGCATTTCTCCACATTGTGTACAGATAGATAAAAAACAAACACGAAAACCCAAAACCCCACAGCTTTACATACCATCTCATTTTTCAGTCATCCTAAGAAAACCAGAATTGCTAAAAAAGCTTTCCAGATTGGTAGCTATTGATACTGTAGGACCAACAAGTTGTTTAGAATTTACTGAATAAATATTTATTATAGTTTTACTGAGGACTTCAGCAGTTCCTGACTAATATGCTTGTATAAATTGTTAAGGTGGAAAGCACTGATCTAATTACACATCCCCTTTTGGGCAATCACAAATTTATTTCTCAATAACATTTAGTGGAAAACACACTACCCTGAACCAGTAACTTCTCCATTCCAAGAGATAAAAAGGTTTTGGGCAATGTTGTTAGCAGTCAGAGACTCTAATTAAAGACTGCCTTCTGTTTCTTTTATTTCAATACATACAAAAAAGGCAGAGATTATTGTAGCAAATTATTCTCTCTTCAAAACTAAATGAAACATTTAATACTGTTTTCAAGAATTACTGAGGCCTTTCAATACACAAGTGTCTGCACTAACACCAAGAAATTGACCTAGTTAATTTACCATTTATACTTCAACAAGACAGGGAAAAAATAATAAAAATGTACACACACTTCTATGTGTATATATATATATATATATATATATGTACATACAAATACATTTTGCAGAAACCCAAAACAAAAACCCCTGAAGAACCAAACTGTTTTACTAAGGCTTGTTATTTCTAACACGGTGATACGCTTTAGAGATACAATTTGGTAACTACCAGAAGCATCTGGCTAAACAGATGTTTCAGTGCTGTAATTTTTAAACTGTAGATCAAAGTAACTGTCTTGAGATTTCTATTAATTATTTATTCAACTATTTACTATTGTTATTAATTCCTCTAAGTATCTTTTATTTATCTTCTATACTTAAAGATAAGAAAGAGTGGTTATTTAAAAAAGAAATGCATATAAACCACTGTGAACAGAAGGGAAAACATTATTCTAATCTCTAGGGGTCCAGATATTAAATTGCTACCTTTACCTCTGCAACTGTTTTTACTCTGTTCTGCAAAACTTAAATAAATCCTCAACATTTTGATTCAGAAAAAAACCCCCAAAATAGAATACAATACTTTGAAGGAAAAACTACTACAGGTTTAAGTTTGCTTCCTCACAAATGGATACCACAACATTCTGTGATGGGTTTGCTTTGCAGTGTAAAGTTGGTTTGCTATTACTTGCTAAAATTTGACTATTGTAATTCAAGTTAACCAAGTGGTATAGTTTAAATTAGAGTTCATTCTTTCAGCTACATAATTTTAAACAAATTCTGGGCTGTTTTATTAACTTGGCTCAAGATCAAATAAAAACTGAAAATAAAAATAAAACTAAGGACTTAAAAAATTCTGTAAGAATCTGATTTGATTCTTAATCTGCATTTTGGGCATGTAAAACTGTTGACCTGGAAGCGGCCAAGCTTTTTAGAAGTATCTTTTACAACTTGCTATCCTTTATTAATCTTGATTCTAAGAAATATTTCATAAAAA
The DNA here is from genome assembly GCF_971803275.1 of Cyanistes caeruleus. NCBI lineage: Eukaryota > Metazoa > Chordata > Aves > Passeriformes > Paridae > Cyanistes > Cyanistes caeruleus. Next base: position 21,074,742 of record NC_141704.1, on the reverse strand, counting down.
TAAAATAGTTGCAATCTACATGCATGTCTAGGTAGGATAAGATTTTAACTGAACATGTGACATACAAATAGACTGCATGCACCTATGATAAAATGCTAGATGGAGGTTTCCTCAGAAAAACAGGATATTCATGCTGTGACACTGTTAACCAGCAGCAAGGATTCTTCATTATTCCTTGCTTTATGGAAAATACTGACCAATATCTACATGAAAACAAAGGGCTGGGGAAACAGTAGGTGTCACGCTGTAACGTCCTAAAACTTTCATGGTCAAGCACATAGTCTTTGTAATTGGACACTACAAAGACACTACTCTTATTTCTTCTATTTACTTCTCTTTTCTATTAAATCTCAAGGTTAAGTACTTGAGATATCCTAAAGATTAAGGGAGGGGAGAGAGGAGAATATAATCTTTGTTAAAAATTTAAAATATCTTAGAGACTCATAAACTACTGGGGAAGGAAAGTTGGAATATAATTTTGAACACTTCCAACAGCTCTTCTAGCAGACAAAATCCTGCCTGTCTCTTGTACCAAGCAAGACCCAAAGCACTTTCTTGGACAGTTTTCAGAACTCATAAAGCTCTCATATACAGACATTTCAGACTATATGCCTCAAGCAAAAGCGTGCTTAGCTAAAACAACTTTATCTGTAATAAATAATTTATAAACATAATGAAAACTCATTTCATTCATCAGTGTTTTAACATTCATCTAATGCAATCATGGCAATGGAAATGATGAACTTTTAATTATACATTATATAAACCAACCAGATTAAATTAGGCACCAGTCCAGTGGTACCCACCTTTAATGAGAACACAGAGCAAGGCCTCATCCTTAAGCCTTAATATGTGTAAGAAGGACCAGCATCCTATACCTCAGAACGTACCTATATAGTGAATAAAAATCCATGTGGATAAAGCACAGTGGCCCCACTTTCTGTGCTTCCAGTGGGCACCAGCTAAAAATTATATGATTCTATTATTACTGTGTCAGACAGAGAATGCATTGGTGTAGGACTGGGCCAGATCTAAAGCAACCACAAAATTTTCTGACAAGACCCACTTTGTGCCCTGACAATGCAGAACAATCGTTGACCATTTTGTATCCTCTCAAGCAATCATCACTCTGGATAATGCAAAAAAATCAAAAACCAACACTGAAATATTTGACTGATTAGTGAATATTTTTACTCAAAACCCCAGACTGATTAAAACTGTCTCAGAGATTTTCATTATAAAGTAGCAAGTGAATTACAACTATCTTCATAAATAAGAAATATCAGATTGCATCCCTGTTCTCTACTGATACTATTTTAGTGTTAGCTACACTGTGTTATTTTAATAATGTCAACTGAAAATATATAGGGAAGACATATTAGGAAGTTATTAATTACATTTAGGCAAGGACTAGTTGCTAAATAAATAATCATTTTCCCTAATAAATTTCTACTACTTAAGAAATTGAAGTGATTAACTTGGCAAATGACTCAGCAGAAAAAAAATCTCTCCTAGCTGCTTCAGAGACATGCTGCTTCGAAAGTTGGTGCATTTAACTTCACTGTTTCTATATATGTCGAAAGAATGGCTGCCCTAATGATTTCCAGCAATCAGCACTTGTCTACTTAAGATGTTCCACATCCTCAGCTGCCCAAAGTCTTGTTAAAGTAGCTGGACAAATGACAAATCTCCTTTAAGAACCTTCTTAATTTGCTGTCTTCACCAATCTGCCTAGAGTGACTGGTATCTCTCATTTATTTGTTCTTCTCTTTCCTTGGTATTAGCTGGTCAAAACTATGGTTAAAGGATCAGGTGAATTTGTTGTTTTGGTTGATTTTTAACAAACATAATAAGAACAATTCTAGCTGGAGGAGATTTCAAATGTCTTGAACATAGTACATACCAGTTCCTTTGCTAATATATGGAGGCTTGAAGAATTTCACAACACCATACAAGTTCACTATAGTTCCATCTTTCAGATGATTGAGTGGAGTATAAACATATTTTGGAGCAACAGACTGAAAAGGCATGATACAATGAGGGAACAAAAGAAAAAATTATTCAAACATTCACATAGAATTTTGCCTTTTAACATCATTTATCCTCAGACATAATTATTTCATCTTAAAGAAATAAAGATTATCTATTTCTTTGTATTTTATTCACTTGAGACTCGAAAGCACACAAGACTTTTAATTTCTTTCTGGGATTGCATCTTTCTTACAATAAGCCAACCACTTAATTGAATAAGTTTCAATACACGAACCAGGCGAGCAGAAGTCATTACAATAAAGAACAATGAGACTTTTTTACTGATCCATTTTAACATGTCCATCCAGAGAACTTTTTAAAGCACAAACATAAATAGCTTTGTATTTCTGCTTGGCAGTGTCACTGTACAGACTCCTTGTCTTGGGCTGGTGCGGGGGTTATGTCTCACAGCCACTGTGCATATCTGATTAAAATACCACAATTCTGGCAGATTTGAGAAATTAGGGGCTACATTCTACAGTTTAAGGACTATTCTCCTCTCATCTTAAGGTTGTAATATATGCTGATTAGATTCTTTTAAAGAAAGAAGTTCTCTCAAACTGCTTGATAACTTACGTTTTCAAGTACTATACTGAAAAAACGAGACTGTAAGTAAAAATTCAAAATGAGCTCTATCACCATTGGTACTGAATCTTTAAAATCATGATAAAGACCATTACAATTTCACAAATCAGTTCCTCTGTCTTTAAAATACTATTTATTGTAGAATTTTAATTTAGACACGTAAGGGCTTGCTCCAAACAGAAATCAAAACAAACGTTAAGACCAGTATTGGAAGTCTGATTTTAAAACAAAGGAAGTTTAATATTTCCTTTTTTTTTGGTTTTACAACACAAGCATACAATCTTATTTAAATCAATGAACCTTTCTAGTTCAAATTTCCTAAAGCAACATGAAGTCCGTTTGGAGATCAAGATGGGAACTATACAAGTATAGAAAATGTACTACTTTTTTCAAATGTTATTTTGTGTTCCAGGTATATTATTTGCAAAAATAAAAGCTAATGACTGCTGGGATAAGAGAACAAAAGTAAATTAAACAGGAGCAAAAATGAATGCCACACCTTCTTATTTACATGCCGTTAATCTCATGTGATTTAATAATATCCCAAATACAAACTCACCACAGATGCAGTTTCTGATGCAGCCGTTGTTCCTGCTTTAACGCAAATCTGTGGAGAAAAAATAACAAACTTTCTGATTACAAAATTGATAATACTGCAAATATAACAACATTTGAAAACTTTAAAGCAAATACAACACTGTAAGGAAATGCAAACCAGCCCTACAGCCATTTTTCCCAGAAGAATCATGTGTGAATCTAGTAAAATTTTAGCTACAGAAGAAAAGGAAGTATTTAATGCAATTACACTAGGATAAAAGCTTCTTCAAAAAAAATACACACGTTTTCTAAAGCCATGTAGCTGAATATGTTAGGTGACATTAATAGAGTAGCATTTGAAAGTTGGAGGCCACAAACTTAAAAATGCACTTGCTTAACAAAGACCAGAAATGGGTTTAAGGTTTTTTACATAAAGATGTATGTACATGTAAATGCTTAGAGCAGATCTATTCTCAGTGACTCATTACTTTCCTTTGGGAGAAAAAATTCACCAGAATGGGATAAATTGTATTTAAAGATAGTTCCTAAGCTTTCTGAGACTTACTTGTAAGCCAGACTTATCTTCAATGTACGGTCTTGTAAAGAACTAATCATGGTGATTTGATGAAAAGCCCCACTCTCTGTGAGGAACACAGGGCTCAGCTGCCTTCCCAGCCCCTGTGACAGAGCCCCTGTCACAGCAGTTCCCTGCCCCACACTGCCAACTCCTGCTAGGGATCTGCTTTTGCTCTCCACCTCAGCTACATCCCTGAAACTGATTTTACTTTTAAACAGCTGAGTGAAAAGTTATGATTGAGGAAGTGAAGCACACATGAAGTCATTTGTATGAATGCTATTATGCATCCAATACGCCTGTCACCAAGCAAAGTGCCACACGCTCCATTCTGTGGTCAATGAGGAGAGAAACAGCACAACCCAGGCATTCAGGGGGCTGCACAGTGTCTGAGGTCTTGCCAATACTCAGCTAAAGGCCTTGGGTAGACTCTAAAGTTTAGACACTTTTAGTTTACACAAACCTATTCAGGCTCAGGGTGGTTTTGCTATCTATCATCTTCAATGAAAAATACTCTTTTTACCTTTATATCATCATCATCATCAACAGATAATGAATGCAGGATACAATCTGCACTATAATTTTAAATAATTTTGTTTCTCATTGAGCTGTGTGCCAAGTTTTAATTACCTGTAGAGGTCAATTAAAAAACAAAAGTGCCTGAGATTTAAAAAAAAAAAAAAAATATTTTTTTTTCTTAAATTTAGGATTTAATTAGACAACAACTGTACAGATAAGGCTAAACAGAACTGATGTGAGAGTGGCATAAAAGAACAAATATTTTACTCAGGACAAAAGGGTATAATTCTCTGTATAAAATTTAGATTATAGCATTCCATCTATTTAAAAGGCAACAACTAATGATTTGCATTAAAACAGTAAACTCATAGACCAGAGAAAACTAAAAATTATAGACCTGAAATCACTCTTGCACCCTCTGCCTTGTCTGCATTATTGAAATGTGTTATGCACAGGAGTAGTTGAAACAACTCTAGAAATCTATCTAAAGTCAACTGAAGTCAAATTCATGCACTCAACAAGTAGAAATTTACCTGGAAAATAATTTGTTTAGGGTTATTATAAAATTCCATGTGCACACAGACACAAACGTGACATGTTTCCTGATTAACATGGTAAAATAATCTGTACCGTTTCACTTTCTAATAGGTTTTATTGTTTTTTTCTATTATAAAGCAAAATGTCAATATAAGCATTTTGGAAACTAAAAAATTGGGCACATACATAAATGGCTGATCCAGCTTCTTCAGACACTTCCAGGTGACACTCATGTCTACCATCCTCTCTTGCTGTAGGCAATTTTATCACCTTAAATCCTGCAACTATCATGGTTTCCTATGGGAACAGAGCAATAAACAGAAAATTACAGACTCCAACACATGCTCTATTTTAAGACTATATGATGTGAAAATTCACTCTGAAGTCTCAAGACACTGAAGAAACAACAACCCTGAACAAATTGTAAAATCTGTCTTTAAGTTTCTCAATTTAGTTCTTTTACCCATGGAATTTATATTTACAACAAACGCCAGAAAGCTTTTCTTTTTAATTCTGCTAAAATTTTCACACCCATGATGCTACTATAACTGAGTGCTATTTTTGACAAAGCCTAAGGAGGAAGATTCACACTGCATAAAGCAAGAGAATCATTCCTCTTTGAATACACTGAAGACTGACTCCTTTCTGGTTAGCTTAACTAAAGTAGAAAAAAAATCACATGTCACACCAACAGTGATCAAACATTTTTTCTTAGAGCTTCTTTCTCATTGAATTACAGCTGTACTTTTAAGAAACTCTCCTATAAACTCTTTTTTGGCTGGACCAAACATCCAGGCCAACATCTTCCTGAAGGGTTAAATACCTAGTTCAATCAAGAGGTAGATTTCTTTTAGCAAAAGAGACCTTACAAACTTCTCTGGGATCACTGCTGAGATTCTGGCACAGGAAGCAATTGTAACTCTATTTTCATGTCAGTACAAAGTTCCTCAGACACCACAAAATGAACAAGAAAAAGAGGATTTAAAGGGTACATGGCAAGTCCCAGAAGCAGCTCATGGTTTTAGCAGCAACCTCACCAAATCAAAAAGAAAAAAACAAAGAAAAAAATAAAAAGGAGGACAAGATAGAAAATACATTAAATATCTTTAGGTAATCAGATATGATTAAGATAGCTATGTGATACAATGTAAATCTTCTTTATAGTCAGCTCCCCCTGTTATCAGAACTGTTTAGCTGGCCTGTGCCAGTGTGCTCCATTCCAATAAACACATTAGACTTGGAAGCCTATTTCTATTCAAGCTTCTACCAAAAGCATTTCCATAAACTTTTACTGAATAACTTTTCTTCATGTGTTTATTTGTTTACAACAAATAAAAGATCTTTCTGATTAAAGTTGACAGTTTTAGCCAAATATTGCACTATGACAGCACTTTTTTTGCTATTCAGCAATCTGACAATGCTATGCTAAATGATTTAAGATCTAAAACCTTAATGTTTTGTGCAAGAAAAAGGCTTCTAGATTAAGTGACAGTGATATATGTAGTTATTAAAACATTGGGGGGAAAAATCTGCAGAAAATATAAATTTAATCAGACAGTTTAATTCACAATGAAACTACTTAGGGCATGGTGATTTTCAGGTAGTGTCACAATATATACTTTGACTAAAAAATAATATATAAACATAAGAGTAAGCCAAAGCTAAGTTAAAACATGGCAAAACAATTAGAACACTCAGTATTCTTTTTGCACCGCTAACAGACTGTCCTACTAACATACGAGAAAGTTGTTTCAGTCTTTCCAGACACAGAAACACATGAATAAAATTTCAGGAAACTCCATGAATTTTGTCAAAATCAGATATTAGTACAATGACTTTCACTCTTAGCTGATGCTAACCAGAATGTTCCTTCAACAGTAAAATCAACCTTTACCTAAAAAGTTATGCCTTGCTTATAAGTTTTTCCCATTTCAGCATTTTATTAGAACGTAGACTGCTCAACATTCCGGGATGTGGCTGTTGAGTCAGGATTGGAGCTCTGTACAGGTAACTTCTCCTGTGTCAGAAGGAACTTCAGAATTACATAGACTCAGCCCTTTAACAGGCTGACAACAAATGAAAAAAATTTTGAGTAGCATTAGGTCACTGATGATTATTCTCATGTAATACATATGCCATATGTAGCACCACATTAAAAAAACCAAACAAAATCCCTCTCAGACTGAGAAAGGGCTGTGCAATTCCGTAAGGAAGACAGCACTAACCTCAATATCTAGTTCTACAGGTAGAAAGAACAGATACACTCTCAGATTTTTTACAAATTCACAGTCAACTGTGACAGGTTGTGACTTGCAGTTTCTAAACATGCAAAAAAAAATTTCATAATATTTGCACAGTGCCTTGATATTTAATTAGTTTTCAAACTAGATTAGTTTCCATTTCACCTTTAGCTAAGAAGACCTTGTAATTGGCTTGGGAATCAAAGCTATTTATAGAAATTGGTGGATATTCATGTCAACAGATGTGCATTGCATAAATAAACTATGAGATTCAAACAATACCTTTAAATGGCAAAAAAAAATTCTATTTTCCTCATTCAAAAAGTGTGAAATACAGGAAAGACAATATTTTTCCTGATGGTTATTCTTTTACAGATCGAGAAGACTCAGGAGACAATATGGTTACTCATATTTTTGGAAATTGCCAGCTCCTCCCCCAGCTACTTTGCTACATTTCTTCTAGTATGCCAAGAATGATATGGAAATTAAAAAATACTAAAATCTGAAATGGCATACAGCAAATAAGCAGTACTAGACCTTACTGAAGTAATTTTTAAATGGCTAAAAAATGGGACTTTTTATGAAACTCTGCTAGCTTCAGAAATCATTGTCATCTCATATTCATATTCTTCCAAAATTAAAATCTCATTTGAGATATGAGGGAAGACCACGAAGGCTCAGTTCTCTGGGGAAGAACAAATTGACATTTTAAAGCACCTCAGCTTAGGGTTGTTGCTTGTGGGTTGTAGTTTTCTACCCAGGTCTTTAGTAATGATCTTTTTCTCTTCTAATTGCTGCTCAGTGCCTTGTTCAACATTTGTATTTCAGGACAAAACTGATTTGTTCACCAAATTTAAAAAGATTCTGCAGCTTGCACATTTAGCAAATTAGTTCAGGAACTTTCCACCCCAGCTTCCTCATCAAAATTCAAAATTCCTTGGAATAAAAAAACCTGTATAAACACTGTAATTTACCCAGAGAGATTGTAGATGCCCCATCATTGGAAGTGTTCCAAGTGAGACTGGATAGGGCTTTGGAGCAATCTAAAGAGGTGAAGTATGTCCCTGCCCATATGTCCCTCCCTGTGGTGGGAAGGTTGTGACTGGCTGACCTTTAAAGGTGCCTTCCAGCCCAAACCATTCTATGATTTAGTGTGAATTTGTATCACAAATCGAAAAGCACTAACATGAGCTCATAATGCATCATATACTAATTTTAATTTCATATTTGGCTAATACTGACATGTCAATAAATTGATCTGCAATCTTATAAAAAGACTGAGATAATTGTTTTTATCTTGTTTTCCTTCTTTAGCGGTAACACTGTCTCAGAAACTCATAGGCTCACTTGTCTAAGTCTTTTACCTGGAGCAAATCTAACCAAACTTCTATTTCTGACAAAGCAAGACACTGGCACCAAGTCAGTAAAACAACTCTGTATGGACAGTTTTGAATTTATTTTTTTTTTAATCTTTTAGTATAACTGTCTTTTAAGTTAATTTAATTGTAAAACGTATTTTATCAAATGGCAAAACATTCAAAATACAAATATAAATGAGTGACTTCTCTATTATCCATATTCATGATCCTTTGCTTGCTAGGTAAACAGCACTGATAAAAAGAATTGTTTTATTTCAATATTAGTGTAAGAAATAATTTACATAAGCAAATACTTTTTTTTTCTTTCTAGTTTGTACTTACAGATTTGAAGGGACTGAACAGACTGTTTCTAATTTTAGGGATAAAAGAAGACAAGAAAAGAAGTCAACATATATCTGTGAAAAACAATTCCTATGACAAGAATATATATGTATATAAGTCTTGGTGTTTTTTTTACCCCATGGTGTATAATTTTTGCACAATCCTCTGCCATTTTTCCATATATTAAAACACTGATGCTGTTGATCTGGGAACACAAGTTATCCGAATCTACAGGAAAAAAGGCAAAATTGATTCAAATCACTATACCTTCTCCAAAACTAAACAGCAGTGGAAAGAGATTTACAAAACAAGCTGATCAACAGTCTAACACATTACAGTTAATGTACAAACAGGAAATGTACTAACTACAGGTATGCTGCCCAGAATATTCTTTGTAAGAGGATTAAAATGTGAATGTTGTACACCAGTGTACAATTAAACAAAAATTAAAAAGATTTCCACTTGGTTAATTCAATGTATAGTGTTAGAAAGGAAATATTATGCAGTCACATTAACACAGATCCTATTGTAGAATCTATTATAAATTGAAGATATTCTAGGACACAGAAATATTAATTAATAGCCTCCCAGGAGGACTGGAGCAGAAATCATATTGTTATTTTAAGTTTTCTACTTTTTACTGTTAGATGTACAAACTTATGTTTCCATGGAGAATGTGCATAAATTCTCCTCTCCTGAACAGTCACTGAAATCAGCAAGACCCAGGGAGGTTAAGCAGGAGGTTAAGCACCCCTCTGAGAACCCTGGAGCCAGCAGGGAGACTGGCTAGGGTCCCAAGAAATTCAACACCTCTGCTAACACCAGCCACAACTGCAGAAACAGGAAGGATCTGCACACCCCAGGACTGCTGTTCAGGCACAGGAGGCAGCAGACCCCTGACAAATTACCTCCTCCACCTTCCTGACTGGAGGGGATGACAAGCTTAAGGCTGGAAAGGAATGTATTATTTTTTTGCATCATTTATTACATGATGAACAATGCAAAGAGTTCAGATAGAGGACCTATCCTTCAAAGAGCTAATCTAGCTACTGGTATTCAAATACTTGAGTAGTCAGGTGAAATTTCCTTAAGTGCTTAAATTAAAACAGAATGAAACACAAATATTTTGCTGCTAATCAAAATACTGACCTATACTAAATGTGCCCTTGCACAGTATATGCTATATATATATATATTATGTGGTCACTATTATATGTGCAATTTCCTTGGTCCTTCTTATGATAAGCAGTTTGAAAATACACTGTTAAAGCTATACATATACCTAATACATTTCAAGGACAGTCTTTTAAAAAGTTATGCAACAAGAAGTCTACTGAAATATAAAGACTGCATTGTTTCCGTTAACTCACCTGGCGTAAGTTTATCTTAATTTTTTTTTGTAGAAAATTAACAGTTTTAGAGAGTATTTTAAATCTTACATTCTATTGAACACTATACAAAAGCAGGAACTACTAATGTAATACTATAAATTAAAAATATATATTTAAATGTAGTACCTTGAAGAACAATCTTGAAAAAGTCTGTTCCATCTCTGAGTTTTGTTAATGGATAGGAAAGAGTAACTATTCCCTACAAAGCAAAAAATAAAAGAAAATGTTGTGAACTAAGACTTTATGCCTCTAAGTTACTGAAATGCTGGTAACAGCATTAACATCTGTAAGATAAAGGCAGAATTTAAGGAACAAGCCTAAATTGCCATCTACATTCTTAATAAAAAAACAAAAAACAACTGCTATAGATAGCATTAAAAAGCAACATTCTGGAGATATAACAAAGTATTATATGTCAATACTATTTAGATGCTACAGCTAGATGATAAACATAAATAAGATAGTAAAATAAGACAGTAGCTATGGAACTGTACATGCAACTTTTATTACAAAAATAGCAAAAAACGTTAGTTTTAGCACAAAACCTGAAAGACATCTGAAGAGGTAGTGATCAAAATCTTAAAAGATACAGAAATTTCTTCAAAAATATTGGAAAAGGATTACAACACAAATATCAGAATAAAATCACATTCAAGATATAATAGAAGCATATGAAGAAATATAATGTTCTGTACAAAAAAAATACAGCTGTGAGAAGAGTACTACAAAGGTTTGAAATGGTCATGTCCTACTTATTAGGCAATAATACAAATGCTCTAAAAGATGCTATGATTTAATGATTAATTCAAAATATTCTTTATATTGTGAAGCTGAAGTTATAATGAAGCAAAAATCAGCAACTTCAGCGATGTTAACATTTCACACCTCTTTAGTAACACTTCTAGTTAGAAATATGGTTATCATCTGCATTACCAAAGATGTCAGTCAAGTGTATTCTTTCACAGCATGGCAGATAAAGCACTGTTACCTTCTCAATGATAAAACCAAAAAAAATTGGTTCAATAAAGAAAAATATAAATACTGAAAACAGACTCTGTAAAATGCTTAAAAAAAAGCTAAACAAATAACACAAAAATAGACTAAAAGGTTTCTTGCAAAAAAAGAGCAGGGCAATATATCTATAAATGCAACATTAAGAGGACAGACAGGTAAATTATAGTTTTACTTTAGTAATTTGCTTAAACCAAATCAGGATAAAATATGCAGCAGTGAATTGTTACCCCAGAGGCCTTTCACAGTAAAATTTGTCATACGATGTGCTAACTGAGGAGTAATCCAAATCAAATTCAACAAGATTTTACTATCTCTTATAAAGAAATAATACCAGTCCACAAAACCTCAACATTATTTACAGATGCTGATTTCCAAAATATTTTGATAATTAAATCTCCTTATAAAACTCATTAGTCTTCTCTGTGAAAAGTAAGAACTTACATGTAAAAACAGAAAGCTTTCTTTCTTGTTTTCAAAATTACAGCTTTGTTTAAATTTTCACTCTATATATATATATATATATACACACACACACATATATATATTTGTTCCTGCTGAGATTGTTGTGAATTGTAAAGGTAAATAAAATTGTGAACTGTGAATTGTCACAGGTAAATAAAAAACTACAGAATTTTTCTTATAATAAAATCTTTGCAATGAAACAGTCACCTCAGGAACACTCAATGTTTACATATATATTTTTTTCTTAGTAAGAAATTTCAATCTGCACCAGCACACTACTTAAAAGTGGAATTCATCGATGCAATAGTGACTGCTTTTTGACCATCTTTACTTTTTATTTTTCCTTTTACATCCCAGTACCTTCCAAAGTGTTTTCAAATTCTGGGATCACATTCTTTGCTATAATGGTCTGGCCCCTCCACTTTCCTCTGTATCCCAAACACCTAAGCTATAGTTCTCTTTCCCCAGCTACTACCCATTTCCTCACACTGCCCCACTGCCTTCCCCACATGCCTGAATATCTCGAGCTTCAAACTTCAAAAGAACCTACCTTAGCAAAATTTACTCAGATTGACTCTTCCCTAATAAATCTTGCACTGCTTATTGAGTTCAGAAGCAAACTTTCCAAAACACTCCACATGCCACTAGATGCACTCTCAAACCAACCACGTACAATTCTTCTACTGCATGTGTCTCCTTCCTGAGAAGGCCTCGCTCCCTCAATTTGGTTCTATAGCTGTTTTGGCATCTTATTTTCAGGTTTGGTTCAGATTTGCCACAGCAAAATCCAGAGGATGATGAACTAATAGGAGAAGGCATCATGTTTAGTTAATGAACATGATGACTTGAAGAGGTACAAATATTGCTTGTGCTGTTTTTCTACCAATTTGAAGTTTGCCGTTTTCAAAGAGGTGCCAGGAAGATAAAAACACACAGAAGAATGAAAGGACTGAGGCACACAAGTCAGACAGAAGGATTCCAAATGTTTTTTGTTGCTTTTGCCAGAACACATTTCATAAAAATCCTCCCCTGCCCTTCCCCCCTTGTCAAAGCAGGACCTGATCCCTGTTTTGGCAGGTCTAGAGTGACAGTGTGCCACCACAAAGATAACCTAACATCAGTGCATTCTAAGGTTCACTTCAAGCTCAGCCTGCAGAACTGGATTTTCCTTCACATTTAATGGTGCATTAGCACCAGCTTTATCAACTCTCAGTCGTGCTGTTTATGCCAAGCTGTTTTAGTCACCTACTAATCCATGTCAGCAGCAGCATGAAGTTCTCTTTACATAAGGCAGAAGCCTGAGAAAGACATTCTACATACTCTTCCCTTCAGAATCAGCTAGAGCACTGCATGTATGCTTCAGATCATAGTCTGGTAGTAATTGCTCTGCTTTCTGAATAGAAATATTTATTTTGGCAGAAAGATTTTCTAACTTATAATGCATTTTTATCTCCTTCACCCCTTTCTTCTGAACAAGTATCCCTGTTCTTCCATGTCAGAGCTGCTTGCAGACATACCTCTTCAAAACAGGAAAGTCTATATATCATACAGGTGAACAGGGACAGAAAACTACACCCTGAGGAACAAACCCTGTTTGCTAGCAGCAATGGTTATTGATGTTTCCATTTGTTCCTTTACAAGACCTGAGGGAGGCTCATTCTCAATCAAATCACCTCCTACACCACTCAACTGCTGCCTGCTGCCAGACAGGGTAGTTCTGCTCCTTCGCTACACCGAAGCACACCACTCTTGGCATCCATTTGACACCAGAAGGAACCAGTGCAGAGTGAGAGCAGCAGAAAATTATCCTTTCTCCAGCAATAAGGACAGTCTTCTGAAAGCTTCCTTCTCATGAATGGCCTCGATCACAGGGTCACATAAGCACTAGAGTTGGAACTGAGAATACACAGCTGTGGTAGCAAAAGTGCTTTTTCAGATACAGAAATACATTAGATCAGTTCAGCTCATATTTTTAAAACGCTTATGCCATTTTTTTAAGGATTCAAGACAACTTAGGTTTTCTACAGAACCAGATTGCTTTAACTTTTCCCCTTTTTTCTTTTTAATTAACAGATTGAAAGAAAGCCTGAATTAATGCTGATATCCTGACACATAAGCATCAGTGATGCCTAAAATGATTCTCAGTCACAGACAAAAAAAAAGTTAAACAGGATAAAAAAAGAACACACTCAAGAATTGACACTGCGTTTTACTGAGAACACTTGTTTTAGGCATGGAAAAGGTTGTTTCTGCATTTCACTAGTATCGCAGGATTGTACTTCCAATCCGAAATATATTTAAGATTACTGTCAAATGTAAGTGCACACTTCGTAATTATAAAAAACCTAATTGTGCCTTGATGCTGATAGTTGCTACAAACATTTTTTATAAAACTGGATATTGCATTATTTCATACAAAAGGAAAACTACTTTAGAAGTTTTTTAGTTACCCTGTAATCAGTTATTCTCAATTCACTTACTCTGATCTTTTAACAGGATTGAAGTGCTTATTACGTTTTTTTTTTATACCAAAATACCACTTAACCTCCCACAATCCCTCCATTTTAAGAAATGCATTCTGCATATTAATGTGTTTTAAATTGGTCCACAGCTTATAAACTCTGAAAAGAGAAACTCCTACAAAATTTTAGTCTGATAACGTAAGAGAAAGGGACAGGACTGTGAATCAATGAAGGTAAAAGCAACATGAAATTAGGTTCAAAATGGTCATAATTTTCCACTGCTAAAAGATATGCAACAGATGAACACAAAGACACACAAGTTGCAGAAGGTCACCAACTGAGCTGGAATACAAAAGTGCATTGCTAATGTTAAGAGGAGCTATTTCAAAGCTAGACAAAATTTTTTTACTGGTCAGTTTACCTGAATGTATTTGTTGGTGTGATCACGGCCTTCTTGCAAATGTTGCAAATTCTCCTTCTGCAAATGGCTTGGTAGTGGAATCTCAGACTGTCCTTTAATGATTTTCAGCAACTGAACAGGCATAGCTGCTTTATCTAAACAAAAATCATAAAAAGAGTCCTGAAGCTCCTTCTTTTGTTCTAATGAAGAGTTACTAGAAGTTGCACCGCAGTCAGAAGGGGACTATTTTCCTATTTCATAACAAGACAGTTTAATTATGTAAAACTATTTCAGGGGGATTGGGCTCATCTCTTAGTATCATAAGAAGCAAGAAGAAAGTAACATTTCCTCGAAAATAGACTGCCATCCAAATTACTTGATTTTTCAAACATTCCAAAACACCATAAATGACAATAAAATATTTATTTACATATAAATAAATAGAAATGCATATAAATGCAAAGAGTAATGTAAACAGTGTTAATATTTTATATAGAAATGCAGATAAAAACCATGCAAAGGCTTTGAATAACTCCTTCCCCAGCACAAGGTCAAAGACAGTCTCCATAAATAGCTTCTTCCCTAGAAGAAAATTCGACTGCAAGAAATTAAAACATCTGTCATTTTAACTTAAAATGAACAAAAGATGCTTATGTACAGATCACAAAATTTTCATCAATGAATCAAGTAATGAAACAAATAATAATAAAAAAATAAGATGGGTATCTACAGATTCCAAGCATGGAAGGCACTCGGAATAAGATAAGGAATGTATGACTGTGTCATCTATGGTCTGCCCTCATTGTGCTAAAAGTCAATGAAATAAATTAGTAGTGACAGTGTTATAATGCTGAGAATAGGGGAGAGCTTCAAAGAGTAATCTATTGCAGTGAAGTTACACATAATAGAAAAAAGTGATCTAGCAATGAGAAGCTATTGGCGTATTTTCTCATTACATTGTCATCTCATTTCTTCTGGGGGTATCTTTGTCTTTACAGTACAATTTTTATTTCAAGTGGGTATCTACAGAACAGCCACAACATTATCAATCTTCTGTTTCCAGTAAGTTTTAATAAACTAAGCAAAAAAATGCTTTCTGTTTTCTGAAAATCCAGATGGCAGCATTATTGCCACAGCTTTAATTTCAAACAGTTTAGCAATTCTTATATGATAGTAAAGAACAGGAAAGAAAATATTTTCTGTAGTTTTGAACGGACACAAAAACTTGGCATTCTACTCAGTAAAAGCTTAAACTACATTCAGTTATAGCTCAAAAGAACTTTTGCAGTGCTAAGCAGACTGAATTCCCAAAAAATATTCAGTGATAATGAAATGGAATTGGGAAACCACTGCAAAATGGAAAGACCAGTGAAGACTTTCTCTTATGACCATCATAAGTTACAAACATAAGTCAGCACATAGAGGTGCAGAGTGCAAAATTATGCACATTCTTTTAAAAAGTGCATTATTCTTCAGAAAATTCAAAAATCTACCTTATTGTTACTCCAGTATCCAAAGATACCAGACTTCACTATTAACTCATGACTGTTTCTCTGGCTGTTAGCAACCCTTCTTTCTCCTTCCCCATTTTCTGGGAAACACCCCCCCAGTGCTGTTATTCTTGTCTAGCAGATATAAGCAAGAAGTCACAGTCACTCATGACATATCAATATTTTGGTTTGAGGATGTCTCAGTTGCAATGGCACACACAGGATGACTATCTTGTTTTTTCCTAGCTTCCAATTTACATGAGGAGGAAGAAAGCAGAAATGAAGCATTATGAACTGACCACAATCCTCATTCTCTATCCCCTGCACAGCTCAGGGAGAGAAACTGGTAGAGAAATTGGAGTGGAGCTAAGCCCAGAAAATAGGAGAGGTGAGTGAAAGGTCTTTAGACTTGTTCTTATTTATCATTATCCCACCCTGATTTGATGACCAGCAAGTTAAATTCCTTTGAGTCTCTTTTGTCCATGTAAATGGTGAGTGATCTCCCCATCTCAACCTGCAAGCTTTTAGTTGTATTTTCTCTTCCCTGTCCTCCTGGGGGGAATGATAAGAGTGGCTTTGGCAGGCATCTGGCTTCCAGCCAGGGTCAACCTATGACAGCACAGAGCTGAGATGTACAGCACCAGACAGGTTCCAATTTCTGCCTGTTTCAGTAGAAGTAAAAGCCTGCTACAAAGGTGCAGATGCTGTTCCTGCTTTGATTAGTGAGGTATTAGAAGTTAGGATTTCTGTAAGACATTACTAAATGAGCCTAAAAACGATGCCTTTGTCTGTATGTTTTCAAACATGCACCAAACCACAAGAGCATTGTCATTAGCCTACTAGGATTTCAAGTCTCTAGTGAAAGAGCAACTAGAAGATTTACACAGCTTTTCAGTTCAAAGTATCTACTTCACACTTTATTCTAGCAGACTGAGAAGCTGATCTATTCCACCTAGAAAAAGTCAACTTCAAAGTTAATCAACAACTGTTGTTAAACAACAGTATAATGAGCCATATATATACAATACAACATAACAGAATAACAATTTTTTTATCTTGTTTCTCTCTGTTACATTACTTAGCAGTGAAAAATAGTTTTTTCTGTTTATTTTCCCCATGATGATGTCTTAAGAACACAGAGCATTATATTTTAATAACAGAATTATATTTTGTTATAATTTGAATTTATGTGAATAACATTCTAGTAGAAAACAAGTGGGGTGTTTTTACAGATCTTAAACTCCTATATATATATAAAACTAAGGTCATGTGTTCTAACTGCTAATCTCTGCAGCTTTCAGATTCTTCTTCTCAGCAATTAAAAACCAAAGATATGAGTATCCAGTTCTAAGAGTTACAAAAGTAAATTTTCCAAAACTAACTGATAGAGCACTGGCTCACAAAATCTACATGAAGATATTGTTAGGGCTGTTCTTGGTGTCCCCAACTCATCTGGAGAGCAGCTAAGTGAAAATGAGTGTCAAATACCTTTGTTGCTCTCAAAAGCCTGACTAACACTGACAGGAATCATTCCAACTTGAGCCTAAGGCCTAAGGAGCCCGTAAATGGTGTAAAGAGAGATGCATAAAGATAGATACTGAAAAAAAACCCAAACAAAAACAACAGAGACTGCAGAAAAGGCAGACAGCAGCATGGGACACTCCTTGAAGAAGAGTGACACAACACATACACACAGCAGGAAGAAGACTGAACTAGAAATACCTTTTGCCTTCCAGTAATTAAAGTGACAAAAATATGGAGAGTGAGCAACCAGAGAGCTTAACAATTTTAACAAAGAATTATATGAAAGAATGTAGACTGTTTAAAGTAGACTATATACTGTATATAGGATGTAACTCACAGTTTAACACCCCCAAAGAGAATGCAATATGCATCACTCAAGTGAAATGTAACACTGAGGACTGCTATGGTCTTAACTCTTATGGGCTGCTCTGCCCTATCCTTGATGTTCTAGAAAATTTAATCCTTTCCCTGCTACCAAGAAATACTTCAGTCATACACAAAAATTCCATGAAGAGAATAATGTCATTTTGGGAAACCAAAGAGAATAAAACACATGACTTTGTGGACTTCTGAAGGAAACTTCACCGAAGTCTCACGAAGAACGAAGGAATAGCCAAGAGCATCAGCATCTTACTAATGTGGTAAGTCACAGTGGTAGGTACTTGAAGTCCCTGTAAACATAAATACTAGTCCGTGCAATATTCAGGCTAACTGTGCAAAAGTTAAAATAATTATGAAATAAGTCATGTTTCATTAGAAAAACGCACATACTTGTAGACACAGCCATACATTCTTGCTATATTTTATGCAACGTTTGCCATAAAAATAATGATTTGCAGCTTGAGCAGAATAGGCAGTACAGACTACCACAAACCCAAGCTGCCATCACAAGACAAAGCTTTTGTCACATAGCAGTCTTAATGAAATCAAGACCATCAGTGAACAAAGCGTGCAGTCTGGCTAGACTTTTTTCAAAGGTCTAATTTTGTAATTTATTAGTTGAGAATTCTCATGAGGTGAAAATATCATGTCAGATTAACTGAAATAGAAGGAGAAATCAAGTCAGTACCGTGACACATCTTATTGCCCTGGCTGCAAGGCTTCACCTTGCTCTTGCTGCAGATCTTCGGGCATTTGTCTTTTTTTGGGAAGTATATCCTTACTATTAATTACACAAGTGATACTTAGTTTCATTAGAGTACAACTAGGTTTCTTAAGGAAACAAAATTTATTTCAGATTAAAATTTACTCATCTGACATTGTCAATAGACTACAATCAAACATTACCTGAGGAAAAGGGATTCTCACACAGTCATTAATATCTCAACTCTAGTACTTCATCTCTAGAAAGCAGCAACACACTGAAAAGTAGCGGCCTCAGGAGGACAGGGCTACTCTGCAGATCCCACACGTCACACGGTATTAATTAATCGCTTCAGAAAGTGAATCCACCAGTTACAAGAAGCCAAGACTCTTAAAACCGAGACCATCAGCACAGGCGTATTACCAACAAAACTCCCCTTTCGGTTTACTCAGTGCCCGGAAAGAACTTCCAAAGCCGTGGAGCCCGTGTGCAGGGCAGCTGCGGGACGGAGGGAGGTACAACCGGGCCCGCAGACCCACCGCTCCCCGCCTGCCGCCGCTCCCCGTTCGTGCCCGTCCCGCTCCGCCGCCGCCTGCGCAACTTCCGCCCGCACCGCGCACCGTCCGCACACTGCGCATGCCCGGGCGGCGCGCGCGCGCGCAACGGCGGTGTCGGGCACACCCGTCCTGCCGGGACCGGGACAGGGACAGGGCTGGGAGTGGGAACCGGGACGGCTTGGAACCCACTGATGCTCTTCTCTTTTCTCTTCTGGTTCTGTTTGTTTTTTTTTTTTTTTTTTTATGTCTGTGAAAGATCTGTTATCAGTTAAAACTAGTGAGCTGAAATAATGGAAAGCTTATACATTATAGGTACCTTAATTAAAATAATCTGGAAACATCAAGTTGCACTCCAGATGAATATATGGTTACTTGATCTTCTCGTCTTAACTTCTCTCCTTTTTGCTCTTTCTTTTTCTAGTTACTTTTATTTTTAATTTGCTATTAAATTATTTCTATAAAGTAATCTTAAACCTAGAAGAGTTGGAGGTTTTTATGCCCTGTCCTGTATGTAATCAAAAGAGAAAAAAAAATAAGCAGACTTTTGATAAAATACTCAGTTTTATGTGTCGACAAAACAACAATCGGGTCTGCCAGAAATCTAGCCTGAAGTCTGTTTTTCTTTAATACTGTTTTTGAATGGTAGTCATATTCCTCTTCAGAAGGATGGCGCGGGGCGGGGACGGGTGAGGGAGGGGCGGGGACGGGTGAGGGAGGGGCGGGGACGGGTGAGGGAGGGGCGGGGACGGGTGAGGGAGGGGCGGGGACGGGTGAGGGAGAAGCGGGGACGGCAAAGCGCGGGCTGTGGGTGGCCGGGCTGTCCCAGTGTCCCTGTGCCCCGGTGTGCCCGTGTCGCCGTGCCCCGCTGTGCCCGTCTCCCCGTGCCCCGGGCCGGTGCGGCCCCTCGTGCAGGAGCCGTTCCGGCCCTGGGCAGCCCCTCCCTCCCGGCCCGCTCCCGGCTGTTCCCCAGCCGCCCTGGGATGTTCAGTGACCATATGTGGTAGCCGGTAAATCGTGGATGTTGCGTCCGTGTTCAGGTGAACTTAGAAGCCGCCACCTGCAGAAAGTTAAAAAAATACGGGGGAGAAGAACACCCTGCGTCTTGCTGGCGTCTGTTGTTGAAATGGCTTTGGGAAGCAGTATTCATCGCTGACAGCGACGCGGGGGCCCTGAGGCTTGCTGGTGTTTGGATGCTGCAAGTTGACACGTGCCAAGGTGTCACTGACACATGCCAAGATCCCGTTTGCAGTGCTTGCCAATTCAAAATTACAGCATTCGTGGCTCAGCGTTTCAACAGTGATGCTTCTTCCTTTAGAGACTTCAGCTTTCTGTCTCCAGCACCTCAGAGATACGTTTGCTGCCAGTCTATGTTCTCTCTTTCCTTTCCCATCTCTGCAGTCCTGAATAACTGGGACAGCTTTCTTTTCCTTGTTTCTCATCACTTAGTAATTTTTAAAAAGTCCCACTGGAAACAATTTTCTCCTTTCTCTACCTTCAAATAATTTCTTTCTCAACCCTCCTCCTATTTTGGAACTCTGTTAGTTACGTCTCTGGAGTGTTTTATAGTTACACTTAGAATTCAAATCCAATTCAAAAAATGGAGCTTGGATCTATCGATGTTCAGGCAGCCTCTGGAGGGACATCTATGCTTTGTACTCATTTTCACCGCTGACAACCTTTTCTGGAACAGGCTTCTTTTCTTTGATCATCACAGTTCTCAATAAATTTTAATCCTGTACCTTCCATTGGGTATTGATGTACCATGCTTGATTATGAGCAAAAATATTATTAAGACCTTGTTAAACAGACGTGATAAAAGTAGCCCACAGTCAGAGCTAAGGCAGAGCTGGGAATTTAAAATTTAAGGCAGCTGGTTACATGGAGGTCTAATGATCTGCCGTTTGTAGAGCCAGCTATAGCAGATAGGCTGAGGCTAGCGTGACTTGCCCACATCCTTCATTTCCATCAAAAGATTTTGAGAAATCAAACTTATCTTTAGGCTATTAAGTTCTGTCCAGCAAACATTTCTGGTAGAATATTTTCTGTCTTATTTTATGACCTCTATTTTTACATTGCAACAATAGTTTTCAATATAGAAAGCAATATGAAAACTTCATCGGCAAAGAAAAGTTGATGAAGTGGTAGCTTTGGCCCATGATGCATTTCTCTTTTCTGTTAGGTTTCTTTTTTTCATGTCTGTAAAAGGTCTGTTTAGCAATTAAAATTACAGTAAAGTGAAATAATAGAAAGCTTATACATTATAGGTGAATTAAATTAAAATAATTTGGAAACATCAGGTTGCATTCCAGAGTCATTTTAATGGTTGATTGATCTTGTCCTCTTACTTCTCTTTTGCTACTTCTGTTTCCAGTTACTTTTTCTAAATTTACTATTAAATTCATTCCATAAAGTAATCTTAAACCTAGAAGAATTGGAGTGTTTTATGTCATGTCCTGTATATAATCAAAAGAGAAAAACCTGAGAAAAAGCTGTATATAAGCAAAATTTTGATTTTGATAAAAGAATACCTTAGTTTATATGTCAACAAAGCAATTGAGTCTGCCAGAAATTTAGCCTGAAGTCTGTTTTTCTTTAATTTTAACCTTGCTTCTTCTTCAGTTACTAGTTTTAATTTAAGAAATTTAAGAAGTTAGATGAATTACGTCAGAAGGTTATTTTTAATGTTCCAGTAAGTGTGTGTATTCTCATACTACTCATACTTGGAGCAATCTTGAAATGTGCTGCAGATTAGATGTATCATAATAGAAAATAGTACCTCTGCAGAGGGAAAGAAATCACCAAAACCATAATTCTGATCTTAATGTTGGTTTGCTTTGTGGCTTTTAATAAACTGCTTGCACTACAAAACAAAAGTCCTTGAATAAATAAGATGGTAGTGTTATTTCTTGAGCCCAAGCTTTGGGGCGAGGTCCACATGTAAATTACACATGCTTTTAACCAGTTTAAGAATCCTTGGAAATCCCCAAATGCAACTGAAATTCTGATCTCACTGAAAATACTAAAAAATTTCCATTCACTTGAGCAAGACCGAAAGGTCTCCCCTGTACATCAAAATTGTATGAAACATCAGACATTGAATCAAAGCTTTGAGGAATAGGAGCCTTACACATTAAATCAATACCTAGTCACAGAAGCTTCTGAAGACTGCTGTCTTAATGAGGCAAGAACTAGATATGGGTTCCAGAAACTAGCCTCAAGTTAATGGTTTTGGTGGGGTTTTTTTTTTCAATAATAAACCCCCTCAAAAAAACACCCCAAAAATCAAACACCCCCAAAAAACTAGGCAAGCTTTTCAAGTATGTTTTTCCAAACACACATTGCAGTACCAGTCAAGTCCTTAAGCCATATTGAAAATTCTACCTCTTCAGTCTTATTTCCCTCAGATATCTTAGTAAACAGTAGCAAAAGAATTCTCCTATAGGAGTAGAATTGGCTATTTTCATTAGCAGCTGCCTTGGTATAATGTTTTCCAAGTTCAACATGAGACATTTCACAGCCTAAATGCAGCCCTTTCTACTCCTTTACCTTTACTTTGTTTTGATGATAGCGCTTGATTTTTACTTGAACTTTTATGGATACTGGCCAAATTCAGGTAGAGATCCTTTGCAGTACATCTGAAATTATGTATTGCTTGCTAGAATTGATAGGCTAGGAGAAGTCAAAAATGCAGATTTATTAAAATTACAGAAATTATTACAGCATAAATGTTTAAGAATTTCTAGATGATTTCCAGGAATCAATTTTGATTAATTGCATCTTTATAGAAATAATTAATGTGTAGTCACTCAATAAAAAATCATATGACTATGGCATGCTTTTTCATTACAAAGTACTGTGCTTAAAGGATTTTCCTTCTGTAAAGAACAGTCAGATTCATGACTTGTTGTAACTGCTGGGAAATCTGAAATGCAGAGACCAGAATTTGAGTATTTTGAAATAAGTATATATGAAGTACTAAAATAAGCAATTCTTTGTTGTTTGTCTTATATTAGTGTTCTGTGTGACTGAAGCTCACTTACATGGCTGTAACTTATGTGGGTTTAAAAATAAATAGAGCATATGTTTATAAGTATTTAATGGCTATGTTATCATAATTTAAGAAGCAAGATTAGCAGAGGAGGATAAATCTTTTATTAGACCAAATTGTATAGGTTATGATTTGTATATGATAGCATGGAACACTTTCAATGATTATTAATGATATTTCAGTAGCTCAGTCACTGAGCAGATTCATGACTGGCTCCCTGATCAAAAGACAGCTTTAAATAACTCACTAATGGAGTATTGGGTGAAGAAAGACACATTTTGAGCAGGAGACAATTTTCCTCAGTATCTAGGAGATAAGGAAAAAGAAATAGGAGAGGATCCTGGGAAGAGCAAGAGATTGAATATAGGCAAGGGAACGGAGAAAGTCTCCACTAATGTGATCCTGGACACACACCTGCTTGTGGCAATTCTGTAGTTCAGCAACTCTAAAGTGCATCTGAAAATCTCCAAGTTTGCTTGTAAAAGAAAGTGGTAAGTGTTAGATGGAGTCTCTTGTAAAGGGTTTTTGTGCCAACTGGCGACTTCGAACCTTATTGGGGTTTTGAGCATTATTAAGATAAATGCTAAGAGAATATATTGAGTTATTACAGTTAGTGTAAATTTTGGAAGCTAACACAAAACTGTTTGAATTCAATGCTAGCCTTTTCATTTGTTCTAAAAGTTTCCTTTTCATTGAATCATCACAGCTACTGCAGATTAGATGTCTGTTTGCAGGTATTAAGAATGCTTCTTTGTTTAAAATGAGACATTTTTCTTTTCTAAATTTAATACACTCATTAAGTTTGTTTGCTCAGTGGTTGTGTTCTTAGCTAATTTTCTTAGCAGTAGGATGTTATCTTCTAATAAGGCATCTACCCAAAAGCCTTCTGTAGAAATCAAGACAGAAATTTATTGTCTCTTCGCATAGTAGTTTTTCAGTATTTAAGTTGAAATACTCATGAGCTCTAAGAATGTTGAAGTACTATTCTTTATTCTAAAGCCTCAGATGTCTGATTAGCTATAGAAGTTTGTGCTTCTTTCCCTGATGCTTATAAGCTTACACTGGCTAAGAAGGCTACTGCAAAAAAATAAATCTTATTTATACAATTTCCCAAAGAGTTGATGTGTTAGTGTGACACATATCCTAGGAGTAAGATAACTAAAAGAAACACTACACTTCAGAAGCCCTGGATTTTTTCTTTTCTGTTTTGGAAACATAAAAATGAAGCCAGGGATGTATTAAAATTTTTGTGTGAGAAAAGCAGATCAATTATAACTACAAGGTAATTAAAAACAAAGTGGCATCACTGGAGAGTTTAATCTTTTAATGTCAGAGCATTTGTTTGTACATCCATTCATTGGATGTGAATTTTGGTTATGTGTGCATCAGTTGTAGACAACAGTGGACAGGAATCCAGGCATATATTTTCAAAAAACTCATTAAAAGAGCTTATTAAATGGTGTCATTATGTGAGTGCAGATAAACAGAACTAGAAAAGCTATTCATGTATTACTTGTAAAATATTAAAGTGTTTCTTCTGCTATTTTCAATAACTGAAGCAATTTCTTTTTTTATGACGTGCTAAAAAAAAACCCCTGAGGTTTTTTTTTTCCCTTTAGAAAATATACTTTAGATAGAATTCTTTATGAACTGGTTTACCTGGAAAATTCAAGTTCTTCCATTTCAAGAATGAAAATCTAACTATGGTTATTATCACAGGCATCACTTTTCTCACTGTAAAAATCTATGGATGTCGTCATGAACTGAAATCATTGTCTTTAACAGTGCAGTGGTGAACAAAATAGTGTCTTCACCCCACCAAGTTTACAGTCAAAATGCACTGAGAAAATTAGAGTTGAAGTTATTTTAATATGTAGTGAGCTCCTTACCAAACCAAAAAAAGTATGTCAAGAAGCTGAAGGAGACTTCGGAAGAGATTTCACTGGGAAGCCTATTCCTATTCAGTTTTTTAGCTTCCCTTTGTGTGATGATGGTGCCAATTTTCCAGACATCATTGAGTTCTCCAATCTGGAGAAAACTTTTATATATAAATTGAATTATAATTTACTAAAATATGGATCTTTTGGGATGTATAAAATTCTCCAAAAGCACAAAACCCATTTATTCTCTTTCTTAAAAATCCTTTAGCTATTAGGGCTCAGTTCTGATAATTCTGTCTGCATTGACTACAGTGGGATATTTCAAATTTTTTTTCATGTTTTTTCCCTGTTCACATTTAATTCTTAATTCAGCTTTGTATCAATGCATTTTTAATGATACATTTCTTTTGGCTTTCAGTAAAATAAAAGTAAAAGTAAAATGAAATTAAAATTAAAATTAAAATAAAGAGGAAGAAACCTGTGGCTTAAACAGAATGATTTTATCTAGTCACACTAGTCATGTTCACCTCCTATCCTGAGATATTTTGAATGTTTTCTAAGACATCCTTAATTCAGTTTTAACTCAAAGAGTCTTAAGTGCTTTACAGTACCCTGAAGCTGGAGCCTTGACTGTCCAGTGTTCTTAACCTTTTTAGCTTCAGCATTCTGTGAAAAAATGAACAGAACTTGCTCCACCAGGAATAACAGACCACTTCATTTAAAAACACTTATAACTTGGAAGATGTTTGTCTGCAGTCTTCCAAACATTTTTGTCAGTTTATTTTCTTGGGCTAGATGATTACTTTTTAGAACTTACTTGTTACAGAAAACCAGAACTACAATTTTCCAAAACATGATAAACATAAATGTTATTTTACATTTGGAAGCAGCCAAAATATTCAAAATGAAGCAAAATGTGCCATTTGTTTTTGACCATGAGAGAAATGAACTCCATGTTAGTATCCAACAGTTTAGCGATGAGTTTGCACTCATCTTTACTTCTGGAATTTATTTATGTCATGGCTTGGGAATGGTAATCCCCAGTCCCCAGCCCTCACTGAGACTCTCCAAGCCATTCTCCACTCTCTCACTCCCCCATTTTCCCCTTTCTCTCCTCTGCAGTGGGATGGAGAAGAGAATTGGAGACAAAAGTCAAAGGCCACAACTTGAGATAAGAGCAGTTAACTGGAAATAGCAATGAAACAAAAAAAATGAAAAGTAACAACAACAATACAAATGACAGAAAGTGCAATAAAATAAACTATTCACATGGAAAATAGCCCAAAACTGAACTGGTAACAGACAATACCAGTGGGCTCCCTCTGCCATGTTTTCTTTGACTAGAATTTACTTTTTCTCCTTGGAAGAGGGTCCCTTTCCCTTGCTCCCAGCAATGACATGAGGTGGTATAGAATATATTCCACTGTATGTCCCAGCCATGCCTCCTCCTAGTTACTGCAAAAAATTAGCCCTGTCCTAGCCAGAACCAGGACAGCCTAACTCAAGAGTGCTTGTGATTTCATCCACTACTGCTCACATTTTTTGGAGTGCAGTTGTGTTGTACTTGATGCTTTATATTCTTGTGGACTTCAATGGGACTTAAAGCCATGTGGAATCTTGTGGAAATCGGGATTTTTTTCAGCTGTGTCAAGACCTTATACAACAAACTGCTGAGCTCTTGAAAGGTACTACATGAGCTCAATTTCCACAGAAATCTCAGGGCAGATGTTCAGGCCCTGCAGAATTGTGAGAATATGCTGGTATGTTCTTACAACCTTGGCAATGGTCTTGTTGCTGTGCTCTGTAAAATATTGCACACCTAGGAAGTATGGTAAATTGAAGACTCTTAAGTAATAGCAGATACTGATAATATTGTTTCTTCATTGTCCTACAAAAGTATTTTGTTGAATTGAAGAAAATGGTTAAAAATTAAGATGCAGTCAAAAGGGAGAAGCAAAAAATACTACACTTAAAAATAGTCACAGTGTAAATACACAAGGACAAGCAATGGGCTAGGTGGCAGTTCTTTAGAGAAGAAAGGAATGAATCACATGTGAGTCAGACATATCATTCTGTTCTAAAACACCAAAATCATTAACAAATTGCACAACTGTACATAAAATAACCTTCCTGTTCAGGAATTCTGATAAGCTGAAATAATGTGTCACAGTTCTGTCATAGAGCTTGAAGAAAAAAAACCTGATAGATCCGTTGGAGGCATTCTGAAGGATGAGAGTGTGAATGAGGAAAGGCTTAGGAAACATGACCACTGAAAATGGATGGAAAGAGTTGGGGTTATTTAGCCTAAAATTTTTCTAATGTGAAGTCATGTGTGTATACAAAGAGAAATATGGTTTTTTTTTATAAAGAGTATTTTTGTGTGTGTATCTGTGTGTGTTCATGGTACAGAGGAGAAGCAATAACCTTCAATTCTGTAATGAATTATTTGTATTTGACAATAGGATGGACTTTCTGAGCAAAAAAAAAATTAATGCTAAGGCATGGAATAATTTTTCTGAGATCTGCATTACTTGAATGGATTTTTTTGAGCTGGGTTAATAAAATATTTAGTTTAGCTAGATGATTTGTCTCCAAGTAGATGGATAGATAGGTAAGATACCTTCTGAAGGTTGTTTTAACTCTATTCTTCTATGATTCTTTAAGATTTGGCTTGAAACCTTTGCTTACTTTAAATTTATTCATCTCTTAAAGCTGTATTATTCTCAGTTAGCATTATTCTCAGCTGTTTTTATGAACTCAAAGTAATCACTAGACAAGGATGGAAATCTGTTTGCATTCAGACTGATATATTTACAATTTGTTGCTTTTTTGTGACTTAGTATGTATTCATTGTATTTGATAGGATGTGGTTAATATGAGCTTAATAGCTGCCATTTAGTTTTATTCTAAACAATCGTGCTTGATTGTTTTGCCCCATTTTCATGCTACATCAGTTCTTTGTTCTTTTTTGTATATTGACAATGTCATTCAGTTTTGTGGTTTGTGTATTTTAATGTTATTAGTTTAATTGTAATTTTTTGATAATAAAAATCTACAAAGTGCTAAGAAGTTTCAAAAATAGATGTTGAAATTTCTTTGATAATTTGATTAGTGGCAGGCAAAAAGGAATAAGCATTGTAAACAATGTTTTCTGATAAATCATAATTGCAATTGAATTCAACTGAATTGACTAAGACTAGTGCTCAACCAAGCATCTAATTATTTTGAAAATTTGCAGTTGGATGCTGCATTGTGACACTGAATATAGACAAAGCTTTCTGATACTGACTTCTGCATCTTTAAGAAAGTAGTCAAGCATGAAGGAGCACAATACCACACCAAATTTGGAGCTTGCAGCTTCTGCTAATAGAAATAGTATGGTGGTGGTCAAATTATTTGCATATGTTTATTAATGCTGTTATTTCTAACAGTAGAGAGGATGTCCAAGATAGTGTTTTTTAAGAAAACAGAACACTTTTCCAGGAAGACATTAGGAAGAGTCATGTAGATCACATTTGTCTCAAACTTGGTGAATATGAGTATTTGCTATTTTTATGCAAATCTTCTTTGTCATTCAGTTTGCAGAACACTGCACTTGATCAAACACTACACGTCTGAATATATCATATCAAATATGAAGCTCTCTCTGAAGCATTTACAGCAGTGAGGATGGCAGTTTTAGCTTCTCAGTGACCTAGGTGGATTACTGTAAACAAGTTTCCTTTCTGTTTGAGAAGGGGGACTACTGAGGAGGTCAGCAACATTATGGAAAGTATAATTACCAAAAAGGTCTGTGGTGGACTGGTCCTGGCTGGTAGCCAAGCATTCATACAGCTCCTTCTCACTCTTCTCACCCTCAGCATGGCTGAAGAGCAAACAGAACAGAAGATAGCTCGTGTTTCAAGACAACCTGTGGCAGGCAGAGTAGACTCAAACTGGGCAAAATTTTTATTGCAAATTAGTATAAATAATTAATTACTCTTTCAGGTATTAAGAAACAAAAGCAAAACAATAAAAAAAATCATTAAAACATTTAAGGAAAATGCACCACTCCTTTTTCCAAGCTTCACATGAGGCACCTCTCACCTCCCAGCTTGTTGCGGCCGCAGATTCCGCTCAGTACTTTCAGTTAGGCAAGGGATCCAGTGGTGGAGGGGTGGCAGTGTTTGCAAGTCAGGATATAATGGTTCCTTTTGGTGCCTCTTTCTATGTTTTTTTCCTCTGCTTTGGCCTGAGCCTTCCACAGGCTCTGTGCCTTTGGGAATATACGTTCTGCCATGGAACAACTCTGACCTCAGTATTCTCTTGCTGCTTCCCTCAGGTTCCCTCCACCTATCTCTGTTCCCTCATTGTCTCCATGTTCCTTCCTCCTCTTTCAAGAGTCTCCATTTTTGCAGAGACAACACCAAACTCAGTGATGGGATCATCTTTGGCCTATGATGGGTGGAGAGCTATCTGGAAATGACGGTGTCCAGTGCAGGACAATCACTGACCTTCTTCCACAGAGGCCACCCCTGCAACTACTCACCCCCAAAATCTTGCCACACCAACACAAATGGTTTTATCCACATTACATTTTCGAACAGAAAATCCACATCCCCTTGTCACTCTTTAAGAGCTGAATAGATTCTTCAGAAATCTGAAGTTCATGTGCTCACATCAGCTTTAATAATTCCTTTCTTCTCAGCCTGCCTCACAGCTTTTAATTTAAACAAATAATATATAAATTGTGTATTTTTTAGCTATTTGTCTGATTTATGGGGTACTTAAGAGACATTGTTATGCATAGACAATGATAACTTCATTTGTATTGACATCCAATTCTAAATTTCTTTCAGGATGGGCAAATTTTATTCTTATTTATTAGTTTTATTACTCTAGCAAGCAGGAGATTTATCAGGAATTCACACTGCGTTGTCCTGAGGAGAACACCAGCCACTGACAGTAAATGCTTTCAACTAGCACAAGAGAAGGCCAGCAATGTAATAAGGTAACACTCTTGATGAGAGTGTTAAAACTACAGCAGCAAATTAAGCTTTGCCATGGTCAGCAGTCCAATTTCTTAGTGAGTCATTTGTCCATTTTCTTGTTGGTCTTCTTCAGAAGCCAGTGTCCATTTGTGAGAAAACGTCAACAGGGAGAAAAAGTCAAAAGGCATGAATTGTGGTAAACAAGGTGTAAATATGGATCATAATAAAGAATGTACAATATTACCTTCATTGGAAAAATAGCCAATTACAATTTCAGAGAATTCTAATATCTCACAGCTAGTATATTTTATTAAATGATGGTAGAAATCACAAAGAGAAATAAAAAAAGGCAAATAAGGATTGCAGTAGTGATTGAGGATAATTATTTTGTACATCTCTTAAAATCTTAAAAATGCCATCACTACCTAAATGCCTTTTTTCTCATCTATCATTCTTCATAGCAGTTTCATGAAATTCTTAGGATTAGAAGAAGAAAAATTAGCCAGGGTCTCTGGCATCTATGGAAAGGACTTTCTACAGAGTTTTCCTAAGTGCAGTGCACATCTCACTGGTAAAAAGATTCAGAGATGGCAATCATGAAGTTCATAGGCAAGATAATAGCAAGACGTTGATTGATAGGTAGTCTATTTGCTACCATAATCTTACTCTAAACTTAATAACCACTGAAATATAGAATGATTTCCCACATGATGTACTAGTAAAAGAAAGTAATACACTACTAAGAATATTAAAAATATTCCTTTCTTATATTCATTTCAGGAATCAGATTGTTCTGGAACTGTTTGTCGGGTGGTACTGATAAAATGGAAATTTTACCAGTGCCAC
Organism: Cyanistes caeruleus; assembly: GCF_971803275.1. NCBI lineage: Eukaryota > Metazoa > Chordata > Aves > Passeriformes > Paridae > Cyanistes > Cyanistes caeruleus. The sequence goes on along the minus strand of NC_141704.1, from coordinate 21,043,891 downwards.
CTCAAATGATAATGCATGCCAGAGCACAGCTTCCTCTGGTATCAACAGGTGTTGCATGTAGTGATCTGAGAATTGATGTGGACTCTCTATATAGAGTGACATTTCACAGATTAATGGATGTTTATGGAGAGTCATGAAAAATCTGTATATGAATTATTTAACTGTCATAGACATTTCTACATAGAAAATCAGAGAAAGTTGCTATGAAGAACTGAAATAGAAAACAAGGTAACAAAGCAACTGGACAAGACAAAAGGCTATAAAACCAATAAAAGATACAGTTAACATTTTACTATCTAACCAGACATCTACAACTTATTGTATGCTATACAATATCCCCTAGAGAATAAACTAAGATGATTAAGAGCTCTGAAACAAGGTAGAGGCTAAAAATTAGCCCTTTAAGTTTATTGATAACTAAAAAGGTGTATTCCTACAGTAGATTTTAAAATTTTATAAGGCTCTTATGAAAGATTTTTATAAGGCTCTTATGAAAGACAGAGGATGTTAGGTGTGGTGAAACATCAGAGCTTATCAGGTGGGGCCATGAGTCTCACATAATGCTTTTCCTTTAAATCAGTGCACTATTAATTACACTTTTTAAAAATAGTACTGAAAATTGTTCAAAATTTTTCACAAAGATGAGAAACATCCTCAGAAAATAAGAATCAGTAACTGCCATTGTCTTTTCTAACTGTAAGAACAGGAAAACAGTCAGGAAAAACAAAAATTGGTCTGAGTGAAAAGAAAACACATTAATCTCTTGGCTGTTCCAACTGTGGTCATCAGGACAAAGTCCTGCAGGAGGACACTTGTTGTTAGAATTAACCAGCAGTTGATATATTTTTGCCCAAAACATTTTCATTAATGGCCTGGACAAGGGGACAGAGTGCACCCTCAGCAAGTTTGAATATGATGCAAAACTGGTAGGAGCAGCTGATGGCTGTGCTACCTACTCCTCAGGAAGACCTCAGCTGGCTAGAGAAGTGGGCTGAGAAGAACCCAGGAGATGAGCCATTTTAGAGTGAACTCATGGAAGGAACCTCACCTGTGATCTCTGCAGGAGTCTCTGGAACAGCTTGTCTCTGCCCACTGTGAGAAAAGGGGAACCTGCCTAGTTTAGGCTTTTGTGCCTGAAGTTACACTTAGGGAATGTGCACCTTTTAAAGCAGCCACTTTGTAGAGCCCTAGCACATAAAATCAATCTGACAGAAAGGATATTTTCTCTCATATGACAACTGGTTCTCAAGAAGTGGAATATAGAGATGAAATGACATGTTTCCTCACTGTGGTCGCTGTTCCAGTCCTGAGTAATGCTACCTGGTGCTTGTCCAACCACTGTTCTGACAGCTTGTCAAGAGGCTCCTTGGAAATAGTTTTCACATGATTTACTGCATCAAAAAACTGTCTTTATGTTCCAATTCAGGCTTGACAAATTTGTCAGTTTCTCAAATCCATTCACAGTTCATAAAGTTAACATTTCTATGACGCAACCTGAGAGAACTGCAAGGAAACCCCTGGAGTTTGCTTCAAGTGTTACTAATTTAGAAACAGTGCAATATATTTTTAAATCCCAACAAAAGAATGAGGTTTGGAAGGCAGCAGGAGATCTTCATTAAAAACTAGCTAACAACATCTGAGAGATTCCTGTGCAGCAAAGATTTGTGCTTTAAAATTCTCACTGGTCTAGGGAAACTCAGGGCTCCCCTTGAGAAAATATTTCGTAATAAGCTATTAGAGTATGAGTTATAAAAATGATGAGGATAGAACCTTTAAGCACTTGGGTGAGCAAAAAAACCCCACTTATTTTGCTGGCCAGATAAACAACCTGAGTACTTCATTCCTTAGACATTGTCATGCCTTTAAAGTTGTGTTAGCAAAGAAATTTTCCACTTTTTTTGCTATATTTTTCCCTATTGCAGAGAAGAGCAGGGTATTAACTTGTTACAACATGTATGTCAGTTAACCGGGAAAAGATGGATATTAACAGTTGTCTCTCCTTCTTTTCACACATGATTCATGTTATTTTAGTAAAATTGATTTTTACCATGTTTTAACAGATGACACAAGTTAAGGGAAGCTAAACTGTGTAAATTACTAGAATGCCCGAGTTTTAGCTAGGGTAAAGGTAATTTCTCCTTACTAGCTGATGCAGTGCTGTAGTTTGGACTTGGAATGAGAATGGCATGGATAACACTGGCTCTAGGGATATTCCACACCATAAATTGTCATACCCAATATATAAACAGGGGGAGTTACCTGGAAGTGGGATTGATCCAGGTTCAGGAATGAGGTCTGGCATCAATCAGTGGGTGGAGCAATTGTATTGCACAGAAATAATTTTTTTGTTCTTTTCTTTCCCTTTTTATTGCCATTATTATTTACTATTATGATTGTATTTTGGTTTGTTTTTAATTTTTAAATTGTTCTTATCTCAACCTACAAGTTTTACTGTTGATTCTCCTCCTCATTCTACTGCAGTGGGGGGTGAGAAAACGCCAATGAAACAGAATTCAGCAGGGTTTTCATCTTAAAATTAAATGAGAGAACTGAGATTTGTGACATGTTCCCACCCTGATCCTTCAGGCTTCATGATGTGGCTAAACTGTGCACTGGGATGCTCTCAGGGTATGCGCAGATCTTCAGGGTGCTCTAGGCCACACAACTTGTTGAATTTAGCTTAGCAAAACTGGAACAGCTGCAGAAATAACAAAGGCCCCCAAGGCTAAGCCCCATCCCTTGACAAAGCTATTGCTGAGCAGCAAGCCAGGTTGTTCCACAGGGCGGGCAAACCTCAGCTGAGGTTACGCACAGCGCAGGCACCACTGCATCCATTTAATCCCACCCAGCTGGGATTAAAACCATGACATGAGGGAAAAGAGGGTGAATAAGAATACAAAGATATAAATCAATTGGGATTGTATGTAATTCTAAACTGGAATTAAGTTTTGTCCACATCAATGTACTTTATCAAATGATACAGCCTATTCAAAGTAGCGTGTCATGATGTGACATAAAAATGTTGAGGGATGGAATTCTTTTATGTTTTCTATACTGATTTAACCTCTTGCATGAAGTGGAGAGATCAGTTTTTTGAAAACTGTGTTGGGTTTTTCTGGGAAAAAATAGCAGGCTCTGAACAAAGAGAAAGCAGATTTGTTGCTTAGCAGAACGTATATATGGCGATGCTTCAGAGGACAATAAATGATCTTTTAGTGTGGCCAAAGCAGTGACAGGAATATGAGCTTGAGGTTACTTGAATGTGTGAGCAGAGATGTGTAATTGATATTCACAAAATCATAGAAGTCTTTGGACAATTTATGGCACAAAGAGGACAAGAAATTGCTTGCAATCTTTTATACAATTGCTTTGACTCAAGTCTCAGCACTAACTTGAGTTGCGCTTGGCCCAGCCGTGCAGTTATATGTCAGAGAGCCCAGGGTAGCAACAAAATTCTTTTGTTCTTGAGACATGAATGCAAACATTTCTTGAGGAACTTTGATTTGTGCTAGTACACCTGACATTTTCTCTGTCAGAAGAGAGAAATGCCAAATTTGAGAAATCTAACCACTGTTGCTCAAAATGCTTTTCTGTAAATCAGTTTATGTGTTTCGCCTGGCAATATATAAATTCCCCCTGATGTTTTGTCCTCAAGACGAAAAATGCTTTAAAATAAGAGGATGGTTTTTCACTCTTTAGGGTCCATGACATTTATCCCAGCTATCTTATGATATGTAACTTATGAAGCAGTTTATTCACAAAGTCTTCAAAAATTTCTTGTGCCTTGAGAAAGTTTTTAATTTGTTAATCACCTGGAAACACCTACAGGAGATGATCATGGCTGGGTTTGACCAACAAGAGCTATAATGTTCTTTCTATTTTCTACTACCGAGAAGTGTTTGCTAGTCTCCTGCAGTAAGTCTCCTGTATCAGTCATGATCTGTGCACTCAAAATATCTTCCAAAGGCTGGGCATAACAGAACAGGTCAGCTGCAAGTAGCCAGGAGGTTTGGATTTGGTTGGAGCTGCATGGAAACAGTTTTATTTATCTAGTCCAGCTGGGCTCCATGCATGCAAATATTTGCTAACATTACACCAACATAGTTTACCTAGACAGGACATTGTTTTGTGTTATCACAGATTCTACTTGGATCCTGCTATTAGCTACCAGTCTTCAGCTCCATATTCTCCAGCCTTGTCCATGTGAGGTGCTGTTCTGCTGAATGATGAACTGTCTTGAGAGTACTCTGTGATCTGAGATGGTGAGCTAGAGGATTTTCTTGAAGAATGGCCATAAACAATGTCAGAGTATATATGACTAAAGAAACGTGTAAACATTGTTGTGCTTTGTCTCTATTTTATGTGTGCTTTGTTGGTTTGCTCCAGTGAAAATGCAGCAGGTTCCCTTGCCAGGGGGCTCCTCAGCTGGAACATGGAGCAGAAGAGTGGTGTGAGATCAGCAGTGAATAAGTAAACAGCATTAGATCAACCCAATATAAGGTGATGATGTAAAATTGAATCGTGATGAATAAACATAGTGTTTGAGACTGCAATGTACATAGGAAGCCACAGGAGCTGTTGCCACATTATATGGTTGTTACAGCATTTATTTTTTATATGTTTATTTTATGTACATATAAAATTTTATATGTGCATATTTCATACAATCCTGATACTTGACAAAAAAATTCCAGCTTTTTATGCACTATGTAATGATGCTTCTGAGTGCTGGAACACAACTGCCAGTGCTAGTAAGCTTTTATCTTTTCAGCTAGCGTTTTTGGCAGTTTTTTTGATGTGCCATGAGTAACTTACTGAAAGAATTCCTGGGTATGATGCTGGAATTGAAAGGTTCCAGTGAGGACTGCCAATAGATTGCATGCAACCATATAATTTCCCAGGATAACAGTGATTACTAGTGTAGAAACAAGCTTTTTTGTACCACCTCCTTTCAAGACCAAGGAATACTCTCAGTAAATTTAATTTACTAGCATAATTGTCAGGTGTCTCATTTTTCTTTTCTCTTAATTTTGAACTTGATCTCAATAAAATTCTGTATAATCTCTTGCAATCTAGAATATCTGAGACTGCATTCAGAAAAGTGAGTTGGGTCTTTCCTATTTAGAAAAATGACTGAAGGGTAGATTAAGGAAATAAATTGAAGTTGCTTTTATTGCTTCAAGTTACTGTAAGTGTTATATTTCAGGGATTCGAACTTTGCTCTGTAACTACCTAGGTATAGGAATTTAGTATTTTTGCCCCTCATGAATCACCCAAATCCATATACTGATGCTTTGAAAAAATGTTGTCAATAGACTTTGCTGTAAATGAAATATGCAACAAAATATCAGAAAATGCAAGAAGTGCATAAAGTTAACTGAAGAAGTGTTTAAAAGCATACAGTAATCAATGTACCACATCCTTTTAAATTCTCTATAGTCACAGATGCAGTCATTTCATATTACTGACATAACTAACCCTTGTGAAATCAGTAGGACATCTCATGATGGCTGATATAAAGGATAAGCATTGGTAATTGCAACAACATCACACATAGGGAAAGGAAGACTTTTTTTTTTTCAAATTCTATAGTCAGATGGAGCTGACTTAGTAAAAAAATCAGAAATTTTCATGACCAGAAAATAAAAAAAACCCCAGAGAGTCAGATCTCTTAAAAGAAGATACTGATTTTGGCATCTCTCTTTTAGTGAAAGTTCATATAAGAAAGGAAAAACTATCCCCTCAGAATTTCACCTCAGGTTTTTAAAATGTAATTTACAGATTCTCATGACGTAAAATTGTGATTTCACTAAGAGGAAACATCAGGAATTTATTAAGGACCAGAAATAAATTATTACAAGCCCTTCTGAGTAACCTAGTGATTGATTCTTGGGTTTTTTTACTATATAAGATTTCCTGACAGAAAAGTAATTGCAGGTGTTCAGAGAGATATGGATGCAGCTCACAACATCCAAAGTTAAATCTGTCAATTGAAGTACAGGAATCTGTCCTTTCTCTATGGGATTTTCAATTTTCAAAAATGCAGTATAGTTGTATCCACTAATACTTGGACAATGAAAGACCAATGAGCAACTAACTAAACAGCTTCCCTTGAGTCCTGGTGAAAATTGGTCAAACGTTGCATTCTACAGCCACAGGATCACATCCAGAGAAGGTACAGTTACCAGGAACCACCACGGGACACCAAGGAGACGGACTTCTGCTCATGAAACCATTTATTCAGCACAGGAATAAACTCAGATCCAGAGGCAGAGAGCCCCGAGCAGAGGCAGGGTGAGGGGTTTTGAGGGACAGAACCAGGGTGGAGCTCAAGGTCAATGACCACCAGGAACACAGCAAGGGAAAAACCCCAGGGACTCAAACCCAATCAGAACCCCTGGGCTGACACCCCAGGAGGGGTCGGGGTGGGGAAACTCTTCCAGGGCTCGAAGGGCACATACACTGAGGCAGTGGTTTAGAATTCACACTAGCCTGGCTTTACAGCCACACCTCTCACTTTAACAATGCTTATCTGAAACTAAATCTTTGTCTCCCTGAGGCACCTCACAGTCCAAGGTAGAGTGCTGTTTCTATAATACTGGCAAGCAAAGATCCAGTTTTTATCTTTCTTATGAATAAGAGTAGCTTGAGGTAATCCAAATTTACACAGCAATTCCATCACTTGAGCACTCACATACTGAGTTTATTCCTTGGTCTTGTAACCAGCTGTCACAGCAGAGCCCTAGTGCCAGTACTAAGGCTGTCCTAGTGACCTTCTTTCGCTGTTAGGAGTACTGTTGTAGCCACAATAGCATAAAGATAAATAGGGAGTGGCAATGGTCAGATACTTGAAAAATGCAGAGCTGGAGGAAACAGGATTATTTTAAATGTTTTTCCATTATTGGACAAGTATTAACATATCTCTGACACAGACTGGAGAAAAGTTGGGGAAAGGAATGGAGAAGGTTGCAAAACTTACAGGCAGAAAACTCTCACTCTTCTTGAATTTCTGTCAGGTGGATATTCCCTCTACCATAATTACTTACAGTACTTCAGTGCTATGTGGATGTCAAGTGAAGATGTTAATTTTCATCAGACCATTTTTTCAACTTGCTTAATAAACACTTTTGAAAGAAGCTTAGTGCTGCTTCTGAGGAAACGGTGATGATCTGATCGTCCAACACTGCCTGACAGGATGGGACCTTGTTATCAGCTGTTTAATGGTCTTGTCACAGATTCAGATATTGACCACATTTTGTTTATAAAATAAATAAAATTATACTACCAGTCATAAAATTAGCCATGTATTTTAAAAATATGTCAGGAACATTTGATCGTAAGAGTTAATAGTATTGACAGTTTCACATCCTGACTACAGGCTATGCAAAAAAATGCTTGGAATAGCCTTTGAAAAAAACAGTGATGGCAAAACCACCAATTACTTCAAACTCTAAACAAAGAAATTTATTGATTATATTATAGAACAGAAACCAAGGGGACTAGAATCAGAGAACAGGATGATCTCTTTTAATCTCTATTTCCAGGGTTTTAATAGTTTTTAATTTAACTAACACTAATCATGAGTGAAACAGGCAAGGTGGGAAATGCTGTTGCATCAGGAAGGAAATGTGAAATTTATGGTTTGTGTACTGTCTACTTTCCCAGGAACCGGTTGGCATCATAATCCAAGCACTATTTTTTACAATACCAGGATCAATACTGAAAATGGGAGAGGTAATAAGAGGCTTTAATTCTTCCTGTAAAGTCAGAACACCATCTACCAAATGATAAATAGGCTCAACCATTGCTCTGTTTTCTGAAAAGCTCCTCATCCACAAGGACCTATTTAATTATTTCTTTGTTTTTATGGGTCTGTCTACAGTCATTTACTTTTCCTTCACAGTCGGTTACCCAAGGTAATTCTAACTCTAATTAGACACTGGGATGTTTTGCTACAGACATTGGAGGACAGTTTAGAGACCCTGCTGAAAGCATTTTCTTCCTGCTAATAGTGAAACCCTCTCCTCTGGGCCTCCCTAGTCCCATTATGAAATATTTCTAGTGCCCTGTCAAGCCTTGCATTGGACCCCTACCCACCCACCCTTGCCATAGCCGGAGATCTCATTCCAGCTCCAGCCTGTGCCCCTAGTCTCACCTCATCTGCCTGTCTCCAGCCCTGTCCACATCATTCCCCAGCTGGTGATTAGATTTCCTGGGCTGATATTAGACTGAGTCATTACCTCAGCTTTCTCTGGATGGTGGGTGGACCCCACTGCTGTGCTCACCCTGCTCAGGCACTGTGGGTGTGGGATCTGCAGGTGGGGATGCAGTGGTGCCTGCGCTGTGCGTAACCTCAGCTGAGGTTAGCCCACCCTGTGGAACAGCCTGGCTTGCTGCTCAGCAATAGCTTTGTCAAGGGATGGGGCTTAGCCTTGGGGGCCTTTGTTATTTCTGCAGCTGTTCCAGTTTTGCTAAGCTAAATTCAACAAGTTGTGTGGCCTAGAGCACCCTGAAGATCTGCTCATACCCTTAAAGTGTTTGGACTCCCAGAGCACTATTCAGACAAGGGATTGGAGGAGAACATGTCCCAAATCTCAATTCTCTCATTTAATTTTAAGATGAAAACCCTGCTGAATTCTGTTTCAATGGCCTATCATTCCTGTGATTTATTGCAAAATTATTTGTCTGTGGTTATTTTGACTGGGGTAGAGTTCATTTTCTTCACAGGGGCTGGTTTGGAGCTGTGGTTTGTATTTGTGCTGAAAACTGTGTTGGTAATACAGAGATGCTTTTGTTATTGCTGAGCAGCGCTTGCACAGTGTCAAGGGCCTTTCTGCTATATGTACCACCCCACCAGTGAGGAGACTGGGGGTACAAAAGAAGGTGGGAAGAGATACAGTCAGGACTTGGGAGCCATACCATCCCATGGGGCATTCCAGATCATATGGTGTCATGCTCAGCATATGGAGAGAGGGGAAGGAAGGGTGGAGATTTTGGAGTGGTGACATCTGTCTTGGACAGTCAACATTATGTGTGATGAAGCCCTGCTTTCCTGGATATGGCAAGCATTCCTTGGTTTGCTTTGCTCATGCCTGTGACATTCACGTTCCCTATTAAACTGTCTTTGTTTCAACCCATGAGCTCTCATTTTTCCAATTCTCTTCCCCATCCTACCTGAAGAACCTCAGTTTGTATGAGACGAGTACAAGGGGGAATGTGAATGTGTATCCTCTAACCAGACTATGTGCTATCAGCTCTGTAGCATGAGAAACAAAAAAATTGCTCAGAATAAAATCTAAGCATAGACTCAATAGACTTGCTTTTAAAACCAAGCAGTCAAATCTAATGGGAAGAGTAAGCAGACTTTAAAACTGGTGTTATATGACATTTTTTTTGTTGGACGGTGAGAACAAATATGTAAATTTCACACACTCTCCTATTTTCCTTAGACTATATTTTTTTGTTTAGCCCTTTTGCTTTAAATTCTTCTACATCATTTCCATCTCAGCATCATTCCTGTTTGCTGTTGGCTTAAATGTCTTCCTTTGAGATGTTAACTGGTAAGTTCTAAAGTGAATCAATGATAGCTATGCTCTATGGGAAAAAGATTAGTCATAAATAATAATTATATTCTGGAAGAAGTTGCTCTTCTCAGACTAGAGCCTGGAAATGTTGCATAGTACTAATGTTGTTCGATTTATTGCTTTGTTTCTTAATTACCTCTGAAAAAAAATAGGTAAATCTTTCTTGCTGTCAGGAAGTTCTCATCATCAGCATATCATCCATAGGCTCCCACTTCACACAAAGCATGAGCATATGAAATTAGCATTTTAAACACTGTTCTTTAACCATTTTATTATAATCCCTGCCTATTATACTGTAAAATATTGCAGCTCCTCTTAGGAAATGTAACATGTAGGAAGAAAATATGTGAAAGCTTGCATCATCTGGTTTACAAGGTCTAGCTAAAGCTTTAAACACATATTTTTATGACTTCATTTTATTTTTATTGCTATATTTTAGAGCACCACTAATAATGCTGTCAGTACTTTTTATGTAAGCAAATCACATAGGTTTCGGTGTTTTCCCTTTATTTTTTTCCTGTGAGTTTCAGCAATTAGTCTGAAATTCTAAGCCCAAACTTTCCAAGGGATCATGTTAAAAGAAAGCTTTGTTAAATTATTGGATTTTTCTTTTCTGAAATAAAAACTCTGACTCTGAACCCTACAGTGTTGGCTGAAAGCATCTAAAATGATCAAATCACTGCAGTCCATTCCTTTTTTCTTGGCTGTTGGAAAGAATAAGCAAAACAGATGTACAAGAATTTCACAGTCTGAGGAGGCAGAAGAGGTATTTGAACAAGAGCATTTCACCTTTACCCTAATTCAATTAACAAGTTTCAGTTTCCTCAAACTGTTGCTTCAGTTGCCAGATTAAATTGTTTCTTGAATGTCCCAAACCATGTAATCTTAGATCAGGATGGCTAGCTAGAAAGATTAAATTATTTTCTAACTCTTCTTTGTCAGCATTGTTTTTCTTTTAGTAATGTTAGAAATTATTTTCTTTAATTAAATATATATATATATAAAGATAATATAAAGATAATAGAGATAAATACTCAGAAGAGGTGAAAATTTTGAAGGTGACCATAATTTAAAATCTTTTGTTATTAACCTGTTGCAATTGTCCAGTTTGGGTGCTTCAGTAGAAAAGAAATATCAGGAAACTGGAAAGAAGATGGTGGAGGCCACTAAGGGTTGGTGGCCTGAGGAATATTGTGTAGAAAGAGGGGTCTGAATCTGAAATTTTTAGGCTCAATGAGGTCTTCCCTCCTGGAGTTAGAGACAATGGAGCTAGACTCATTTTGGAGGTAATTAAATGTCTTCACAGTGAGAGCAGTTAAGTTCTGAGAGCTGGTAGCACAGAGGGGTTGCAGAATTCAAGCCCCACAAATCCTTGGGCAACCTGCTCCAGCTTTGTAAGTTAGCACTGTGCCAGGGAGTAGCATGAATGGGCTGCTCTGCCAAAGTTGTCTGATCATGCAGGGATGGGGTTAGGAAAGCCAAGGCTGAACTGGAATTGAATCTGGCAAAGGGATAAGAAGGATAAAAATAAAGGATTATATGAGTACATAAACAGCAAAAGGAACACTAAGGAAAACCTGGCCCCAATGTTGCACAGGGAAGAGGAGCTGCAGACAAAGGGTTTGGAAAAAAGAAAGGTACTTGGTGCCTTCTTTTCTTCACTCTTGACTGGCAAGACCAGTCTTTGGGAATCACAAGCCCCTGAGACCAGAGAAAAGTCTGGAGTAAGGAAGAATAACCCTTGACAGAAGAGGACCATGTTAAGAAGAACTCAGCTGAACATACAGCAATCCATGCAGCCTGAGTGATTGCACCCACAAGTGCTGAGCCACTAGAAGCACAAGGGTAAAGCATAAGAAGATGATCAGGAGTAGTCAGTGTGTTTATGAAAGGCAAATCCTGCCTAACCAGCCTGATAGCCTTGTACAGTGAGGTGACGAGGTCGGTAGACGAAGGGAGAAAGTTGACTAATGTCGACTGACTTAGGACTTCAGTAGGGTTTTTGATGGGAGTCTTCCATGACATTATCACAGATTAGATGACACAATCTGTGTTGTGCAAACAGAGTGAGGAAGGATTAAAAACTCAGGGAACAGCCAGTTCAGCACCAGAGGGTTGAGATCAGTGACATAAAGTCCATTTAGATGAAAGCCACTAGCGGTGTACCCTCAGGGGTTATCCACCACCTGTCCACCACCCGCCCTTGACAAGGGACAATACTGAGAGACTATATATTAAAAACAACAATTTACTAAAACCACAAGTAACAACAACAACACACATAGCAAAAGTACACAAAAAAAGGTGCCCTACCCACAGAAAGGCATTTACCAGTGGGACAAAGCTAAGACAGCTGCTGCTCCCACAGTACACGGCCCCAAGGAGATAGACAGAGGAGCAGGGAGGCTCCTGTGTTAGCCTACACAGGTCAAGAGAGCTATGAAGACAGTGTGGTAAATGAATTTCTGTGGGCCAATGCACGGCCCCTGCCAGACAGATGATGGGGAGACAGAGACAAAGCAAAAAGAAACCTTGGAAAATAGCACCCTCTGAAGCAGAAGCCTGTGCTGCCAATGTGCCCACTTGGTGAGGTCTGCAGGGTCTCTCTTGGTGGCTCCTTGGTGGCTGGAACTACAACTGCTCTGGTTCCTGGGGCTGCCCCCATGACAACATTCCACACAGGAGCTGCCTTTTCCAGGCCTGGGCTCCACCCAGCCAGAAAAATGGTGAACAGCAAACCTGCAGCGATGACAGTGCAGTCCTGGATGAAGGCTACCTCTCCTCAAGCTCCAGGCTTGAAGAGTGAAGAGCAGCCACGCTTCTGCTTCTGCCTGTGCTTAGAGAGACAGCCCATCAAAGATGATGTAGATGATGTGGAATAGTACTAAACTCTGCCTCCTACCTCTATAACTGGGACAACTACTTATTTCATTTTTTTTATTAGACAGAAAGGTATATTTTGAAATGATAGACAGCTTTTCTGTTCGTATTTCTGTCCCTGTTGTTGCAACTCCAACATGAAGAGGTTTTGATTGATAGGGTGCATCCTCCCACCCTTGGCAGAGCTGCTGCAGGTTTGCCAGCTTGTTGCCTTTCTCAGTAGGTTTCCTATCAAGTCTCTTAACTGACTTTAAACAGTACAGCTTCAGAGGAGTAATATTCTGTCCCACATTCTGTAATAACATGTACTTAGTACAACTGAAAAGCATAGAAATGGAAATAAAACATATGGGCTGTCAATAAAATACTGTCACCTTAGAGTTATTATATACTCCTTGTAAGAGCCCAAGTCTCTAGAAAAATCACTGCATGGAGGTTTTCTTTCCCAACATAATTTCTGTCTTTTTAATTTAGTCCTCTTCAAAAACTTCTATATTTCATCATTTAACTCAGAAATTGGATGCCTTAGGGCTTGACTTTATCATGCACTAATAAAATGAAGAGAAACAGACCTTCAAAAATAATTGTGGAAATGTAGTCTGTCAGTAAGGATTGGATTCAGCTGTGGCACTGGCCTGAAAAAGTTATTTTGCTCTAAAATACATGAAATATTTATTAGCTTTACCTGAGGTAAACATGCAGTTGTTTACATATCTTCAAATTTGTAAATACACACTTGTAAATGAATTCAGAAAGGAGCACCACACTCTTAAATATATACCATTCTTATTTCTGTTTTGAAAAATAAATCATCAAAGTGTTCCATTAGAAATAGGCCAAGAGTAGAAAGGTAGGATATTTCAGAAGCGGGACTGATTTCCTTAACCTGTCTAATAAAATGTGCTATTAATAATTTGATTTTCCTTGTCTTCTTTCTGCCTCAGACTCTTCCTCTCCACAACCTAAGCAGGTTGACTTAGGGAAGAAGTTATACATGGAAGTGTAAAGTATTCTGGCTTTCCTCATACTTTCCAGTAAGAGAAGATGAAAAGAAACCCATAAACCCATAAGAAATGTCTCTGCTGTGATAAAGAGATTTGTGAAGCTGAAGGTCTCAACAAACTTTTTAAAATCTTGCTGAGTCCAGATAACATTCAGAGAGTTTTCTTTGGCACCTAGGATAGATTTTTGGTAAAATGGGAATATGTTGCTGGACCATGCACATGTAATTAAAAAAGCTTATGCCCCAAAACTTGTCACTTTTGGCATCAACATTATGAACTTCAGAGTTCCTCAGGTCTGTGAACTTCTGTCACTGAACTTCTGTGACTTCTTCTTATGCACAGAAGTAGTTCAGCTTCTGAGAAAACTGTGGCTATTTCATGACCAGAGTACCTGGATTAACCAGTGGTCAGAGATCCTCAGAGCACACCAGATGCACAAAAAAGTGAACAAGAAACAATTGAATGGTCCAGTGCAATATAGGAAATCTGTGTTCCACCCTGTGTTCTCAGGACTGTTTCAATCTTCTGCATAATGTAAATGAATTGTCATAGGAATTGAGACAGCAGCAGTATTCGAAGTTAATTTTAGACCTTGGATAAATTTTTTTATGTGATTTTCCAGTGCTTAACATAGTTTCATCTGCTCAATCCTTTTTCTCTGGAAAATTATTTACTTAATGTTTTTTCAGCACTTTTTCTTTCTACCTCTTTAAAAATAGATATTTTTCAGAAGCTATGTTTTATTATTCTTATCTGTCTGCTGCTTGTAAAATGTTTTTATATGTTCTATGGCAGTAATTCAGATTCTTCTGTTTTGTTCCTTGCAAGAGTGTACAAGTTTTCTTAGCTTTTTACTGCCCTCACCAATTAATCCAAGTATATTAGATTTCAGTCTATCAAAGATTGTATTCCTAGCACCTTTTAGCCATAAATCTTATTATTTTCCTCCTCTTACAGTCCATCTATTTCCTCTGTCTTTGGTTGCCAGATTTTCTTTTCCCTTTGTAGTAAAATAATGCATGGACACCACATGATTTTTTCACAGCTTTCTTCAGCAATTTAGTAATTGAGCGTTTGTCTTTTCTATGTATTTTCTCAGCTATTTACACAGATTTTGACAGTCAAGAGAATTAATCCTTAAATAAATTCTCCCAGTGGTAAGACATCTCCTTTTCACATGATTGAATCACCTTTTCATTTGCATTATCCTGTCCTTACTCCTGTAGAAAAACCTTTTGCCTTCACTTCAGTAAGCATCTCCTGCAGGTCTGTGTAAACTTCCATGCACCCTCTGTGGGGGACAGTGGCAGTCATTCACTGTGGTGGAAAGGACAGTCAGGACACCTTTCTCTTCAGCCCTTCCAGCTACAATGCATATTCTCAGTCATGGTGAGCAATCAGTAACTTTAGAAACGTTACAGTGATATACTGAAAAAATATTGCTATATATGAAGTTTCGCTCACATAGATATGCTTCTGCCAAGTGTCAGCATTCTTGCTGATCCTCTATTCAGATCTCAGACTGAATAGGTACTAAATCCTTTTAGTTCTGGTACCTATTGAGTGATTTTTAAACCTTTTTATTATTTTTTTTTTTCCCCTCTAGATTATTTTAGCTATCATTTTGGATTGTTGAGTTGGCCATCAGCTGTGGTGAAATGCAAGAAATTTCTTACATGTTTTCAGCTTTCAAGTCATGGTCTCCACCTGCAATTCCTAATCTTCAAACTGAAATGAGTCATTGATACTGTCAGCTGTGACCAAAAAATCACCTGGAAATGGAGGAAATTTTACTTTTGGCCTCAGGGAACAAAGACCAGGGTTCTTTTTCTCACTGTCAGTCATTTGATTTAAGATTTAATATCTTTAAGGAATATCCAAATTAACATGAATAATGAAATAATTAGAACTATTAATAATATTTTTCATCCCCACCTGCTTTTGTGTCTTATAAGATATTGTAAGATATTCTTCAAATAAAAAAAAAAAAAAAATAACCTGAAAGGTAGATAAAGCTTACTAGAAATCATTAATTTCAAGTAGAAAAGCTATTTTTTAATACATTTCTCTGCTTTAGCATTAATGCACCCAATGAAAATGTTTCTGTTTCCCAAAGATCATAGCTTTACTTTTCCTTTAGGCTCTAATAAAATGATCAGTTGGTGCAAAAGGCTGGAGTGCACATTACAATACAAATATTCTTGATCTGACACAGCGACAAAACTCTTTCACATTCACATGCTTCTCATGTCTATGGACTAAAACTAATAGAGCATGTAAACACTGAAGTAGTAATTAAATTCTAATCTGTATTAAACTCTGTGATACCTGCATCACATAGCTACAAATAAATAATGAACTTTGTGGAAAACACTAGTGACCCAACATTATACTAAGTATAGTCGCCTTTGCTAAAGCAGTTAAAAATGGTGGCATTGTTCTAATTGCAGGGTTCTTTAGCCATTAAAAAGACTTTTCAAGTGTGCTCAGCCTCCTCTGACCACTAAGGGATTTCTGCTGAGGTGTCTTTCTGTTTGTAGATGATAACACATAGGTGTGCCTTATCCATTGAGATCGTATTATTGCTCAGCAGGCATAAGTTGGTATTACTTTGTACATGTCAGTCATATGCCTTTTAAAACTTGTGAATATGACCTATGATAGGATTTTGAGTCAAAATCTAAAGGATTTTAGTTTGTTAAAATGATTTACCCTATTCACATATTTGAGCAAATTAATACTTTTGGAAGCATACTTTGAGGAAAACCTATTAATACAAGCATTCACACTGTGCTGATCTGTGTGGTATGTCTGCTTCTTACATAATGAGCAGGAAATAAAAAGGAAAGAATTGATTGAACCAGTTTCTTCAAGCTACAACACTGTGTGTTCACACTGTAGTCTCTTTTTATGCCATCTAGTTTGCTCTCACTGTCTTGAATCAACAGAAAACATTTACTGTGTGTATTTTTCCTATGAAATGGCAAGAATATATGGAATACAGTGCTTGCCCGTTCTGCATTATGGAGTATTATACCCCTTTGTCACACCTCAGACAAAGAAAATGAAAATTGCACTTCTGTAGCTCAGGGCACATAATTTTAGAAGATAGGATGCACCTCTTGACAGAAGGCTTGAAATATGCATGAGCATTCTTCTGAGAGTTTTCAGTCTTCTGGAATTAACATAGTAAGTATTTTAGCAGATACATGAGGTTAAAAGAATAAGAGAAGATATTCAACCCTGGGTGTTGTCTCTCACTGCAGTAAGTCTTTTACACATAATGTGCTAGTAGGCACAGAAGGGGACAATAACACTCTAATCAGGTTTGGGTTTTTTTCAGTTTTAAACAGTAAAGAGTACCCTTTCTTTGCCATACTTCATTTCAGGAATCTCAAAGGCTCAGTTCTTGGTCCTCTTCTCTTTGTTGACATATCCATGGCTCCCTCATGTACTAAAAAACAAACTGGGTATTTCGAGTCATGTGAACATGAATCATCACAATTTGATCTTAAATGTCTGCTGTAGCAACACGAAATACCATTTAGATCAGACACAGAAACCATTACCTAACATACATTACCTGAGGGTAACAAGAAAACATAACAGAAAAAGAAATTGTTCATATCAGGTGTTATCATCTTGGCAGAGCTGTGTTGACTGGAGCATTCATGCCAATAACATGACAAACATTTCTCATTTTTTAGCTAAAAAAGCAGGTTTTTAGTGTGTCTGTCACACAAAAAAAAGGACTGCTGCCTTCCTTTCCAGCATGAAATCTTATAGTGATGCCGTAAATGATTTGACAGAGGGATTGGCATAAAAATAGAATCATGATCTCTATGAGATGGCTTTGGAAAACACTGTTTGAGATAATTTAAAAAAAATCTTTTGACTTATAAATCACATTTTTAATCTTCTGGTAAAAATGTAAATATATCTCAGATAGTGTTAGTCCCATTTAAGAGGATATTCTATTTAGGACTAGATTAGAGAAAATGAAAGAAGCCTGTTTTGTGTTTGGCAATAAGAAAAAAGTACCATGAACTACCGTCACGCACTGCTTGCATATAGAATTGCATAACACTTGAAAAAAGATATCTCTGGATTTTCTTAACAGCAAGAAATTACTGTATGTTATTTGGAGGGTTTAATAGCAGAATAATTTTTTTTTTTTTTTTTAATTAGCAATCAATAGATTTGTATTCTGCTTTGTACTTCTACAGATGCTGAAGTGAACTAAAAGGGAAATTAAGAGTTTAATTTTGCCTGGCTTACATTTCTGAAAGCAAGTGTTATAGACTTTTTCCATAATGACTATACAGAACGAGATACAGGAAGGTAAGTAAGTTCCACCTTTAACAACAAAATTATGTTACCTGCCATCCTTCAAGAGTCCATATCTTGTTTGCTATGATTCCTCACTGTACAGATTACATTTTAAGAATCCAGAGCAGTAATTTTTATAAATTTTCTTTAGTCAGAATAATGGCTATTGTTAATGCAGGGCTACATACCTCCAAAGTGGAGGAGAGCATTAAAGTAGGTGGCTAAATATTTCCTTGATAACTAGAGAAAACTTTAATTAAAAACAAGTTATTTTTTGATAACACAGAAATCTACATGTGAATTTTGTGGATAACCATTTTCTTTCATCCCAGAAAATGGTATGAACATAACTTCATTGACACTTTAATAGGATATGTCTCACCTGACTTTAGTTGTGTGAAAATTACATGTTCAGCCTAAGGTGATTATACAGACAACTCTTTAATCAGTGAAGATATTTTCTGTGTGGGGCATTATAGCCAGAAATAGATTTCTAATGCAGAATGGGATTAATTTCCTCTGGGTGCGCTCATTTATCTCCACAGGTTAGAGCAAACTGGCAAGTCCAAACTAGGCACACAGTTATGTGACATAAATCCTAGTTATAAATGAAAAAACACACATAAAGGAAAGGATGAATTTTTAATTTTATTAACTCTGCTTCCAGAATGAGTTTGAATGTATTGTACTGAGATTTTTGTCCACCAGATGTATGCTCACAACAACCCCTTATTGAATTTATTTCTTGAATATGTGTGTATTTACCACTAAAAATCAAATTTAGTCCCATGTTAAACAGAAAGTAGGGTCTACAGCTGCTGTAAACTGAAACTGCTGAATGATTAAGAGATGCAGAACTTGTACACTCTAACATGCTAAATACCATATTCCCATTTCTCCAGTCAAGTGAAGAAATCCAATTCCATGAACTTCAAAGCAGGTAAAATTTTAGCCATGCAACCCATCTGATTATCTAGATTTGCCACCATACAAGAAAAAACCTTTTAAAATATACCCTAAATTGTGCCAAATTATACTCAGTCCTTTCCTAGTGAACAGCAGAAGCTGAACGAGGCAGTTCTTTGCAACAGATGAAAATGGAGATGAAATCTTGGCTAATGGCACACTATTTTATTTCAGATCTCTTGCTCTTTTTTCCCCATTGCACCCAGAAGGAGATAAAAAAGGAAGAATAAAAGATTCCATGTTCTTTCCCTCATTCCTGACCCTGCTCTGTAGCAGATTTTGCATAAAATACTTTAACCTTGGACCTGAAATGATCGGTCCTAGTTGATAATAGACCTTAAAAGGTTGTTAACCAGTAAGAATTTCACCAGTATTGTAGCATTCCAAAGGCTACAAAACAGGTAACTTGCAGAAAGTTTAAGTAAGAAATGGATATATTTCCATATTTCTACCTGATGCTGAAAAAAATGGATGGAATAGAGCAGACAATATCATCTTTTATACTCACATCTCTTTCAATTTCCCTTAAGCTGAAACACTTTAAAATGCATTTATAATACAGACTGGACAGGTTCTTTTATTCAGAATAACTACGCAGAGTAGGAATGGCTGATGACACTCATGATATACCATGGAACATTAAGAATTGTTATGTCATTCAGATAATAAGGGATATTTTTTTATCCTATTACAAATTTTATATTCAGTAATGCAGTTCCCTTTTCCCTGAAAAAAATGACCTTGTCAGGTGAAATAAAGAGTAAAACAAAGAGAGAGCAAAATGACATTTACTCCCTGTTACCAGCTCAAGTCCAAAGGGAAAGTTCTCAGCAGCCCTTGGCTCTAACTCTTGTTCTCCCACAAGAAACACTGCAAGCAATTTTCAACTTGTCATCCAAGCATGTATTTTGACTAGGTGATGAAAATTAACTTGGTATTTAAACAACTCTTTCTGAAAGAATTTACTAGATTCAGCAGCCAGGGTTTGCTGATTACACTACAGGTCATGAAGCTGAGCCACCTAGAGGAATCAGTCCCCCTGCATATGTACAATAAGCTCTACAGGATTGCTCCAATTCTGTTTGAGTTTTCTTTTGTTTTGAGGGGGGTTTTGTGTGTCGGTTTTTTGGTTTCTGCTTTTTTTTCCCCCTCTCAGTAGATCATATTTAGCAGACTCTTCTGCCTCTTCCTAAACTGTCAAAATCCAGACACCATGTGCTAATTGCTGTGATTATGACATTAAGAATCAAGTTTCTGAGTCTTCTGTGGCAGTGGGGCCAGATCAGCAATCTCTAGAGTAGGAAGGATATATTAAAGGTTTGAATATAGTGTCATATTTATTCCGTAAGTGTCACAGTCTTCTCTCATAATTAAATCTGTCGGGTATTCCTTTTTTAAAAAAAAGGCTTTCCTTACAGTTATTTTTTATGCATTTTTGGAAACAAAAAGTAACATTGGTTGATTTCCTTTGATTGGCAGAGGAGTATCTTTAAAAGTAAAATATGGTGCTAATACCTCCCATTTCCTCCCCTTCCATTTTTAAGTGGAATTTCTTGATCCTCATTACAGCAGTGCCCCACAGGGATGTTGATGTTTGCACATAATAATGATTGCAACCAGCACTGTAGATAAATCTTGGCATGGAAAGAAAACAGGCTGTAAATGAAAAAGAAAAAAAACTCTACTGGAAATGCAAGATAATGTAGTGGGCTGTTTTTGCTGCTGCTTGAAACAAATGTATTTAAACAGAGAGTGTTAGGCTGAATAATTAAGAATTATAGAAATGTAGAAAAACAAGCATGTACATGGTTATGCTATAAATGAGGTTTTTACTAGAGAGAGATCTTTCACATTTATTTCCTTGTTTGAAATGATGCTAGCAATTAATGAACAGAAGAAAGAACTTCAAGAGAGGTCTGACCTAAGAGCAATGTTGCTTCTTTTGACTCACTCTTTTATTCAGCAGCTATACAATAATTTTGTTCCTACTTCAGCTTTCATAGTAATACTGGTAATGTAAAATCAGACCTGTGAAATCAGGGAAGAAACATTTGAAAGCCTTCAATATAAGAACATAGTGACACCAGGGAGAATTCAAGCTGGCTTCTTTTAGGACTCTAGTGGGCTTCAGCAGTCATTGTAGCTGGCCTAATATGGTTGAAAATGAGTGTGATTTGTAAAATATTCTCAGAAAACATTAATTGTATGTCTACTGAAGAGAAATGCTCTGCTCACTGGCTACATTGTGTGCTGATGTAGGTTGGGATTTTGTGGAAACACACGTACCCTTTGCTTTCAAAGTCACTAGAGTTACTTGGACAGTTTCTCCTGGGTAGCAGAGCAGAATTTGACCCCAAAGCATCATTCCTCCTCTGGCTGTCAGCTCTCCCAGCAGCACGCCACACAGGCTGCAAATGGAATCTGGCTAATAACAGTCCTAGGGAGTTTATCAGTGGATGGCAGTGTGGAAATGTGTTTCCTCTGTCTCGTTTCATATTCGTGGGGGAAAAAAAAACCAAAAAGAAAAGAAAACTAAGAAAAGACACATACTGTTTGTATTTCTGAAATGACAGGCATGGAATGGAATTGTGTAAGTGGCTATGATTTTGTTCTCCTAGTTATTAGAACTGAAATATTTATCTGTCTGTATATATATATATATATACACACACACACATATATTACATACTGAGGAGAGTCAGAAATGACTTAGAGAAAGGTCACTGTAATTCAATTCCAATAAGTTAAATTTAAGAAAAAAATGCAGCAGTGAGCAAACATATACATACCCACACACTGCTGAATGTCACCCTCTTCTGCATAGCACTGTGAGGTTGTTCTATATGACCTCCACATTTCTCTTTTCCCCAGAAAATCCATCCTTGATAGGGCACACACAGAGAAATATATGGAAAGATGATCAGCTTAATCTTTTACTTTGTTTGCACAAATCCACATGATTTCAGTGTTAGCTCTGTTAACCCCTTACCAACTGAATATACAAAAAGAATAAGAAAACAGTAAGAAAAGGAAGGTGATGAGAAGGTGGGAAAGGTTCTAAGAATATGCCACTGACACTATATGGATAGATATAGATATAGAGATATAGCCACTGATATATGGGCAATTGGCTCTTTATCATGGGATTGAGGCCCAGCACATGACCACTTATCTAAACCTTTTTTTTTTGAGGAGACCGTATTTGGTGCCTAATGAGCTAGATGGATTTACTAAAGTAATTTTGTCAAATGATAGCATTCCCTTGTGCTCAATATCCTGATTCATCTTGTGAAATGAATTCAGTAAAGGACTTCTGTCCATCAGCTGTAAAATACCATATTATATGATGCACACCAGCCAGACTGGGGCATGGATTTAATGTCTATAGAAAATTAAAGAATTTAACAGTTAGGAAGGGAAATAGGATTAGTAAAGTAAAAGGGATTGAACTTTTTCAGAATAAAGCATAATTTGAGTCACAATTATGTTTGCAGATAGCATCTATTATGATACAAATAGAGCATACCTAGTCAATCATAACTGTTAAGGGTTTATTTTATAGTTTTCCAAACACTTGCTGTATCTTTTTTTTTTTTTTTCTACCAGTTTGGTACTCCTCAGCAGAACAAATTTTTTTCTCTCTGAAGCTCTTTTCTCTTGGTAGAAGATAATTTAATAGAGGTGGAGCTTTTGTAAAAAGTGTTTTTGGTATACCTGTATGATGATAAATTTTGATCCATCACTCCTCTTGACAAGATTAATATTAACACTTTTAAAAACACTTCTTTTGATTTGAGAGACTGAAGTTTCCAGCTCAGCACAATTCACCAGTTTGTTTCTGAGTCTTGTGTGTTTCCTCCAGTACTCTGTCTTGTTTGCAGCAAAAGAGAAGGATTATCTCAATATCGGTACCAACTGGTAAGGAAAATATCGAGACATAAAAAGTAACTGCAAAAAAACCTACAATACCAAAAAAAAAAAAAAAAATCTATGGAACACACTGCAAAAAGAAGAAACAAGATGATTTTAGATGATTTTTTTAAATAGAAAAAAAAGGACTGAAACTATTTCTTACAGAGCAGCTCAAGGTTCCTCCAATGTGATGGTGTGTAGTTCCTTTCCATGAACAGAATTCTTGGGATACACACAAGTATTTTCTCTTGCTGATAAGGCTCCTCGTTCTGGTAGAGCACAGAAAAGTATGTTGGTTTTTCCTTTTTCCTTCCACTCTTTCCCCATCATCCCAGCAGAAATCTTGGAAATTAATTCTTAACACTTCCAGTGGCCTAAGAGATCTAGCATTAGAGTCCTGGTAAAACTTTGGAGCCAAAATCTAGTTTTGACTTTCTTTGTATTCCACTTGAAGTACTTCAGGATTTTCTTTTTGGAGCCCAGCTGCAGAGATGTTTCAGCATGCAAAATAGAAAAAAAAACAATACAAATGCCAATCTCCAGCTTGTTAAGAGCCAGATTACAGCGACTGTAAGTGTTTCTGTGGCCCATATATAGACTTCATATTGAATACATTTTTCTGACAGAGGCTTATTTTGGTAACAGACCAGTGTTAGTTTGTGCTGGATATATTTTACAGTGATGGTTGAATTGGCTGATCTACATGCTTTAAGAAAAACCCAACAAACAAAAAAACCAAACATAATGATAATATCTTTCTTGTTCAGCTCTACTCAGAGGAAATGTAGGGCTTTCAAACTGAAGATGTTATTAGGAGAACTCTACTATGATTTTTAGGAAGGCTGAAGGTTTTTTTTTTTTTAAATCAGTGATCTATGAAAGCTTCTAAAGCAGTAATTAGGTATCACAAATCCATGGAGATACAGGTAAACAGGATTTACCCACCTGCCACAGAAATACAACGAAATTCAGGCTGGCATGCAGCACCAAAGAACAGACAGTAGAGTGACATGCAATTTTGCTCTGAATTAATGTCAAGTACCAGTCACCAGAGGGACTAGACATTGTGTAAACTGAAATCAAGCTACTCTGAAATGAGTAGTGACGTCTGTGTTTGAAACATTTAGTTAGACTGTGCAGATTTCAACTACCTGCAAGCCAGCAAAATCTCTTTCTTATTCTGATTGTCCTTTCCTCATCCAGTTCCCTTTTTATCCCATGGTTTTGGTTTTTAATTTTGGGAATAAATAACCTGCATTGAATACAACCAATATTCTGAATATTTCTCCAATATTCAGTCCTTCTTGAATTCTGTTATTTGTTGTTGACCCTGATTAACTTGTGACATTTTAAAGAATCACTATATGATCTGGTGAACTTGCAATATCAAACAATAAAACTAGCAGAAGTGTTCAGAGCAGAGGATGAATAAAAACTGCTCCTGAGACCAATAAACATAATTTTTGTCCTGAAAGGGAATTTTGAATGAATGAAAGAAGATCAGTGAAAGGTTTGGTGCACTGGAAGCATCTTACATGAAGAGAAGTTTGGCAGTGACTGGATGAAAATGTTAGACATGAGTAGGCTGGGATACTGATAAATCTCGGAAAGGAGAGAGAACACCAGAGACACTGGGGAATGAAAGCTGTATGCTGTTCATCAGTGCACCTGATGTTGAGAAGTCTATTTATTAAAAATACTTTAGGGGCAGAATTTAGTCCTTCTACTTTTTCATGTGTTACAGAATATCACAAAATTCAGACCCTGGGCAGATTGCTGACAGTAGAAGCCTGTTTGTGGGTCCCAGAATGGAAGGGGCTACAAGGAAGGATGCTGCCTATACTAACAGGAAAAATCTGGCCTAAGGCTTGTGAGGATGTTTCATACTGCTTGGGATACCAGCCTAGGCAAAGATCAAGATGACCTTGTTTAATACATCTATCTCTCAAGCAGACTTTGTTTCTCAGGGCCAGATCTGGCCAGAATTGTTGCACAAAGGGCACTGGAGCTTCCTTCTCCCAAAATGTGAATCCTGTTCTAGTTTGTATGGTGAGTTTTGCAATGTCTTCACTGGGGTAAACTGCCTCATCTTGTTTTTATAGAGAGACAATTTGATCTCTGTGTCTCAAGACTTTCTTGATGCTTGTAGAATCTGGAGAGGAGGCTCTGCATATTAGAAGGATTTGAAATGAGGATACTACATAATACTTGCAAAAACTTCAGTGTAAATACAGTTTGCATGATTATTTCCAAGAGCATAATTTTACTCAATATAAAAAAACCTAATCCACAGATAATAAAGGGGTCTTGGAGGAAGATGTGGTCATCAAATTATTACTTTCAATTGATAAATTGCAAGTGCTTTTGCTACCTCTGCTCCTTTTACTTTATTTCCTTTGTTCTGAAAGGGTTTTTTCTGAGAAGTAGTTGCTTGGTTTGGGTTCATTTATTAGAAGGATATTAGTGTAAAATAGCCTTCTTGAAAGTGCAGTCATAGACTAAGGAAGAAAAAGGAAAGAAGTGAACCAAGGAAAACTCTAGGAAGCTGGCATATCTAAGCCTCCTCTTAACTTAAAAATTTAATGTGAATTTTAAATAAAGTTAGCATAGGCTAACATAGAGAAGAAATTAGTGGCCTTTTCTTTAATTAGTAATATCACAATACATTTTTGTTCTTTTTTTCTCATCAGACATTTCAGATGCCTGTGCCACTCTTAATGGATTACTATGCTTGAAAGGTTGGTGGTGAATAAAAAAGGAAGTCTTGCATGGTTAAGGATGATTCAATATGAAAGTATAACAGAATTTTGTCCTCAATTCTACAATGAAATATGTAAGCTTCAATAGTTTCACTGCAGGAGTTGTAACAAGAATTATGGGGTTTGTTTTTTTTTTCTTTAATGAAATCTTTTCCCAATAAATTCAGTCACTAACCTGGCTTAGCTCAAATATTTGCCATATGATTCTTACTGTAAATTTGCTTTTTCTTCTGTCTGAGGGAGATGCAAAATGTGTTAAAAATTTAGATAAATTCATTTTAATTTCACCTGCAGAGAAATCATCTGGGTATTCCCTACTGACACAGACTAGTGATAATTTGGCTTCTGATGTCTCCTCTAGGCCTGCTGTCCTGCTCAGCTGTGTTCAGCATATATTACAGTGCACAGAACATGTGCAATCTGATGGCAGCTAGTGGACTCCTGAAGTTTGATATGGCTTTCTCTGTTTTCTGCTGTGGACATCACAGTCATGAAGCAGAAATAATGCACATCCAGGGAAAAGTAGTACTAATACACCATACCTGTAATTTTCCCTTTTCTGACCTGCATTTAGATGGAATTTCTGGTGAAAATATAAACTATGAGTGAAATCCATGCCTGAGGTTTTGCAAACAACAATAATATATATGATAAAATAGTAGCATGGAGATAAGTGCTATTCTCCTTATCTGACTCAAACACCGTATGAACTTCCTTACTAATGAAGATATAAATTGGAATTCTGCAGGGAGACAGAATGAGCAGGTGGAAGTCAGTCCTCTATTCTGCATAGATTTGCTAATACAGCAGTAGTAAAAGTCAACCCTACATTGCAAGTTAACACAGCTTTGTCTAAATTGACTCATATTCTAGTAATGTATATTACTCACCACACTTAAAAAGGAGAATATTCTTTACTGGTCTTTCAGTAGGATGAGCTGTAAAAAAAATATCTGGAGGCCTCCTTTTGGTGGTTATAGTGCATGGCAGGAAGGTCAACCCTAACTTCCTCAACTGTTAGAGAAAACAAAATTCAGCATCTCACAGTGTTCCTGAGTCCAGTATTTCATTGGGGCTTAGAAAGTAGTACAAGGCTCCACATCACATTTTATTGCCCTTGGAAAGCCACATAATGCTCCCATATAGCTGGGGCTCAGTAGTTTATTGTGGGTGATTGTGATTATTTTCCTCTTTTGATAATTTTTATTTTTTAATCTGTTTACCTTCTACACTTTTGAGTGTTTACTAGGGATATGCATGGCCCAAAACTGGTCTTAATTCCTTAAGGAAAGAGATGAGTAGCTATTTATGAGCAAAAGCAGATTAGATTACCAAAAAGGGGAAAATGCCTATGTGGTTTCAGAGGTAACCTTGTTGCCAGTAGTAGGAAGAAAGGTAAATTGAGGACATACATATTTAAGAGGAGCTCGAGATCCCTGTAGGGATAGATAGATAGATAGATAGATAGATAGATAGATAGATAGATAGATAGACCCCTATAGCTGCAAAATTCTGGTGTCAACACCAAGAGCTGATGATGTACTTGCTTCTTGGGCCATGGTTCCTCAGCTCTGAGATGGGGGTGACAACACATGGTCCTGCTGGGTGATGTCTGAGCTTTGAAAGCAGTCCCTTCCATTCCAAGGAATGGAACCTTACAGCTGAGCAGAAACCAGCAGGCACCACCCTTTCCTGTGCCTCCTGTGTACAGACATCAATAGGAAGTTGTGCTGTCATAAATAAGTAATCTTTTCTCCTTTAAATTGGTGTTCAAAGCACTATAAAGACCTGTCAAGGCTGTGTAAGACAGCAGCACGTCTGTCTTCTGCTGAGCACTAAAATGTTCTTTTAACAAAATGCCAAGGCTGAGTTTTCTGACAGGAGCTCTAACATTTGTTTATTTGTTTATTTGTTAATTTATTTGTTCATTGCATTCTGATTTCTTTGAGGGTTGTGCCATTGTCAGAAGTAGAAAAAATGTGTGGGCTGGCCCAGAGTTCCTGCTGGCCAGAGACCACAAGCTCATGCTATACCTGGCCAGCTTGCTGATGTGGTGCAATTTATCTTGTTCAGTTCAGCTTCTTTATTTTCTGTCATGAAATGCCTCTGTGTGGATGTTTTCTTGTCTGCTTGCCAAATCTTTGGCTAGTTACAATTACACATTTACTGACAAATTAATATTTTCTCTTGGTGTCAACCTTACATTTATTTTCTTCATATATGCACAACTTTATTTGCTGTATCTGTGTATTTCTAATCTGTTTATCTTCAGTATACAGCCTCTCTCTGAAAGAGATATGTAGAGAATGGAAAGCTAAAATAAACTAAATTATAAAATACAAGTATATTTTAATATGCATAACAAACAGCAGAGTTAATCCTTCATAAGTCTTTTCTGTTTAATAAAAATGACAACCCCCTCTCTCTCATCCCTGCTTTCTGCCTGATCTTTATTAGTCTTTTTTCAAAGAGTTCAGATCTCTTACGAATGCAAAGAAGAGAACATTAAAGCAAGGTAGTCTTGGATAGTTCTTTATAATTATTTTTCTTCCTAATTTTCTTATTTTTATTATTTTCTAACTTCTAGCAGTTTCTTTTGTGGGCCCTGGGTGGGAAGTTACATTGAGGATACTGTTATTTCATCTTCTTCAATATATAATTGCTTGATACACTGTGAAATAGGTCCCTGAAGCTTCTAGGTTTAACTTGTCTTTATTATGCTGCTTCAGTAATAAAAATTAAATAAATAATATGGAAAAAGAAATGCTGAATTTCAGTAGGCGGATCTGTTATGTTGTTTCTGAAGGATGCAGGAGAGTATGTGTGATTCCAGACATGCATAGAGGTGTTGCTCTTCAGTGACAATTCCGGACAGCTGTTTATTTGTCTTTTTGGATGGGGTGATATTTTTGTTCTCTTCCATCTTTGCTCCTGAATGTTGAGAGCTCTAAATATCCAGTTCACAGCAGCTCAAAAGAGAAGGTGGGATATGGTGATACAAAATTCACTGTAATGTAACACATGACCACATCAGTCTCTAGGATTTCCTACTGACTTAATCAAAGATGTACAAATTAGAAGTTGTCTATTACTGAAGAAAGCCTTAGTATGGGAGTTCTAAAAATATGATACTCAAATTTCCATTTTTTAATCCTTGCTGCTGTAGTTTTTGCTTTCCAGACAGGACACTCACATACCTGCTTTTAAGACTAAGTAGCCAGAGTGACACCTAAGTGCCACAGAGGAATCGGGGAAAGCCTGTTCCGTGTGGAACTTTAAAAGCCAATCCTGTTTGATGATTTAGCCTGATTATTCTGTAGGGGAACTCACTCTACATTGACTGCAGCAGGCTTGTGTAAGTACCTGTAAAGTTGAAGAGGGATTGTGTGTCTCTCCATATATACTATTTTAATTTTTAAGTGCTTGTAGATTTTACCTGAGGAATGCCTAAACCTGTGACAGGCTGGTGGTTCCCAGGTTCTGGATGGAGCACAGCACTGGGACAAAGGTTCTCCTTCAGAAGACAGCCTTGGAAGAGCTCTCCTGTGCCTAGGGCCAGCACTGGCTCTCCCCTGCCACCTTAGCAGCTCCATAAGGAGGAATCAGTAGCAGTAGTGGGTTAAACAACTGTGTTACTGGAAAGTAAGGAGAATTAACATTACCACAGTCACTTCCAAATTTAGAAGCAATGATTTAGAACTGACATAAGTGATGCCTTAAGTTTTAGCTTTCATATTTTTCATATTCTGTGCTGCCTAGGTGTGTAGCTCTGAGCTTCATTTGAAGTGTTAGTGAGCTCTCTTCACAGGATGGGCAGACAAAACAATTCCTTTTCTAGCTTGAGACCAAGGAAAATTGGTACAAGCTTCAGGCACAAAGAAGCATAAAAATGATGGACTGAAGAAAGAAAACAAGGATGGGTCTTCATAATCTGAAGCTGTGATTGGACAATTAACCCTGGTATGCAAACGGACCAAAACATTATAAAACATTATAAAAATGTGGGACCTCATGACCAGTGGTCCATTTTGTGACCTTTTTTAAATTCATCTTGGGTGTAGCCTTGGCCAGGCTCCTGTACTGCTCAAGGTGTATCCTTTATGGCTTTTCAATAAACACCTACTTTATTCTTAACTCTGTCTAGCCTCTGTTCTAGGTCAGCCTCTCAAGGCATCATGAGATGTTAAGACACAGCACAATATTTTAGAAAGATAATTTGCATGAAAAAGATGATGTATTTAATAAGTTGAGAGCTTGCCAAAAAAAAAAAAAAAGCCAAATGCAGGAGAAACCAAGTTTCAGGGAAAATCATGTTACTACAATATAAAAAAGAAAGAGATGATGATAATGACATTTTTCATAAATCACATTTCATTAGACGCATTTTTAGCTATTTATAGAAATATCTTCAGAGGCAGAGGTTTCTCTTGCATTTGACATTTTTAGGTATGCCATAAAATGTCCTCTTTCCTGATTTTCAGCCATGTGACTGCCTAAATTCCCCAGTCTTCTGACTGTATTTACAGATAAATTATTGAAATTTCACTGTGATCTATTTATTTTGGTCCATCATTTGTATTACAATTAATATAAAGCATATCTCTGTGGATCCAGGTAGCTCCACAGTAAGTGACAGAGGCTATTCAAGCCATAATTCAGGAGACAATGCCTCAGTCCAGGACAGTGTAAACAGGCTGGAGAGCAGCAGATAGAAGCTCAACAGCAGGGCAGCTTCAAGTAAGGACTGATGGCCAGATGCCACAGGTCTGCCAGATATTCTAGTTACTAACTCAGGCTGACCTCTCTGATAAGTTTTTTAAGCAGAATTCTCTTTAGAGGGGCAAATGATGTTATCACATTTTTCAAGGGGAAGAAACTGAAACAAGGAAAATTAAATAGATGCCTATGATTACCCAGCAGAGAAAACACTGGAATCTAGTTTTCCTGACCATGATTTTTCTTACATGCTGCATGTACCCTGGGTCTTAGTTTTTATTAGAACAATATGTCTTTTCTTCATTACACCAGTATTTTCCAGATGATTACATACTTCACTTATATTCAGTTTTCAGACCTTCATAGCCTCCTGAAACCCAAACAAATTTCATTTGAAAGAGAAAATGACGAATATCTGACAGAAATGCCCTCACATAAAATCCCTTTTCTTTAAATACACTTGTTTCAACTGAAAGATTTTAAGTACATAAAAGAATGTGTATACTTTTCTCTCCAGCTTTGATGTACACAGGAATAACCAAGTTAATTTTACTCAGATTCATTTTCGTGAAGTTTACTAATGGGTGAGAACTTTAAAAACTTTCATCTGAATTTGTTTTCCTTATTGCCAGTTTGTCTGCAATAATTAATAGGTCTAAGTGTGATTTTAGAGGTGTCACTGGGAAGGAGCTGATTTTCTAAAGTAAATCTATAATAAATACAGCTTCAAAGATGATTTAATATAAAGGTAAGAACAATACAGGGAGGAAAATCAGATTAATTATATACATCATATTTTTCCCCAGTCTGTTCTTCCTAATATTGTTTCAGAGTGAATATTCTGTAATTACTTCATTGAAAACCACTTTTCATGCTATTTGTCAGAATGTGCAGTTAATTACTAATGATGAAGCGGCCATTAAATAAAATGGCATTTTATTTAATGCCATTAAATTTTAATGCATTAAATTTAAATGCAAAATTTCCTTTTGCGCTTCCTGCAAGAGGAAATATCACAGATATCCCATTTCAAGCTTTAAAATATTTAAACTTTCTTTTGGAAGTTATTACACAAAATAAGTTTCACAGAGACATATAAAAAACTGATTCCACAGTCAATCTCTCACCATTTTCATGTTATTTCTTTTCACACAGAAATGATTAAAAATATGGATGTTGGTTCTTTAGCCACCATTTCAGTTATTCTTTATGTAAAGACTTTTTACTTTACTATTTTTATGTAAAGGTTTTTTACAGAAAACCTTCAACCTGCTAATGCAACTATTCTATT
Organism: Cyanistes caeruleus; assembly: GCF_971803275.1. Classification (NCBI taxonomy): domain Eukaryota; kingdom Metazoa; phylum Chordata; class Aves; order Passeriformes; family Paridae; genus Cyanistes; species Cyanistes caeruleus. Next base: position 21,012,450 of record NC_141704.1, on the reverse strand, counting down.
CATAAAAACTCTAAAGAGGGATAAATGATCTCCTAAACTGATTTTTCTTCAGATCTGTGGTGCTGTATCAAGCAGATGTACAATTGCTCGTGGAACATGGGAGAAGAGCCTTTGGATTCAGCTTACATTTCCTCCAACACAGACTCTTAAGAAAAAAACAAAACAAGTGAGGTTAAGCCCCTTAGTAATAAAATCAATGATGAGATGGGTATAAAAAATGATAAAGTGCAGGATGCCATCTTCCTCCTTTGGCATTGACTACCTTTTCTAAATATTGAGCTACTGGTAAGACAGGCAGACAAAATGTGAAAGAATTTGCTTATCATTCTGAAAAGCTGAAATGAATTTTCAGTACTTTTTTTCTTATAAATTTACTTCCCCTTTTCAGGATTGTTCTAGTATGTCACCCTTTTATTTTAATTTGATAATGAGTAAGTTTCCTGACAAAAGGTTAGCAATCAAGGTTAACAAGTAACAAATTAGTATAAAATCAAAATGTCACAAAGTCTCTGTGGTATGCAGTTACAGACATTTGTTATTCAGGATCAATTTTTCATTATATTCTGCAAATGATTTTAAGCCTTTCTTCATCTGTGATGCATTGTTCTTTATCAGCTACCAGAAGATGGAGCTCTTTTAATAAACCATGATGCTTGTATTTGGAATAAATGCAAAAAAGTTGCATAGAAAAGATTTAGAAAAACATTAACAATAATTTCCATTTGTTACTAACTAAGGCTTAGTTAAATACATTTTTAAGCAGGTAAAATTGTATTTTGCTGCAAATCTGAAAACCAGTTTAATATATTAATTGTATTTTCAGATTTTCTTAGTTTTTACCTTATACTTTAAACTCTCTTTTCCTTCCATCTTCTGAATTTCCCAAACATTCCCAAGTAGGTCAGAAATAGCACTTTAGTTAAGACATATGGACTTGCAATGGTGCAAAGTAAGTGAAAAATGGACTCCAAATCCTTTTTCTGTGTTCCTGGTTTCAGTGGTGCAAGGCTGGAGTGGAAGGCTGTGTCGCTGGGCTCTGCAGAGCTTCCTGGCTGTCAGATCAAACATCTTTCACTGACACCTCTGACAGCTGCTAAGCAGGTGGGCTTCTCTTCTGCTGACAATAAGCCACCTCAGACAGGTGACAGTGGAAAGCCTCATAAGTGTGCCTGTGAAGGTATCTGTGCATCTCTCCTGCTGCATTGACCATGGAGGAAAGACAGATAATGAGGTTAGACTAGAGCACTAACTTTAGGACAGCTAATGTCAGCCAGAATGAATCCAGAAATCTTATTAACAGAATTTGTGAAGAAAAGATCGAATCTCTATTTGCAGCACTGATTCAGACTTGTTTAATATAAGCTGTGATTCACACTTCTTTAGTATAAGATGCAGCCACAACAGAGTACAAGCATAAAGTTCAAATTGAAGGGAGGCAGCTATGCAGCTTGGAAAGAAAAGTGAAAATAAATTTTTGTTATTTTATATCCGATGCTGTATCTTAGCTTTCCCCTTAAAACTGAAATAACTTTTTCATAAGTGTCAAGCCTGGATGGAGGAATCATAAAATATAGATTTTGTTACTTTAGATAATTCTTCCTACTGTTTTTGAGAGTTAATGAATAATATAATGAAGAATTCTCACATTGACACAGCACTTGAAATGTAGACCTCCAAAAGATTTTTGGTATGACAGGATGGCCTTCTTTGTTTATTTTAAGAAATTTCTTTTTGCCTGTACAAAAATTGATCAGGTTATATGATCAGTCTGTCAGTAGCTCTCACTGACTTTGTCAATCAGCCTGGATTATGTTGAAAGTCACTTTAGGTCTTAATTGCAATGATGATAATTGTGTGATTGTATTTTCACCACTGTTCCAATGCAGTGAGATGTTTGCTACTAATGGAGATCAATGATACAATAAATGCTTTTACATTCTAGCCTGGTGTCAGTTAAAATACAGCAAGTCCACTTTGTGGGTTATTCACTTTGCAAACCCTTTGCAGTTGTAGACAACAGTAGTTTTAGCCTACAGCATCTTCTTTTTGGATTACACTTCTCTGGGTGTTCCTAAAACCTTGCACAGCCATGCTTTATATTAGGGGTAAAGGCTGGAGAGTCACCTTTTCCCTCTCTCAATCCATTGAACAGAGAAAAGTATCTGCTAACATTAAGAACTGGGAACATTCAGAGAAGAAGTTACAACATTGAATGCAGGGCTTAACTACTGTCGCTCCATATTGATTTTTTCAGAGTTTATGCACTGCAATTCAAGCCAAAAGTTCTGACAACCCTCCTTAAATCCACTTTTCTCTCTCTCATACACCCTGAACCTATACAGTGGGTATGGGTTTCAGCTTTTCTCTGATTAATACTCTCTTCTGGGATTGTGAAAAGAAAGTCCACACTTGCATTCCAAATTCTGAAATTTATTAGAAAATTAGAAATTAGAAAAATGTCCAAAAGCACATAATTTGTATTTTCTTTTAAATTTATTTAGGATCTTTTTTTTTATAGTCAGCTTCCAAGATACCCATTATTTTTGGATCTTTCTGTGGGTTTCTCTGACGAGCAATGAAAGGATCACCAGTGCCACGAAGGAGAATGCTTACTTGACAGTAAATGGCCCTAATGGACATATGCCAGAGGACTCAGCAAGAATGCATGGTGACATCCAAAAATGATGGTGCATAATGATGACAGAGAGAGTGCATATATTATTATTTGAGGCTTTTATTACTTATGTCTTTCATATATGTGCTGACACGTCCTCTTGCAGTGTCTGAAGCAATGTTATATCAAACTCACACAGTGTAGCACCTTACTTCTTTTTGCCCAAACTAGAAATATCTTGCAGAATGATTAACAGGTGGAGGGATCTTTTGGCAGGGGTTGCAGCATTGAGCTTTGCTGTTGCACTCTTCTCACGCATCTCTCCCACTTCATGAACGTTGTAATTACCTCTCATAAAAATAAAATCCACCCTTGCATTCAATGTAAGTACTAGACTTCACTGTTTTTTTTCTTAATTTCCTTTGCTCATTTGAAGAAGTGATAATGCAATTGAAGGCTACTCAAATCCCAGGGGAAATTAAAAGCAGCTTTTGGTACTTATAAATGGTACTTTTGAATTGAAACTGATGTATTTCCATCAATCAAATCTGATTTTAGAACTAGCTTGTCTTCCTTACTGATTATTTAGAAGACCATATGTAAGATAGATAATCAAATTATACAGCAAGGCTAGGAGGAGAACAGAGAAACAATACATTGCATTTCTAAGGTGGTCTTTCCATATTCCACCTGTACTATTGTGACCATGGTGGTAAAAGTGTACCATCAGCTAAGTGTGCACTGAACTCTGAAAAGGGGTAATTCTTTTACAGGAATGCTTTTCTTCTGATGTAGATGCTCACAAAGCAGGAATTGTGTCACTTTTGGTCATGTAATTATTTCCATTCTCAAGCACAGTTCTATCCTCAACTAAAGTAGTTAAAATAGTAGAAAATCTGCAGGTTAATTAGGACTACTGATTTTCTGTTACAGCATTGTGCAATGTGACTTAAAATTTTCAGTGAAATTTTTCAGGAGGAAAGTATTTCAGTTGATCATGATACCTAAGACTTTGTTGAAACTACAACCAAAATCAAAGTGGATGTAGTTTTTCAGACTACATGGGATCCCATGACAGAGGTTGTTACAGAAAAAAAAAAATATTTATTTTCATATTAAGCAAGGATATTGGTTAGAATGTGGAATATTAATTTCTCCCAGATATTTAAATCTGACACTCTGGAAGGTAATTCTGTTTTGGCAGACCTCCTTTAACTCCTTTGGGGGAAGGCTTCAAACTAAAGGAAACTAGTGGAATAGTTATCTCCACAAAACCTAGTGGCAAAGGAAGTTCCTGCCTCGACAGGTATATAGGTGATACACAAGATAGTTAATATTTCTGTTCAGTACATCTTGGACAATAATAGCATGATTATGGGAAGATTATGGGAATTGTGGGAAGATAGCAACCCTTTGGAGATGACATTGTACCTTAAGTCATTACTTGTAGGTCCTTTTACTACAGTTCAAGGCATATTATGTATGTATATGATATATGTATATAATATACATTATAAAATGTATCTTCTTCTGACTTGTAGAAGAGATATGCACTGTTTTGCTTTACAATTTGTAGTAGCCTATAAAAGGTGAGAACTAGACTGCCATAAGCCTAGAAGAGTAACCTAAAAAAGGCTCTAAAGGTATGGGAGTTAACTTACATTTTTGTAACAAGATGGTAACACCATTACAGGTGCATTCTAGGGGGTTTTAAATTTCATTTAATTATACTCACAATTTTATATCCTCTAGTTTTGTACCTGAAACATGCAGTACATTTATTGATATTAAAAAAATAGTAATAAAATCCCCACAGATATGAGGAGTCAGAACCATATTGATTTTTGAGTCTTATTTGTCACTATGAGCAGAGATTAGAGCTCAAAGAAGAGTGACTCATGATGTCTGTGCTCACTGCAGCATGACTGACAGTTTGCAAGTAAAGAAAGACGTCTCTTTGTCTGGGAAGAGAGCTGGAAAAGGCCATTTTATTCAGCCCAAACCAGGGCTGTATTTTGGAAATATTTGGAAATATATGTGTTCATGCCCATCCATTTTTCGAGTATTGGTGGGCACTAACACAGTCTTTATGGCAAAACCAACACTTTCCCCAATATGAGCACTTTGCATTTATGTCTGTCCTGACTGCACCCTCTTCCTTAACTTTGGCCTTCGTACAGAGCCTGCTTGGAACAATGCAAAAACTTTGACTTTGGTGGAATTTGGATCTGATAAAAAAGGTACATTGCTAGGGGTTTTTTTTGCAGCAAAATGGCTTTTTGGCTCCTTAGTAGCAGATCTATAGATGGATATTGACACTTCACATTTAATCTATTTTCAAAGAACTTCCCCTTGAATTGCCCAATTTCCAGTAAACCACCTCACAAAGACTTCAGAATCCTCCTATATTGTGAAGGGCCTTTTGATTTTGTTGCTTAACTTTCCACTCTTGCAGTGGAAAACTGCAGCAATCTAGAATAGAATTGCTAAAAAATATTCTGGTTGGTTTCAGTACAAGTCCATTATCTTCCTGCTTTATCTTGTTTTTCACTCTTTTGTTACATGATTATAGACAAACAGACATTGTATTTATTTGATCATTATGTTGTGAACTACTACAGAAAGAGGAGACCAAAATAGAAACAAAACCAAACCAAGACAACATTTTTCTATTTCTAAGATTGCAGGTCTGCTTCATGTAGTCAAAGTTACACTGTTTACTGTGGACTTCAGCTGGTTACCTTGAGATCATATTTAGGCAAAAGTAAGATGACTCTTCCTTTCCAGTTCAGCACGCTTTTATTTTTTACTTTTTCTTTTTTCAGTGTTTTATATTATTGAGAATCAGCTAATGAAAATACTTATATTTTCTAAAGAGATGCTGGATATTGCAGCAGATTTAAGCATTTTAGGAGATAGCCTTAATTTTACAGTGTAATTGTACCTTGATTAATTGGATTGATTTTCCTAAATTTGATTCTGAACCATGGAAATTCCTTCCATTGTGGAAGACATGCTGGGGGCTAATATTGTGGAATTGGAACAAGTCTACTTTATTCCAACACACTGAGTGGAAGATATTCCTTCTTTTTAGAGGATACATAATAAATGGTGAGACATTCAAGGAGGCAGAATTACCTGAAAACTGAGGAAAACCTGGGTTTCATACAGCTGTAAGCTACAGAAGAAAATGGTGCTTGACTACTGTGCCTGATGCAGAGTTTTTAGAACACGAGGGCATATATAATTTAGCAGTGACAGCAGTAACGGCAGGAGAAAGAAATTTACTTCAAAGGAAGAAGGAATAGAGGGAGGGAGATGTTTTAACAAACCTGGGAGCTCTCTCTGGGAACAGTGCCTTACAGGATTCAAATGCAGAAGGCCAGACTCTTCTATTGATTGCTGACTGATCTGTATTTTTTCTTCTGTCAAAGTTAGTGTATACTCAGCTTTTAAATTTAAGATCTGCCTTTAACTTTGAAGGAAAAAAAGTCTTGGATGAATTTTCTCTAACAATTGCTTCTCAAGGTAAAAAGAAAAGTAACACATGCAGAGAGCAAAACCTCAATGCAATACCTTTTCTGTCTCTGGAGGTGTAGAACTGAAAATGGATCTACCTAGCATCTCCTTTGGAGATCACATGGCAGTCATCTGCCCAGAAACATCGGAGTCCTCCATAGACAGAGATGTGAACATGCTCTAGGATAGCTTTCCCTTAGCTGCTTTGATCTGCAAGTCAGGTGATGCAGAAGAATATCTAGAGCAAAGAATCAACACCACGGGAGTTTTAATGATCATTTGGCAGTCATAAATGAACAAGTCTGTATGTCAAACAAAAGCAGAAAGCATCATTATTCCGTCTTTCTAAGGTGAAATTGGTCTCCTTGTGTCCCCAAGGAATCACAGCATTTGCCAGGAATTCCAGGGTCATCTTTTCTTACTTGGTTAAAACTCTGCTGGTCCTTTGGTGTCCCACATCAGCTGGGAGCACCTACAAGAGAAGCTGCCTGAATGTTTATGATATTCCATAGATTATTAATGAGAGGGAAGGGAAAGAAAGAAAGAAAGAAAAAAGCTGTTCTTGCTCTCTTGTAGGATTTAATTGCTCTCTTTGCTGAAATGGGAATAATATTATCAAAAACACTTAAATCACTGTAGGATATGCTGAATATGTTGCATATTCATCTTGAACTCATCCATGAGGTAGCAATAAAAGCTGAGATTGTAGCCTGTATTCTCTTTCAGTCTTTCTTCATAAGGATCATTTTGCTGGATGAGAATCAGCAGGTATCTAGATTATTCACTGCATATACTTTGAACAGTCCTATTAATTTTAGGATTGTGATTCCAGAAATAAAGAAATGACCCCATAAATGTGATTTCCCAAACAGTTAGCCTCAATGGAATTTCCCATCCATTTTAGCATATCCCTTTTATGTGACACTAGGAATCCAGAAAATTATGCACTGCCTAACTAAAATAATACATTTTATGAAAAGTATGCTAAGGAGGGGAGGTAATGTAGGAAACAAAATTTCAGCAAAATGTCCAAGTTTATATTTTTTCTCAGCTGTTAATTAAATGAAAGCACTTCCTTTGAAAGGTTCTTGCCAGCCTTACTGGATGTAGTAATAATGAAGCAATTTTTGTCTTGAGAAGGCTGTTGTTTTCAATTGCTGTGTATTCTTGTTAGCATTGGCAATCTCTATTACAAAACAAAATCACATGCAGCTGTTTTTCTGGCACTCTTTGTGGTTAATATACACTATTTTATGGTAAGCACTTATAATGTAAAATAATGTTATTATGTAAGAACTATTAATAGTCAGTTGGTACTGGGCTATAAGTTATGAAAGTATGAGAATAGTTATACTGACTTTCAAAGTAGCAGGAATTATTGCCATACCTCACATGTCCACTAATAAAATTTATATTATAAAACTTATGTTATAGTTGTAGAAATTGTATATATAAATGTTATAATATGTAGAATTGTAGAAATATAAGCTTTGAAAATATATTTTGGTGATGGTAAGAACAGTTCCAGAAACAAAATCTTTGGCTCTTTTGGGTCATTCTGTGTGATTTTGCAGTGGTTATACTAGTTATGTGAGTTGACACAGGCAGGCACCCAGAACTACCACAAAACCATAGCCGAACTGCAAAGAGTAAATTTATTTCATTACCTCACTAATTGGAGGATCCCAAAGCAGTACCCAGGTGGAGACACACAGGTGGGAATGACAGCACTGTCATGCTGAGCCCATCCTAGCAGGTGAGGCTGCTGTTTGCATGAATTTATTAAGGGCCCATGCAGCCCATGTTGTGATCTCCCCTGTGCTCTTTTAGGATCTCTGAGCTTTGTTATTCTCTCTTCCAAGACTGGGAGCTCAAGCAGGTCTGTGAGAGTGCCTCCAAGTCCCCATAAACATGTTATCTCCACACAGAGATCCTGCTCCTGAAAACAGTCAGAGGATCAACAGCAGAAGGCACAATATACATGGTGTTCCACACTGTTATTCTGCAGGCCTTGGCACCCCCAGCTGCAAGGCCACTTGAGCCAATTAACCATCCTCCTCACCATTCTTCTGCTTCTAACCCTTTCCTCCCAACACAGTTTGTTCCAAACAAACTTAGCATAGAGTGCTGAGGGGTTGGAATCCAAGTCTCCAGTTTGAAGACCAGGATGTCATGTGGGATAGTGTCAATTGCATTGCAGAGGTCCAAACAGAAAATGTCACTTGCTCTGCCAGATCCACCAATGCTTTAACTCCATCACAGAGTGACACCAAATTTGTCAGTCATGATTTTCCCTTTGTAAAGCCTCATTGGCTGATGCAAATCAGCTTGATCATTTAAATAGAAAGCAACATCAAAAAATAAAATTTTCCAGATTTTAAGACATTTTCTGTAACATTTAGAGCAGGAAGTAACCAAGGTAAATGTAACTTGTTCTGAGTTTGGGATTGGTTGTTTGTCTTTCTTTCCCTTTTGACTGTAAGACTATATTCAGCCTAAAAGTTAGATTAAGTGAATTTTTAAAGAAAGGATGCTATAAAAATGCATCAACAAGGCAATTTTTCTCATTAAACTCCTCAGATTTTGATCAGTGCTATTAGTAAAAAATAATTGAGAAATTGATAATGACTCATGGTTCTAACCTTTAATCATTAAGGTTACTGAATGCTTTGTCATTAGTTTAATGAGAGAAGCTGGCCAATGAAGAGCCCTGAACTTGTAGCCTCATTCTGCAGTATTGGTCAGGGGACCTCCATCACTCTGGAGCTGGGTTTGGTTATCTGTGTCTGACTTCTGACTGGCTGACCATACTTCCTTATCCTTTGTGCTTAGACATAACTCCTTTTTTTGACCCCAAAAGGCTGTGGGATTGCAACAGCCCAGTAAAATTGATGCTAGTTTACAGTACTTAATTTTGATGTAGCTAAGAAATGAGTAAAGGGTAAACTTTCAGAACATGTATGGAAGACACAGAAAACTGCAGCACAGTGGGATTTCTGAGGACATTTATTCCTTAAGAAACCAGTTCTAGAAAAGGGAAGCTTAAATGTTGAGATATTCAAGTCACGGAGTTTATTACATGCATTCAGTTTCTTTTTAACTGTTAATTAGGAAGTTCATGCAAGAAACTATTTACTTTCAAAGTCATCACAGAAGTTGTCAGGTTGATGAAAATGATATCATGTTATCAGAAGTCCTTATTTTAAATTTGCAATTTTCATTACAATATATTCATAAAAGAACAAGCTAAAATTCATTTTAGGTTGAAAGCAGTAACAGAGTGATAAAAACAGGTAAGATACCCAAACCCCCTAAATCATTCCTAGGGAATAATTACATCAGCCTTGTTTGTATAAAAGCAGAAGCTATGACAACACAGCAAATCTTCCTAGAACCTGAGAACTAAAAGGATCTGATGGATTGCTTATCTATGTATATTTTTTTTTTCTTGTTTTATAATGATACTGTTGGACCCAGTATATAATGAGGGCAGTGGCTATGAAATAATGTAATGCATATGTTTCCAGAGGACACAAATTATTGACAAACTTCCTGGGTTTCCTCCTTATGTGGCATGTGTTGCTCCATTGGCTTCAGCTGCTCAGTAAAAGAAATTCTAGCTCTTTACTTCTTACTCTGTTATTATTCTTTCACTCCTTCTGCCTCTGCTCTCATAGTCTCAAAAGAATAGACTTTTCTTTTGTTCTGTTAAGCATGAAGTCACAGAAGCAACTCTTCAGTAGGGAGAGACTTATACTGATAGGAAGAAATTTTCAAAAGGTCTGGGAACTTGTCTTTTTGTCACCAAAATCCTTAAGAGTTTTATCATTAACTTCAAGAGGAGTGGATTCAGAAATGAATGCTTTCAAAAATCCCTCAGCAAAAACTAGCTTTTTCTTCCTCTTTTGCCTGCTATATTCCTCTCCATCCTTTCTTCCAGCTCCTTCAATAAATTTCTTTTGAGTGTTATTAAGCACATACATACCTTTAACTGAAATTTTCAAAATACAAGAAGCATGTGCTGACTTAGTGCACATATATTTATACACAGAGTACTCAATATGGATATAACATACCAAAAGTATATTTTAATAGTGCCTCTCAGAACATAAGAGAGCGTGATGTGATTAAAGAAACTTTAGATGCTCATCTGCATTTTTACAATACGTCCACTAAATGCATACAGCACTACAGACAAATATTTAATATTTCTATTTAGGTGGAAAATTTTTAAATGTGAGGTTTTTTTTTCTTTTTTAATCAAACCGTTTATATGATGGGTTGATTTTTTTTCTGAAATATCATGTTGATTTAAAATTTTCACAATGATGTTGCACTTATTCTGTTAGATTCTATTCTAAAAAAAAAAACCAAAACTATTTCACTTTTGTATTGAACACAGAGGAATAATTCTTTGGAATTAAATGTTTACTAAATGTGTCAAGTCAGATGTGATTAATATATTTAGTGCAAATGACATGAAGATTTCATTTTATTTAGGTTTATTTATATATATACACATGTGCCTGTTTCCTCTTTGTCAGCATTTATTCTCTGTGTCACATCTCCCACTCCTTGAGATTTCAAGTAAGGAAGTTTCTTTTGGACACTTTCCCATCTGTTCAGGAAAGTGCTGTAGAAGTTTTGCATTGCATCCTCCCTATGTCACAATCATAACATCTAATGCTGTCAAAGTCTACATCTGCTGTATCATATTTGCCAACTCTGCTGAGGTTCTCTAGACATCAATGTTTAGACAGGAGAATCCTTCCCAGTTAGTCCACAATGTTTTGTAATGTTTTGAAGTGGATAGAGAGGGCAAGGGTACAGACACACAACAGGGTATAAGAACTCCAGAGGTTTCTTATGGTGATATTGAAGAAAAAACTACCCAAAGCACTATTTTTTTCACAGTATTTAATTCCTTATTTCTTTTTCTACAAAACTAGTTGGATGGACTTTTCAAGGTGACTTTGCAATCTAAGTTAAATCAAACCTGTCAGAAATTGTGGCTTAAAATAAATGACCCTGGAGTTTTTTTTCCATTCTGTTCTAGAAATGAGTAAATAAGAAAATGCATAATCTAAAAAATAGCTCTAGTTGCATTTTTAAGCTCACAGTTCAGAAGAATTTTGCCAATTAAAAAGTATAGGTGTAGATTTACAATGGCCTATTTCTTTTGATATTCTGTATGCAAATAATGTTACAGTGATTATGAATTAAAATATGGTAATAAAAATAACTAATTTAGGCTCCTGATCATTTAAAGTATTTGAGCTTTGATGCTTAAAGCACCAGTGGACTTAGATTCCATGCCTCCAATGTACCCAGAAGGCTCATCAAGAAATCTCATTCTATTATTTGTATTTTAAAATCTACTTCCATGCAGGGCCAGATCCCAAGACATTATCCAAACAGCACAGAGGTCATTGCATCCTCCTTGCCGATTGCTTTTCCACATACAGTCTTATTGCTTTTTTCAAGGTGTCAGGTTTAGTCCTGCTTTCCAGCCTCACAATGTATTTGTTGGCTCTACGTTCCCCAGCCCAAACAGCTAGGGAAATCTGGCACGGTCAGGGAAGCCACTTGGAGAGCAGTGCTTTTTGGAAGCAGCTGCTCTACTGCTGCAGGAAGAGGTGTTCTGGCCCTTGATATTCCTGGGCAGTGAACTGGTGTATCAGGCTTCCTGGGTGATTGATAGCTGCTTTCAGCTCAGGTGGGTAAAAGGGTATCATTTGTTAAGGAGCTCTGTCTGTGTTTGTGCGCTGAACTTTCTGAGGACTGCTGTGACCTAAGCTTTTCTGTGGATTTGGAAGAACTGGAAGCTGTGGCTTTGGTTAAATTTTGATTCCAGCCCTCAAACTGAAATCTGCCAGAAAGAAAAGTATTTTAAGCAAAATTCAAATTCTGCAGTTTGATTTTCCTATGAGTAGCATAACTTCTTTTTATTTCAGATGAAAGCAAACCCATCACTACATTGAAGTTTCCTCTGTATTTTGAAATTAAGCCAAAAAAATATACACCTTTAGAAGAAAATCCTGCTTGAAGCAGCACATCAGTTCCATTGCTTTGCTACACTTCCACCCTGCAAAGCTACCAGTAAATTTGCAGGAAATTGCATATTCCATGTGGTAGAGCCAACAGAGTTGGGGAAGTCAGGTGGTGTTATTGGAAAAGTAGTTTCAGAAATCACTCTGAAAATCCTGCTTTGTTTCCCCCTGTGGGCTGTAGATACTGTTATTATTATAGTCCCTGGTCAGAGAATCCTTTAGACAGTGATAGAAAGCTGTTTTAGGGAAAAACACGTTTCATATTCCCTCCCACATCTTCTTATGAGCCAATTGGTCAAGCAATGAACCAATAAATTGGATCTTTAAACGTTGGGAAGCATTGGGTATTCAGTGCTGAGTTGACAGAGAATTTTTTGGTGTTTTTTTAATCATATTTCAGGAAAGTTTCTCAAAATCCATTGTGGAGTCTGTGGGAATAGGGAGTAGGGAATCAGCGGAAACTTTGGTTCAGAGACACATTATATTATTAGGGAGACCCTTTTCTATCTTGCTCTGCACTGGGATCTAGTATTTGAACATACGTTTCCAATATACAAAACATGCTCTAAACTCTCTCATCCTGGTCATTGTAACCATCCAAAAGGCCAGTCTCCCCAGCTTTTGCACAATTATTCACCACAGACTGTCTCTACAGCAGCAGAGGATGGGTACCCAGCTTGGAAATGGAAGATTTTGTTTGAGTTACATAGAACCCACATGTTCAAGACACTACAGCCAAACAGGTGTCAGAGCGTACTGAGGTCAGAGTAAAATGCTCTTATATCAGCGTTAAGTGTTCCTTAGGAAGGAGCAGGAAAGCAGATTAGTTAAATTACTGTTTCAGTTAGTGCTTAGCCTTTCATAAAATAGGTTAAATTTCAAGTATAGCATAACTGTGAAAAGAAAATAATCATACTAATTACCTTTTATTCCAAGCCAGAGGAGGAACTGGATTAGGAAACAGGCATGGGAGTCAGTATCTAAGAAAAACACTGAAATAGGCAAGTAGGAAAATGTCCATTAAGAGGCTGCCATCAAAATGTCTTGTCTCTATTGATTCAGAGACCATCATAAAAAAAAAAAAAATAGTTTGAAAAGAAGATGATGGATTATCAGATACATGTATGTATCTCTAGGAGCTGCCACCTTACTTGAGGTGTCAGGCCTCTCTCCCTGTGTTATGTGTATCTGGAGAGCACAAATAAAAATTTCTTATATGTCAAATAACCCCCGAAAACACACTGGGAATCAGAAGAGCTTTATGTGCTAAATACTTGCACTATGAAAAATTAACTGGAATTATAGAGAAGAAGCCACAGATTGATTTAATCTTTTTAATGTTATAATCTGTCTTAAATGTGCAAAGATTGAGAATGTAGTTGGCAGAAACTCTTTCAGGCTGCTGTGTTACAAAGTGTTTTACTTCATTAAGTGTGTGAATGAGAACTCTGTATGCATTAAAAAGTCATAAAGGAGGTTAGAAATTTCCATCCCATTTAATTTAGTTTGCATAAAGACAAATTTTAAGATGATAGATATGCATTTATATACACATAAGGAAATATATACACATTCATATATTTGTGTGTATATATGGATATACACATATACATATCTCTGAGCATGTATTTGCTGCATCCTGTATGAGTACCTAGAGTATATCCTTTCCCAAACAGAAAACCCAAAAGAATTCTGCTTCTGCTGTGTGCTGCCTTGGAAGTTCTAGTCTCTGAAGAATCTTCATGTAAGTTCCCAAGAGACTGTGACATCTTTTCTATGTCACCCTATAGAAGATTATTTTTACATTGTAGACTGCTATATTAGAAAGCCTGGATACCTGGAAAAACAAGAGGAATTGCAATCATCAGATGGTCAATAGATCTGTTTCCTTTATTAGAGGAGTAGAGAGAATATGGACAACTTTAGAATAGATGTAGCAATTAGAATTTCTACTTCAGTCTATAAGTAAGGCACTTAAAAGTTGTCTTAAAGTGAAAATTATGCTTTATTTTGTTATGAAAATCCTCCCAAAACTTGGAAGACATGATTTTGTCATTTAATAAATTGCTCTGCAACTAATCAAACCAGCCTCCCAACCCACAAACCAATAAAAGCAAACTGCTCTGGTAGTACTTTCTGCACAGCAGAAGTCTGACAGTACCATTTCTTGTGCACACAAAAATAGAGGGCTGTTGTGCATAGCTATGAGAAGGAGCTTTCTGATGGAAAGTAAGTGTGAGTAATGACATTTTTCCTTCCAGCCACTGCGTTTATGAGATTAGACTGTGAGAAGTATCTTTGTGTGGTTCCTTTTTTTCCTCCTCCTCTCTTCAGAAGGGCTATAGATATAAAATCCTTCACTTGCATTTTTGTGCAACAGTTTTCTCCAGGGAGCATGAAATTTTCTTTGTTTTGCCCTTCGAGAATATTCATTGCCATTCTCTACAGACATTATTCTCTACAGAACTATTGATGTGCAATTTAAAAATATTTTAAAATATTTAATGTGATGCAATAAGAATGGTATAATTTATATCCCTAACTGTAAACCTGCATTGTTTCATTGCTCTTTGCTCTTCCTAGCTAAATTAATTTTCTCAGTGTTTTGATTCTAAATATTTTCTGGTTTTTCTGGATTTGTTTTGAGCACAGTAAATATGTGACTACGAGTCTTAATGCTCCAGTAATATAAAGTCTGTTAAAATTCTTCCTTTTTTTTTTTTGTGATGATCTTTATTTATTTATTTTTTTGAGCATCAGCCATGATAGCTGAGCATGTATTGAGATGAAAGTCTTTTTGAAGCAAAGCTATTGCTGAAACTGGAACCAAAGGCTATATAACTACTGGTATGAAGGAGGAAAATAATCTGTTCTGTCATTTTCTTAGATAATTGCTCTTTATTTGGAAGGAGTCACATACTCAAATCCTTGAATGTGGAGCTGAAATGTGTTAGATGAATGGGAAGAATTGACTAATATTACAAATACTACATATGATAAGGGAATCGAATCCTAGTGTTAGGAATGTGGCCCAACCTATTTCTCCATAAATGAGGTATTCTGTGCAAAAATGAGCTGGGAAGTCTATCATAACAAGCTCCAGCTCCCTGACTTTAAAAACTAAATTGGGTGGCACTGTATATGGCTCTTCTCTACTTACCCACTTCAGGCAGCAAATATCTTAATCATCAGATCAGAATCTGGAGTAGAGCTGCACAGGCAATGCTCCATTAGCTGCAGTCATATGCCACTCAGCTCTCTACCATCTGTTTCAATGATCTGTTAAATGGGGAAAATTAAGCCCATTCTCCACTGATCCACCCAGACTCTAAAGGCTAATCCAGCACAGGGTATTTTTTATGATCAGCAGAGCCTCATCCACAAAGAATACATACATGCCTTCTAACCTTCAGTGTGAAGGATCCAAGGCAAAACCACAGGCAGGTCTTTTCTCTTTAAGAAGAATATTTTGGCTCTGTGTTCTCCATTTGCCAAATTCAGTACCATTCTAATAACAGAACTGACTGTCTAAATAACCAGGATATCCATGCTCATCTTTATTTTTTTAATACTTTATAATCTTTAAGACAGACAAATTACAAGTGAAAGAACACACATGTTGCACAATATTAATAAACATTAAAGTTCATGCAAAGAATGTCTTTATGGTAGGAACAGGAGTCTCCAGAAATAAGGTTCCTGAATTCGGATTATTTTGTTTTTTATTATTGACAGAAGGTTTCCTTTCTTCACCAATTACTTATTTTATCTTTTAAAACACTTCTGTAGTGAGTGGTTAATTTGAATACTTCTGGAAAGGAAACACAAAAGCATGTTTTGACACAAGTTGAGTTTTTATGAGAACGTGTATTTTTAAAATTCCACAAGTTGTTTAGCAAGTTCCAGTGAAGGGATATTTTGAAATATAACGTTTCTGTTGATATACCAAGTGTAGAGTGACAGTTCTGACCACTAAAGAAATTCAGCAGATTTTGGAAACCTTGTTGGCAGAGATCTGCCACTCACATGTTGTAAAGCAGGCAGAAGTTTGATTTATCTGGGACCCTGATGATACTCTACCAGAGAAAGGAAGCCCATGGGGATGGCACAGCTGCAATCCCTGTTCCAAATGTAGCGTTCAGAATATGTTCAAGGAAAAGATAAAATGCCTGGGTTGCTCAGCCAGTTCCTGTTACCATGACAACTCTGGAGAACAGTAATTTAGATCAGCCTTAGGGTTACTCTCAGCTCTAGCAGAGGAAGGGACATAAGACCACTTACAGGTGGTGGAGAAAGCAGTGCTAATGATATGACTACCTATGTAGGTGTGAATCCCTTGTGTCAGCTAAATAAAATATTGAGGTTGCTGTCATATTCCTTTAGACAGATGGCAGCAACTGGCAGTGTATCAGTGCAAGAGAAGAGTCTGAATCTATAAGGAAGGAGAGGGGTCAGGTTATTTCACTGAACCAGACATGTAGCAAAACTGTGTCTGCACTCTGTCCACTGCCCTCTTGTTCCTCCTTCCAGGCCTTGCCAGGTGTTCTGTGCACCTTGCTAGCTTTCCTCCTCAGTGCTGGCAGCAGCAGCAGCAGGCACCTAGAACTGAACCTACTCCTCATGTCACTCCCTTGGCTGCTTCTGTTTCATCAGGCTGTTCCCTTGCCCCATTTGTTTTCCTCAGCAGCTCTTAGGGAATGCTCCAGGCTTTGCAAACAAACTTCTACAGCCCACAACTTCTACAACCTTGTAGAAGCTTGTGGAAGTCACCATTTCCTCTTTTAGTACTGTTATAAATGCAAAGGCAATTTCGGGTTATATAAAAGAGAAAATTTATTATCAAACAATAATAAATTCAAACAAAGAGAAAAAACCACAATAAAATAAGCAGCGCAGCGCTGGGTGGACAGGGTCTATACGCAAGGTATAGATGCTCCCAAATCCACGCCTGAGAGTCCTTTGGCCTGGGTTTTTATAGGAAGTTTGTGTCCCGAGGCCAAATTCCAAGCAGGCACCCTTTGCTAAGAGGTTCTTGATTGTTCGAAGAATAGATTTCCTGGCACTGGAGAATAGAGTCAATAGACGTTGGGCAGAGGCTCCTCATATGTAAAGAGGTCCAGGATGTCTTTTTGATATCATTTTGGTCCGGGCCTTTAGGGTGGAGTGGTGGCACCCATCCTGGAGCCGATGGCTATCTCGGCTGGCTCCTCTTCCTTTGTCTAGTTTCTCCATTTCTCTAGCACAGGTGGTCAGGGCGGAGATGCTCGGTTCGGCGATATCTCGTCCGGGCCCGTTCTTTTGTTCGTTTGATGGCCCGTGTCCTGCCCATTCTTTCTGGGCTGATGTGCCTGCTTGCGATTGTTATCTGGGTGCTTGGCTGCAATCTGTTGCTTTGGAAGAGAAATCCTGCCTCGACTTGGAGGAGGATTTCTCATTCCATATTTTCATCATTTACAATCACATATACTTTATTTAAACCTTTTCTTTCGAATTTTTATTCATCCAATTCTTTATTACAGTCCCCCACCTAATAATTTGACTACATTAAAAATTCGTATTATTTTATTCAATCTTACAGAGGGATGAGTGTGAGATTAACCACATTCACTTTTCTCTCAGTCTGATATTTTGCTTTTAGGATTTAACTCGTCTTCATCTCTGGAGAAACAGAATACTTGGTCAAATTGTAAACATACCCGGTTAACTTCACTTTTTAACAAATCTAAAATTATTGGTTCATTATTGAAGGAAGCTTTTGTTTCATGTTTTAAATTTCTATCTTCTTAATACATTTTTCCACTTATAGTACACGTTTTCAAGTTTGCTTTATTGTAACATAGGATTGATTTTGAAATATGCTACAAAGGTGGATTGTCTTTTTCTTCTGATCTAGATGGTCTTATTACATTGACTATAAATTGAAATCGGAGGAATCCCTCCCACTTCTCTCTTGTACCTGAAGTGGGTAGTTTTGATCTTTTGTCTTTCAGGAGTTTGAAACTGCCCGTCTTTAAAACTTGCCTCTGAGCGGTAACATCAGACCTCCCCCTTTAATTTACAGATCTTATACTGAGTGCCGTTGGAAAAACACATCCCCTTTTGCAGTTCTGGAGGACAGTCAATCTTTCGTCCGGTTTCTGTGGCAGTCTGACACTGCTCACACTTCCCCAGGGGACTCTCCCCTGGAGGTACCTCGGGACTCATTCCTTCGGCCAAGCACACAGCTAGGTTCAGGACTATCAGGATTCCCCACCATTGCATCCCTCTGCCTTGCCCTTCGCCCGTATAGGAACATACGGCGGGGATTATCATCTTCTCGGCAGCAGGGACTGTCTTCAGGGGCCCTGGTAGTCCTTAAGGCGTGCCCTTTTTTTTTTTCTAAAGCCTTGGCTTTGGAATCTAACTGGCCTCTTAACCCCTTTTGGAACAATAGGAACCACTCAGGAGAGTTTAGTTCCAAGGACCCCGCCCGGGTGGCAAGTGTTAAGAAACGGCTAGTCTCCTCCTGTTCTTTCTCTAGACACTTTGTGCACAATCCTTTAGGTTTGTACCCTCTTAAACAGTGGGCTACCCAAATCTGTTTACAATAAGCACACTCGAAGTGGATAAATGGAAAACAATTACAATCAGGATTAATACAACTTATCTGGTCGTCACTTGTCATTTGTGATGACGCCGGCGTTTGATTTTCAGCTCTCTCGGAGGTGTGGTGACTTTCCACTCGGAGGAGTTGTAATCTGTTACTTTTTTTCACTCGAGGTGAGTGTGTCCAGCCCCTTTCTGCAGTCCGGACAGCTGTGTCTGTGGTCAGGAGGACGAGAAACGGTCCTTCCCAGTGAGGGTTGAGGGGGAGCTCTTTCTAAGCTTTGATCAGGACTTTATCCCCAGGCTGCATTTGGTGTATGGCAAATCCCAGTGTTGTGCTTTGGGGAATCAGTCCTTTTTTCTGCAGATTGGTTAACAAAGCCGCTCGTTTTGCCTTTTTGTCTGCCAGGTTGTTACCTCGGGTGTGGAACTGCCATCCCGTTTGGTGTCCTTTTACATGGACAACTGATATTTCTTTTGGTTCTCTGACAGCCTGTAGAATTTGTCGAATGATTTCCCTATGGATTAACTCTTTTCTTTTCGTATTTATCAGACTTCTTTTTCTCAAATTTTCTTAAAAGTATGTACTACTTTAAAAGCATACCGCGAATTTGTATAGATGATCCCCCTCTTTCCTTTTAACCCCTGGAGGGCTCTCAGGAGAGCATAAAGCTCGCAAGCTTGTGCAGACCAGCTTGCTTTCAGGGGGCCTGATTTCACAATGCTTCCTGATATGCCATTCACTATAGCATATCCTGACTTTCTTTTTCTCTCAACAACTTTTGAGGATCCATCTATAAACTACTTTTCTCTTCTTTCTAACTCCTGATTTTCTAAATCTGGTCTAACTTTAGTTTGCAATTACACAGTTTCAATGCAATTGTGTAATAGTTTCTCTGTTGGTTCTCCAAACAGGAACTGCGCAGGATTCTGCACAGTAGTGGTTCTTAATTCTAAACCAGGCGAGCTGATTAAGATGGCTTTATATTTCAGAAGCCTCAAATCAGTCAACCACTTTTCTGCTTTTTGTTGTAAGATATTTCTTACATCATGTAGACTATCAAGGGAGCTCCGAAAGTTACCCTTTTTTTTTTTTTTTTTTTTTTTTTTTTTTTTTTTTTTTTTTCTTACTAATAAATCCACTGTCACAATTGCTTGCAAACAAGTAGGCCAACCCCAACTAACCGGGTCTAAAAATTTTGAGAGAAACCTTATGGGCTTCTTTTTTCTGCCCACTCTTGGGTCAGAACTCTTTGTGCTGCTTGTCTATTCACATCTACGAATAATTGAAATTCTTATTGGTATCCGGTAAAGTTAGTACGGGGGCAGTTATGAGTGCATCCTTTAATTTCTGAAAATTAAATTCATTTTGCTCAGTCTATTTCAACTTATCAGTGTTTAACCTTTCATACAGAAATTTTACTTTTTCACTAAATCCTTCAATTCATTGTTTGCAATATCCCAGGAGCCCCAAAAATTGTCTTATCTGTCTTTTTTGTTTTTGGGGCAGGGAGTGCAAGAATCCCTGCTACTCTCTCAGGGTCTAATTTCTTTTTCCCTTGAGATATCCAATGACCAAGGTATTTTACTTCGGGCTCTGTGAATTGCAATTTGGATTTAGATACTTTTAACCCCTTCTGTCTCAAGAAATTCAGTAAAGAAATCGTGCTTTTCTTCACCTTTTCTTCCGTCGTTCCGGCAATTAACAAGTCATCTACATATTGTAACAATTTTGTCCCCTCCTCTGGAATGAATTGGGTGAGTAGTTGTTCCAGAGCCTGTCCGAACAGATTTGGGGATTCTACAAACCCCTGTGGGAGGACCGTCCATCTCAGCTGTTGCTTTCGGTTTGTGTCCGGGTCCTCCCACTGAAAGGCGAAGAAATTTCTACTCTTTTCATCTACAGGGCAAGTTCAAAAGCATCTTTTAAATCGATTACACTATACCATACATCTTTAGGTGAGAGCCTGTTCAGTAAAGTGTAAGGACTGGCCACCACCAGGAATCTGGTTCGGGTTCTAACATTTACAGCTCTGAGGTCCTGAACTAATCGTAAACTGCTATCTGTTTTTCTTACAGCCAGGATGGGGGTGTTATGCTGAGACATACAGGGTTTCAGGGTACCCCTTTAAGGAGGTCGTCAATTACTTGTTTTAATCCCCTTCTCCCTCCCATCGGGATGGGATATTGTTTGATCCTTATAGGGTCTTCAGGGTCCTCGTTTTCTATTTTAATAGGCTTGATATCTAATTTCCCTATTTCTCCTTTTGAGTGCCACACTCTAGGGTTAATTTCTTCTTCGTCTTTGGGAGTCAGTTTGAATATTTTTACTACTAATTCAGAGTTTTTAACAACGATATTAATTCTTAATGCAACAATCATGTCTCTTCTTAATAAATTATAATCTGCTTTTTCTACAAGCAATAAATTTCTTAAACAAATTTTATTTTCCGATTCTATTCCTACATCTCTATTACAGATACTTTGAAAGGATCCCCCTTGATTCTAATTACAAAAACTTTTTCTTTGCTTGTCACACACCCCTCTGGCAATTTCTGCAGAGTACCTCTCTGTTCCAGTGTCCACTAAAAAGCTTACTTCCTGCCATTGGGGACTCACTTTTAATTTTATCAAGGGCTCCTTGGATGTTCTTGTCCCCAAATTAAAGAGCCTCTGACAGCCCTAATCTTCTTGAAAAATCTTTTCATTTTTTTTTTTTTTTTTTTTTTTTTTTTCTTTGCCTGCAATCCTGCTGAATGTGTCTTACTTTCTTACAGTAGTAACATTCGGGGAGCTCTCTCCGTGGGGTAGGGGCTGCCTTGTGAGTGCTTTTCTGTTTTCTAGGTAGTGTTTTAAACTTACCTTGTGTTTGTTCTTGCTTTTGGACTTCTTTGACCGCAGCTACCAAAACCTTAGCTTACAATCTCTGTTTTTCATCCTCCCTTCTCATATATACTTCTTGAGCTTCCCTCAGAAGCTCTTGGAGGCTTTTATCTTGTTACCTGTCAATATTTTCTAATTTCCTCTTAATGTCTTCTCAGGATTTGGCAACAAATTGTGTTTTTAGTAAGACCTCCCCCACGGGAGAGTTCGGGTCAGTTCCAGAGTAGATCTGAAAACTTCGCCGTAACCTCTCTACTCATTCCGTGGGCGATTCCTCCTTCCCTTGGCATTCCCCGAACACTTTACTAATGTTTTGACCTCGGGGAACTGCCTCTCTTATTCCCTGAACAATCATGTTTCTTAAATCCACCATGCTCTGCCTGCCCTCCTCCCTGGGCATTCCAGCTCGGGCTCACGCTAGGCCATTTCTGGTCATCTGTGGATTGCGTCGGTCCCAGTCTCTGATACCGGCTTGTTTAATCATTTCTCTTTCCTCTTGATTAAACAGGCGATCTCAGGATGGCCATAAGATCATCGTATGTGTAAATACTACTTCCTAAAAAGTTATCCAGCTTTTCAGCCACACCAAAGGATCGTTTAACAATCGCCCCATCTCCTTTTTAAACGCTAGCACATCCCCGGAGTTAAGAGGAACATTCACAAATCCAATCACTCCCGGGGCTGTCGGTACTTCCCTGAGAGGGAACAACCGGTGCTCATTCTCACTATTCTCTCCCCCCCTCCTTGCCCATCATTTTTGCTTTCAAACGAGTTCTACTTGCAGGAGGGGAACTGAGGTTTGTGGGGGTTTTCTCTTTTGTTGATTGTGGGAACTCCCCTGCCACCCGGTTACCGGTAGGGACCCCTTCAGTTAAGTGTGAGGGTCCCGGCTGTGGCGGCCGGACCGGCAAGGACGGATAGAGCTGTCCCCAGCCTTGTGCCGGAGAAACCTCTGAAGAGACTCCTGTGGTTACGGTGTTTGCAGGCGGGGAAAGGGGAAGGGCTGCCAGCATCGCTGCCAGCACCGAGTCTCCCGCTTGAGACACATGCATCTCAGTGGGTTGGTCTCGGGGGCCCGAAGGTGCTGAAGGCACCACTTGATCTGGGGACGACGGCCCAGCCAGTCCATGGTACGGGGGAGGTAAGTGGTCAAGGGGTTCCCAAGATTCAGTTTTTGACTCACGTTTTTCTTTTTGTTTCATTGGGAACAGCTCTACTCTGGCGTTTAACCAGAGCTTAGCATATTCCCTCTCCTCGGGGTCCGAGGGGTCCTTGTTCTCCACATAGGAGAACAACTTATTACAGGTCTATTTTTTCAGATGTGCCTAACACTGGCTAAGTAAGGTGACTTCTCAACTCCTGTCTTCCCCAAACTTCTATACAATAATGTATTAATTTTTCTTTCGATTTCCCTTTCCTCAGGGGACAATCTTCCCAGTGTTTTAACATTTACTTCAAGGGACTTTCCAGCGGGATGTCTGGTGATCTCTCCTCCGGATTGGAGGGATTTTTCCCTGTGCTCTTCCTTTGTAGCTTACTTTTTCTCTGCTCTATACTTTGCAAATATACTCGTTACACGTCCACCTTTCAAATGTGCCCACCACAGGCTAAGTGAGGTGGTTTCTCAGTTCTTGCCCTCCCCAGACCTCGGCACAATACCAGATCATTTTTGCCTTAGATTTCTTTTTTTCTCTCAGGGCAATTTTCCCAATATTTTAACATCCATCCCAAGGGACTTTCCGGTGGGATGTCTAGTGATCCCTTCTCTCTCTCAGAGGGACCCTTTTCATTACCCTTTTTCTGCATCTTACTTTTTCTTTGTCTCATATTGAAAAATATCTTACCTTTCTTGCGTTGTGTTCGTTCCGCCTTTACCAGATGAATCAAAGTCTTTGCTAATACTCACCTCGCAGTTAGCTGTACTGGAGTCTCTTGTATTCAGCACTTCGATTCTCTCTTGGACCTTTGCCTAGGCCCGCTGACTGAAAGGGTTTACTAATTCCCGAGCTCGACAGGACGTCCTCTTCCCCTTTCAGCCTCCTGTGATCGGTCCCCCAGGACCTCCTTCGTCCCAGGTTTTTACAATCGTGTAAAGAGAGACCTTTCTCACACCGAATCGCTTCCTTCTTGGCCGGCCAATTCCCTCGCGGGAGGATGGAACCGCGACCTTGAAGTCCGCACTCGCTTCGTGATCAGATCACGTCTCACACAATCGCCCAATCACCAGCTCAACCTCACAATACTTACAGCTATTTTCCTGCGAGGGTGTCTTCGTGCACAGATGACTTTTTACGAGCTACCAAGCCGCGGCTTTCTCGAAGGCTCCTTGCCTTCCCGAGCTCTCTGGATCCTTTCTCCCTTTTTATTGTGGTTTTTCCTTAGCCTAAATTTGGTTCGGATATAGGAATGTGCTGCGGAGGTTCTCGGCTCACCAGGCCGCTAAAATCAGCGGGGGTACCCGTCCTGGGTAGCGAGATTCTCCTGCAATTTCTCTTATCCGAGTCACGGCACCAATCTGTTATAAATGCAAAGGCAATTTCGGGTTATATAAAAGAGAAAATTTATTATCAAACAATAATAAATTCGAACAAAGAGAAAAAACCACAATAAAATAAGCAGCGCAGCGCTGGGTGGACAGGGTCTATACGCAAGGTATAGATGCTCCCAAATCCACGCCTGAGAGTCCTTTGGCCTGGGTTTTTATAGGAAGTTTGTGTCCCGAGGCCAAATTCCAAGCAGGCACCCTTTGCTAAGAGGTTCTTGATTGTTCGAAGAATAGATTTCCTGGCACTGGAGAATAGAGTCAATAGACGTTGGGCAGAGGCTCCTCATATGTAAAGAGGTCCAGGATGTCTTTTTGATATCATTTTGGTCCGGGCCTTTAGGGTGGAGTGGTGGCACCCATCCTGGAGCCGATGGCTATCTCGGCTGGCTCCTCTTCCTTTGTCTAGTTTCTCCATTTCTCTAGCACAGGTGGTCAGGGCGGAGATGCTCGGTTCGGCGATATCTCGTCCGGGCCCGTTCTTTTGTTCGTTTGATGGCCCGTGTCCTGCCCATTCTTTCTGGGCTGATGTGCCTGCTTGCGATTGTTATCTGGGTGCTTGGCTGCAATCTGTTGCTTTGGAAGAGAAATCCTGCCTCGACTTGGAGGAGGATTTCTCATTCCATATTTTCATCATTTACAATCACATATACTTTATTTAAACCTTTTCTTTCGAATTTTTATTCATCCAATTCTTTATTACTGTACTGTTCAGGTGTTCCACTTTTGCTGTGGAGAAGCTTGTTCTGAAGAACCATGCATGTTTTGTCTCACTCACCTCTGCCTCCATGTCACTTCTGCTTCCTGGCCTCCTCATGCATGCCATGTGAAACCTGCAAGGAGTTACAGCTGATTTCCATAAAATGAACCAAGACACTATTGCTACAGTTGTGGTATAAATCACAGACAATGATGACTCATACTCTTAACACGTTCTTTACAATGACATACAATATACAAGAAATAAGACTTTAATCACTTCACAGGCTTGACTTATTGTATTCCTAAATGCACCTTTAACACCTCAGTGAAGGAAATGCAATTGACTGGGCCATGTAAACATGAAGCATATCTAGAATGTTAATGCAGGCCAAGCTTTTCTTCTCCTTTAGCAAGAAAAGACTTTGGGGACCTGAATGCACAACATTTGTCTCATTATGTCTAGCATGCTGTTGCTCTGCTTTTTCACAATGGCAAGGTAACCTGCTGACACAGCTTGCCAAACTCCTGCCTCCCTCAGTGGATATTTAAGCTGGGCTGATGCAAATGGGCTGTTGAATTACATTCATTTGGCAATCCTCCCACACAAAAGATGAAGAGCAGCTTTGATTTGCAGGGCCTCGTCTCATTTACTTCTTTTGTCGGGCAATATCTTTTGTTTAAGAAACAGATACACTGAGCTGAGAATTTAAGCTCTGGTTAATGATTTTGCAGTGAAAAACCTTTTGCCTGTGTTGAAGCTAACATTCCTCTGGCAAAACAAGGTACACAAAGACACTCCTGAAGTCAGCATGTCTGCTTAAATATGTAGCAGAATTGGATGGTTGTGTATTTTCAAATGTATGGCTAAAATATGCAGAACAAAATTTTTGTTTGGAAAAAACCAAAGGATGTTCTTGAAATGTATGTTGCCATTGAGTATTAATTTGAATATATTCAAGTCATTAATATAAGCAGTCACCAAACTGTTGAATTTCATTGAGAATCTTTAATGTACTTTATTTTCCTTTTCAATTTATTCTTTAGATCTGTTAAGGTTGATCAAGTAGAGAAAAATGCCAATAATTTATTTTTAAAATACCTACAATTTATTTTTAAATGGAGCTCAACCTTTAATTTTCATCATTTTGAACTTTTTTTCTATTTAAATAGTCCAACTCCTGGTTAAACATTGCATTCATAATTTATTGCCTTTTCTCAGTATTAGTGGAAAGAAAAGAGATATGTAAAATTCAAAACTTTTCACTGTTTTGGATTTTAAGACATAATTTTTTGCTTGGAAAGGGAAGTGTGAAAAGTCTAGGCAATGTGACTATATTTGATGGGAAAGGATGCATACGAGTTGTTTTCTTTTATTCATCACATAGTTTAATCCTTCTCATGTAAAGCTAGAAAATTGGCGTAATGTATTTCTGCATAATATAACATGGAGGATAATAATAGTTTTGGAATATAATCATAAGTTTTGCATCCCCGTGGTGCCGGATTCATGTCCAAATTATGCCCAGCAACAGCAGTACCCGAGATCAAGTTGGGATGATGACAGGGGCAAAGGCAGACAGGCCTGTTTCAAGAAATCTAAGCACAGACCTAGCTATAGGGTTTAGGCACTTTCAATGAGCTCTATAATGTATTTGAAGTATTTTTAGATTATGTTTGCTGTATTTAATTTCCCCATCCAAATAGGTGCTGCTTCTCACTAGGGTAATTGCTTCTCCTAATCTGTGCTGATCAGTTTTTCTGCCTGTAGTTCTGGAATTAGAATAACATTGTCCTAGTCCTGATTTTAAATGCAGCCTTACTAGAGATGATAACCTTAATATTTTCCTTACCAGTCTCAAACAGAAGGCAAGAAAGTGTCTATATCAAAGAGCCAAAGCATTAGCAGTGTTATCTTCCTGTGTATTTCTGCAGACTATCAAATACTGCAGAGAAACTTTTCCTTACCCAAAATGCTTCCATTTCTCTTAAGCATAGATACTAGTAAATATTAGCAAATTTTCCTAGGAAACTATTATCCTTCTGCCTTTCTGCTCCTGTCTCCCTTCCTCTCCCCATTGTCAAGTCTAATTAGACAGTTTAGACACTAAGCTCAAGACAGCAGCTGGAATCCCAGCCTTACACAGATACCATGTCTTGGTGTCAAATACTCAAATACAATTTGATTTTTGATGATAGAGGGAGAGAAGAACTCCAATCCCTCCCCTTCTTTGACACTGATTTTGGTTGGTGTACTCGTCTTAACTAAGCCATCCCAGACACCATTTTTCTCCCTCATACCCTGCCAGGGCCACGCATTTTTAGGTGTTTGATTGTTGATGCAATTCACACAGTTAGGCACAACTCAATTAGACTCCCACCTCCAGTCCTTCAGCTGACTGGCATGTGTCATCCCCTGACTCACCAGTGCAGACACCTGATCTTCTGAACCAAAAGGCTGCTATTTTTACTAGCACTCAGAAGTATCAAATGTCAAATGAGTTCCATATCACCCAGTAACTACTGGCCATGTACAAAGACATCAGGGCAAAGGGAACTTTAGAACACTTACCACAATGCTCAGAGATTGTCTCTGAACAATCTCCACTGCATTCCTTTAGAGACTGCTTTTTACACTGCTGCATGTAGAACCAAAAACCTATAGTTATTTGGAATTGAAAAATCTAAGAGTTGATGTAGGTGCTGTTCCTGACGTAAAAAAGTTACCTGCTGGGAGATGCTCAAAGTAGAGGTCACTTTGCCTAATATGGATTTTATCCTAAATTTCCAGAATCATACTTGGCAGATTTGGCCAGGCTGATTTTCCTGTAAGAGCATATTAGAAAGTCTCATGTAATAATATTTAAGTACTGATTTTATGACAGTAAGAATTTGAGCTGCACAGAGATAGGATTTCCAAACCTGGTAACTTGACTATGCTGCTACTACATCATTATATTTGCAGATATCTGAAACTTCTCTCCCAAGCTGTCAGGATGAATGGGCAGATGGCAGAGAGGGGGTGACAGGTCAGACGAGCAGGTAAGGCCGTATCTCAGCCTCCCAGTTAGGATCAGTGGCAGCTGGGCCCCAGTGGAATGAGTCTTTCCCCTCCTGAGTATGAGGATCAGCTACTGCTGGACTGACCAGCTGGTTCCAGCAGACCTGGTCACAGAGCAGGCAAGGATCACACTGCAGCACTTCACTGGAGCTGCTTGGGCGAGTCTCCCTTGGCAGCTTGACAGACCTGGATTCTGCTGCTGTCCCTTTGCAGCTCCAAGTGAACCCACTGCTTGCTAATTTATTTATACCAGGTTGTTTGGAAGTGAAGTTGACTGGACCATTAGTGTCAACTATGTTAGAAGACAACAGCAGTGGAAGACTTTTGCTGGCAGATTTGGGACACATGAGAGAGCATTTTGAGGCTAAGAAAATGCAGATATTTCAGATAACTCAATTCTCTTTTTACAGTAAATATAGACATGAATTCTATGTAGCAAATAAAAAAAAAAAGAGGCTTAATATTAAGAACTGATTATAAAGTTAGCACTATTAGTATATAAGCAAGACATCTTTCAATATTTCATCTGCCTTAGGACACAATGTTTATTGTTCTGTTCTTCCTTTTAAAAGAAATTATTAGGCTTCATCTCTTCCCTTCCTTCTTTCCATCCCCTAATTTATCCAGAGTCAGTACTGGAATCAAGACACTTCTAGAGCTGTGCTATGACACAGCATCTTTCTCTCCAAATAATGAAAATTTAGGCTGATAAGTTTTTCAAAAGAAAAGCAATATTTTCAGATTAATGACATCCCACCACCGGCCCACACGTTTGCTGTTTTGTTTTATTTTATTTATTGAAGTTATGATAAATAAAAAGCCTTGTCAGAAGAATTTTGAGCAGTAAAGTGTATAAATTCATCATCAGACAGGAAAAGCTTAAACAGATTTTTTTCTGTACTATATGTGAGGAATTAGTTACATTCATGAGGTTGTGATAAATTTACATCCTGTGTTCTTTCAAACATGATAATGATGAACATTATGGCCTGCTGACTAAATATAGGTTTCCAGAAGGAGAGTGCATGTGACAGCCGAAAATGCATGTGTCTGAAGAATTAGTAACAAGTATGGTATGTATGAGTAGAATAATATGAATGAGGTGATAAAGCTGCATTTGGTTGTAAAAATAAAATCAGAAAGAACTTTAAACTTGCTTGTTAAATCAGGGTGGGGTTTGTGTTACTGAAAACTTGATATGACAAGAGGCATGTAGTTTTATTATCTGTAATTAAACATGTTAGACACCAAACTTTTGGCTACTGGTCACCAGCAGAAAAGGCTTAAACACAGAAACTTCTAACTTACTTCTTAACTCACCTATATGAAGCAACATCTGCTTTCAGTTGCAGAAAGCAAGTTATTCTTTTATGAAACGTTCAAATTAGCAAAATTCATGTTGTTTTTTTTTAATGATGAAAGATGTGTAGCCTTAGTGACAGAAATTTTCAATTAAAAATAAAGCCTTGGCACCTCTTCAGATGCAAAGCAATACTTGAGAACTCTAAAACTCTGAAGTCTCTAAAACTGATGTCTAGATTGTAGACTGATCCCTTTGAGTCTTTAATGCTCAAAGTACTGTAAGTCAATGTAAAATTTTACACACAATTAATTTTAACCCTGACCCACATAAATCACATTTAGGAATAACTTTTGCCATTCAGGTCTTCACATTCTTTCTACACAATTAAAGGGGCAATGTACAAGGACAGTGACACTGATTCTTCATAAGAGCAGTCATAAAATATCTGTTCTTTCTTTCCTAGACAGAAAAGGTCTGGGTTTGAACAATCTGATTAGATCTGAATATCTATTTTATTACTAGCCCTCTAAGGCAAATGAGTACATTTTTTTTCTTTCTGTAAAAGCTACCAAATCCCTGAGTATTGAAATGAATTGAATTCCCATTCTCTTCTTAATCTCTCTTCTTAATGAAATTTTTGTATAAGATATTATAAATTCTGCCTATTTAAATTTAAGTCTCCAATAGGAGATGGCTTTCAAATTATTTGCCATTTGTCAGAAGGTCTTTGAACTACCTGGTTGGTAGAAAATGGCATCCCTTTTATGTAGACAGCTTGACTATGAAATCAGATGTGAAAATATGGAATTACTTAACACTTCTAGTTTTTCCTGGAGGAACCCCTCTGCCAATACAGCTACTTCTGCTCATGATGTATTAACACTGCAAATCAAAACCAGATAGTAAGAAGACACATACCAAGAAAAAAAACAAAACAAAAAACTTACAAAGTCCTGCTGAAAAAATACTTTTTTCTGTTTCCCAGATGAAAAACCTTAATTTTGTCATGCTTCTTATGGTTCTGAAATCATTGAGCTTCTATCAACACTGAAAGAACTGTTCCAGCCTACTAACTCTATCCTGCTACTATAGATTTAAAAGAGATATGAAAGATTTTTTTCAAACTTTATCTTACATTGTTTATTTGAGGATTTGACCCATCAACCTCCACTTTTGTGGTTTAGCCAAAACAAGTGCATCCACGTTCCTCAGGGTTTCTTAATCAATATACGACAATAATTTGAGTTTTGGCTATACACTATATCTCCATTACTTACACATTTCTTAATAATCCATTGCACTATCAGGAGATACTTAATTAGCCTAATCCTCTGTAGCCCACTGTATGGAGAGTTCAATGGAGACGCAGAGAGAAAGTAAAATCCTACATTTTAGGAAATCTTCATGGAACCTGAACTTGACAGTGGAAATTCACGTTGTAGAGCCACAACGAAAATCTTTTAAAACCCAGGGGGTTTATTTTATCTTATCTTTATTTTCATTCTATTGCTATTTCAGAGACCTCTGATTAGATCATGTTTACATAACAGGTTGTCTCATGGGTGCCGTTTCCCATCATTGCCAACATCAGAGAGAAATTCCACGATTTCTCACTTGCATGGCAGCCAACCTGGGATTGCTGGAAACTGATAAGGCAAGGCCAGTGACAGTTACTGGTTACCAATCTAATTTCACTTCTTTTCTTTAATTATATTTTTTTTGTTTAGTTTTTAGTTTTTAAGAAAGGCAATAAGCTCAATTGGCTTTTACCTTTCAAGTAATCTTTTTGCATATTTAATTTCCATGTTTTTTCCAAGCTTTTCCAGTAACAACACTCAAAATGCCGTGTTGACAAACCTAAGGGATACAGTTTCTAATTTAGATTATATCTTTCATGTTCTTTTAACCTTTAAAGAACAAGTACATATAATTGGTCATTTACTGCTCTTGGGCTTGTGTGCTTGCCATTATTTGGATCCTTGTTTATGTGTTTGGTTATTAGGGCAGGAAGATGGCAGAATCAGTTCTTTGTTGCTTGTATTTCTCTGTGGTAAGGAAAGAATGTGAAAAAAGTGTATTTCAGTAAGAAGAGTAAAGTAAGAATGTAGTAAGAACAAAGAGCAGGAAACAGTGTATTCCTTTGTTTGGGAATCAAAACCTTGCAAACAGTTTATGACCTGAGCAGCTCTGTTTCTGTTAAGATCTGTGCCATCTGGTGTCTCTCTGGTTTTCTCTGAGCTTTCCAAAAGTCACTCATCTAGTTTCACCATCTGTGGTCACAGCCCTTCAGTTTGCATCTTCTCCTTAAGTTTCTTCTTTTTCAGATATCTCCAAGAAGCACAACAGATATTAGATTCAGTATCTTCCAGATTTTAGTCATTTAACAGCTCAAGCAGGCATTGATGAATTCTTTCGTGAGACCTAGATGGGAAAATGGTTAAAAGTTTGTGTGCTTTAACAAGGTCTGTCTTTCTTACAGATCAAAGGCATCTTTACTAGCACAAATGCTTCCAGCACACTTGCATATTGTCCCAATTAATATTATTATATAAACCTCACCAAAATTCCAGGGGTGGGAGGTTTGGAAACTGCTGTGTTATTTTTCGAGATTATTTATAAAAGACTTTTCTCCACATTCTGTGAGATAAGCCACACAAATGGGGCATTCTGAAAACTAAAAAATAGAAAATATTACCTCACTTATTGGTACTGTATCAATTTTCATTTTGGAAAAGCTTTCTGCTTTTTAGTGAAAGAAAATAATGGCAAAAGTAATTTATATTGTTAAAAAAATCTTTGTTATGACTTTATTGTAAAATGAGGGTGTGAAATTAAACAAGAAATGAGTGGAGATGTTAATTCAACTCCTTGATTTGGGCAATTTCACTGAAAGAAGATATTGCTAGATTTCTTGGCATGATTTCCTTCAAACAGCAGTACAATGACTTTCATAATCACCAATACATGTATGTGTATTCATCTTTTGTACAGTTTTGTGAGTCAATTGGTCAAATAGTGGATTTATGCACAATAAATATGTATGAAAAGATTATGAGCTGTAGGAGGACTGGAGCTTTGGGTTCAGGACAAAGGCGAAGTTAAAATCTTCTGGAACATTTAAAAGGTAAAGATCTAGATAGATGGAAGAAGGAGAAGGTTGCATCAATTTTATCACGGCTAACGCACGACATGACCTGGACCTTTGCTAAATCTACTAGATGTTTTAACAACTCCCATCTTACCTGCAGAGGAGAGGTGTTGAGAAGATGCCAAATAGAAAAGGTCTGGCTTATAATCTGATGATCTCTTCTGAAAGATAATTGCTCCTACAGCTCAGGTTTAGAGTGGGAAGATGGCCTGCTTTGTCTTTTTTAGGCAGTACTATCAGTGTGAATTTATTTATTTCAGCTTTGATTTTTGATCTAAATCAACAGTGTGAACTAAGTTTCTTTGTATTGGTAGGAAAAGGTTCACTGTAATTTGCCTTTGTACAGTGGAATGGGCTGTCTGGGAGACCCCTCCTCAAAAGAATGAGCTGACCAATAAATTAGTGAAGCCAGACTTATGGTGATGCTTTGTAGAGGACTTTATACCTCTTGTTGATTCTTGCTGCAGGCTTAGTTATTGTTAAGAATATTTTAGAATGAATAAAGGCTAAGTGAATGGCATCATAATCAATATCTGAAGTGTAAAATAGCTACCCTGGTCCATTGTATTACAGAGCTGCAGCACTAATACAGAGTACTTTTAGGCTCTCTGTCAGATTCATTCAAGTACCATAATTAAGTGGTCCTGTATTTTGAGATAAAATTCAAAATTCTATTTCTCTCCATATC
The DNA here is from genome assembly GCF_971803275.1 of Cyanistes caeruleus. Taxonomy (NCBI): domain Eukaryota; kingdom Metazoa; phylum Chordata; class Aves; order Passeriformes; family Paridae; genus Cyanistes; species Cyanistes caeruleus. The sequence goes on along the minus strand of NC_141704.1, from coordinate 20,979,358 downwards.
TTGACCCTGTATTTTAATTTTTTCTTCTGTAATATTATATTATTTTTCCTTTCATTGCAAGTAATCTGACTTAACCTATAAAAAACAGTCATCATATTGGATGTTTTTACAACAGAAGTGTTCTGAACTCCTCACCAAACTAATGCCAGCAGTCACTTTATGTGTTAAGGAATAGTAAAATTGCCCTTGGCCTTTAATACATTTAAGTCATACCAGAGGATGATGACTGTCTCTTGGATTCAGCTAGCTTTAATGTTACTTTTTAAATGCATGAAATTCCAACAGGCAGCAGGCAGAAACTGATGCACAGGAAGTTCCACCTGAATATGAGGAAGAACTTTACTGTGCAGGTGATCACGCACTGGAACAGGTTGCCCAGAGAGGCTGTGGAGTCTCCCACACTGGAGATACTCAAGAACTGTCTGGACACAATCCTGTGCTGTGTGCTCTGCGATGAACCCTCTTGAGCAGGGAGGGTGGACCCAGGTGACCCAGATGACCCAGAGGTTAAGTCCCTTCCAAACTTAACCATTTTGTAATTATGAGATTCTGTGAAATTTCCCAAGAGTTTTCACAGCTGGCCTAACTGCTCCCCTTAAAACTGGCTGATATGTTGACAGTGACCTGGAAGTGGTGATTTGGAGATCTCAGCTTAGAGACTAGCCAAAAGACAGCTGTAAGTTTTTATTCTATAAAAGAGGTAAAAACATATCAATATTTTCTTAATTCTTAAATGTTTATTTATGTGTTACTCGTCAAAATATCAGAGCAAAATCTGTTATTCCTGCTCACAGATATTTCCCATTAAAATAAATGATGAGGTGCTCTCTTGGTGTTGAACAGTTATGCTTATGTTGCCTAGTAACAAAAGGGGAAAAAAAAGAAAAATGGTGACAAGCAGAACTTTGGAGCTGGTAAAAGGAACAACAATATTTACATCAATGAAATAAGAATTCTTGCTCTCTTGCTGATGAGTGCAATTTTATCACAGTAGCGTATTTACAATGCTTGCTGTTTGAAATGTTGGCTAAATCTTTGTGAAAAACTCATCTACGTCCACTCACATGGTAAGAGTAGAAAGATGTGATCTGTGGTCTTTTCTATTGCAGAGCCCCATTCCATTTTCTTCACCATTCTGTGAATATTCTGAAGGCAGTTCCCTTTGGTTTAAGGAGTGCTGCCTGTGAAAGCTGACTACTATATCTATCTCTGCTTTGCAGCCTCTGACAGTTACATTTTTATCATTTCAGTTATAGAATATTTTCATGGAACAGCATTTACTTGTTAGTGTCACTCAGTACACTAACTCGTTGCAAATATATGTAATACATTTTTCATCAGATTGTCACAGAATTTCAATAATTTAATATAGTTCAAAAATAGCGGTTCACTTTAGGATGCATTCATAAGCATACTTTAGGATGCATTCATAAGCATACATAATCTTTTTGCATAATGAATATTGCTAAACTTATTATTGATAGCTTATATAATCATTGTTGAGCTAAAATTTTTTGCTATTTGCCTGGCTACAAGCTACATATTTTCAAAACCCGTGTACATTCACTAAAACTGACAACTCTTCTATGATAAATCATGTCTGCTGACTGTCAGCAATGTAAGCAGTAAAATCACTCAACGGCAATCACACAACACCATTACCCCTATTTGGATGGGCACAAGGTGTGCCCTGGTATCCCAGACCAAATCCTTACATAGATGCATGTGGACAAGAACCTCAGGCTAATAAAATGTCTCAAAAATATAATCTTGCAGCAAATATAAGTGATTGTATGTTCAGAAGAGAAGTTTTAATATTGTGAACTAGATTGATTTTTAGGGCTGGCATAGGGAAAATTTGCTCAAATTGAGTTTGAAAATACACTGCAAGGTATGTGGCCATGAACTGTTGAAAATAATTGACTTCAGCTTCTCTAATTTTAGGGTGAATGTTGGTAAGAACAGGAAAAAAAAATTAGGATTCTCTTCCATATGCAGAAACATATATTGTTTTGTGAAGATAAGAATGGCATTTAAGAGGAGTTATAACAGCAGTAATTTTTGAAGGACGTGTTCAGCTAATAACTTCTCGGTAGGAGAGGAAGGAGGACGAGGAGGAGTGTGTCAAGATATAAGTAATGCATACATACATGTGTTTGTGTTTCTAGTGTATGGTAGAGAAAGTACAGTGAGAAAGGGGGACAAGTGACACATGGAATTTAGGGAGCAATCTCAGGTGACTGAGATTGAAGGGAAAAGTAAGGAGAAAAACTCCCTGTCTATCTCATTTCCAGTCAGCTCTGAGTAACTAGGAAAGAATTACATTTCCACGCAGCATAACCAATACAGTCCACTAAAAAGGCTAAACATTCTTTGATTTTTTTTAAAAAAATATAATTATTATTATCATTTTAGAGCCAAAATGTTCTCCTGCATGTTCTCTGATGGATCAGACATACAGTACTTCTAAAAGTGCTTCGTACCAGCGGGGGATCCTGATGAAGAGCAATGATATTCTAGACTGTTCTCAGTGAACAGCAGCTTACAAAGCTGTCCTCCTTACAGCAAGGAGGATAATTCTTTTAATAATCTAGCTTTTCCTGGGAAAACAGTGGTTTGTCAGAATCTGAAGCTTGAGGTTTTTTCAGAAAAGTGTAGTGTAAGTGGCTTATGAAAACAGTTGAGGGACAATTCTCAGAGGAAAATGAGTGATTGCCAATGTATCTTGCGCAGACTCTGGCCACACACATTGGTGTGGGGATGCTAACAGCTCAGGGTATTCCACTTTTCAGCCTGCTGGTGACATAATTGCCAGCTCTTTTTATTGTCATGACATCCCTGTTTGGAGAACATGACTGGACTTGAGATTTAAAACATCTACATTATTTGGAAGGTTCTTCTTTGGGTGCAGGAATCCTTTGCACTTGGCACAGCTGCAAAGATGGGGCCTTGTGAGATGGTCCCTTAAAAACAGACAGATGCCAACCATCAAGGCAATAATTATGATGAGCATTTTGCATAAGAAAAACACAAACTTAATGTGTCTATGTATATATTATTGCATATATGTGGCTTTTAATTTTCATATTTATATACAAAACAACTTCCAAATATTGGTCATTAAATGGCAATATATAACTAATATGACAGACAACTTGAAATCTGTGTATCAACATTATAATGGGCAATAAGTAATCAAATTGACAAGGATAAAAGCTGTTTTCCTTTGATGATTGTCTGTGATATTTGCCCTGGCATTAGAATAGTTGCATGGGAAATAAATGCATGTGATATTCTCGGTCAATTTTTGTATGTGCTGAGTTTAAGTAATTTTTTGTTACTGTATATTCAATACAAAGTGATAAGAAAGACACTGGAAACAGGCCAAAGACATTCTTCTTGGTAATTGTCCTTTGCTTGTTAAAATTTAGTTAACAATCTTGGCTAGATTTGTAAGGCATGATGTGAGCCTGTTTCCTTTTAAAATACACAAATCAAGGGTCCCAAAGTGGCCAAATATTCTGTGTTTGCTTTAAATACTTCATTAGAGAATCATTAATGTCTAAAAACTCTTGAATGTGCAATTGGTTTATGTGAAGCTAACAGTGGCTTAATAAAGAATAACAAATAAGTCACTGATGCAAAAGTGGAAGGGGAAAAAACCACTTTAAAGGTAATTCCCACTAAAAACAGAAAAAGCATTAAAAGGAAAATATTTTCTGGTATGCTTTTAACCTCTTTTAGCTGGATTTCAACTGTTGTGCACACGTGATCAACCACACACCTTGCACTCTATGTGTGCAAGTTAAGAGACATGACAAGTGATGCCCTTCTGGTTTTCTTACAGGATGAGAATCAGAAAAAGGGAGCATGCAGTCATCTCTGCTCCTCATGTGAGGTCTGAAAATGGTTTACTGGTGGACTTGGCAGTGTTAGGCATAGAGTTGGACTCAATCTTATAGGACTCTTCCAAGACTAATTATTCTATGATTTCATGGTTGGTGTGTGCATCCAAACTGCTGCACCCATTTTCATAAGACTTCTTGAACTCTTTTCAATCTTTCTGTTCTGCAAGTGCCCTTGGCAGTGTGTGTGGCTCACTTCACAAAGTATTGAATTTACCTGAGAAATCTTGGTTAAAAACATTTGTATTTGTGTTAGGAGCAGCATAAGGAAGGATTTTACTGGGTGGTAAAGTGAAAAAAAGTGTTTGTTTAAAAATTTATGAGACTTTCAAGATTAGTGTTAAAAGTGTTTGGTTTCCATGTCATACAATAAAGTACTTTCATGATAATTCAGAAGTTTTTACTGTGGTAAGTGATAAACTTTTGGTGCCAAGGTCAGAAAACCAAAAGCTCTGCTGGATCAGACTTGTAAAAGGAAGAGTCTAAGTACTATAAAAATGGTCTGCACCAGGAGATTCTTGGTGTAGGGTGGGGGGGGGCTGTAAAGGGGTTAATACCCATATTTTTCAATAATAGTTTAATTTCTCTTCATCTGTAAAATACCAATGCAGTTCAGTGACATCTGTTCCATGGACTGAATTTTTCATCATTGGATAGGATTAAGTACAGATTTGGATTTCAGATAGAAATTCCAGAGAATAATTGTTTATCTCTGAGCTTTGAAATATTTGTAGCCAACACTCAAGTGGCATGTGGATCCCTCATGAACAGCTAGAGTTAAGGTTCTGCATTTTTTATTTTGGAAAACAGCTTTTAAGATCCTGGCCTTGCCCCTGTGAAAAATCTAGGATGGATTGTATGGATTGTATGCATGGATGAACTACAATTTTGCATAATTTGTGTCTGGAATCAAACTAAGTTCCCAGTTTCACTTACATTTAAAGCTATTCCAGATTTATGGACTGTTAATTTTTGGGATGATTTTTGCTTTATATTTTAAATGTAATTCTGATTTGTCTCCAAGGCAATAACACTTATTCAGAACCTTTCACAGTATTGTAGTTTACACTGTTTTGTGTAAACTTCTTACTAATCATTCTTACTATGACTAGATATTTTTTATTTGTTCTTTTTATCAGTAAAGACTGTTGAAATTGTCCGAGTATTCTGTGTAAAAGATATATCATCAGATATTATATGCTTGTTTATTTATCTTTCCTTAGAAAGGAAATAAAAAGTTAAACTTTTTGATCTATAAAGTTACAGCCAAGTTTTTAAAGTATTGACAGTCTCCTTTCAAAGAAAGCATCCAGGTGGAAAAACATGTTCTATGGGAGGTCAATTTTTGTTTGTATTCTTGTCTTCAATCAAAACAGGCCACTATAATCAAAGACTATGTAAGTTGGAAAAAAGTTAGAGTAATTAATTAGTTTTTACAGCAGCCAATATAAAAAGAAACCACCAAACATATTCTTTAACTTTTCCTGATTCCTGTGTAAACAACAAAAGGACATGGATATTTGTCAAGAAAATTCAGGAAATAACATCTCTGAACTGTTTCTTTAAATAATGCCTTAATTCCCATCCTCATAATCAAAGCTCTTTAAAAGTGTTTATGTTAAAGAAGCAAAACCCCGCAACAAAACCCCAAATAAAGCAAAATGGTTCACAGAATCACAGCATATGCTGAGCTGGAAGTGGCCCACACAGATCAGAGTCCATTTCCAGGCCCTGCACAGCAGCAGCCCCAGGAGTGACACCCTGTGCCCGAGAGCACTGTCCAAACACTCCCTGAGCTCTGCCAGGCTGGGCTGTGACCGCTGCCCTGGGGAGCAGCAGATCCTGCACAGTTTAGGGGCAGTTGGGAATTGGTCATTCCCACAGTGATGCAGCTCAGGGCACTGACACCCCTGTGGTCCATCATCCCTGTTGAAGACAGAGACAAGAGTGTGTTAAACAACTCTGCCTTGTCCCTGTCCCTGGGTGTGAGGTGACCATCCTTGCCCTGTAATGGGCTGATGTGATTTTTATAGTGCCTATTTCCATTAATATATTTGAAAAAACCCTCTTTTTATGGTCCCTCACATTTCTGTCCAGCATTAATTCCTGCTTTGGACACATGAATTCTTTTCCTACAGTGGCAAGCAGTATCTCTGTATTCTTCCCTTGTCATCTGACTTGGCCTCCACTGGGCATATACCTTCCTTTTTTGGGTTACTTCCAAGAGAAGAACCTTGTTCAGCCAAGCAGGCCTTCTGCCTTGCCTGCCTGACTTGCAACATCTGGGAATTTCTGTTCCTGTGCCCTTAGGAGGTCATGTTTAAAAAGTGATCAGTACTGATGGAGCTCAGGACCTGCAAAAACATTTTTCACAGGTCCCTTCTAGCTAATTCCATGAGCAGTCTGAAGCTTGCTCTCCTCATGTGCAGAGCTGACATTTTGCTGGCATTATTTATTCTGTCAACAGAGATTTTAAACTCAGTTGTTCCTATTAGGGTCTGGGACACAATTTTTTAATTACAGATATTTATACGTCAATTTCAAAGACTGAAATTATAAGGAGAGCTAAATTTTCAATAAACTGTGGATAAATAGTGGTAGGGCCCTGTTGTTTATAATATTTATGCCAAATATTGAGGTAAATATTTTAAACATTTAATTTATTATTATAGTCACACCTCTAAAGTGCTTATCAGCAGTCATTTATTGACAACTTTTCAACAAATTATGAGAGTAGTATTATTGATGATTCTATTGAATCATTCATGAACTGCTTTTAAGGATATCCATACAGAAATACAGCGTATTTCTGTTCAGAAAACTTTTTTATTCTGCCATTCACTTGAGGAGTAAGCCATTTAACATCTCTCTTTGTAGTTTATTATCACAGTGAGACACTAGTAGTCAGAAGGTAAATGACAGAAAAAAAATGCCCATGAACCAGGTTTAAGAAGAAAAAGTAATAAATCAAATCCAGATTTCTTTTTTGCCTTCTTCTTCATGCACTTATTCTTAAAGCATAAACATTTGTGGTGTGTTTTGTGAAGCAATTGGTTTAAGATGAGATACTTGAATTATAGACAACAAAAAAGGCTTTATAAATACTTTTATTTAGAATTCAGCTAGCATTAATGCTTTCATACAGAAAGTCTGAATTATTCGCTGAAGGGAGGATATAGTTTCTTTAAGAAGAGATTTCATAAATTGTGCTTTGTTGGCACTTGGAAATCAACAAGGCAGGAAAGGCAGGGTAAACAATGTTGGTATTTTAAGTGTTAGTACTCCCACTGAGTAGAAAGTGGGAGCAGAGCACTCTACTCTCTGAGCAGAGAAAAATCGTCCATTGAAGAATGTCATGCCAAACTTGATAATAAATCCTCTAGCAAATAATTCCCTGTGAGCTCAGGAACAAAGACATGATTTTAGAAGAAGTATACAAACGTTAAGTAAAAACAAAAGTATTCCATAGTAAATCATGTTTATTGAGTATAAGAGTCCAGGATATCTCCAACATTTCCCCAACTGTGAGCATGGCAACAATCTCTTCCCGTATCTTTTACTGACTCAGGTCGGTGTCCCTGAATGTGCACCCTGTTTTGATCAATGCTTGATTCCTCCTGGCCATGTGGCTTTTAATTTTCTTGAATGCAGACATTCACTGTACTTGGTGGTTATTATTGCTAATGCCCTATTAAGGTGAACAAATGGAAATACATCTCCCACTCTATGTGAGTGATATGTTAGAGGCACATTGCAGGAGGCAGTTCTGAATCCACCTGCACCTTTAAGTGAATTGTCCTATTCGAAAGTTTAATTTCTGCTTTGCCATTAGATAGAGATAAACATCTGTGGCAGACATCATTGGAAGTCTATAATTGGGTTAGCAATTGCCAATTAATCTGAGGGTTTGGTGCATCTGGGTATTTTTCAATACGTTCTTCTTTTGCTTCTTTCCATGGTCAGTCTTTTATCTCTAGGAATAAACTTTCCTGTTCCCTCCCACAAGGAAAGCTGATTCCTGGCAGCGAAAGGTCACTGAACTTTCTTCTGCTAACATTTTAGAGCTGATTCTTTCATTGAACTGTTTCCCATTTTACCTTGCAGGCTTGCTAGTGGATCAGAGGAGAAGTGTTCTTTCTTGTTCCTAAGTACAGGGAAACATTCCAGGAAGACAAGATCTGTTGAGATGGAAATCCATCTTGAAACAAACAAACAAATGCTCTCACATGAAGCACTGTCACAACCTTTGCTTCTCCTAAGGTTATCTCTGGTCAGCTTCTCACCCTTTTTGCTTCCCGTCTTTTATTATGAACGATATGTTTGGGCTAAAATAAAAAATGATGCTATCCAATATAGTAGTTGCCTTCAAGCTGGAAAACTTGATGTTGTTTAGGGAGATTACACAAATTTTGGTATTTTCTGTGACCTGTTTCCATCATACTGTACTATCTGGAGGAAGAAATAGCAATTAGGCACAATCCTGCCTCATCTCATTAGTATTTGTTTAAAGACTTGTGTGTGAATTTTTTGAATCTGAGGAAACTGAAGGTATCTGCATCCTGTGGCAATAAACTTAAGAAATTCATTAACTTCAGTGTAAACTTTGTTTTAGAGATCATTTATATTCCCTTTGACTGACTTCAAAGAGTACAACATCATTTCAGTGGTTCATTATTTGGTGAAAAAGCATTCTGCTCATCCCATACCATGGCACAGGGTGCAGCTGGGGAGCCAGGAGTGACAGGTGACCCCCAGGGTACCAGGGAGCAGGGCAGCTGGAGGAAGCCCCAGCTCCATCCCCAGGTGAGTCTGTGGTGAGGGGCTGATGACCCTGGGGACTAAAATGGGTCCTGGTCCATTGGTGGGGAAAGGCCCAGGGGATGCTGGAGAGGACCAGGCCAGTCCAGCCAGTCAGTATGCCTTGTGTGCTCTACTTAAAACAAAGCAACCTAAAACCAGCTGTTTAGATTCATTTTTTTTCATATTTGTAAATATTTTTGGTTTAAGATTAGATAGATCTAATCCCTATTTTAATAGCGATTCAGAATCTTCACGCAGTATTTATTTCAAAGGCAAACTAATGAAAAATTATCAGAAAATACTTTTTTGGAACATTTTTTCAGCAGAATTTGTGGTGTATACACTGAGTAAATTGATATTTGTTGATGTTTACCTCTCCAGTTCAGACTGATTCCTCTGTACAATAGGCAGTTATCTCTGACTGTGTTTTGTATTGGTATGATAAATGGTTGAGCATCTTCAAATGAGACAGTAAAACGAACAAACCTTTGTGTGGCTAGGTAGTTCTTCCATTGCTCAAGGCTGGAATTCCTGAAATAACCCTATTAAAGTTAGTGAGAGAATTCTACACTTAATGCAGTGAAACATGGCCTTCTGCAGTAACAGAAGCTGAAGAAAGAAGAAGAGTAGTTAGCTATGCTGTGCCAGCTGAATTAGTACTTCTGGCTGGTGTACTTTGTTAAAATCCTAATTCTCTAAACTGAGTCCTAAACTCAGAGGTAGTGCATCCAATTCTTAAAATCCAAATCTGACAATCCTATTTGAAAGTCTTTGTAGGGCTCTTGTTCAGCCAAAATAGAGACACCAATAGGATTTAAAATGGCACATAAAATCTTAATGAATAAGTGTTTATTCATCAAAGTGCCAGTTAAATCACTAAACCTGGAAAAGACTCACAAGAGCTGCAAACCAGAATTTATTCTTCCATTCCCTCATTTTGCACAAGTCCGTGGATATATCTGTTTTATTTGCGGCACCTCTCATCTCTTGAAAACTTATGTTACATAGATAGAAGAATTGAATATCTGCAAAGATAATATTACACATTTTTTGTCAATTCTTAATTTGATAAATTGGAAAGCAAAGACATTTTATTGCCCACTGGATTTTGTTAGCAAACCTTTGTTGATAGCCTCAATTCATTCAGTCTTTTCGCAGAAATCTTTAATAACTTTGCTTTTGTGTCCACTGTGTTCAATAGGAGAAAAAAGGACATTTAAGCAATACTGATTATTTCCAAGCAGATTTCTGGAATCTTTAATGTTGCTTATTGAAGGAATTTTACCAGTATTGCAGTCAGCAATAGAGAAAAGTATTGCAAAGTATGCTTTAGAGGTTTACATATTTAGCTTTATACATATAAAACACAATAAATATTATCTAGAAGATAAATCTGAATCTAACTAGATAACCAAATATATGTACCACAGTAATGGTTATAAACCATTTTATCCTCCTGAAACCCAACCCCAAATTCCATGCAACAAATATCAGCTCATTTATGTCATCATGGCTGCACTGGAAGCAACAAAGGCCTGATTGGCACTAGTAATCCAACACCAGCTATAACTAGGTTTTTTCCTATCTCCCATTTGGTATGTATATATAATAGATAATAGATAATAGATTATATATATATATATATATATATATATGTATAAAGCCATTTTTTCCTTCCCCCACAAAAACAACATAGTGTTGGTCTTCAGAAACATCTGTTCAGTGACTGCATTGGCCATTTTTTTCCAAGTGCTTTGTGTTTTTTAAAATATTGCTGTGTACTTGTACGTTGTACTCTAAATTGGTATCATCATCAGATAATGTGAAGTTATTTATGAAGTACATTCAGATTCTTTGGTTTGATTGGTACTGCCTATAACAAGATATAGGTGTCTCACTCATAGATCCAGAACTGTACAACATGGAAACATAAATTGTTTCCACTCCTTTGAAAAAAATATTCTAGTACACTGTCATGTCATCACAGCCAATTTCTACACACTCTTTATGTTGGCTCCCATTCATGGGCAGAAAGAGAAAAGTAAATGAGAGAATTTGGTTAGAAACAATTTTTTGGCTAGTCACTGGGTCGGTCTGCAGGAAACTTCAATATTTTCTTGGCTCAGAAATTAGATGGGAGATGAGAAAAATTGAATCATCTTTTTAAAATTACTCCACAGATCAATTAGCTTAGTAGAATTAGAGAATCTTACTGGCTATGTCTAGATTTTTAAAATTTACTTGTTGCACATGTTGATCTGAAAGGTATGGAGATGTCATTCACAGATCACTTCTTGGATGATGCACAGAATTTTTCTTACACAAAAGTCATGTCTTCAAAGCTGTTTTTTTTTCTGATGCATGCCAAAGAGTCAATTTATTACAGCATAGTTGATATAGTCTTTTCACTTTCTTATGTGACTTAGTCATAACCTAAAAAAGGTCAGATGTTTCTGACTTTCTGTGTATTTGCTATATTAAAAAAGCCTCTTCCTGTTTTTGGCATTTAGCAGAGGAGTTTAATATTGCTATTTCTAATTAAAAAAGGAGACACCTGCTTCTGTGTTTCCTACAATTCCTCTTTTGTAACTAAGGCTTGGGAAACTAATTTTGCATTTTCTCTTTCAAGTGCAGAGAAATAATCATTCTTTCTGCATTAGTTTTGAAAGTTTGCCATTCACATATAATGTCTGGAAATCACTTGCATTTCAAAACTATTTTCTTCAGCTATTCGAAAGGTACTAATATAAGACAAAAGTATCTGAAAGAAAAAGGAAAAATGAGAATTGCAGTCTAGTTTGGCTGAAGCAGGGAAATGCAGACTATATCTCTTGTCCCCTAAGTCCAGAGTAACCCTGCCAGGAGAGATTCTCTGAGAGGCACAGACTGGAATTGATGTAAGCAGTGCCTGCCTTAAATGGAATCCCAATCTGCTTTGGAGAAGAAAGCTTAGTCTCTACAACCTCCCCTCAACCTACCATAACTTGTCAAGGTACACTTCTGCAATTGTGAAAGCCATTGCAGGCCTTGGAAGATGAATTTAGTTGTGTTTGAAGTCACTTTTTTCACTAAGTCAGACTCCATAAATGGGCTGACTTGGCTGTTTAAAGAATGACTGGTGAAATTGAGATACCAGTTAATTGCAATTCATTAACTCCTCGGCTAACTGCTTTTGGAACACAGGGATCATCAGTCTCATTAGGTATATGTTTGTATTTAAATCTCTTTAGCCACTTACAGTTTTGCTTCTGGATCTTCTGGATCTCCCTGGCTTGGCACTGACCTCCTCTTTAAGAAGCTTACTTGCTTCAGACTTCATGACCCTGATCCAGCAGGAGCGTTCAGAAAAGATCTGTTACCGAAGATACTGATGTTTCCCAACTTTTAATTTTTTTTTCTTTCATAAAGCATAACTATCATGAAGGATTCTAGTTGGAGAAAAACACTAAATTGTTACATATAATCATTAGTAAAGAAACATTTTCAGATGATGCTTTTGCCACTCATTTTGCCAAAATTTAATTAATAAAACATACTTGTGCATGGGTGTATTGTCTGGAACTTCCTTTTTACCTGAAGAATTCCATTTGATTTGTTATTTTCCACAGTCCTGCAGAGGTGACACAGTTTAGGTGAAGAACAGCTTGCACAGCCTGGGGGTTTGTAAGCTCTGTCGCTGCCCCATTTGGGCAGAGTCCGTATCAGCAGAGCCTGTTAAGCTCCTGCTGCTCTGTGGTCTCTCCTACAGCTGGAGTAAAACTGCTTCTGGTCTGACCTGTTCTCCACTGCATTCCCATTTTCTGCAACAGCAAAAGCTGCCTGTACACAGCCTGCCTGTAGAAGTGCCACAGAGGAAAATGTATCCCACCTGCCTCAAAAGAATAGCAAAATGTTCTTTCTCTGCCACATTTTTAATTGCTGTTGAATCAATACCAAGGGTCAGAAAACATATTTAGTACCTAGCCTGATTTTGTAACCCTGTTGTAATGGTTATTTTCTGAAATTTGGATTCTTGCTTCTAATTCTATAATTTTTCCTAAACAACCTTTGGGTTAAGGAAAGAATGAAACCATACTAAACCAAGAGTCTTTCCAAAAACTAAACTGCACACTATCTTAGTTTTGGGATTAACCATTTTATTTTGCTTCCTTCAGCTAGAAGAATGTTCTGAGCATGGCCTACAACTGCTTTCTCAGTACTTAGGCATTTTTAGTAAGATATTTAAAGACTAAAACCAAAAAAAAAATAATTAAAATTTAAATAAAAAATTAGAAAAAAAATACTCAATTTAGCTTTATATCATGATGCTGACACAAAATCTTGACTAAATATTGATTGTTTTGTGTAAAATCAGAGTAAATGAATTTCATTTGGCAAGGGATTTACTTCCAGGACTTTGAGGGCAGATCTCGGTAGAAATGGCATGTGATGGCTATTATTAAAATCTGCTTCTTATAATAGCCATTTATTTAATTATATTTAATTCCAGTTCTTTCATTCAATATATTTCAAAGTAAAAAATTCCGTGCTGTCCAATGCTGAGAAAGAAACAGGGTTCTGATGACATTTCGCACGTTTATTATTTAATATAGTAAAATATATTGAAACTATATGAAATTTGAAGCTTCAGAGGTCTTTTCAAGTTGAAAGAAATGTTGCCAGGTAAAAAAACAATCCCTTTGTCTACTAAGTCTATGTGCAGAGATCAGGCATGATTTTGATCATGAGCAAAGTAGATCTGCTTTCCAGGGTCACTTCAGATGTATAGGTATATAGGAAAGATAGATCATACCTACCTTGTAATTCCCCAAGATTTATCCTTTCCCAATGCACCTTTCCTCTGCTCTCTTTTGTTTCTTGAGCAGGGTCTGATTTTTGTACTGATCTGAAATTTCACTTAGATGGGTACCATAAACATCATCTTTTATTCAATTTAAATAGTGTTGGTCAAAAAGCTTTTTAGGGATACAATTTCCTGTCAAAGAAAGGCAGTATTTTTTGAAAATTGTATTTTCCTAAAAGTCCATTAATTCTCAAAAAACAGCAAAAGGAATTTCTGAAATGTTTTTTTTCTATAAAGATCTTACTACTTCTGACTTCTTTGTCTCTCTGTACTTTTGAAATGCAGAATGTTACTTCTTTGCTTTCACAAGAAGCCCACGCAAAATAACAATACAAACTGCAATGACAATATAAGCCAATTTAAAAGCAAGCATAAAACATTACCATACTAAAAAGGTGAAAAAATCACACCCTTAGAAACCGCACTTTTAAAAATATTAAATGTAAGACATCAGAAGCGACAATGTTGGAATCTACCTAACAGAACACAAGAAGCTGTGAACACCCTCAAAACCAAATGCCAAAATTTTAGAAGTTCTCATATGGCAGGATTCAAGTCACCTACTTCTGTATATGTGCATGACATTCAAAGCTGAAAGAAATTTGTAAAAATCTGTCAAGATCAATGGTGTCATGGTGTTTTCATTACTGCAGAATTGTCCTTAGACAGTGATCAAAAGGAAGTTAAAGTCATCTTTCAGTAGGCACACTCCACATACCAGCAAGACATTCTCAATTTGATTGTACTATTGGACATAAATATATATTTATGCATCTATAATCTCAAAATAAAGATTTAAAAATAACAAGAGAGAGTAATCATTTCAATCAAGTTTACAGGAAGATCTACTGATCTAATATTTCCAAGCCAATATTCTCTATATTAATATTTTCCAGGCATCTGGAGACAGATGCTACAATAATAAAAAAATATAAAACCATACTTTGAATTTATCATCACGAGTCATACCCTAAGTGATTCATGTTTATGAAGTCTCAGTGATATTTAATAGAACTTAGAGAGAGTTCTATCAAGGTAGAAGTTTAGATTAAGGTGTATATTTAATCCATATTTTTTAATCACATTAATGTGGACTGACAGGGCAACAAGCAGTACCTTTCACAAAGAAATAGAAATTGCACTTATTTGCCATCATATGCACTTATTCTCTGCATTTTTCCTAATAAAAAAGACAGAAGCTGCGTAGCTATCATTCATTTATTTCAACTACAGTCAGTTTCAAAATTAACATGATTTAAATGCTTCCATCTTCACAAGTTTTTTCATCAGTTTGTACCTCTCTTTATGCATAAGTGAAAATACATAGATAATATTTAATAATACATAATTACAAGTAATTCCTTCACTCTAGATGACAGAGAAAGTTGTTAGGTTTCCAACATAGTAATAGTCACGTAGGATTTAACCCCAGATTTACAGGTGTCTACATTTCATTTTTGTACCTGTGTATCACTCCCTAATATTCCACTAAAATCCATGGTGTTCTTATACATGAAGTCTTTGAAGGCAGAGTCAGAAGTGAGATGGAAAACCCGATATTTGGTCAACTCTAGGGACCATTAACTGTACTGACTTGGTGTCAGCTGTCTGTGATGACTATCTAGATCAAATGCAGACACACTGAACACTGGCTTCTAGTTTTGAAACTAAATTGCGACTGGATTCTACAGCAATTTTTCAGCTAGTGGTGGATAACCTTAGATGTGGCACTACTCTTGTGTATGGCACTTTAAAGTATAACTTAATTAAGGGAATGACATTTCCTTTAGTAACAACATTTAGTTCTTCCTGGGATCTCATTAATCTATTCTAGAAGTAGAAATCTATTTTTTATGATTTCTGCGAATCCTCTGCTTCTTCATGTCTACACCTATGACTAACATTCATATTTTTCTTTAGCAACCTGCCATCTCAAATGCAACAGTAAAACAGGAAATTTAGTTATAACTAAAAAAACTCTGTAGTTTTTTGAACTTGATGTAAAGAGAAAAAAAATATTGTGAAAGATACTCCTGAGGATCTGAAAGTGAGTATATATACCAATCCCACACTACTTTCTTCTGCTGATCAATCCCTAAGCAACTTTCTGTAAAAAAACTATACTTCTGATTATTCCATATAGTTTTTTACTCCTGTTGCTGCTGCTGCAGCACCTTTCTTGTGACTAATTTGGCTGCATTCTGAAGACTTGCTATGCTCTCAACCAGTGCACATGGCTACATGTTCATCTGTTTGAGAGCCTCCATTGATTTCTGTTTCTGCCTTCTGACAAAAAGAAAATATCTTTTTTTGACATCAGCTGAAGAGTAGAATAAATGAAGCTTAACTAGGCAAATGCTGATAAATAAAGCATGTTTCAACAATTTCACTTGGGAGAAAATGTTAGCATAGTAATATAATTAATGTTAATATCATTAGCACATTGAAATAGTTAACATAAGAATCTGTGGAATGTATGAGCTCCTTAGTAGAGCACAGATCATGACAAATGGTGTTTTCACAGAATTTCAAGAATGAGTGACACTTAGCATGTTCAAAATGTGTGTTTATCTACCATGCACTCATCTTTTATCAGAAACTTTGGTATATATTAGAAGAGCAAAGTAATATCTTACACCAGGGACATGCATCTCAAATGCAACCCAAATTTGTAATACTTGGTATGTCTATAATTGATGAGCAATCTTCAAGGCATTTACCAACCAAATAATTCCTCCTTTTGCTGGTAAAGATAATGGAATAGATAAATCACAAAAAATTCCCATACAGAATATTTTGAATAATATCTTAAATGGGTTATTATACAGTTGCAAGTCTTTAGCATATAATATTGTGATAAGAAAATTTCATGGTGCATTAGTAATACATCTAAGCAGTAACCATGGTAAAACTGCTCAAGAAAGTCCATTAACAAAGCTGATCCATGAATATAGAATCTTTATCCATCATGTTACGTTCATGATGAAGAAAAAGCACTTTTTTCCTCATCTGGTTAAGGTTGTTAAGCTTAAAAATGGCAAGAACATGTACTGAATCATCATACATGTGTTCTTCTGATAAGAGAAGTAGTAGAAGCATCAAGATATTACTTTGTAAAGTGCATAAATAAGACAAAACATCTCATTAAGGAGCAAAATGTCTTATCAAATGTTCTTGGAATACAACATCCATCAACTGTTACTGAATTCTCCAATCAGCCTGATCTAAACTGTACAGGGAGAATAAAAGATCTAGAATCTGGACATGTCATTAATATCATTACAATGGAGAAGGAAGAACATAAGATTATATTGTGAAAATCTGCATCTTAAATAAAATCTTAAAACATCAATTTCACCTATACCAAATAGAGGAAATTATGGACTTTTTCTACTAAATATTACATTTGTTCTTAGAGGAATTATTAAAGAAGCCATTTGAGATAATACTTCATGGAAATAATCAAATTTTCTTCATGATAATATATAAAAGAAGCCCAGAGAAATAATGTAATTTCACAGAACATACGTTATGTGTGAGCAACAGTTGACTTCAGTCGTTTACCACCTCACAGTATCAAACATATGGATTTTTCAGCTGTTTCAGCATCCAAAACTCCAATTAGTGTATTGTATTTTTAATTAATTCCAAATAAATGCTCAGTAGAGAACTGCTTTTACAAAGAAAGAAATGAATTCTATGCAACTTGATATTTTGCCCTTAAGCACATAAATACATATTTGTCTTTTTATAAAATAAAGAACAAAATTGTTGAGAACATCCACACAATATGTTTTCATATATTCCTCATTGTAAATAAATGAGAAATGAGGCAAATATGAAGAAATGATGAAGTCTGAAAAGGCAGTAGAATTTTAGGATTCATGAACAAAATAAACATCACTGATACCTTCCTGGAGTTGACCATTATTAATTTCTGCATTCATGAACCAATTGGCCGTGCCTTCACGTGCAGTTTTCTCTTCACAGGATATTAGGAAAAATTTCATTCCTCTTGAAGAATTTTCATGTTAGCTATCAAATATTTTATATCTTTATGAAAAAGATTCCTACAAGTTGGAAGTCATTGGCTCCCTACAGAGGCTGTCCTTTTATGCTCCAAAAGTGCAGTTTGACCTTCTATTCACTGTGACCACTAGTTCATAATTCCAAGTTTATATGCAGGAATATAAATTGTTCTGTGCACAAGGCTCCTGAGATTTCTCTTTCAACAGCTAAAAGAACTTCCCTCCTTGTTCAGATTGTACGTCGCCTGGACTATTGACCTTGTTAAAAACTCCTGGTCCCACTATATTTGTCACAAACATACTTGTGAAATTGAGTTCAGGATTTGAATTTTGGAACAACAAAGCAGACAAAACCAGTTTGGGACATATTTAATGGCAATGGGACTAAACTGAGGCAATGAAAATATTCAAAGAGTCAGGGGAAATATCTTGACATCAAGGTTTATTAGATCCCAGGAATAGCTTCCTGAAGTGATTGTGCTCACAGAATACTCATTTGAGAAATGTAGTGCAAATAGAGGGGCGTGCAGGGGGAGTATCCCGGATTTTGGACTTCATCATATTTTGGGAGGCAATACCATTTAAACAATCAGATAGATTTATTGTGAGATCTCTGTTTAAATAATAGGCTGTCTAGCATTCATAGACTTCATTATCTTAGGTCTTATTGTTCACATATAGAAGAAGGGAAGTATCCAAATTAATCTGCAGTTTTGTTTAAACCATCAGGTAAGAACAATGACCCAAAAAGTGTCTGAGTATGCCCTAGAATTAATAAGTATGTCAGCAGATATTTGTAAATTTTCCTTGTGTGACTCACCGTTGATCTCCATTACCATTACCATTTTAGTCAGTGTCAGCCCAAATATGCCAAATTCTACAGCACTTTTGACAATTCACTATTTTGCTGGGAACGTGGCCACAAAAATAAACATGATAGCACTAATAATCTAATTCCATTTAAATATCTTTAAAAGAATTTTCTGTGAGACAGAATATGTTAAAAAATTGCACACAGATTAATTAAATAAATTTTGTATTTTTTCTAAAGTAGAGTTATTGTACTAAATATAGATTTAGACATAGAACTGGCATTAGCAACATGTATTCTCCCCATATTCATGCTAAACCATGTCCAATGTATGAAGCAGCATGCAGTTTTTCATCTTACCTATTGAAGTTGTGACATGCCTGTATAGCAAAGGGAAGTCCACTCTATATAGTCAGCAGTACCTAGTGTGAAAACAATACTCAGCTTCAGCCTCTTTTTACTGAGGTTAGAAGATTACCGTGTGTCAAAGAAATAACACATAGACATATAAATTAAAATAAAAAGCCATTGAGATAAAAAATAAAAAATAAAATAAAATAAAATAAAATAAAATAAAATAAAATAAAATAAAATAAAATAAAATAAAATAAAATAAAATAAAATAAAATAAAATAAAATAAAATAAAATAAAATAAAATAAAATAAAATAAAATAAAATAAAATAAAATAAATCATTGTGGTGCTTCTTAGAGCACTGTCCAAATGTTTCCTTAGCTCTGTCAGGTTTGGTGCTGTGATCCCTGCCCTGGGGAGCCTGTTCCTGTGCCCAACCACCTCTGGGTGAAGAACCTTTTTCTAATATCCAACCTAAACCTCCCTGATCACTGCCCTGTCCCTGGTCACATGAGTGAAGAGCTCAGTGCTGCCCCTTCGCTTCCCCTTGTGAGGATGCTGAAGACCACAATGAGGGCTCTCCTCAGTCTCCTCTATAGGTTGAACAAACCAAGTGATCTCAGCTGCTCCTCAAAAGCTCCCTCTCCAGACCCTTCACCATTCTCATGGCCTCCTTTGGACACTCTCTAATAACTTAATGTCCTTTTTATATGGAGGCACCCAAAACCGCCCCCAGCACTTGAGGTGAGGTTGTCCCAGTGCAGAGCAGAGCAGGACAATCCCCTCCCTTCCCTGGCTGCTGATGCTGTGCCTGATGCCCCCAAGGACAGGGCTGGACCACCTGGATGCCAGGGCACTGCTGACAGATTCAACTTGCCATTGAGCAGGACCCCCAGGTCCCTTTTCACAGTATTGCTTTTCAGCTTCATTCCACAGTCTATATACACAAGTGGAGCTGCTCCCACTCTCCATTTCTCCTTCCTTCCCTCTCCCTTTTTCCTCTTCCCTTCCCCATCCTTTCTTCCTCCATCCTTCCCTACCATTTTTAAATTAAAGTAATGAAAGAAAAATTAAGCAGAACATTAATGAAAAATTTCAGAGAGCTACAAAGCAAACCTGTTAATTCTGAATGTATCAAGATACAGTATTTTCATGTGAGACTGAAGGATACAATGTACAAATGACACTACTTCTCTAAAGAGAAGACTACAAAATAAGAAATTGTAAAGATTGCAAAGCAGGCCTATTATGTCCACACAGAAAGAGGAAAAGTAATGTTGTGGAAGGCTTCAGCCTGATACCAAATAAAAAAGAAGAACATATTTTAAGTAGCAGTTCCCTGTCTTCTGGACAAACCTCTCATCTTCCCTGATAAGTATTTTAAAACACATTTACTCTGACAGGCACATCTAACTAGAAGCCTAAAACAATCTGATTTCCAGCCTCAGAGCTCTTATAAATGCTGCTGCTGAACAGTAGCTGCTGCCTGTTTTCTAATTTACAGACTGAACACATTTGTTTTTCTGGTCAGAGGAAGGAATCAACTGACACTGACATTTACAGAAAAACTCAGTTGTGGAGGCCTGCATTTATGCTTGGCTCCACAGCTGGCACTGCAGTCTGTCAATCCACAGGTCACTGTATCTACAAGGTCATTAGTCTGTGCATGACATTCTTCTAAATTCAGGTTTTCAGAATATATTTTTTTTCCCTGTTCATTTTCATTCTCAATTTTAAATAGCAATGCCCTACCATACACATTTTTTCTGGCTTAGATCCACACTCAACAAAAAGACTAGATTTGATCAACTTAAAACTGGCAGCCTGGAACAACTGGGGTTGAATGCACTGGTGTGGGAGAAAAGGTAAAGCAGCAATCTTTTGATGCAGATTTAAATTTGTAAAAAATATTATTTGAAAATTGTGTGGAGAGAACTACCTAGGGAAAACTGAAAGTTTGGAATCCAGCTGAAGTTCACTTTAGTTCTACTTTTTGACATAAATTAGCTCTTGGTATTAAGTGCTTAATAAATTATTTTGAGTTTAAAAAAAATCCTCTGTTTCTTCCTGAAATAACTAAAGCAAACAAAAGTGTTAGAAAGAAAGCAGAGTGAAGTTTTTTCTCACACCAGTCCCAAAATGAATTTGTTAAATGAGTGTTAGGAATGAACCACTAAGAGTGAGAAAGTTCAAGCCTCAGACAGCATCTGATTAGATGTTTCCAAAGAGGAGCTGAGTTTCACTAAAAGGAGTTCACAGGATCAGGTAGTTTTTTATCACAGCTTTAAGCTGTCCTGGAAACGCCTCTTCTATCTGAGGGAGCAGGCTCAATTAGGAAATAGCAAGTTTGAAATAATCATTATGAACTGAGGGCCATTTCTAGCTAAACATGTGTAATATACAAATGTATGGCTACCTTTAAAATTTATGTGAGTTTTTCTCACTTACTGCACTACAGCTCAGACAAACAGAAATACAACCTATGCATTTAACCATGAGATTATTTTGTATGGATTTTCATCCAAAGCAACTACATTTTTGTAAAGTGTCATTCATTCCCTAAGGCTCTTCTGCAATTATTTGTCCTTGGTTTATGTGGTAAACAGATTATGTGTCTGACTAGGAAGCTGGATAAAACTACTACCAGACAGGCTTCTAAAGGGCTTTGAGAAGCAGAGCAAAACCAGAATTTTCTTTTCTTTAAAGTAGAAAAATATAGAGATTAAAAATGTGCAGCAAGGACTAAGATCTAGACAGTGGATGTTTCTAGATTAATTTACTAATTTTGTAAAAGTTTACTGAATTTGTATGTATGATTATATTTCTTTTATCAGAGAACTTAAGGAGTGAAAAGGCATTAGATGAGAATAACATTTTTTAAGCCAAATTCAAATCTAGACTAAAATCCAGTTACAGGATATTTCAGCAACATGGATCAGGGTTATCTTCTGAAAAAAATATTAAAATATTGTAAAATAAATGATGGTTTGGGGACAAGGGTGTTGTTAATTTAAAAATATTTAGAAAAAATCTAACAAAATGGAAAGTTGACAGTGCAAGTGTCAGTATAAAACTGTGTGTCTATGTGTGTCTGCAGTGCAGTACTAAAAAGTCTGTTTTTAGTGTCCTTTTTTGCAGAATTGTCCTCAGGGCCATTATTACTTTCTTAAAGCCTGATCTTGGACAGTGTTTACATTTAAAAACTTAAATGAGGGTTTATATTTGGGTGTTCTCGATTCTCCCAGACTTAGATAAAACCAACAGGAGTCATCTGAAATAACTTTTTGAAAGACCTCTAATAAAGCAGGGTGCAGGAATAAACCTCTAATAAAGCAGGAATACAGATGTTGTGATATTACCAGTTTACATAGCCTTTGAAATGTTTTGAGCTCTTCCTGATCCTAGATCCTGCTGCTTTAATATCTATTTATGTATCTCTACCAACCTGGGGCATCTCATTTGCTTCCCACCTAATAAAGTTCTGTTCTTTATAATTGTGTCAGGGTCCACAATTTTATTAAATCGTGTAACAAAACTACTTGAGAAATTTTATTGACAATTTATTAGTAAAGACAGCATATACATTTGAAATGTTTACTCCAGTGACTAAATTAATGCTCAATTTCAGCTTAATTTGCTGTTCCATCATACACTGCATGATATTGCCTTTCACTGCATGTTTACATTTTAGTTTAATTTGTTCGTTTCCTAAAACATAGCTTTCCTTTCATTTAGAAAGCAGGAAAAAACCAATAAGTTTCTCTTTCAAGTTAAAAAGTCTATTAAAGAGGCAAAGCTCAAATAACAATATTCGATTTCTCCCTGTGGCTAAATAATGCAATAAGAAGAAAAAACTGCAAGCTAAATTATTTCAAAGGGATTTTTAAGGTAAAAAGTCCTGACACAAATGTATCCTTTAAAAGAGAATGCAATCCTGACAGCATGATTTGACTGGGAATCAACAGTTACATCATCTTTTAATATATCGAGGTGTAGATCTTTAATGATTTATAACTCAAATTGAATTTTCATATAAATATGCTTATGAATCAGTGCTGGTTTCTTTTTCTTTTTAAGCTTATGGTAAGAATTCAACAATTCCAAAAAATGCAATTCTACTAGTTTGAGATTATCACATAGTTTGAGTCTTTATTTGGTGGAGGTTTACACAGAAAAGTAATGCAGATAGCATGCTATTTTAGCCCAAACACAAGTACTGTAATATTTCTCAGTTTAAAGAATATGGCCTTTCCCACACACTACTTAAGGAAGATAAGGTGAAGCTGAATTGATTAAAACAGTTCTGATCTCCCTAATATGAAATCTTTTCCAGCATCTTCTTCAGGCCAAGGAAAGATGGCATGCCATCCATAGGTAATCTGAAAGAAATGTCCTGTTGGAGAAAGCCAGGGGAGATTAAAAAGAAAGAATCACCACATTATTTCCCCTGTTACTTTGGGTCAAAAAACTGCTTAGTGTTTTCAAGCTCTCCATTCATCCAGACTCAAAGATTTTCTAGAAGTGAGTCCCTACAGAGTTTTGGCTGACTCTTAGTAGCCAGTGGTTAAATGGTTAAATACTGCTTGCTAAAGCACTGCAGACATCAGATCCTGAGGTGCCTCAGCATGCTGCATTTTCTCTGCAGGATCAACAGACATTTAGTGATTTAGCAGAAAATTTGTGGCTTCTTCTAGTCCTTAGTCTTTAGTACTATTTCTTTCCCAGCACTATCTTACCTTTAAAACATGACAGATCTGTGAACTACAAGGATCTTAGTTTTGGCCTATGGGATTGGTAATGTTTTGTATCTTCCTTGCTCCTAATTTGCCAAATCTGTGTTTTCTTGCTGCCTCACAAACAGTAAGGTCATCCAGCTTGTACCCCTGAGTGAATTTAGCCATGGAGAACCTCAAGTAAGTTTTTGCATTTTTGACCAATAACTCCATCATACTTTGTTATATTGCGGTGGAAACCTTCTTTCTGACACAGAAATGTATCCTTAATTCTACTTCTAGAAAGCTTGTATTGTCCAGTAAAGAATATTTCACGATTATTGCCTAAAAGAAAAAAAAAAATGGTGAAGACAAATGCAGCAAAATCCTGTTTTGGTAGTAGAGTATTGCAAAAGAGCATATACCTCCCAGATCATAAAACTTCTTTTAAACATATTTATTGTTAGTTTTTTTGTTTAGGGAAAAGCCTTTTTGTTTTGAGAGAAGTGTAATTTTCTTTAAAGTACTCTTACTCACATGCTTGGTTTTCTCAGTGTAAACTGATGAGAAGTTGTATGAAAAATGTCCATTGAGCAACAGGCCTTCAGAACTTCAGTTACACTGAACATTGCCAAATCTAGTCACGACTGCCCTGTGTAGTTGGCACCACATTCAAAATTTATTCTCCACCTGCTCTGACTGCATTCATTACTTAAGAAATCTACACAAAGAACATGTGAAGAATCTGAGACAAAAAAACAGAAAAATAATTCCATACAGTTTTTATCTGAGTCTGGAAACAAATAATGCAAAGATTTATAGATTTTCTTTTGTGCATGTGTGCTAAATGTTTGTGCCCATTCAGGGCTCAACTGTAATATTTAATGTGTACATTTTGTCACAATGTACACAAATTTCCAGTTTTTAAAATGACACAGCAAAATTAAAAGCTTTCATCTTGTTCCTAAAACATGTTGAAAGGGTTTGTGCCAAGTTAAGATCAAAAGTCTGGTGAGTCTATTTTTCATCTTCATATTCTTCATCTTCAGCTTTTGAAAAGCAAGTTGTTCCTTGTTTCTTTTTACCCTTTTTTAATGGCAACTGGTAAAGCAGTCAGGCTGCTAGACAAGGAAACAAGCTCTTCCTGTGATCCTCTGGGGTGCAATCAAAGGTCTTGGTTTAGCTCTTCTTTTAAAACTCCCCTCTGTGGGAATGCAAAGAGATGTCCTAGAAAGGTTCTGAGCCAGCATGAGTTCAGTTAGTTATGTGAAAACAATACATATGTGTGAATACCAGAGTAATTAGAAGTTGCCATGCTGGGCCAGCTCTGAGATACTTTCAGTCAAGTACACTGTTCCAGAAAGGATTTACCTGGGATACTTTATGAAAAGTACATTAAAAAATCCCCAAACTGTGATCACCATTCTAAATCTGATCAATTGCTTGTTAAAGGACTGGAGGCTGGTGATGTAGGTATGTCTGCTACCGACAGTACTGAATCACACAAACATCACTAATTGCATTTGTACTCTCACATGCCCTGAATCATTAGATGGTGATATTTCTTGATCATAGGGATATGCGGCAGTCTTGAGCTGATAAAGCAGCCTGATATTGTTTAAAACCAATCTTTAAAAATAAGCATAACTTTTTTAATTTTCCATTTTTAAATGCAACAACTATTTTCAGTTAATGTATATTTCTGATTATATTAAACAAATTATTATGCACTCTTTAGAAAACAACTGTGATATGATGTAGTTAAAAAAATAGAAGATGTGTGAATCCCCAGTAACTGGAACATGAAACACATGAGTGCACAGGAACTGATATTTCTCTTTGCAGAATCACTGCTTGAACACCTTTGCCTGTCTTCTTTTTTTAATCAATAGCAAAAAATATATTTTTAAAATATTTAAAATGTTGCTATTTATTATTGTGTGTCTTGTCTTCCATTTGACCATTTGAGGCCAGAGTTTCCACTGGTTATAGGTCCCAAGGCTGAAAGAAAACTTTAAAGTGCTTTTTGGATTGTAGCCCTAATTGTTTTGCATAACTGCTACATAAGGAGAACCTAAAATTCTTATCCTCTTTCTGTTTCACAGGTATAAGACACAGAAAGCTTTTTAGGTGCCAAGAAGATAAATGTAATATTTTCCTCTACACTACAAATAAATATAAAGTATTTCCAGTTTATTTTTCAGAGCAGACAGGGCTGTTCTGTCACCAAGTTTGTCCCAGAACAGCTAAGGCTCCTAGAAGGCCCAGCTTGCATTGACTCAGTTACCTGTGATCTTATGTGAATCATGGAGTAGGGCCAGACATTTAACATATTTACTACTGCATTATAATCTCAGTGTTTCATTCTGCATCATATATCATTATATGGACTTCTTGGTTTTGGTGTAATATTATTTTAAAGATGCAAAATATAATTTTTCAGACTTAGTGAAATATCCACGCATATACAAACTTTGGGTGGAAAACTAAACTTGTTATAGTAATATGTTGTTATGGATGAATAAATAAAGAGCTACTGAATCCTTAAAGACACAAAGCCATTTGTGCTGAGTTTTTTTGGGGGGCAGAATGTATTGCTCTATTTTGTTAGAACTATCACATGATAGTTTTATAGAGCAGTTATAACAGAACACAAGCAGTGTTTTGATGAGAAAGAAACAATGAAGCATCATTTCTTTCACGTTTTGAAATGAGAACTCTTTTTGCTGTTCTATTTGCATTTCATGTGCATAATACATCTGAAGTAATCTGAATTTACAACATGCATTTATCAGAAACTAAAAAAGATGAGCTAATGTCTAAGCTTTACATTTTATGCTCTCTAAACATGTCAAGCAATAATCATACTCTACACACAGAATTGGATTTTGACCAGTAGCTAATTCAAGAACTATTGTTCATCAATACCTGCATAAGAAATGAAAATCTTAAATTTCATGTTCTTGGTGCCTTTTTATAATTTTCTGTTCCTCTGGAAACATTCATCCTTTAATTCCCCTTATAATCAAAATACACTTTTCCCTTTGCATTTTCCAAAGTGGTGCAGAAATATAACAGATTATTCTACAGAAAAGAAACACACAGCTGTTAACCTCAATTCCTTACATAGACTTCCCTATGATTTATTTCATGACAGTTTACATCACAGCAGTTTACATCATGAGAGATATCCATTGCTAAAGATGTTTCTATTTAAGACAAATGGTATTTTATAAGACTTCTCTGAAACAATGTACTTCATTGTTTTCTTTGTGTGTTTTCCGTTTTTTTTCAATTCCTGCAGAATCTGGATGACAGGTCCATTAGCTACCCAATACTATATTAAATTTGAAATACAACCACTGTTCAGAATTTAGAGGCTTCAGAAATATGCAATGAAAAGTATGTCAAAAATAATGACATGATATTTAAGAATGTATATTCTTTTTCCTTACAGCAGTCTAGGTTTAATCAAAAAACAGAAAGTTTATCACTTTCAGCCTCACTGATACAATCTTTGTTTGCATGACTGTGCATGGAGATGTGGTGCCCTTCCTGCAACACCCCAAAGAATTCTTGCAGTATTTGCTCCTCTAAAGCTCTTCCTGTTGAGTTGCAATTTTTTATGGGTACATATTAAATTGAGGGAACACACTAAGATAGGTATTTAGGGTTGATAATATACTTAATTTTTCTAAAACTTATTTCAACTCATATGTGAAGGCCATAGGAAGGATCAAGGCATGGTTCACCATTTTTCATTGCATTTACAAAAATATGGGCATTAGAGATCTTAAGTGAAGAATTTCATGATAGTTTTGCAGAGGATCTCTGCCTCCTCCTTGTCAGGGCCTTGAGGGGTCCTCAGTGGATTTGTGGTCCTTGTATCTTCCCCCTCCCCTATCCAAGGCCAGGGGCCATTTCCAACCTCCTGGGGATGTCAGTCCCTGCCCCAGTGGCCCCTCAGAAGGGAGCCCTCAGCTCCTGACACCCCTGCCCTGCCCAGCTATGGGCACACCAAGCCAGGCCCACCCACACAGGTGGGTGACAGCTGTGCCTGGGGCTTTGCTCTGTCCCTGTCCCCTGGCAGGTGCAGGCTGGGGCAGCCCCACGTCCCTGCTGCCCTGCTCCTGGCTGGGATGAGGGATGTGCCCTGGCAGCTGAGCCCTGCCCAGTGCCATGGGCACCCTGCTCTGCTGGCACTTGCAGAGAGCAGCAGGCCTGCCTGGCACGGTGGCACTGCCCCCGAGCGAGGAGCGCTCTGGAGCACTGGAGACCACCTCCTATGAGCTCACTCGGAATGAGCATGGTGCTCCTAACATCAGGAGCCTGGGTTCAGCCCCTGCATGGGCCATTCTCTTCACAGTTGGACTTGATCATCCTTCTGGGTCCCTTCCAACTTAGAATCTGTGATTCTGTGTAACACAGCATCACCATGCTGACAGGGGACTGATTTAAATCTGACCAAAGCACCATCACAGCACCAATCTGCCATGTGATGTTGACTTTCTTGGGGCCAGTGTAGCTGCTTTCCGTAAGTGTTGGTAGCACCAGGCTGCATACTCAGTTTGGTTCTTCCAGAGGAACCTAGAACTTTACTGTTATATTAACATCCTTTTAAATTTATTTTTTTTTTTTTTTTACATGCAATTTGAAGTAAATTCTTGTGTAGAAATGAATTCAAGTGATTTAAATCTTGGGTTCATAAGCAGCTATCTGAATGAGTGGCTGGGTTTTCTGTCAGTTAAGTGCCCAATCCACCTATCTGAATTTTTACATATATTAAAAGAGTTATTTAATGGGATATGCATCTTCATTTTCTTTACAAATAAACAACTTTGAGAGTTTTCTTTTGAAAAGCTTTGTCCCTATTTCCCATCCCCTTGAGAACTGTTTTGCCATCATGTTTTTCTTTTTCTAGTCTAGGAATTTGATTCAGTTTCCCCCACAAAATGGCTAGTGACTTTTGGAATGGCTGTTCGTGTCACACTTGGCCTTCAGTTGCAGGTTTACACAAGACTATATCTATCAAAGTTCCTTTGTTCATCAGCCAAAGCTGATGGATCATATGACCTAAAATGCTCCACATTACAGCATATGGCCAGAGAAAGACAACTAAATAAATTCAGACCACTCTGTCTTGTTGTATCTTTTCTTTCTTTTTCTTTGCTTCTATTGAGATTGTCTCTACTGAAAGCACATTTTGAGATTAAGATAATTAACTATACGCCATTACACATGAGCAAGATTTGGAATCCCATTACAGACAATGAAGCCATGGATCTTTCGAAGCAATTCAGCTGATTGGCTGCTAAAGATATCTAGCCTTTGCCATTTGATATAATTTGCCTGTTTTGAAACTGTCTGTGACACCTCTTTGCTGTTTTTTCAGCAATCACAAGCTTGTAATATCAAGTAATACACAAGAGCATTTTACTTTATTAGCAAATATAAGAATCAGAATAACCAGACACTAACCCAAATTATGTTTTTTTGTTTGTTCCTGACCTCAACAGCCAGGCCTGCTCTACACTGCTTTCTTTAACTGGTTAGATTCTTTCAGTGTTCTTCAGACTTTAGATACAATCTTGTT
Source organism: Cyanistes caeruleus (assembly GCF_971803275.1). Classification (NCBI taxonomy): domain Eukaryota; kingdom Metazoa; phylum Chordata; class Aves; order Passeriformes; family Paridae; genus Cyanistes; species Cyanistes caeruleus. Next base: position 20,950,312 of record NC_141704.1, on the reverse strand, counting down.
TGTTCATAGGCTTATTTTGTATTGGAGTTTTTGCCTATGAAAAACAATATCAGCAACCTCCAATATACTTTATTTAAATTTTTTTGTCATGAAGGAACTCAAGGAGAATATATCTATATTTATGCTTCAAGTTCTTCCCAGAGAAGTTCTTAGTCTGCCACACTTTTCCTTTCCGTTTGACACAATATCAGTTGTGCTTATTTTACATTCTGTCATGTTTACCTCTTTGTATAATAGTATGCCATGCACAGTACTGGAGTATCTGATTGTCTCTTCAACTCTTAGTCTAACTATGGGAGAGGTAAGAAAGAGAATAAATGCAACACTTGACAAACCCGTTAGAACAAGGCACAATCCATCCATACAAAAATGACTGCAGGCTCAAAGAAATAGTTGTTTCTCTTACAATCCTCCATCTTAAGTAAGTCCTGTCTCCTATCTGTCAGCCAGCTGCATATCTTGTGCACTGTAGTATCTACAGTGGCAATAAGCCCCTGTGTTTAAAACCAGGTCTTACCTCAGGCATCTGTTTTAGGGAAAACTGAATAACAAGTACTTTGAATCATGACATGAATCCCACCACTGGTGTTTATTCCTAAGAATTGCATCTGTCCTTCTCTTTTCAAAGAGCCTAAAAAGCTGGTGATAGTGGTTAGTGATAGAATATTAGTAGCTAGAAATTCCAAGCATGCAAGAATCTGATTGTTTTCAGACAAAGTAAATTTAAAAAACATGAGATAATATCTTGTTACCCTCCAATACTGCCTGCAAAGATCTGACTGAATTTGAAGGATTTCTTCTACAGACCCTGAGCTGATAATCATACAGACAGCATCTTAGTTCTGTTAGCAGCAAAGACCTCTAAACACAGAAAGGGAGAAGCAGGGCACAGGGAGGTAATAGCAGAACTAGTACCAGATACTCACTCTTCCTTATTTTTTTGGTCACTATGTAATGGTCAAAATACTATTTTCAAAAGTAAGAAATCCTAAGCAGAAAGAAATTACCTGAAACTATGCAGAAAATGATGCATTTAGTAGCACCAAAAATCTCTAGTGAGCTAGTTTTACTTTTTTATAGTACTTGTCACCATGGCAGCCAAATGTCTGTAACAGAAAGTGACATGTGTTGGATGTATTAGATAATGGATCCTCACAAATTGTAGCTACTAAAAAAAAAAAGAAAAAAAAAGAAAAAAAAAAAAGACTGCTTTCCTGTAAATCTTTTCTCCTAGAAAGGTATATAGAAAGTTCTTGAATTTTTTAAAAGTAGAATGAATGCCAGTGTGTAGATTCTCAATAAAGAAGATGCAACTTCTCTGAAATGCAGTAAAGCCTGAATTTTTCCCTATTCTTTTCAGAGGGCTTCTAGATAACTTCTTGAGACCCCTATGTAAAACACTCTCCTCTGAAGTGGCCTGTAGAAGTGAAGAGGTAGAAAAATAGATTTCAAGATACTCATCCAGAAGGAAAAAAAAGAAGACTTCCATGTTTTGGCAAACAGGTAACTGCAGCTAAAATCAGCCTTAACTATTTCAATCAGATTTAACTATTTCAACCTCTGCTGAACAATGACATAATTAGCAGCTGAATCTGAACAATTACCACACAAAACATTTTTTATTCATTTTTATTTGAATCACATTATCAATTTCCTATTTATTTGAAAACTAAAATGGTTTTAGCAATAATTATCTTCAAAATGCCAAAGTTTTCCTCTGGAAAACAGATTTTAAGAGCTGCACTAAATTTTTCTCAAGTATTATCACTGTAGAAGCAATTAATCTGTACAGATAAGGAAAAACTGTTGGTTTCTAGCCACGCTCCAAATTCTCCCAGTGAAGCAGGATTCCAAAAGGTATTTTTTTTTGTTATCTGCCGTAAAATGTTTTACTTGGGAAGCAGAAATATTTAAAATGCCACATGCATGAATGCATTTGAATCTCATGCCTAATTCTGAGCACCCAGTTGTCCCAGTTAAAGACAGTGTAAAGGTGGACACTCCAAGATGAGTTACCTCCCCTTTCAGTTCCATTTCCCTCTCACCAATAATGAGAGACAAATGCAAGAATCGATAAATGAAATATGTATGTATGGCAGGGCCTGGAAAAGACTGCGTGGTCCAAAGGACAAATCCAACATAGCGGAGATGACTTGTTTGCTCAACCTTCCCCCTAGAAAGAAAGCAGGAAGCTGGGAGCTTACAAAGAAATTCTGGAAGCAAATGGGGGTTCCAGTGTTTTCCAGGGTAGCTCCAAACCTGTGGTGTCAATTTCCCTGCTTCTCTTTGGACAGCTGGACATGCTTGGTGCCAGAGCTGCAGTTTGGAGCTGCTGCTGTGGGGGAAAGAAAAGGAACTTGCCAGGCACTGAAACTCACTACCCTGGCCCTGACAATTCTGGCTCCACAAATGGGGGTTCCCTTCAGCAATCACAGCCAAAAAAGGTGTTCCAAAGCCTAGGGAAAAAAAATGCAAAGTAGAGCTTCAGCCTTGTGCCACTCAGCTTCTCAGTAGCTCAGCAAGAACAAAAGATAAAGAGGCTCTGTGTGAGTGTCCCCCAGCTCTCAGGGGAACCCTGGCACCTCCACCTCACTAACCCAGGCCCAGACACCCCAACCTGGCTACTGGCCCTCAGGTCTAACAGAGGCTGTAGCAGTGTTGGGCAGGTTGGCATAGCACAGATCTGAACTACAATACACATGTTTTTTGTTAGCCAGGATGCTAGCCTGTAACTGAAGCTGGAGATTTAACTAATGATTACAAGTATGTGTTACAGACTCTAATATACAAGCGGTCTCATAAATACCCCTGCAAAATAAATATCCTAGATAAATTGATAGTAGAAGATATAACTCCTTATGAGAAACTGAGGTCTGGGAATAAAATTGAATTTTTTTGGATGAGCAGAAGTGTGAAACAGCAGAAAGTCAACAGGTAGTTTGAGAAGAAAATGAACAGGTTAACTACCATCAGTAGCTAATATATAATACGACTGTCATATCGTCAGAGTACATTTCCTTCTGTACAATGAGTTGTATAGCTTTCTGAATTATGATATTTCTACTCCTGCTCATTCTTTTTATTTTTATTTTTTTGTTTGTTTCATTGGGTGAAATAGACCCATTGAGATAAAAGCAAAAGTAAAAAGGAATGTTTTTATCTAATGGAAACACCCTCCCCACCCCACATGCACATTGCATTGTATTTTATTAGTGCAGAGAATTCATTCTTCCTTTCAAGTCAGTATTTTTGCCTCAGTATATGCCTATGCTAGAATAAGTAGAGAATAATATTGTCCCCAAATCCAGCAGAATATGATGGGTGTTTGTGATTGTCAGGTAAATAACTTTGCAGAAAATCTTTGATCACATACTTCTTAGAGCAGAGTTGATTTGCATTGTCCTAGAATAAAGTATATGCATAGGGAATTCATGTCTTTGCATAGTACCCAGTACAGTAACGCCTATTTCATCTTTGCAAACTATTTTCTACCTTTTGTATTTCAAGAAATGTGCACACTGTTTTTGTCTGCGCAATAACCAAAGGATAATTAATCCAAGACACACTTCAGTAAAGAGAGAAGCTGTAAATAGAAAAGCTTCAACAAGGGTAGGGAGTTTTGCTCAGTTTTTCAAATAAAAGCTGCATATCTATTTATCTCAAGGGCAGCTCCTTAGGGAATAACGGTAGAATCGAGAATTTTTTTGTTGGCTGAGATGCCCATAATAATGTTCTAGCTATATCAAACACAGTCAGGGGAAACTTAAACTATGAAAGCAAAAAAGATTTATTTCATTTATTGATATATTTTATCCTATACCTTGTTTCTGGATAGTTTTTTTCACTTTCTTTCAATCCAGATGTATCCATTTATCATTTCCTCCATCACTGTCTTTTCCCAATGAGCCACTTTTTATAATGAATTAATATTAAGACAAGCAGGTGACTTGTCTGGAGTTTCTGCAGCAGGGACTAGTCCAAGCTCGGAGTGTTAACCTGTGCTACAATGTGCTGCAAAACTGTAGCTGAAATTTGTAACACAGAATGAACCCAGGGAGGGCTCTTCTCCTGCGCTGGTTTTGGCCAGGGCGGAGTTAGCTTTCTCTACAGGGGCTGGTGTGGGGCTGTGTTTTGGATTTTTGCTGAGCAAAAGGTTGACATCACAGAGATCTTTTTGTTACTGCTGAAGGGGCTGTGCATTGCTGAACACAGAGCCTGATTTCTTCTACTTCCAGGCTGTCAAGGAAATTTGGGATGCTTGGAAGGCTGGAAGAGACCCAGCTGGGACAGGTGACCCAACTGACCCAAGGGATATTCCAGACAATATGGCATCATGCTCGGTATATAAAGCGGGAGGAAGAAGGAGAAAGGAGGGACATTTGGAGTGATGATGTTTCTATCTCCAAGTCACTGTTACTTGTGATGGGCATCCTGGAGATGCCTGAACACCTGCCTGCCAGAGGGGAGTGCTGAATGAATTCCTTGTTTTGCTCTGCTTGTGTGCAGAGCTTTTGCTTTACCTTTTAAACTGTCTTTGTGTTAACCCATGAGTTCTCTGCCTTATACCCTCTTTCCAGTCCTACTGGTGGAGGAGTGGATGGGCTGCTGTGTAGGGCTTGGCTGCTGGATGGGATTAAACCACAAAAATACAAATAAAAAGAAGAAGCAAATAGAACCAAAATGGGTTTAAGTACCTGAATATGGCTGCCAATATAACACTTAAATGTTATCAAAATTCTTAGCCACAATCAATTTTGGAAACATTTTTTGTATTTGTCAGTCTTCTAACACTAAAAAATCTTAAACCATGCCTCTGGGATAGGTGTGTGAAGGTTTGTATGTACCGACATCAAACACTTGAGAGAGAATGAGTGGGCATTGCTCTCCCACCTTGCTGCTTTGTAAGGTTTAATCAAATGTGTGCTGACTGTCTAACCTGCAGCTAGGAGAGGAGCCGTGCAATATCTAATATTAGTATGAGTACAGTGATTGATGTGACAGCAGAACAAAATCATATTCTTCTGCCACCTGACATGTGACACAATCACAGGTTGAGATCCTGGTCACCTGTGCAAGAGAAGAGGTTATTACAGCCCTGCCAGTGCTGATCCAGTGTGTTCTTTGCATACAAACTTGAAATATTCACCAGTGCATGCACTGAGCTGCCAGACACAAAGTCTGAAAGTCATGAACCCACAAGTCAAAAGCCTACTGCCTGTTTCTCTGGAATTATCTTAAGATTTAAAATAAAAAATTAAATTTAATTGTATCATGTTAATTTCAATGAGCGTTCACTGCTGTCTCTAGAGGTGTACTTCTGTATGTTATCTGTTAAACTTTTCACCTTGCTCATGGGATTTAGTAGACTAAATTCTTCTGAGGAACAGTTTTTTAATCTTTTTGCGCTTACCAATGAAAGGTGATATTGCAGTGATGTAAATTGTATGCACTTATGAAGGTATAATGAAATTAGTTTAATATTTAATTTATATTTTTAATGTTGGTTCTATGCTTTTGATTTTTACTTATTGATTCAATAGACACAACTTCTGTGACCGAGTCACCAGTATAAATGATATCAATTTTAATACTTATAGAAAAGGAAAGAAAATTAAATAATGTTTAATTCAAGTAAAGATAAATTCACTTATATTCATATCTAGTTAAAGTGTTATGTTTGTATTGCCAGACAGAAAATATCTAGTCCTAAAACAAGAGAGAACTGACATCACAGCTGGTATATTTTCAATGACGGAACAATAATACAAGAGAAAGTATTGAGAAGATCTGATGGTTTCTATGACTTGCTGTATCAATGAAGGATATTCAAAGAAATACAAGTCAGAAAATGCTGAAAGCACACATAGTGCTTTAGTTGTTTTTTATTTTATGCTATGAACTTATGTGCCAGCCTTCATATATGCTTCTTTTAATATGATACCAACTATTTTCATGTATTTTAAATAATGTTTTTGAAGTTATACCACCAAGACTAAATCAAAATAATAATTTTCTGTGGGTCTGGGTTTAGTCTCAAAAAATGCAACAGAAAACTTTATTTTATGGGGCCAGTTTAAAGCATTTTGATCTTTACAGGAATTATTTTTTTAGCAACTGTCTGAATTTTATAATCATTGTACAGAACCTGTCTCATTATTTCCTGTTCCTCTGTGATTATCAGGTCTTCGTATAAGTTTATTAATTGCAGTACATTACAGGAAAAGAAAATGTTAGAGAAGGAGAAACCTAATGTTGTACTAACACCTTAATAATTAGTTGTATGTTTCTATGTCTCAGTGAAAACAGTCAGGAACAACAAGAGCTGTTTCTTCTGCTCATTTTGATTTTTGTAGTGGTTTAGAAACTCTATTTTGACACCAAGCAGACAGGTAAGCAAAATTTAAGCTATCCATGTAGAAGCACAATTTTACTAGGAAAAATTGATATAAAGAAAGAGAAGAGGTCCTTTAAAAAGAGCTTTTGTAAAAACTTGGCTAGACTTATTGCTTAAGCCAGAAATGAGTTTCTCATAATGAAATCGCCCTTTCTTTTTCTTCCTTCTCAAAAAGTGATATTTCACCCTATCTTTATTATTATATGAGGTCTATGCAATTCTGATGTCTCTTAATCCAAAAATAAGTCTTGTAACAGCAATGTGGATAAGGGAAAATTAAGTCTCTGAATCCTGGTAACAGCAAGATGGGGTTAATTTGTGCCAATTGGATTCAGAATTGCCAAGGGTTTTACAAGGTCTGTCTTTTTGAGACCCTTCTATTATCCTGTATTTTGAAAACATTTCCTTTTTTTTTTTTTTCTTTTTGTTGTGTAGCTCTTGTACTTTTTTTTTCTGTGAATAAATAGTGCTGAGGATATATGATGATTAGTTTACTGAATTGTCACTTCTGGTCACATGAGATTCAAGATACCATTCATAAAATAGCAATACATTAGTTCAGAAGAAATTGCTCAAACCTTATGATAATGGATACAAACTTAGGGAAGAGCAGAAGAGTACAGAGGGACTTTAATTCCATCTGTTGTAGCAGTTGTCTGAAGTGAGAAGTCCTTTATCAGCCTGAATCTTGTTGCTGAAAAAAATGCTTTCTGTCATAGGTTTAAAAATTTCACTCTGGAGAAGTACAAAGCACTTTAACTATTCTAGTTCAGTACATGCAGACCATGACAAGCTATTAGACCGGATAGTAATTTGTTTAATATGTATACTGGCATGTAAATTTTTTGATGTTGTTGAATAGTCTGCTACAATGCCAAGTATTGAAAAATGCCTACTCTGTTTCCCACTACTTTCTGAACCAGATAAATCATTGATGGCATGTCGAAAAATCAATTTTTGGAGCATATTCCTCTACTTCCAGTTTCTATCTCTTTCATAAGTGTGTTTTCTCTGGTTGCCATCAAAACTCCCAGTAAAAAAGATGCTTAGTGTTTATCATTTGTGACAGAAGATACAAAACAAAACCAAATTTCTGAAGTTATTCTGGCTGCAAAGCTCTTGGGTATTTGGGCAGCGAATTGTCAGGAGGAATAGGCTGTATGATCTGGCATTTGTTGAGCAACTGATAGTTGTCTGAAATTTCAAGCAACTGAATATATATAAGTTTCCTGACAAGGCTGCTCTTCAGTGACAAGTTTTTCAGTGACAATTTCAGACACTTCATGTGCATTGGCATTATATTTTCCTGAGTCAGCAAGAGTGAAGAATCATGTTACCAGGGCAGTGCTCATTCCATGCTTTACTTCCTGGGCTTCTGCTCAAACACTTCAGGAAACCTTTTAATGAAGGCTATTATGTAACAGGGTAACTTGTATATCTCTCTGGTTCCTATTGCAATTTTGGGGGATTTATTAATGTAGTATTAAATCACTGTAAGACTATATCCCAAAAATGCCTCAGATGTGAAAGCTAACTCAAGAAAGCCCTCTGTTATTTCACAAGCCCTGCCAGGATTATCAGTTATTTTAACTTCATGCCCACCAGTTTATAAAGAACAGTTTTTTGTAACGTTTTGCTTAAATGAGCTCAATCAGTGGAAGCATCAACTTGCTTCATAATAGTCCACTCAGTAAATGTGTCTGAACTTAATTATAACCTAATCTATCTAAATCTATCTGACTAAATATCATTGAATCAAGTGATCGGTGACTTAGTGCAGAAGTCAAATTAATATGTTTAAGAAATAATAGAATCGAAGCCTTTGATTTCCCAGCTGAAAATTATGCTAAAACTTTTGGTCATCATTTTTAATAGCAATCTCTAAAACTGAAGAACTATCATGACTACTGAGGCATACAGTTAGAAGGCTATGGCATATGGCTTCTGTTCTGAGCTCCAACATTTAGTTTCTTGCTGATTTTAAAAAAGACATTTGAGCCTCAAATTTTCAAAATACTCTAATTTTTTTCAAAATCTTAAGTACTAAGCTAAAACTTACATGCTTTCTTTTATTTTCAGAAGAATTCCACTGTTTTCCTTAAGTGTTATGTAGGTCAAATCAACCTCAAGAGATATGCCTGTGGTGTTTTGAGGAATATCCCAACACTACACTCAAAATCAATTTCTCTGACTGACCAGACAGTAAATTTGGTAGCACGACTCAAGGTTCAGCTAGAGACCAATGTCTGTAGTGAAGAGAACTTTGGTGTGAAAAAGCAGCCAGAAATGTCCTGTGGCATTTGGTGGGTTTGTACATAGCCATGGGACAGTGTAGGCTGCCTACCATGGGCTTTTCTGCAGGCAATAATGAAGGCTGTCTGTGAAGTCCTTGTGTTTTCACAAGGCAGATAGAATGGAAATGTGTTTCCCATCTCACAGGTGCTAAGACTGCATAGAGGTTGGACCTGTTAAATTCAAAATCAATGTCCTTAGTATTTGCAGTCCATATCTATTTCATGTCTCACTTTTCTTACTCATCAAATAAGAATTATTCTGAACTCAGGAGGGCATAAAGAATTAAAATGCATTAATGCTCTTACTTCAGTATTAATAAGCTTGTTTTCAGTCTTGTACATGCTCAGGTTTTTTTCAGCATGAATTTTGCAACAATTATTTGATTTGTTCATACAAATGCAGACAAATTTTATGTGCTTTGTGTATTTATTACATGTATCAAAACAGATTAGACAGTCATATATGACTTAGTTCTGTAATTTTCACAAAGCAAAGTTAGTTTTCCTTCAGAAAGCAAGCAAACTGTAGTTGCTGATAGGACTAATACATTGTCTTCTTTTGCACTACATGCCATGTTTGTGGAACAAATGCAAGATGCTCTATTTGTTTATGCAGATAAAATCAGATCACTGATTTTAAAATTCCCTAACTCAAGAAAGGCATTATATATCATCCTCTTTTTATCTTTATCCATCACTATGTAAAAGTAGACTTCTTTAGAAAATTAAGATTATTAATGATGATGACCATGACCGTCTTGTTTGATTGCACCTATTCACTTTCATATTTCTAATCTCATCAGTAATCATTTCATTTCCTCTGGGAAACACACACTAGCACTGTACAGTGATTGTATATTATTTTTTCTACCAAGTAATGTATGAAACTTAATGCCTCAAGACAATAAAATCATATTTGCTCAGAGTGATTTTATATGAGAAAGAGGGACAGAAACAGATGGAGTGAAAACAAACTATGTGGACATTTTAAATACAATATAAAACTAAACTAAAATACCAAATATGTGGATGTAGCTTTTGCACTAATACTTTAGTTTGCTAATGAATAACAATTTTAGAGTGAATTGAACAGACCACTAGAAATATGACATTCAGAATTCTACTTCAATAGATACTGCAGGCAGCTTTCCCCCTTGAAGGCTGTATCACTTGTCATAAAAGACTACTTGGGAAGCTGAAGTAGTTCTCATTTACGGCTTTTTTGCATTCCTCCCTCAGAGGTGTGATAAAACAAGTACTGCAAGTGAAAGGAGGTTATTCAACATTGCCCTTATTCTTGATAGTTTCCACAACTGGATTCTCTCTGACTAACCACTCATTCTTAACTGATAGATCAGTTAACTTAATTCGAGTTGAGAACACTGCTGACACTGGTGTTTGTGCACTGTGGCCTTGGATCTCAGCAGGAATTCAGACAATCTTTTTCACAGACGTGTTCTCACCAGCCTCCTGAAATACCTGCCATTTCAACTAGAAATGTTTTACTGTATGCCAAGGAGGAAAGGCCCTTAATTAATAATATTGTAATGTTATTGTGTTCTCCACACCCATTTGATCCATCAGTCCTAACTTCAAAGCAGTCATGTTGCTAAAAGAGAGGCAAAACAGTAAAGCACAAATACCAGAGTTCTGGATTCATCAAAAGTGCATTTTGCACTCCAACATGTTGTAACCCCTGGAAGTTTTGTCTATCTCATATTTTCCTTCCTAACTATAGGGGGAGCTTGTTCTAGCTTTCTAATGGAATGATTTTGTAAATTATTTTGTCTGGTTTATATAGCTGCTTTCTCCTGGCTAAAATTTTTCTATAAGTACTTCATTTTTTTTTTTTTTAAATAAGCATCTCCTGCAAAAAGGCCAAATTTCAGAAGGCAAATATATTTCTACTTAATCAGACTATGAAGTTCAATTTAAGATATAGTTTTCAGAGATGGATATATAGAATACTTTCTATATATAGAGAAATACACATACTGTTATATAATTAATATGTAGAAAAGTTCTAATAAGTGAGTTAAGAATTCTGATTGAAACAGGATGACAAAATTTGTTGTCCTTTTTTTTTTTTATGCAAGAATCCCTTAGAAATTTTGCTTAAGACTCAGAAGGGTCTTCTGAAGGGTTTGTGGTGTTTTCTTTACATGAGGTAAAACAGAGGAGTAAAGCATTACAGATTTACTGATTACAGGATTTACTTATATCACAGGGCAATTCAGAAGAAGATAGAATAATCAAACCTTGATATTACCTCTGCTTAATCTGAATATTTAGTAACTTAAAATTCTGTATTTGAATAGTACTCAGCAAATTGCATGCAGATTTATTTTTCCTCTACCTCTTTTAAAAATTGCTCTAATGTGATTGTAAACTGTTGTAGATTAATACAGTCTGATGGAATTGCCTGAGTATATGACCTGGTGAAAGTATCTAATCACCTACATGTAGATAAAGCAAAGGGACAGTTTGTAGAACTGGCATCAAATTTTATTTTGCACAATCAGATACCATTTATATGTACAAATATCAGAATCAGCCATTTATCAAAAAGAACAGTTGTCTGATTTTTAATCTTGTTAATGTGCAACTTTACTGGTCTTGAAACAGCCCAGAAGAGAACACATTAACCTCTAAAAGTCTGCTGCAAGGTGAAAACCCTGATAGTAATACAAAAATTATATGTCAACCATGAATTAAAATGAAAACAAGTGATATCAAAAGCACTAATTCCTTGAAAGAGATATTCTAAAATAATAAGAGTTAAGTTAAGAACCTATTTAAAGTTTTGGTAGTCTCTTCATTTTTTAAATTCACCAGTACAGGAATGTATTCATTCTTTCCTTCTGAAATTTGTTATGTGTATATTGGAAGGGTTCTTAAAGAGTTTAGAGAAAGTTTGGAAATATTACATGGCAGAGGTTAGCAGTATCTCATTTCCTCCCAGACTCTAGGGGTGAGAGGAAGTTTCACATGCTCTGTTTAGTGTATGTGTAGAGATGTTAAAAATTCTTGGTTTGTGGTAGTAGATCAGTTCCTTTAGCCAGCAAAGCAGAAATATTTTCTGATACCAGTTCCAGGTAATTCCGTGTTCCCTGTCCTCGAGGAACTGAGCAGCTGCAGGTATTGGAAAGAGAAGGAGGGGTGGAGGATTTGTAGGATGGTTACACAAAAGCAGACATAACTTTAAGAAAGTGGTGAATTAAGTCACAGGGAACATGGGGAGAAGCGAAGTTTAGTAATTATTCTGAAATGTCAGAAAAACTAATGTAGATAAAAAAAGACTGTTAAATTCCAGAGATGAAAAAAAGGATTATTTACATAAAATATACTGTCTCGCATAAAATCTTAGCTCTGCAGCACACCAGTCCTGCTAGATTAAGATTTTAAATTAATGCGGAAAGAAAATATCTTCCTCTTAGGTAGTTATTTTATGAGTTAATTAATTTATTTATAAATAATTGAGAAAAGCAAAAGCACTGTCATTCTATGGAAAATGCTGGAAGTAGGAGCACCATGGCAGATGCTATCTCTAATGCAGGAGGTAAAAGATGGTCAAAGGGTGGTGACAGCTGGGAGATTACACTGGCAAATTATCCCTGTATGCTTTCATAGAAAAGCTGTTTTGCTCTTATCTAATTTTATACTTTTCCATGTTCTTTCATACCTTCACATGTATTTTTGTACTTATTTTGTAGGAAAGGGTGTATTATTGTGGAATTTATTTAGCTTCTCTGATTTACCTATCTATAACAAAGACACAAATATGAGATATGTGACTAATGAAGAATTTTTTGGCTTTCAGTTTTTTTCTTCATGCTTTGTAAAGACTGTCGTGCAGCACCTACAAAATAGCAGCTCTCAAAATAACAGTTCACCTGGATGGAAAATTCCACATATTCAAAAGGATTTAAGAAGTAAAACTCAGATGTGTTATATCCAAGACAGTGCAGAGAAAGAGTCACATGGTGTGAAAAGCTGTGCAGTCAGCCTGGGATTTCTGTGTGTGAGGGCAGTCAGCAGAGGAGCAGCTGTGAGCAGATCACTGCAGCACAGCAGGGTCTGTCCTGTGGCTCTTCCAGGCAAAAAGTGACTATAAACTGGAGAGCACCTCAGGTTGTTTAAATGTGCAGTAGTGATGAACTCAGTGCTATCTCCAGAAATGTCTGTGAGCTTTGGTTTCTGTTGCATGTTTGTGTCATGGAGTTCTTGATGGTTTTTTTAAACACTTACCATTAATGATGCCCTGCCTTTGCAAGAGCCTGGTTACATATCCATCCACAGCTATGTTAAAAAAGGGGTAGTGGGACTGCATCCTGGAAAGGGGATTTCTGCTGTTTTTGATGTCTCTTTCCTCTGAGTTTGTGACATTTAACTATTTTGTATCTACTGATTATTTACTGCTATTTTTTGCCTGTTACAGTTTTGCTTGTTAGTAAACTGTTATTTTTTACTCTTAAATCTATTCATGTTTCATTTCACCTTAGTAGTGGAAGGCATTGGACAAAACAAAGGGAGAGAACTAATTTTAGAGTTCTCCCCTCTAAACTGTCTTAAGCCAAGACCCAAACCCATGTGGGGCTTAAGGATTTCTAGAAAAGATGTTCAATTAATGTAAGCAATATTTTGGAGATTTTTGGCTGTGTGCTAGTTCACAAGAGATGGTCACTCAAGAGAAACCCATAAGGATGCCTCGAATGTTGATTTTCACTGCCTGAATTATTCTCCTTTGATTTGTGCTGGCTCTTTAATATTGCCTTAGTATACCAGAATGGTAATGCAGTTTGTGCTTTTTTTTTTTTTTTTTCTTGAACCATTTCAGTTAGCATTTGAAACACTCTGTTTTTACAGATGGTTTAAGCTTGTAAAAGCAATTATGTTTTTACTGTATGGTTCTGTTGACAATCTGCTTGTTGTCAAGGACCACAGACGGTGAATGCTACTTATTTTTCACTACTTTGGAATCCAGATTTTGTTCAGCTTTTTTTTCCGGCATGATTTGCAAATCCTCAATTAAATTTTATTGGTGACTCTTCAGTGATCACTCTATGTATAATTTAAAGAATGCATTTGTGTTCTTAAGCTTGTTTGGAATTTTTGAATGGAGGACTATTTGTTATATTTTGCTCTTTGCAAGTGCAACTGGAACAGACCTGTTGCCACAAGCTTTTGGGAATGAGTCACTAATGCTTTAAGATATGCGTAGGTATTTATCTGAGAGGGACTAAAAGTTATGCTGAAATGAAAATGCCTGTTTGGAATTTAAATAAATGGAACTTGCTCATTTAAGCATCTTTCTCTGCAAGGTAGTACAATTTTGCTATGAATAACATTAAATAAATGTTGCTCTCAGTATCATGGCCCTGAGAATTTTCAGCACCATTCTTAAAGAAGGAGCTAACCTTAAATCAATATTGTCATGCACAGAGAAGTGCTCTGATGTTCAAAACTACTAATTCCCTGGAAAACCAGACTGCTTTTAAGTGCTAAAATATAGATTTTTTTTTTTGCAGCTTTCAAGACAACTTTAAGCACTTTAACAAATGGCCTTTATTTACATATTGCTGAATTCTGAATACTGTTCAGAAGTGTTTACTTCTTTGCAATTTGCAAGTGACATGGGACAGATTTTCACTTTCTCAAGAAAAAAAAAAGGGAAGATTTATCTACCTTACACACTGTTGCCTAACCTAATTAGGCAATTTAATGTATGGCCAGTCATCTCTTTTAGAAGAATTTCTTTTCTGAGTCTAAAGGGACCAGAGCATTGCATGATAATTTTTAACGTAACTTTTTGGCACAACAAAAAGAGAACAAAATACAAACTTTTTTTTGCTTCAGCTGCTTTACATGCTTCAGTAAATTAACTATGAATATATGATATACAGATCAAAATGAAATATCAGTGTAGAAATTATGTTGCTTTCTTGGCAATGGCTAGTGCCTACCAAAGACAAAGCATTGAGCATTGGTGCATGCAGCTTTCACATCTTCAAGCCAAGCCAATTTTCCTGCATTGTCTTGAAAAATAGGCTTACGTGTTGCAATTTTCTAGATTAAAAAATTAGACTGTTCCTTGTGATGCTTGCAGGCAAAAGTAATAGCTCCTACAAATTCAAATTTAGAAAGGATTGTCTCTTTTAATCACATACTGGACTTGAAATTGCTGCCTTTTTAAATTCTGAGATTTTTTGATAAGAAATTTTATAATTTTCAGCAGTTCCAGTTCAGTTTCCAAGTGGTCCATGAAGCAATGTATTTCTCCAGCAGATGGGCAGTTCTATTCAATTTCTTTCCTATTCTCTTGCTTTTTTTGTGTGGAGCTTTTCTCATTGCAATCTTCTCTTTAAACCATACAGCTTATTTCTTGTATATTCTTTAAAAGACCAAAGACATTATTTAAAAATTAATACTAAAAAAATTATGGTTCTCAAACAAAATTGTCTTACATTGTGTACTAATTATTATAATTTCCATCACGTCTGCTGTGATTTCTTTCCCAAATTACAATAATTAAATTAAAGGCAAACAGTGCTTGAAATTATTGTATGTTTTTCCTTTGTATTTTTTTTATCATTCTTCCTGAAAAAAACTGGGATTTCAAGTAACTGGAATTAATTCTGTGACAGCAGAAGTGGGAGGAAATAAAGACTTTTGTATCCTTAAGAACTTGAAAGACTTTATGTAGCGAGAAATCCTTCAATGAAAATGTACAGTGTAGAGCCAAAAAAAAATGTTAAAAAAATGAAACATGAAAGTTGGCACCCAGGTTCTAAATTATATTGCATTCTCCTATATAGTTAAATAAATGTAAACTAATCCCCTCCTATTGGCATATAAAGTGCATGTATGAAATGCAGAGAGAATAATGAGCATTTTGTTAGTGGGACACATCTGTCTGGGGGATTTAAGCAATGGTTATAGCTGCACACAGCAGAAATTGGCCAAAGGTCACAGGAGTGTTTTACAGTTTTGACAGTTGGGAATCTGTTATATTATATCAAAATTTAGGCATGACTGAAAATCTCTTCTCATTACCAAAGCTTCCAATTCTCACAGTGAAAAAATGTTTTCCTAATATAGTTCTTTCTTCAGTGAAATTTAGAAACAACTACAGCTTTCTGCTTGGGAGGAAAGCAAGGCCCAGAATTTAGCAAGCCAATGGCCTAGTGTTTCCTGAAGGGAAATAAAAATCTGTGCTCTTAGTCATCGATCTCTGGTGCCACTCTACCTAGCAAAGTCAGGTATTCATCTGAAGTTACCAAAGCCTAACAATTCACTATGTTTTTCAGCTACTGTTTCTCTAAGTAGGAAGAGAAGGCTATTTTGACTGCACTTCATGTCTGAAGATTTAAAAAATTCTTCCTTCTGCTGGCAGTGGTCAGTGACCCACACTGCTCATTACCTAAAGCCTGAGCTGTAAAAGAGCACACCCTGAGTGCTAAGAAAATATGCAGGTCTTCATCTGTCTGCACGCCACTCCTGCTGGCTGAAAATCTGTTGCCATTGAACATAATCCCAGTGAATGGGAGACTGTGTGAACAGTATATGCATACATATGTTAACATGAATCTGTCAGATCTCTGAATTCAAGATCCCAGGTTTGAGTTCAGATGAAAATAGAAAAACAAACCCAAACCCACAAGGTAAAGCTTCTACAGGAATGTTATTTCTGTCATTGCTATGTGATTTGTGTACATACTTTTACAGTGTGTGACATGACCTAAAGTTACATTGGTCTTTAAACCTCAAAATCATTGAGTATAAACATTAATTAGATAGGGGATGGTGACTGCATGTTAAATTAAATAAAGAATTTATGCACAGAGAGATATTAACAGCCATTTATATAATGCAGTGTTAATGACTCATTTAGTAAGATTTAACCCCAAGTTTAGGTGCATTAAACTAAGTTACATACACGTTTTAATTTAAAATAGATCAAATTACTCTGTCAAATGTGTGCAGGTGAAAGTGACAGATAGTGTTTCATTGTTGTCTTATAAGATTGCTGGCAAGGTTGGGGGGTTCTGTTTGGATAGATGAGTTTTAGATGAAAGATCAATACACGGAAACTCAAAAGTTTATCTTTACTTTCAAATAATTTCTAAAAACCCCATTAAACAGCTTTTGAAAAACAATTTTTTGTCCATATCACACTGGGCTTTATGAAGATTGCACTATGTGAGAAACTGAAATGCTAAAGGTTTGATGGCTCACACAATTGGCCATATACAAAAGCATCAGGTGCTGAGGCCAGGTTTGCAGCCCCAGCCAGAGGGCAGAAGGAGGAGAGTGTTTTGGGGTTGGGGGGTGGAGGGGTGATAGAACCTCTGTCCCATCTAAGACAGCGATTTAGCAACAAGCTGAGTTGTGAACCAGATGAAGGAAAAGGCCCATAAGAAATCCTGCTATGTGGGATAATACTTCTTATTTTGCCAGTGTCCTCCCTCACACAACTGGCTCAGGTGTAAAGCTCCTGTCCTGACATTCACAGGTAGGCCTGAAGGTATTTGTTCCTTCTGATGTGTCAGAACAGGCTCAACTACACTGGCATGAGAAGCAGCAGTCATGTCCTAGAAGGGATCTTAAACCTCAAAAAAGCCCCAAACGACCCCCAAACTCTTTCTGGGGGCCTTCCACCAGAGGAATGTGCATGATCCAAAGCACTGCATCAGACCTGGGCATTTCCCCCAAACCTGGATGTATAATATCATTGAACTCAGTGTTTTGTGGGCTTCCCCCCACCCCTTACAGATAAAGACAACAATCAAGTCTCACTGCTGGATCCACAGGTGGCAATATCTGTCCTCCCTACTATCTACTTTTATCCTTTCTTTTTCTTTCTTTCTTTTCCTTACATATTTTCTTAAGTGATATCTTTATACTTTTATATTACAATAGATAATAACCAAAAAAGCTACATCCCTCCTTGCCATTGCAACCAATTTTTTTTGTTTAAAGAACCAAAATACACTATACACACACACACATAAAAACACACACAGGGTTATATATACACATATATAAATATATTTACTGGTCATTCAGTGTTCTTTCACCCTAATTCACCCCAAGGGATCTATTAACAAGAACCTCAGTTACACTCTCCTTCAGCAGCAGGTTGTAACAGTACTAGGCAGCAAATGAAGCAATCATTCAGACAGCATGTTTCTGTCACCAGTGGATTTATAACATCTTTAGCTAATATCCAACAGTCCTGGAAAGGATCAAGAATTTAATAACTAGATGAATATCTGAAATTGGATATTGTATGAAGTAAACCAAATTTGGCTAATTACCATCGAATTTACAAATTTGTCAATCTTAGACTCTTGGACTCTGATTTTTACAGTTATTTGTTCCCAGTATTGAAAACCATTTCCTTTTCTATCTTATTAAAGGTCTATCTTGATAGCACACAAGAGAAAAAAAATCCTGATTAAATTTCAAACATTCTTATATAGTTGAGGTTCTTTAGAATGGGTATTGTCATCTGCTGTTCAAGTACCATGAGGAATTTTACATCTTTCTCATAGGCCTTCTTGTGATTTTTTTAGAATGGTATCATTGAATACCCTCTTTTCTATGGTTAAAGTCAAGTCATGGACATAATAACCTGGCTTCTGATTAGTTCGCTTTACTGTTGGGTAGTTTAAGGGTGCAATTCAAATTTTCACATCTGGAAAAGAAAGCATTTATGCAAAAAAAAATTCTATAAAATAAAAACTGTATGAACTATTAGAGGAGGAGACGGGGCCTAAAACCGTTCTCATGAGCCAGTCATTATTTACAGTTTCCCATGGGGTACATTTGGCAAAGATCTCCATTTTTGTGTTGTAGTGCATACAAATAGCCTTTTAATGGCTTCCTGTGAAGCCACTCTAACAGAGTTTAGCTGTGATTTAAAAATAAATCATGCATGGACATCACAATGGATTAATCATAAGAACTCTATATAGTGCTATAGAAGTTATCTTTTTCTCATTGCTCTGCATTGTGAACATTAGTAAGATGACTGTGACATATAATGTGACACTATAATACTTTTGAGATTCCTTTGGAAAATCTATTCAATTATTTCCGTTTGGAAAATCTATTAAACTATTTCCAATGGCAAGTAGGAATGAAGTGCTAGTGTGAGCACATTAAACTAATAGTTAAAAACCCCCAAACATAGGTACTAAGATGCTACACCAACCATACATGGCTGGTTTTCAGTTTCTCTTACTAATGTGGTGTTTCACTAAAATTGTCTTAACATGGAAAAAAACCCCAAAACCCTCCATAGTGAATTTTCTTTCTTAGATTCTAAATAACAAAGGGAAGATCCAACATCACTTTGCTGCTTAGCTAGTGAATAATGTCATGCATTCAGAAAGAGAAGCACCTCTGCAAAATCACTGACTCCTGATATTCTAGAAGTTTCTTTAAGATAACTATCTAGTCACTCCCTATGCAGAGACTCTCACTGAAGTTATTGTCTCATCTAATTTTAGATGTCTGTAGGTCTCTATGTGATCTAGTCACATATTTAGTGGTGATCCTGTGAATTCAAACACTTAGGGAGACGCTTAAATCTAGGTGTCATAACCTGGAACTTAATTCTAGCAGGAGATGATATTTACATTGCTAAACCACAGACAATTAGTGAGAGAGAGCATAATGAGAGATCAAAAATGAATAACAGAGCAGAGAATCAATCTGCAGTTTCCTTTTTAATTACTACACTGTGTGCAGGCTTGAACTTTAGTATTTCAGAATTTCTGTCTTACTAAGATAAGAAGTTTCTCTCAAAAAAAGAAGACTCCTAAGAAAGCTTCTGGTGATATTCTGCTAGGGTTGGATTTGACTGTATGCTGTTCAATGTCATTATCAAATTTTTGAAAGTAAACTTAAAGTCACTACTAATATAAACATGTCTTGTGATCATGGCAGCAGAATAATTTAGAATTTTTTTGGTTGGATGGATGAATGGATGCAGCATATAAAACAAAGCAAACATTGAAATGTTGCAAGGTATAGCTACATCGAATTTAGAAACCAGAAAAGAAATTGCAGGTACCCAATGACCATATCTGGAAACTGGTTACTGTGATGAAGAATGTAGTCTCAGTTCCTAACATGACGCTGTGGTAGAAGAGAGAAGGCAGACTTTTAAGCAATAGAAAGAGGTTTAAAAGGGAAGATGCATAAAGATGATTTTATCTGACTGCAGTATTTTTCTGATACCGGAAGACTGTATGAATTTCTAGTATTCTCAAATTTAATGTAGATTTAAAAACTGAAGTAGAATCAAAAATTTCATAAAAGGGTTTAAAAAGCTGTACTCTTGAGACTTAAATAGCTTGATTTTACAATTTATCAAAAAGAAGATAGAATTATTATTCTTTTACAATTTCTGTGTGTCTTCATGGGTGTAAAACGTCAGTTACTATATTTGTAAAGCCATAATAAGAACCAGTAACTGGATCATGAGAACAGACACATTTTAATTTGAAAATTAAATCATCCTCATTAATTGAAAAGGCAATTAAGCTCTGGAATGAACTGTCAAATGAATTGGTGGAGTATCCATCTCTTAGTATCCTGGGTTTGAGAATGAGTTATATACAGAACGATACGCTTTACTCAAGTGCAAGTTGTGCTGTAATTAGGACATAAATCATCAGGCTTGATATGAGGATAACTGGATGAAATGAAGCACCAGCCAAAAAATAAGAGGTAACAGTAGTTATCTAGTTGTCTCTCCTGGCCTTAATTTCTAAGAAACTGTAAGATAATATTGTAATGGGTTAGATTCCCAGCTGTCAAAACTGGAAACAGAGCTCCTGATTTGAGCTGTTTCTGAAATATTAATAAGATAATATTTTCTCTTGTTAAATACGCTGAGTATGTTACTACATCTACCATTAATGAGAAGTTCACTGGAAATCTTTTCAGGTTTTGAGTGTAATGATAAATTTGCTCTCAGTTAATGTGTTGGTGAAGCCTTTGGTTTTGCTTTCAGTGATTGAAACAAAGGATACTATATTTTTGCAACATTCTTACAGTTAAGTAGCACTGATGTGTCATGAAGACTCTACCTCGAATCTACTTGTTTCTATCTTTTTCTGAAATAACTGAAATAGAACCTGCCTTAATGTATTTAACATTAGTCACTAAAATTAGAGGGAATGAAACTGAATGAGACCATGTCATTAAGTCAAATGATACCAGTTCTAGTCCCTCTGAAATTTTTCACATGATGCTTTTAATCTGTGCCCATATTCTTAACCGTTTTTTAAAAATTTAAATACATATGAGACAAACTTGAAAGTCAAAGGTCTCTGTCTTATTTCAGTAACAGAGTTAAATTAATGTTGCATAAGAAGGAATATTGGCTTTATAGCCAAAGCAGGAACCAAATGGGTTTAGTGGGTTTTAATTCACATCTCATACTGTGGTCTTGGCATCTAATCATAATGCAGCAGAAAAGCAAGTTTGGCTCCAGTGACATTGATTGTTTAAAGGCAGCTTTATATAATTTGATCTAAAAGAAGCTGTTATGTATTCAATATACTAATAAAGGATCTGTCCCAACTCTGAGATGTGGATTGAACATTTCAAAGATTAAATTACAGTTTCATAATCTACAGGGTTGTGCAGAGCTTGGCAGACTCTAATGGAAGTTCTGCTCATTGTAGGGACTTTAGAGGGTCTCCAGCAAAGGAAAATACACAAAAACTGAAAGAGGAGGACCAGGTCATATAAACTGACTAGTTTAGAATGAACTCTTTCCCTGTGAGGACAAAAATCATATTCTTGTCATCCAGCATATTCACCTTATATTGAGCTCAAATTCATATTGTTCTCAAGTATAGACTTACTTCCCATTTGCCTTAGATACAAATTTGAGAATAGACAGTTTGGGTTTTTTGTGTCTTTTAGCATGGGATCAAGCGACTATCTTTTTACAGTGGGGATAAACCCCCGATTTGATGCTTATTATAGCAACCACCTGCATCCACTGCCCTCCCAAGAAGGCTGCCAGTGCTGCCTGTGGTGAGAATCAAAGGGCTCTGAAGGCTTCCTGAGTGGGCTGCTTCAGGCTGGGGTGGCCCTGGCAGCTGAAGGTGGTGGCACCCTGTGGGAAGCACTTGGTATGTCAGCCTGTTAGGGAATGCAACAAGTGTTGGGTCTGCTGCAGGGTGAATCTCACACAACTGATGTCTTCCTTTAAAGTAGTGTAAAAAGTGCTCTGATGTATTTATATGTCAGGAGGGAACAAGATGAAAAAACAGACTCATTTTTCCTAAATCAAAGGCAATCAACTTTGTAACCTCTAAATCTATGTTGAAACATATTTTGAGAGAATAAAAAACCTAAACCACTTTCTGTTCTTCAAAGATGTTTGAGGAGAATATGCAGGTAAGAGTTTCATATAGTCTTTAAGGAAGAACCTAGTCCCGTTCGCTTTGGCAAGCATTTCAGAACTTATGGATTTGCTTGATGTTAAAGTGAAATGTGTGAGGTACAAGCAAGCCAAAGCTGAATGATGATTCTGGAGAAAATCTCACTTAATTGAAATTACCTACTTCATCAGAATTCTGACTATGACCACTGCTTTTATAAGAATAATTGATAGACTACATAAAAGAAATTGTTGACCTTATTCCTTATTCTATTAAACATGCACACAAAACTCTGCCAAGCTGTCATCTTTGTAGGCACTTTCAAAGATAAGGTCAAGAGCTGAAAGTGCAAAGGCATTGAATTACCCAAAGTAAATATAAATAGGCATATACTCAGACAAGTGGCAAACAATTGTACACAGCAACTTGCCTGAAGCAAAAAGACATCCCAGGAAAGCTAGTCTTCCAGATCTCAGTGAAGAGCAGTGAAAAAATTTTATCTAATCTGGAATAGTGGTGGTATTGGATTCCATTTTCTTAGCAAAGATTTATGTTACTGGCAGCAAGAGAGAAGAGCTAAATTTCTGCCATTTTCTTCAAAGAAAACTGGGCTTTTGAACTATTTTTGAAATACAAGTTGTGGGTTAAAAACAATAAAAAATATAGGGAAGAAGCTCTTGGCCATTGCTGAGAAGGGCCCTAAACAAATCAGCTAACTATTTCTATAGTTAACATTGTTGGTGAGACAACAATGAGCTTTTAAAGTCAGTTGAGAGGAACGTTACATGAATGTAAGCACTGCACGTTGTCTGTAGTCATCAAAGAAACTGAAAACTCCATAAAATTCATTTGAATGATAACCCTCAGATGGGCTAGGGAATCAGGTGATACAAATAAATGCACAGAGCCCAGTTTTTACTTTAGGAGTAATTTCTACTTTCTAGTGTTTTGTTTGTTTTATTCTGGTTGGTCTCTGAAAATCAAACCAAATCAAATCAAAACAAAACAAAACAAAACAAAATAAAAAAGCACCACCATCCCCCACCTCTCTCCCCCTCCAAACATTAAAGGTCACCTTAAATTATCATATGTAATGTCTATATAAATCAGAATAATTCCATTCTGCTTAAGTTTGAAATAGGAAACTGCAAAAGCCTTTGTTTTGACCTTATCAAGGTTTTTTTTCCCCTCAAGTGTTTTACTGCCATAAAAATTTATTAAAATGGACATACTCTTGCAGATTATGTATGTTTCGACAAAATTATCTTTTTTTCTAGGTGAAAGGAAAGATCACAGATTGATTTTGTACAGTACTAGTGAGGAGTACAGTACCATTGTATGCTAAGCATGTATCTTCAGGTACTCAATGTTGCATGATTACAAGGAATCCTGGATGCAACAAAGTGCTTCTCACTGGAACTAAAACCAGGTTCATGAGCACCTGAGGAATCTGAATGTACATCAGTCTATTGGATGTGGTTAGATGCATCCCAGAATCCTGAGGGAATTGGCTGTACATAGATGTCAAATCACTCTCCAAGACATCTGAAAAGCCACGTCTGTCAGGCACAGCCCCAGCTGAGAAGGGAATGGTAGGTGCTGGTGGATGAAGGTGCTGGTGGATGAGGGTGCTGGTGGATGAGAGGCCAGATATGACCTGACAATGTACACTTGCATCCCAGAAAGCCATCTATATCCTGGGCTGCATCAAAAGCAGCATGGCCAGCAAGGTCAGGGAGGGGATTCTGTCCCTCTGCTCTGGTGACACCCACCTGCAGTGCTGCATCCAGCTCTGGGGTCCCAGCACAGGAAGGACACTGACCTGTTGGACTGAGTCCAAAAGAGGCCACCAAGATATTTTGAAGGATGGAGAACCTCTGCTGTGAGGAAAGGGTGAGGCAGTTGGGATTGTTTGGCCTGGAGAAAGGAGGGCTTAAGGGTGAACTAATTGCAGCCTTCCAGAAGGGAGCTTATAGAAAAGACGGAGAGTGACTGTATCTAACAGCATGTAGTGACAGGACAACAGGGAATGGAGAGTGGATTTAAATGATGTATAAGGAAGAGAGATTCTTTACTGTAGGGGTAGAAAGGCACTGGAACATGTTTCCCAAAGAAGCTGTGGATGCCCCATCCCTGGAAGTGTTCAAGGCCAGGTTGGATGGGCTTTGAGCGACCTGGCCTAGGGGAAGTTATCACTGCCCACAGCAGGGAGATTGGAACTATATGGTTTTTAAGGTCTCTTCCAATCCAAGCCATTCTGTGATCCTATGATATGAAAGGATCCTAGTAACCTTTGCTATCCCATTCTTTCCACCTTTCCACCTTGCTTGCTACAACTGTTAATACTAATGGGACTCAGATGCTTCATTCTCAATCTTTGCCTTTCTTCCAAAGGAAGGGGATTAACATCTTGAGAGTTTATTCTACAACATTACAGTTGGAAAATTTCCCATCCTAATTTGAACCATAGAACATGTTTGCTCAACTATATCCACGCAAGTGGAGTCACCTAACTTATGCATACAGTCACTCTGGTTTTTTCACGATGGAAGGGCATTAGCCTCTTATTCTTTGCAATAAAATATTTCTTTTTTCTTTGTCACTTTTTATTAAATGAAATTTGAATGCTTAGGATCACTTATCCACTTAGCGCTCCCGCAGTCTTTGTTTCAAATCAGACTTAGTTGACAATGAGTTGGTGTTTTCTTGTATATTATTGCTAAAAATATCAGAGAGCATAGGTCCCAAAACCAATTCCTGAACAATTCACTGTGAGTACGTACATGAAATATTGGTTCACAATTGCATTTTCGCATGTGTTATAATAGCTAGCGCAGATTTAATGTAGTTAAAGTTTGTATTGGCTTATGTGTTGTGTGGAACTAAGTAAACTTGCAAAAATACCTAAACATATTAGCACAATATTGTGACATTTATGATTTATTTTGCGTTTCAAAATTGGATTCCCTTAATAGCTGAACAGATAGTTTACATTTTGAACATGTAACTCATGCTTATCATTTAAATATATTGTTCTATTATGCATACTAAATAAAATAAGAATTTCCCATCAGGACAAAATGCATCCTCAGGAGGTTTCTGAGTTTTCATTCTTAATGCTAAATACGTTGTGGACCTAGACTGCCTAAATTTTGTAACAGAATCACTCCAATTTACCCCCTCCCTCCTCATAGTTAGAGGACACACTGAACTAAATGGATCTAAACAGCTCTAACCAGAGTGATACATTGGCAATGGAAATTGGTGAATAACTATAGAGCACTGATGCTGTTATCTCTTATATGATACTAGCATTAGCTTTCAGTTTCACATTTTTTCTGAGCAAAAGGCTTTGTGTTTTCCAGAAAGTGGTATAGGGTTTTTTGAGGTATGTTCATCATTTACTCTTTTAGGGAGAAAATTTTAGCATACTAAAATCTGACTAGTATTTCTGTAGCCTTTACTGTTGAATAATTTCTCTTACATTTTGCCAAGGAAATATGTTATCTTTTGAAATCTCATGTGAAAGTAATGGAGAAGTAAGTAAGTATTTTAGTATTTTAAGAGTATTTGGGTAACCAAATATTATTTTAAAAATTAGGTAAATTTTGGGAAGTGTTGGGTAATCAATAAGAGATAGTGACAGGGATGATACTGGTCTATAACAATACCTACAAATAATTAAAACAATATTTTTTAATAGCACTTTTTTCCTTATGGATATATTCTCACATTCTTTCCAATATCACACATAAAGAACTATTTTTTCATTTTGTTCTGAAAGTAATTTAATCTTTGTAAAGAGTCACAGGGCTGCCAGATAAACCAGATAAACTAAGTCAAGGATTGGCCACCTCTTCAGCAGCCTACAGGATGCAAAGGGCTTTCAGGAAGATCAACAATACTGTCAAACATTTTTTCTGATCAGGATATTCACTTTGCAGAAATCCTTGCAAATTTCCTCATGGACTTCTGAAAGTCCTTATCATAGAGGTTTTACTTTTACTAGTGTTGGTGGAAATTTTGCATACCTAATTAACTGACCTATTGTGTCACTGAATTGCATTTGGAAAAGATTATGTTAGTTGACACTTTTTCATTCTGATCACTCATTCTCTATAACCTGCGGTTTTCTTCTTCTTGTTTTAAATGTTGAGAAAGTTATTAATGAGTAGCATTACATTGATCAGCTCTGGGAAAGAGATTTCCCTATCTCAGATATTTGTGTTGATGGGCCTTACTCTGCAGGTCATGTGCAGTGTGGAATTAGTCCAAACATGAATGTGTACAGGAGGCACAGAGCACTTCTGAAGGGTGACATCAAACCAAGCTGACAGTTTTTTTACATACATATATTCTGTAGCTTTTCTACCAGGAATTAGTTGTACAAATATGTCAAGTACTAACCCATACAAGAACACCACCCCAGTATTTCTTCACTCATAAGCCTCTATGATTCATGGCACCTACAAAAAGGAGCTATGGAATCATAAATTTCTAGCTGGGATTTGAGCCAAGGCAAAAACAGAAGGCTTAGCTGATGAGAATAAGGATTTAGGATTCTTGTCCTACAATAATTAATTATGAGTTTATTTTAGTTCAGCAGGCAGTGGATCAGGACATGTCAGACAGAAGGGAATTATTTTAACTCTGCCAGTCAATGACAGAATCTTAATAAGGAGTCTTCGCAATAAAGAAAAAACTTTGATTATCATTCGAGAGAAAAGCATCACAGACCAAGATTTTTTTTTTTCCTTGTTATCTTCCCTGTGCCAGCTTCTAACAGGAAAACATTGTATTCTGTTATAAAGAAATTTTTGGCTTAAGTTACTATAAATCAGTCAATTTTACTACCTTCAGACTTACTACGAATGAAGAAAAATTAAAAAATAGAATAAAGAGAAAAATGACTGATGACTGATGAAGTTTATCTTCTTATAAATCTGTGTCCAGAAGTTAGATTTCCTGAAAACATGTGAGCTCTGGACTAAAGCTTTTACTGTGTGTCAAATGTTCAAAAACATGTGGTGTGGATTCTGTGGTTTCCACTAAGACCCTTGAAGCATTCAAGTCCACGTTGGATGAGAGTTTGAGCAGCCTGCTCTAGTGAAAATTGCTCCCTGCCCGTAGCAGAGGGATTGGAACTAGATGACCTTTAAGGTCCCTTCCAAATCAAACAATTCTATGACATCAACAACCAAATTCAAATAAAATGTCATATAATTTCAGATAACAATACTTCTAGTTAATCAAAATTGTCTGTATGGCAGAATATACATCCTTGAAATATATCCAACTAGACATTAACAGAATTAGGCTTGGATCTTTGCCATATGTCTGATTCATGGACCAGATGCCAAGATAATAAGACAGGGAAGTAAACATATCTGTCAAAAATTATAAAGCCTTTTCTATGCTATTGATATTTTTTCAATATATTTTGAAAATAAAATAGCTCATAATGGTGATGCTAGAAAGCACTCCTTTCATTCTAGCAAAAGGCCTGCAGAAAAGATAGGCAAAAACTTTACTAGTGTTCTTGGCAACCCACTAGGCCACATTTATTCTGAAGCAGATTTAATTTAAATTAAATAGAAATAAAAATTATTTACAATTGCACACTAATGACTGTAATTTTCACACAAGCTGTTACTTACAGACACAGTATGTTGCACCTTGCAATAATATCTTTCCTGTTTTTCTGTCTAGAGGAAAAAGTCTTGCTGCTTTTTTAATGACTAGACAGAAAACTCTGGACTCCACTGGAAAGGCTAATACAAAAGTAAAACAGAAAAATCAATTTTTTCTGTTATGATGGAATTGATATATTTTCAACTGGCTCATCCACCAATGCCTACATTTAACAAAATGTTACTACCTTGTGTTCTCTTACCCAAAGGTACTTAATTCCACCAGGATATCTTTATTAACCATTTAACTCACCAAATAGTCATTATCTTGCTCATTTAGTGTTGAAGCCAAAACACCTCCATTACACATGCAAGTAGCTAAACTCTTCAGTGCCAGATGGTTTAAAAATTGATCTCATCACAGAGTAGCGGATGTCATCACACTCACAATTTGTTAATATTACATATCCCCTCCTCATGTGAACTTAGCATGATAGAGTTCTCTAATTTAATCTCCAATTTAGCAATTGATAGGTATTAAATCATATTATCAAATAAAAATGTAACTATTAGCAGAATATTAACATTTCCCCATTGTCAGCAAAAAAATACCCAATTTGAGAGTCAGTGGAGGGATCAGATGGAAACAGATGCACAGTAAAAATCAGACTGACTTTACAAGTGCAACTTTAGAGCATGTTAGGTGAATACTCCAAAGTGGCTTTGTTCAGCTTCTCACCAAACACTGTAAACTTCTGTTTGTCATGTAGGAGCATTCAACTATTCATGCCAAATGAACAAAAATAAATCAAAGCCTATCCTATGCCATGAAAGTTGCTCCCTGAAAAAGATTTATAGCTTAGTCTTCACATTCTTGTACATTACAATTTCAGTAAATTACTTGAAGGAATTTCAGGACTAATGCGTGATAACAGCACAAGTTTTATCTTTAGGAAACAGCTAAATGTAATTTTGTGTCGTCTTCTATTTGACTGGGAAAACTTAACTGAGAAGACTTCAAAATAGTTAAAGAGTTTTCTGGATTTAAAAGTTTATCTTAGGCTGCAAATGATTTTCACATAGTCAGATTGGTAAATGGTTGTCATGGTAAAAATGGTAAATTTTATACTTTTTTACTTGAAAATGCAGGTCCAACTACCATTTCAGAATATTGTGGCCCAAAGTTATAAAGACATTCACATAAAAAAATTAATTACTTGAAAGTTACCAAAGGCTTTTTTTTATTACTTTTTAAAAAGAAACCATACTTAGATAGGGATTAACTTAATCTTAACTTAAAGTGTGGTAAAATAAGTGATATAAAAAAATGTGATAAAAGCTCTTACAATGAATCATAAAGTTCTATAATGCAAGGCATTCAAGCTGTATTATTCTGTGAATATATGGCCTACCAAAAGCAATTGAAAGAAGTTTCTTTTAATATTTCTTGTGCTGGATTAGAAACATACACATCTTTTCCCTGTATTGATTAATGTATGTCTTCAGCCTTGATTTTCCAAAGCTGTTCAATGGTCTATACATCTTTTACTTTGTTTTATTTGTGGTTTGAGCATGTAAATATATCAAAGCCAGATAATACAAGACTTTCTGTGACATTTTGCAAGTCTAAATCATTCAGGCGAGATCACCTGCCTTTCTGATTTCAGATGAGTTGTACTGAACACACTCCAGTCTCTTAGTATATAATTTTCTGGTTACTGGCTTTTGTCATGTTCTGTCTCAGTCTTTTTACTTATTTATTGATTATCCCTTTCTCCAAGTGAGACTAAGGCCACAGAACCTTTTTAGGAAGTGAAAGTCATTCCTTAGTACTATTAAAGTCCCAAACCAAGTTGGCTTTTCATGCTTGCCCTGCTAAACCGTTTTTCAACACTTTTGACAGTTTCTTTTTCTAGTGAATAAGACATCTTTTTATTCTATTTTCTTCCTCTCTATTATGCAGAGTCTTTAACAAAGATGAATAAAAACAGCATGCATTTTTTCTGTACTTCTGCAATGCCACAGCTGTGGAGTGGATTCGTAATGATCTATAAGATCATTACACACCTCCACATGAAAGTGAAGTTGTCTATTCTCTTTTCAGACATTTTTCAAGAACTGATAGTACCAAACCAAACTTATACTTTTTGTTCACTTGAGCTCTGACAGAAGGCTACATGCTTCTTTATGATAGCAGATTTTGCTAGTAATGGTCAAACACAGAAACTGAGGGAGAAGATGTGAGCTGGATACCTCCAAGACCCCAGTAAAGATGGATGGGAAACAAATTTCGTCTTAAAAAAAGATTTTGAGTTACAAAAGAGCTTGCACTATGCTTAAAGATGAAGACAGAGCTTGTAGAATTATGCCTGAAAACATACAGGGTAATTCCTTCTCTAGTGTAGCTAACACTTACATGACAGAACTGCAGACTCTATATTAGATTCAGCATCTCTAGCAATGAAGAATCATTGTTCCTGTGTTCATGGCTTTCTACACTTCTTTATCTGAAAAAAACCCATAAAAATCCCTTGGCTTCTTTTATGGCACCTGATATGGTCTCTCTGGAAAATCGTTTGCTTAAATGTTCTGGTATTTTCTAAGTTAAAGAAAAAAATCAACTTAAATACCACAAAGAGGAAAAAATATATTCTTGATGATGATTCACAGCTTTGTTCCTGTGAAGTTGTCTAAATGTGCATATGCACAGCACAAGGTATATATCTGAAGATGGGAAGATAATTTTCAATCAACAAAGGGATTTTTAAATTTGCAACAGAAGTTTTGTGTTTTCTCCTCTGGGTACTCAGGGAAAACATCTCAAAGCAGATGAAGATGCTGAATATAAATATCAGAAATGCATCAAAGGAAGAAGGTTTGGGTAATGGCTTATAACAAAAACTCTAGGGATGAGAAATTATCTGTTTTCCTGTAATATTTGCCACCTAATCAAAACAAGCACCAATTTTATCACACTGAAGGAAATATTTTTCATAATATTTAAAGCCTATGAGCTGTTTTTATGGCACTGGTAAACAATCAAAGAGTAGTTTGGGCTTTTGTAAGCTCATAGCTTCTCATTAAAAATGTAAATAAATGGCTTCCCTTAAAGTAAGGAAAGAAGATCAATGCTCACACATAGTTGGTACAGCAACATTTGCTTATTCAGACTAATGAATTATTTTAAATAATGGTAAGAAAAGCTTATTGTCAGTATGTAAGCATACATTGAAACTTACAGGATCAATTACCTAACTTGATCAATACTTGATCAACTCTTTTTGAAGAACCAAAATGACCACAAAAGGCACAAGTCCTGAGTAAAAGTGTTAACGATACCATGATTATATAGGCTTTGCTGTATTTCACTTAGTTTATCAGTTAATTGTCATGTTTTAGAAATTTCTGGGCAATTAATTTTATCCTTAGCTGGTGCTTGGACTCTGAATTTTCAGTGTTTATTAGCTAAGATTGTAATCACTTTCTGCTGGCACATTGTGAAGTCTGAAATAACTGAAATCAGTAGGTAAAGAAAAACAAGGAGATGCCCAGAGTTTTCTCTTCTTTTTTTTTTTTCTCTAGCATGCATTTAGAGATTATCCACTCTTCTCTGTTTCCACTGAAAAGCTTATGTATGTTTGTTTGTTTGACTGTTTGACTGTTTACATTTCTTGCTTTCTATCTCCTTTTACTTTGAGCTATTATAAATACAAATACTACAGAATAACTTACTATGTCAATAGCCTTGACCAAGCTCGACTCCTTAGACTTATTTTTGTTCTTCCTTTTCCCTCTGTGAACAGAAAGTTCACATTTGCACTTTTGCACTGGCATTTACCTAAGTTTCATTTTCTCTCATTTTTCTTTCCCAGCTAGCACAATTTTTCTTCCATTGCAGATCTTCTTCTCATGCCTCTTTCTTGAAGTTTCTTACAGATACTTGTACTGA
The DNA here is from genome assembly GCF_971803275.1 of Cyanistes caeruleus. Taxonomy (NCBI): domain Eukaryota; kingdom Metazoa; phylum Chordata; class Aves; order Passeriformes; family Paridae; genus Cyanistes; species Cyanistes caeruleus. The sequence continues at coordinate 20,918,636 of NC_141704.1, read as the reverse complement.
CTTCTTCAACACAGGTCCATGTACCTCTGTCTCAGTGACTTTCAAGTATTTTCAAAGTCTTTATCCCAGGATTCCTCACAAGAGAGACTGTAGGGAAAGGAAAAGGAAAAGGAGGAAGACTACACAGGAACAAGTATTCGCCACGAAAAATAATTGTCATTTTTATCAAAGAGTTGCCTGACTTTCTTTACCTCTTGCAATAAGATGACTGATTGCAAGCAAAGGAGAGAAAAAGGAGAGAAATAAATATGAGATGGAAAATTAGCAGATTTCCTGTAAAAAGCTTAAAGAGTAAAAAGCTTTGTGGAAATATCAAAATGGGTAGTAGAGTTCATACCGGGTTTGATTACAAGTTCAAATTCTTGCTCATATTTCCATATTACAGCTAAAATTATAAAGTCCTATATGTAGGTATTTCATCCCAACATCCCTGTGAAGCCTGCAAAGCTCTTAGCACATTGTGGTGTTTGAGGCATATTGGCATACACTCTGCACATTTTCAACCTGCAGCTGTGCTGAAGAGATTGTGCCTGAGCTTTGGTTTGGTTTAGGCTTTTGTTTTTTTACTGCAGAGGCACCAGTAGAATAAATATACAGGTTAGACTTGTTAGATGAGGAGGACAAAAGAGACATTGGAGGAATGTATTTTGTGAAATGAGTATTGATTTGGTAATAACCTGTTTTAATTGCATGGTAGAAGGAAAATGAACACAATTATTGTTCTGTGGGTAAAGAAATGTCTTTTTTATGTTTAGAAACACAGAAAAAAAATTATAAAATTTTACGAGGATCTCTTCAAGGGATTTAAATGCAAATTAACCCTGATGCATTCTACATATGTTTCATGCCACGAAACAAAATCTACCATTAGAGAAAAATAAAATACACTGAAAAGAGTATTTCACGGCATCAGCCTTCAAAACTAGTTAATCAGGTACGACAGCAGTAGAGATTAATCAAAGATTCCTTAATTGCTAGATAACTGGACTTTTTTTGACATATATTGTCTTATTCTGTTGTAGTAAACTGACCAAAAAAAAAGACCACTGTGGTTTAACAGAATATAGATTTCTTAAACAAGGTTAAAGTGAGATGTTAAAAAAAAAAAAAAAAAATTCGTGGGCTGTGCTTTCAGTAGAAAACAATCTACTTCACTTCTTTCTTTTCCCTTCTCTTTTCTTCTTTTATCCTGGAAGTTCACCCCAACAGGATTACTGTATGGATACACAATAAGGCAATTGGTCTAAATTAGGGTTTTTCAGTGCTTTTTAAAAGCTGCATTTCAACCAAAGACATAACAATGCCACCAAATATTAGCATGTGTTTCAGAACTAAACAGTGATTATAGCTCTGCAAATTAGATTTGACTCATTCAGTTTGGCTTAGGTGCTAGATAGCTAAGCAGGGCCTTTTCTGCAGCAGTTCTTTTGGATCTGATGTGGAGTCTTTAAGATATTGCTGTTTATTTTGGATTACAATGTGTTTTGAGAGCTGCACTGTCACTGCTGGACATGAAATGAGTCTCATGGACTCAGCTCGAGGTGTGGTGAAAGAAAGAGAATTGTTTATTTGTTATTTCAGTATTTATAAATTTCCAACCATGATCCGGGATTGGATAGTCAGGTTAACACCTTCCCAACCACACTGGCCATGAAAGACATCCATCAAAAGGCATATCTTTAATAGAATCTATAAACACCTATGATTATAGTTCCTGGGAAAGTGGCTAGAACTTGTAAAAACAATATTGAAGGCCTGATTCTCAGGGCGACACTGCACCACTGCCTTTTTCCTTCCTCTGTTGTGGGATGTTGTTCACTGTGAAACTAGAAAGGCAGAAACACACATTCAGAAGTGAAATATGGTTAAATTGCACATATAAATGCACTTTGTTGACTTTTGACCTTACCTCTAATACCTAGGGGCTATGGGCTCAGCTAAGCATCCAAGGGGATTGTGTGGTATCATTTCTTATCTCTTTTCCTATTTAATTAGAAAGGCAGAAGCCTAATTTATAGTCACTGTGGACTACCACTACAGCTCTATAATTCATGCAAAATGAACTTCTGCTGCAATGGTTTCTTTGAAAGGTATCTTGCAATAATTGTTCAAATTGCTTTTTCATACAAGTAATATGGAAATTTTATCATTATGTTTTAATTTCTTTAATATAGGGATGGCATCACACCCACAGTTAATTTCATATATTTTGTAGCTCTTACTATTAATACAATTTTTTATTATAGAACTGCACACAAAAGCAGTATAACACATAAACTAAATAACAGTGATACATATTGCTTGGGTATCACTTTGAAGAACATCAATTTCCTTCCTGACTAAGTTAAGTTTCCTTCCCATCCCCATTAAGTTTCTTTAAATATTTCTTACCCTGAACTCTTTTTAATTGTAAGATCTGCAGTACTGGTTTTGCCTTTAAAAAAACCCTCAAAACACTTCATACTTAAAAGTAATGTCAATTGGTTTTCTTCCAAGCGTACCAATTTTTTTAACTTTTCCAAGTTACAGTTTTGGATCTCAGGCAAGTGCTAGAATGCACCCCACAGTTAAAATGTACAAAATTCATGCCTGTATCAATATTTCCAACCAGCTAACTAAGCAGCCCCATTGCAAAACATGATTTTCAGTGAGGAACTGCAAACTGAAATCATTGTCAGGTTAATAATTTGAAAGCTTCAATTTCCTTTATGAGGGTGTGTTTGAAGAGTTTATACAAACTATGAATGTGGTAAGGAGCATATCCAGACAACATCCAGTTTATGTAGGAGAACTAAAAATATGGGCATGGAAAAATTGTAAACAGAAAGAAAAAGGTTCTTGTGAATAAATACTTTGGGGCTGATTAGTGTGAAAAAACACTGAATGACCAGAGTTTATAAATATAAGTATCTGTAGCAGGTTTATTTTTTAAAAAATTGTTTGCAACAGAAAGGACTTATGTAACCATTTTGAAGATCATCTATAGAAATGCAACAATACATCCAAGGTGGTGGTCAGAATCTTTATCCCTTGCTGGAGGGGGAAGCCCATGACACACAAAGTTCAATGGACAAATTACATTCATGTACCTCCCCTGGGTGGGGAAGTTTTACACTCTCTGCTGTAACACCCCAGAAATTAGTCTGGGAACACTTTGGTTGGTTTTTTTTGGTGCTTTATGACCCCTTCTAAGATGTGCCAGTGTAGTTCAGCCAGTTATGCCCCATCAGAAGGGCCATGAAGGGTTTCAGGCCTATTTGTGAGCATGAGTATCCCAATATCTTCCCCAGGATATGGGGGTGGGGGATCTTTTCATGTGAGCCAATGTGTAAGGGAGGACACTGGCATGATACAAAGCACTATCCCACATATCAGGATTCTTATCAGCCTTTTCCCTTATCTGCCTCAAAACAGCAGCACTGCAGCTTGCTGATAAACAAATGTTGGTACGGTCATTCTGTGGTGGATGCTCAACCCCTCTGCACCTGGGCTCTTCTTCTGCAGATAAGATTTTTTGTCACCACACATCCAAAAACTCTCCTTCTCCCCAGCTTCTGTTGGGGATGCAAACCTGGCCTCAGCAAAGCACCTGATGCTTTTGCAAGTGGCCAATTGTTTGAGTCACTGACCTTCAGCACTTCAGTGTCTCATGGTTTCTAATAGGGTTTTGCTGAGGAAAAAGATGGAAAAATATGTTATTTGATTTTTCTAAGTTTTGGTCCTTAAAAAACATCAAAAATCTAGTAAATATTAAATATCCACCCATTAAGTTGTTGTACAAAATTGGTAAAAGTAGTCATTAACTTTCTAGAATGAGGAGCACTGCACATGGACAGCTGGATCCAGTCAGTAGATGTCTGCTCTCAATTTCTATGGAAAGCAACAGAAATTTATAGCACTTTACATTTCCCAGGGTGAATGTGGAAGTATCTTGTGAGCTCATACACAATTTCCTGGCTATACTCAACCCAAATTAAAATCCAGAAATAAGGACACTAAGTAGCTCTTAGAAATCTTTCCTTTGTCGAAATATTGTTCATTCAGAGCTTCCTATTTATTGTAAACATTACTCCAGTTTAATGATGGTCAAAAGTAGTTTGAAAGTAAATTGCATATGTCTCAAACACACCTGAGATGTTTTGAAAATTCTCATGCAGACCACATTTTCTCCTGTCTGTTTTCTAATCTTTATTCCGAATCATACTGACTAGTCCACAAGAAATCAATTATCAATACGCGGACGCATCCTAGAAAGCTAATATATATTACAAGATTTTTGCTTATTTAAGCTTATTATAGTGCATAAAAAAGTGAGAATTTTTGTAAAGACACCAACATATTGGCTGAGTACAATAAATATTTTCTGTAGAACTAAAACAGAGACCAGTAGCTGATCTAATGCACTTGACCTGATGGAAAAGGCATCTTCTGTTTATAAAGACAAATCAAAATGTTAAAGTTATTTTAGAATGTAAGAAGAATTCAGCTTCAAATTTTCCATTTATGAGGGTCCAGAATAAAAATGAAATGTTGGAAAAAATGGAAATGAAATTACATAAATAATGAATAATAATAAATTAAATTCAGCTGAATTCAGAGGAAAAGGATGTTCTTTTACAATAGCATTCTTTAACAAGTGCCTTTAACAAGGCACAATAACAAGTGTCTGTGTCTCATCTAATGATTAGATGAGATAAATAATAAATAAGTTTAATTATTTTATCTTTAAACCAAGAATACCAAAAATTTCCTTTGTGTTCAAATTTTAACAAATCAATATTTTAATGTAGAAAAGCACTCCATTGCAGAACTCATGGATAACTAACTGCAAAAAACTTTTATCGTATTTGAAGAAAATAATTTTTTGTATGGGGACAATCTAGCCCTCATTTCTGGCAGCTCTGAAAAAAAGTACAGGGTGTAAATTTCTGGGTGGGTTTTTTTTTTTTCCCCTGGCTTTGTGTTTATTGTTGAGATTTTTTTCTACTTTTTTATTTTCCTTTTTTTTTACTTATGGCTGCTACTCTTCTACAATTCAACCTGAGGTTTTCAAGGGAGAAATACTAGGAAGAAGATTAAAATGTGGGTTGAGAAATGGAGTCAGAGCAGTAATTGATATCAGGCAAACAGCTCAGTTCCTAAGATTACTGCACATTTCACAGTGAAATAATGAAAATATTCTTAGTACTTTAAGGAGATACATTTTTAGTGCTGTGATGCACTGAGTGGAGGCAAGACAAGTAAACGTAGCACTTAAAGGGAAACAGCAATGTTTTATTTGAGTTTCAGCATAATGGTGACTATGAAAGTGAAAAGCTGCTATAAATCTACAGAATTTTCTTCATGCGCTCTGAATAAAGTTCATTCTGCACTGTAAAATTTTGGAAAACCTTTTCACTTGAATAATAAACTGTGATAATGAGGAAGGAGAGACATAATTAAGAAAATAAGATTATTTGCTTTTCATGCTGTTAATTTTGGGGAATTGCACTTTGAAATATGTTACTGAAAATCCATTGGAACTGGATCATATTCTTAATTTTCACTTCCAAATCCCTGACCCATGATTTCCAGAGCAGTAGATTTTCTCCAGCTGTCAAACATGGCTATAAGTCTAGCATTTCCAGTTCTAAAATCTGTGATCAGCAGGGTCTCTCACCGAGAGCTGAGGACAGCTGTACAGCCAAGTCATTAACCAGTGACAATGGTAAGAGAGCAATCTGTTGCTCCTGCTAGGCATGCACAGTACACATCTTGCCTGCTGGTCTATTACTTTCCCAATGACTCCTTATGTGCTTGCTTCCCATACTTTATTGATAGGATCCTTTGAATTCTCATGTTTGTTTTCATGGCTAGAGATTTAACCCCTCTTCCCCTCCACTCTTTTACAGTCTGCTATACAAGACTGCTAGCAGACATTTTTCTCTGTGTATTTTCTGATTCTATTCAGCATTTTCTAGAATCCTCCCTCCAAATTTCATTCAATTTCTTTTCCGTCTCTTTGCCTTTAGAATTTGGGAATCTGGATCACTCTATTGCAAAATTTTCTAGGTCTTCCTCCCATAAGAAGCTGTACATGTTTTCCCTCTCCCTTTCCTAAGATCTCTCATTTTCCTAGTCCTGGAAAAAAAATAATAATTTCTTCTGCTTCTTTTTGTCCCCTTCTCTTTCAGGACCTGTCATGAGCTCTATGAGAAGTATATTAACCCTATCATAGTATTCATTAGGCAGACAGTTATTTAGGATACCAGTGTCTTAAGTTTCATTGAGATTATGATGGGCCATTAGAAAACCCCATGATCCACTGGGAATTACAGGTATGCTGGATAGGATGCAAAATCCTTAGCAGCCATGTCCATTAATTTTTCATTTCTGATTTTCTTCTACAGTCCTTCAAAACTGTCCATTGCTTATTTTTCCATTGTTTTGGAGTACTCCTTCAATGATCATTGAACACCCTGCTCTGCTAAACATTGACAATGATCTGTTCTTTCCTGTTCTTCACCCTTTACCCTGTTTTCTTTAAGCTGATTTTCATTGCAACAATACTGGCGCAATAAGCTTGGACAATGCAGATGCAGTTTTATACAATAAAATATTCATGCTTTACACTGGTGTTAGTGTAAATACTGTGCCAACAAAGCAGCATCCCACTTCACTTTGTTCTGTATTTGTTCTGTTGAGCACAACTTCACTTAAGTAAAAGCAGTAACTTTATGCTCAGTTGCAGAATACTTCTTGAGAAGCTTTCATACATTACTGCTTTTGCTGTTTCTGGAGGTACAGAACCTCCACATTTCTCAGCCATGGAAGATCAGCAGCCTCCATAAGACAGGGAATATTTGTGACAAGTAGGAAACACTGAGTGAGCTTGTTCTTGTACTGGAAGCGCAGCACGGCTCGTCTGGGGTGTCACAGCCCCTGATAAGGATATATACCCAACTTATCATCATCATCATCCTGTGTCTTTTCTCAATTAATACATGTGAAAAAACGTTTTCTGTTTCATTAGAGCTCTCTGTACTTTGGTTATGTATCTGAGGAATAATTGCAGTCATCGCCATGGCAATTCCATACAACAATACTCATGTCCATAGTTTGGGCTCTTTTCCTTTCAGTGATCCAAGAGGAGACTGGGAGATCCACCCTCACATTACTTTGTGCTCTCTGTCTTGCTCATTGGCATAGACACCAGGCTGGACGGGGCCTCGAGCAATCTGGTCTATTGGGAGGTGTCCCTGCCCATGGCTGAGGGCTGGGACTAGATGGCCTTTGAGGTCCATTCCAGCCCAAACCATTCTGTGATTCTGTAATAGAGCATAATAAAAAAAATTGATATTGATGATTAAAGCCAAAACAAAGTAAAATCTAATTTAAAAAAACTTTCCAATTAAATCTATTTCTTTTTTCACCAGAGTTGTTCTGTAATTAAAATTGTATTATACTTGATACTCTGATTACTTTAATGTTCTACTTTTCTCCAAGCATTGCTGCAAATTTCTACAGGCAATAAGATATTGGAGAACAAAAAGACTTTCCTAAAGCATTTTAAAAACCCCACAAGAAACCATCTTAGCTATTAAAACACCATTATCCAGTGTTCTGTCATTAAGAAATAGTATAACTTCCTGTTTTTTTTTCCATCAGAACAGGAGCTGTAAGTACTGATGGAAAAACAAGATGTGGGTGTTTTGGTGAGCTGTGTTTGTGGGAGCTACAAATCGAGTAGTTTTCTGATTTTTAGAACATTATTTTGAGGTTGAAAAGTTCACCCAACATATGCTTACCAACTTGAAATATAGCCATCACATTTTCTCAAACTTTCTTGCTTTTACTACAGAAGTTTAAAAAGTATAAGAGCTTCAAATAACTTTCTTTCCCTTTTGCAGCATTCCTCAGTCCTTCAGCATGGGAGACGAATTTACTTTCTGCCTCACAAGTTTTCTCACATTTAAAAGGTTCCCATCTGTCACACATACATTTTTTTCTGAAGATTAACTTCTTCCTTTTCTTTCTATCTTTCATCTGCCTCCTCTGTCTTAAACAGGAAAATATTGAATTGTTTTCTTTTGAAAATCCTGCTTTAGCTGTTCCTGCTGTTCTGCTGCTGAATTATAGACAGTTTATGGAATTTTTTCAGCATCACCATAGGCCGTTATTTTGTTTCATATCACATGTTAAATGGCATAGAGATTTATTATTTTACTTACTCACTCCTCAAAATGTTCTCACTTGTTGATGAGCGGTATTTGGGTGGTAGATCTCAAGGGACAATGCGTGTACAGCATTCACTGGAAGCAGATATCACATTCAACATTAATTTAGAGCTCATGAAAAAATTAACATATTTTATTTATATAAGTAATTAAGAAGCATAGTTTACAATAAAGTAATTTTTGTGTCTCTTTGCTTGCCCTTCCAGATTTTGTATTTCTGCTATTTTTAGACCAGAAATGTAATTGAGATATTGAGTATCTTAACAACTACAAGTTGTCTAGAACTTTAGGGGACCAGGATTATTTACCCTCCTTTAATGGACATACACCTTTGTGTGTTTGAATACAAATTTCAATACTGTATATGGATCCTCCATTTTAATATTACTATTAAATACTGTATATTTAATAGCTATGTCTTGAATGTTCTCAGCTCTGAATAACAGATGATCATTTTAAAATTAATGAAATAATTTGAAATGCAAGAGCTTTTTCTTTGAACTTCATCCATTGAAAATAATAAGGGGTTAAACTGTATGTTTTTCTGTCTTAAGAATGATCTTTGCTTTATCATTTAGTTCTTATAAGGTGTCATCTCATGAAAATGTGTATTTTATTTGCTTAAGGCCTTACAGAGTATTCACAGAACTTTCTGATTTAAGGGAAAAATCTGTTAGTCTTCTGGTAGATGAATCTCCTTTTCAAAATGCTAGTAGGCAGCTTACCTAGAAAAAAATCTTTTAAAAATCTTGTATACATTCTCATGAGGAATAACCTCAATATTTTTTGAAATTATGCTGCAGTAAGCCATACAATTCAATAGTTTGTACATTTAAAAAGTTACATGTTGATAACTTTTGCCTAAGGTTGTAAGATTTTGCATATGTTAACAAGACTCAGTTGTGAATCCCTGTCTAATAGTAATAGTCTTTGGCACCTGTCGAGTCTTGTTCTACAAGGCTTGTTGTCTTGCTATGTATTCCACATTACAGTGGAATTTGCATGATTCTTTAGTATTGTTATGCATCCTTGTTGGGTGACTGCAGATACATCGAACTGGCAGCAACAGTGTCTTGAAATTCTTTGCTCATTTAGAAAATGCTTATGACAATGCTTATGGTTTTACTGGACAGAAAATCCATTTATGCAAAGATCAAAATTTCAGTTTGATCTTTGCATGAATATTATTTGTTTCCATTTTAAATGTATTTTATTTCTAGTATCATATTATTTTGAATGGAAGGCTGACACTGATGGTTTTGGCTGTCATTTGTTAAAGGATGTTCAGAGACCATGCACAAGTCAGACTGGGACCCAGAGCTATCTATGGTCTCTGTCACACCAACATTAGAAGTTGCCCAGTCTGACTGTTTCAGGTAACAGTAATCTCATGAATCCAGATGGAAACAACATGCTAGTAGCTTTTGGGGCTGATCACTGTGACAGGTTTGCTAGTTTTTGTATGAATGCTGTGAAACAACCTCAGGCTCTTATTATGATCCTTCTGCTGCTTTTGAAACCACTTTTAATAGACTTTTAATGATGAGACTAGATGCAGCTGTTATGAGAGTTTTGACATAATTTTGGGCATCCTGTGACTTATTTATCTTCAGAAGTACTTTAAAAACACTATAGTTGAGCTGCATTTGTAAGTCATCTGAAACATATTAGAGTTTATGTATTTTTTTTGTTATGTTGTCACTTTCACAAGATAATGACATTCTTATTTTTTGTTTTGTTTTTAAATATTAAATTTAGAGAAGCTATCAGACTCATGGTCTTTTATACCAATTTTTTAAGGTAGCTCACTTAGCATAAGTTATGTAAGTTATAATTCTGATTCCACATGTAGTGGCCAGAGGGTATTTCTAATAGCATAAAGGTGACCTTGTGGCTCTACAAGCTGGGCATCACAAACTGAGATCATTATGGGAAAGCCAGGGAATATTTCTCCATTTTTATGGTGAATGCTGCTTATTCAACAAGCATGGTAATTGAACCAAGGAGTTTATTATTTTTAAAAATCCTATTTCTGCTTTAGCTTCACAAAGTAAAGTCCATTCCCAGTTGATATGTTTTTCTGTGGCACAGAATATTTACCTTTCCTGATCCATCAATAGGAACAGGCAGTGACTTTTACAAGTGAGTATCATTGCCTGGGGCCAAGTGGGCTCACTGGTGACATGGCTTCCCGTTACCTTTTCAAAACAAACAGGAGGCATTCCATCAGCTCAGATCTATCCTTCAGAAATACCTTTGAGCTTAACAGTGGTATGATAATTTTACAAGAAAATTTTCTACTAGTGGCTGAAGACCTTTTGGTCAATAGAGACTAAACATATTTTGACAGAGCAGCTAAAAAATAAGAGAGCTTTTTTCATTATCATCTACTTATCACTGATGTTGTAGGGCTGAGAAGAATCTTGGAAAGTATAGTGAACTTGACAGCCATGATAGACAGAACAGAGATATTTTGCAAAGTTTTAAAAGCTTTTTGGAGATTTTTTTAGTAAACATCTTATACGAGATTTATTGTCAATTGCTGTCTAGAGCAGTCAGATAGTAAGCCAGATTAATTGAATAAAATGTCTCTCACCAACTTAGCTTGTTTTGACTAAGATATTTATATTTGCTGATGAAACACATTTTATACCATTCTAGTGTGGTATCTTGAGAATCAAGGCTCATCTTTAAATTATTTTCCAGAGAGAAAAGTGATATAAATTCCTATCTTACAGTGCCTCATGCCTGAAGCACAGAGAGAAGCAGGGCAATGAAAGAAATTGGTTTCTGAAGTTTTCTTTTGGAAGAAAACTTCCCACTTCTGAAAGGAAATTGAGTATTTTTTGGTGGTCATTAGCAGGCCCTCTCCTTTTAAAAAGACCACAAAGAATATAAGCTCTGTGTGGTTAAAATATTGGATTCTACAGAGCATGGGGTAAGTGGACAAACTGGGCACTGTATCCTGTGAGAGACTGACTTTTTCAGGGACTGCAGTTAAGTTAGAAAGACAGCAGAAAGTTGAGAAATGCCAGCCAATCTGGTCCTTCTGCTATTCCCAGTTTCATTGTCTTAAGACCAGAAAGTCAAAGCAAGAACATGCAATTCCTGAGTAATATCACTAACCATAGAGGCCTAGAGATACATTCCTCTTACTCTACCTGCTAATGGCTCTTTGTCCCACAGCTGCAGGATTATTTTAATTTACTGTAAAAAGCAGAAAAGGGAATACACAGAATTATGAATTCTTCTTTACCTTGCATGCAGAAGCATCTCATTTGTTTTTTCATCTTTATCAACTGCCATTAAATTACTGTACAACAGAAAAAGTAAATGTTGAAGGTTGCACCTATAGTAAGACTTTTTGGTCTTACTAAATGAGGATAAACTCATTTTTCCTTTTGAGTCATAAAAGGTTCTGTGTCTTGTTCTTCTGACCGTGCTAACTGGATTGGCAGCCTCTTTGTCTCAGCAGAAACAAGAGCTGGGAACTTAAAGGTCTTTCTGCATCTGTCTGGAATTCACCACAGGCTGATGCCTGTATGGCCCTGCCTTCTCTACTCTCCATATTGTAATTCACTTTGGAAAGCCAGCTTTTGGGTGTATCTGTGAGAAGACATTAACAGTACCTTCCAGTGGTAAATTCCATATAAACTAATAACTTTTTGTGCTTAGTTAATTATTGTGACAGTATGCTTGAATACCTGGCATTATCTGAAGACAAAATATTGAAAAAGGGCTGTGACTGAATAAAAACCTTCTAGCTATTTGTATGTGAGAGTAGAATATTGATCAAATAAGTGGAGTAAATGTTCTGGCAACCTTGAAGAGTGGCATAATAAAGAAGGGAATGTGAGTAGGGGCTCAGAGGTAGCTAAAGAAATATTTATAACACAAATATAAAACATTTAAGTTCTTTTTCTAATTTTTTTTACCCTTTGTGCCTGTTAAATTATAGCACAACCTGCTTGGATTTGTTCAGCTCTTCATGCTTTAATATTTAGAAGATGCACAGAGTTAATGCAATGAAAGATTAATTTAAGAAGATAATTTTAATATTGAACTTAGACATGAAATACTGTTGCTTTTATTATGCTTGTCAGTTTTTACTTCTGAGATAGAATTTATAGACTCAAGTTAGTAACAAATCAAAACAAAATTGAATTTAAAATTTTAGAAATAAAATACTATGCATCATATTAATAATGTTGGATTTAACTCTTACTTTGAAGCTGCTTATAATGTTTGTTATAGGGAATTTTATAGGGAAGTAACATAGTGAGTTTCAGTTATTCTATTGAAAAACAGATTTCTATTTTCAAGCACTAATTGCTATATGAAATACACAATTCTGCTAAGCTTTCAGAAAGGTCTACTTGTCACCTGAGAAATGAACAGGGTTATGTTGCATAAACAAGATGTAGAATTTTTCTGTATATGGTTTTGAAAATGCTTTGGTAAATATAAGATCATGTTATTAAGAAGAATTAATTATGAACAATAAGTGATAAGTAGCCTGAGATCTCCAGTTTTCAAGGAAACAGATCATGGGAAATGTCTTACAGGAGAAAAAAACCTGTCTGATTTTTTGACACATGGGAATCAAGAATTTTGCACTCTAGGAAAAATGTCTTTAAAGAGGTGTCAGCTCTCTGGTAAATTTCAGTGTTACTAACCACTCTTAACTGTTCTGAATAAGCCAAAAATGAATAAAAAACATCAACTCCCAAAAATTTTTCCAGCTCCAGAGGATTCTGAAAACGTAACAAAATCAGTACATTTTCAGTCTAAACCTCAGGCTACCTTCAGTCATATTAAATTAAAGGTTTGCCTATATAGTTTTCAGTTGATTTTTGGAGCTTTAATAAATTTTACATAAGGTTTCTCTCCTGAATTTTGACTGCATTGCTTAGTAACACACAGATACTCTCAATTCTTGTTTGTCAATTTTGGTAGCCTCCTATGATATGATGAGGATAGCTCACTGAAAAAATGTTAATTCCCTGGAGATTTCCAGTCAAAGACATCAAGTGTTGGTGAGGGGATTGAAAATATTAAAATTAACTAATTAATTAACTAATTAATTAGTCAACTAATTAATTTCAATTAAGTTATTTGAAAATTAGCTGAACTTTCCTATTAATAGAAGCTTCTAGGTGTTTGTAACATTGGACTTGAAAAATTTTCTTTAATATATACTATTGTGGCCAAAGAAATAGAACGTGCTTTTTATCAAATATATGTTGGTGATAAAATTAGTAATGCAACACATTGAAAGGTATATTCTGCCTTCCAGAACACTAAATAAACAGCTTCTGGATTTAGAGTATAGAGATATCTCAGGGAAAAACTCTGGAGTTTGTGTGAAGTCAGAGCACACAGATTCTCTAGGGCTGTTTATCCTAACTGGAGAAAAAAATTTGAGGGTGAAGTTTTACAGTCACACCAGCAAACAGTTTTTTATTAAAATACTCATTAGTATTCTGCCTCCAGTAGTGTTTTTAGATTTTACAGTAGCATCTGTACAGACCATAATGTTCAAAGCCCAGTCTCGCCTATCAGCCAGAGTTGCCTTCAAGGCACAGGCAGGAAAACAGCAGCATTTTCACTGATGGACCATTTCCTGGGCAGGTCTCAGAGTTTATTTCTGCTTCCACATGTCCTAGGGCACCTGAGGACAAGGGAACCGGATGGAGTGAGCTGTTGGAAGGAAAGAAGAAAAACCTCCATTCGGAGCCTCTGTTATCCCTGTTTCCTGCTCATGTCCTGTTATCTGCACTGACCCCCCCATCCCTCCCCCACTTGTTTGTCCCAAAGCCAGCAGGACCAGGGCATAGGAAATAAACTCTCCTAAATGGATTTCAACCACAGACAGCTGCTTCTCTCTCCTGTGATGTACAACTGCAGTGGAATAGAAATCTCAGCCTCCCTTACACTCCAGCTGTGAAACAATTTTGACCAGCTTGTCATGAATTCATTTTTAAGGAGTGAAGTCCAGTTTTTTGCTAGCCCATGGTCTGCATAGTTAAGATGAATGGGAGCTGATTAGAAACTTGCTAAAGAGAACAATATTCAAGTAGTTCACATCCATGTTGCACACAGAACAGACAACAGTACTACAAAAGACAATTTAACAATTCAGCATTATGTAATTAAAAATATGGACAGTTGCAAAAGTTCACTGCCTGATGCTTGCTCAGTCATTGCTGAAATTTTTAATGCAGAAGGAAAACAAAAACAAAATTGAAAAGAACATGGAGGTGATTTTGGTTTTGAAATCAGTTTAACACAGATGAATAAAGGAATATGGAAGCAGTCTTCTGATCTATGAGATTATACTTCCTCTTAATCTGGCTATCAGAATTCCCTTTGTGCTATTGCCCTTAACATGACCTCCAAGGTTCTATCAAGCACATACTGAAATTTATTTTAATCATTACAACATAATATGGTACAGAGGAGAACATTTTGATGAACTGTGGATAATTCTTCTTTGTTCCCATGAAAGAATTTTATAGTCTGCTTCATTTAATACACTCTGCTTTTCCATAACAGTCTTCTTAAGGAATGTAATTAAGATTAGTGACTAGCTTTTCCCAAGGAAGAAAAAGTAAAATGCACATACATTTACAGAAAAACGCAACAAAAAGGGATTTTATTGCCTGGTCTTTTTCTAATTGCAACATTTTAGCGGGTTTTATATCTTTATAGATTGTGTGCTTTCTGTTTCTTCATCATTAACCATTTTAGCATCTTGCCACAGCAATAGCTGCTATGGAAAATGGTAGAATAAGTACTAAAATAAATACTATATTTTTTTAGTTCTGAATAAAAGATAAGATATAAATAAAATTTAAAAATCCCTTGGGTTTACCCTAAAGCTTTTCTTTCTTACACACACCTCAAATCCAGAGATTTCACTAGGTGTAAACAACAACAGTCTTATGAGTAAGAATCTTTTTAAAGAGTTCAGTTCCAGGTGAGTCATAGTTCTGAATCATGCAAAAGTATAGTATCAAATAGCTTTCCTCCTACAAAATACATTGGAAATTAAAAAAAAAAAAAAGACTAAAGAAAGAAAATCAATCTTCTCATTTCACTGTATTTGCATATGAGGAAAACATTAATATCCTATTATAGTTTTTCTCCCTGTGAGCCTGTAGAAAACCCATAAATTAGATTACTGCTTTTAATCTATGTTAGCAGAAGGCCTAAGGAAAAAAAGATAAAAGAGGATTCCTCAGAGAAAATTTTGGTTTCTGTCCTGAGTATTTAGGGGAAATGCTCCCCAAACAGCTGTTAGCTGGAAGGAAACCCAAAGATCAAATAGAAACCCAAAGATGAAATTTAAGGAGCTGCTTAACTGACATATGATAGTCACAGGGATGCTGGGACATCTAAATATCTCAGATGTGCTTAAAAAACCCACACAGACAACATGAAAAGAGCTCTCAATTCTGAAAATACAGGAATTAGATGCACTAAGAGCTCAGTTTTGTCTCCACTACTTAGTGCCCAGTTATTAACACACTATGTTCACACTGTGCCATGGGATGTATCTTGAACACCTCTGATCACATCTAGTGTCTTCTAAAATAATTAAAAATTCTAAAATAATTAAAAATTTGCTGAGTAATATGTCTACCAGATCTTTTTCTTTTTCTTAAATAAGGACACTGCCTCTGAGTAAAAAAAAAAAAAAAAAGAAAAAAAAGAAACAATAATTCTATATAAATGGAGAGATAAACCCAAAAAATTTAAAGCATGGATTGTCTTGTCATATCCTCTTTGAATAGATTTCTACAAAAACTACTGATATTTTCTGATATAATCTTGATTTCCTAAAGACAAAATAGCTTTTAGGAAAAGATAAACAAATTCTGTTCTATGAGATATTATATGTTATATGAACAAAAAAGATTTTTTAAATTTTTCTGGTTGGTATTATATACCTTCTAAAATAAAGATCTTTTTCTTGGTACTAAACTCTCCAATAACAGGACCATAATTTTTAAATTTGTAAGCTAGTATTTTCAATATGGAATACTGAAAATATTCTCTTCTTCAGAGAGTAAGATTTGGAGACCATTTTTGGATACTTGAACTGATATTAATATGTGTTGTTCTCAACATTGTTATGAGTGTTGCTAAATAAGGACTAATATAACCAACACCATAGTATGAAAAGCCAGATGAGTTGTTAGAAGGCAATGTGTACTACTCACTGTTTATTTCTGACCCGTTATCTCCTTCTCCTTGAGCTGGTTGGCAGTGTAGTGAACTAGCTGAAGGAGGAGAGGAAATGTTTGATTATATATTTTATTTAATTGTTTAAAATACTGTCATTTTTATGCATAAAAGGTTTTCTGAGCAAGACCCCTGAATGGCTGCCTCAGGTCCCACCTGGCAGCAGCTGAGCAGCATTTTTCCTTAGTCCTGGTTGCTGTTAGGAGGAGGCTGAAATTTTGGAATGGCAGTTTAACGCTGCGTATAACTGAGCGTAACTGGAAACTGCTGCTGAGAGTAGGATTTGTGTGGTCACATCCCAACACAGGATACCAAATGACATCCATTATACTCAACATATCAAATTCTGCTTTTTGCCCAGAACTGTCTGTACACATCAGTGATGCTGTGTGGAGTTAAAAGCTCCACTGCAGGGCTCCTTTCGAGGGCCAAATGTGTCCATTACATCCATTTTAGCTATTATTTACAAGAACAAGTGATCTGAGAAAAGTATTGCTTAGAGCTGGGGTTTGAGGCAAAATTTTTTGAGAAAACCAATCAAATTTTAATGAGATGAATGTATTTTAACTGAACTCAATGAGAACATATAAAAACAACTGAAGTCAGAGGTACATTTTGTTACATGGTAATCAGGAACAAACTGTGTCCAAAATTATCTGAATCCTGTCAGGTCTTCAAAGACATTGATTTAAGTCCATCAGAATATGGAGGAAAAATCATCTTCAATGCTTAAAATTTCCTCATTTCTCCAAATAGGAAGAAAGAAATGAATGTAGTCTTATTTTACCTGGCTACCTCACAGAACAAGGAATAAGATAATTTAGTGATCAAAAACGAGGGAGGAAGACAGACAGTTGAAATTATAGAAAATATTTCCTACCTCACCCAGAGAATCTGAAAGTGAGCGTTAGGCTGAGACAGGCAATCGATTATGTCCATCTTCCTGAGATGTCAAAAACATTCATAGATGTCAAAAATCTGACAGAGGTATCTGATTAAAATATCTGTAAAGACAGCAGAGTGGAGCAAGTGTACCTGCTAAATGGTTTGAAACCTATCTCCCTTGCCATATCTATTTGCTAGTTCTGTAGCAACATATGATTTATTGAATTTTGTATCATTTTCAAATTATCTAAACTAGATATGAATAATAACTGCAACACATTAACATGATAGAATCTTCTGAAAAAAGTTACATTACTCAACCTCACGGTTTTTGTTATTGACCACTTAACTTTTAGTAGACTTTTTCATTAAAGTATGTTTGTTTTGTCATTTAAATACAACTAAGAACTCTTCAAAGGCATGTAATAATCTTCTTTATTACACATTATTCAAAATGAAGTCAGTTTCCAATCTCAGGAAAGTTTTTTGGTTTTGTTTTTGTTTGGGTTTTGTTTTTGTTTGGGTTTTGTTTGGTTTGGTGTCTTGTTTTCTGGGTTGCTTTTTTTTAATATTTCTGTTATTAAAAAGTTTTAAAAAAAGGCATTTTTTTACATTTTCAACTAATTTATGTTCCCCTTTTGCAAAGTATGTTTTCTTTTTACTACTAAAACCTTAAAATCCTTCTTCCCAAGGAAAAGGATCCTTCTTCTGTTGGAAGAAGAAGGCTCTGAAGTTGTTGGAGAGAGAATAGCCCAGCCCCTTTTTCTCTGAGAGGTAATAAACAACATTTGTAGGTAGGCATGAAACCAAAGCCATCTTTTTGTAACTGTGACTCTTATAGGTAGGACTCTCTGAACCCATGACAGACTATGAGATGCTTGAGAATGTAGACCATTTATGTTCACAGGGAGAAAAAGAAGTAAAGGCCATGCCTGAGTTAACAAATGCAGTTTCAAATACATAATAATTTCAGATGGCATTTATGATTGTATCCACAAAATGGGAAGATAAGACTTTTAGAAACACTCTTCCTGAAGACTTAAAAAAAAATATTTTTTAACAGGTGACTTGCCAGACATAATGATTTGACCTGGGTGCCATCAGTTTCCATGCAACTTTGTCCCAAATGCTAGTTTGACACTTCCCTAAAGTTCTTTGAATGTAATCTGAATGCAGCAGCATTTAATGAAAGTGTCATTATAATCCTGAGTCATTGCCAGACCTGTTTGTATTAATGTAAACAAAAGCATGTGATGTCTTCACTGTTATTTTCTGGGGGATGTTAGGACCTTGATTCCATAAAGTACTGAAAGACACGAGCTTGAGATCTTAAGCCATGTTGAACAAGAAAGGAGACCTGCATGATTAAAATGAGTTACATGCTTAAATGCTTTTCAGGATCAGAGCCAGCATGGTTAGCACTCAGCATCACACTACACATAACTAAGTTTGTATTGCCTTTATTTATCTTGTATTTTCCTGCAAGACACATCTGACTGTTCTTTACTTCTCCCTGCGATGAAGGTTAGCAAGTAACTGAGGCCTCTTTCCAGTCATTCAACAACTTACATACTGCTGTATGGTTAGTCACAAAAGCATTTTGGTTTTTTTCTGAGCTGGCATCAGAAGCTACTCTGACACTGACTTCCATGCCAGAAGCTTCCTTGCCTAGATTATTTTTCTTTTGCCTTCTCTCTCATCTGCCTCCTTATATCTCATTGCTGATTAGAAATAATAGACTTAACTCTTAGTACTGAATTTAATGCATCAACTTGAAAATACTTGATTTTCTAGAAAAAAGGATGTATCTGCTTTTTGGAAAATACATATTTTCAGTGTATGGTAGGTCCCGTATTAAACTTAGGAGAACTCCTTTAATTGCACAGTTTTCTACCCTGTCTACAAAAAAAAAAATGTTTGCATTTTTCTCTTTAGCCCATTGTTTGCTTCTATAGGAATGGATTGATTTTAAAAGTTTTATTGAAATTAAACACAAAATTACAATATTATGAAGTAAATGCTGCTTAATATGGGAATATTCTTAGAATATGAACAATATACATTAGATTTGTTGAAGCTTGGTTTTCTAATATAAGCTAGCATTCTCAACTTTTGTAGTGATTTGATAAGTGGTGTTCCACCGCTGTGCAATTCATTTGACCTCTCCTTTTTCAGACAATGTGATAGCTTTCAGATTATATACTAGATTCCTGTAAGCAGAGTCACATCTAAGGTCTTAAATATATCTGACTTATTCCCTACATCTCACTTTCTGAAGTGACAGCTATTGAATAGCAATCATTTTCTGAATATCCTCACAGTCTTATAAGAAGTGAAGTTTGTAACATTTTTCCCCTTCTAGTTTTCAGATTTCTTCAGGTCACATGCTAGGACTTCTCTTCAAACCATTTGTATTCTAGTGAAATAAAATAATCATTTGCATAGTAGTGGTCTTATTTTCCACACTTTAATCATTCTAATTTTTCCAGGAATTATGTCTAAATCTAACTTTTTTTCTGATAAGGCTGCTTTCCTTCCTGTTTATGGTATCTCAAGTTGCCCAGTGTTTCCCTAGACACTGACTGTTTCAAATTACAATATTTGTCTCAGATCACAGTGCAGCTTGGGTGGGGGGAAGGGGATGCACCACCATAATATGATACAGAAAAATTCTTGAGAACTTTGAGAAAATTCCCCTGACAAATTCCTTCAGTGCAACAACCAGTGTACTTTTCAGGTACTTTTCCAGACCTAGAAGTTAAATCACAAGAGTTATTATATAGCATTAAAATGCAACTGCGTGGATGATTTAATGCTCCACTGTATATATACATATGCTCTTGAGAGCATATGTAAATCTATTCCTTTATATCAAATCATATGACATTATATGTTATTCCATATTCCATAATACTTTTTGTGAAATACTTATTATAACACATCACTTATATATGTAAGTATCTTCTTGGAATAAATATACTAAGTATTTCACCACGTATTTTATTTTCAATTTCTTCTCATTATGGAATAAGACAGTCATGTTCATCTGACAATGACAAGAAATGACAGATAAACCATTTTGAAACATGAACAAGACATTTTCTGTACTTTAAAATTTAGCCTCAAATTGTCTGGCCTTCTTTTTTTCAGTGGATTAGATTATACAATATCTATTTTGCTGCCCACTGTTTCCTTAAAGAATGTTCTGCTGTATTGGTGTAGAAATATGTTATTTCCTTCTACTCAATACTTTTATCTGAGTGTATTTTTTCTCTAGCACATCAGCTTGCCTTTACAATGATTTAATGAATTTCTGTTTGTTACCTGCAAACATCTTAGAATTAAAAACTCTCCTGTCACTTTGTTGTCTTTTTTCTCTTTATCCTATCATCTGTAATGCCTCCCACTCTTGCACTCTTAGAACTGAACCTATTTGCATTTGGCTTTTAATTCACATAATTAATTAAAATAATAGCTTATGTCAAATATACAGAAGATGCTCAAAGATTACCAAAATCAGAGAGCATTTTCCTCCCCATTACATTAGGCATCATGCCTTCTATTTTTTGACGTCTTCACTTTTGAATTTCCTGAGCTTTTTTGGGCAAAACTAAAATACAGATTGTGAAGCAGACAAAGGCATTTATCAAGGTTGTTTATCCAGGTTTGAGCCACAGAATCAGGAGGTCTGTCACAATTACAGCCACGATGAAGTTTTGGTTTACATTCTTAAAGTAATTACCTAAACACATACCCAAAATAGAATAGAGAATAATTCCCAAGGACATATCATGGTTTAACCCCAGCCAGCAGCAAAGCTCCAGGCAGCTGCTCTCTCATTCCCCCATCAGTGGGGCCAGGGAGAGAAGCTGAAAGGTAAAAGCTAGAGAATTCATGGGTTGAGATAAAGACATTTTAATAGGGAAAGCAAAAGCTGGGTGCAAAAGCAAAACTAAACATGGAATTCATTCACTTGTTCCTATGGGCAGGAAGGAGTTCAGCCATCCCCAGGAGAGCAGAACCCACCATGTATGATGGTGACTTGATTTCATGAGAAGAATCTCTAATTACCTCATGAGACAAGCCAGAGGGCTTTGCATGAGAGGAATAATAAGTATCCCTTTCATAAGTAACCCTTGGTATCATATCTTGTTACGTGATTTCTCTTGATTGAGAAATCCCAGAATAAATTCATATGAGAAGAATCGGCTTACCTATAGCAGAAATGAAAAAAATAACAATGAATAAGGAATTGCTGTAGGTGCTCATGACACAGGTACCAAGAGGTCACTGACAGGAGTGTTAGGATGGTCCAACAGAACAGGAGGAGTCTAGCTGAAGGAACTCATACTGTACTTGACTGCAAGTACATATCCTTAAAACAGCTTTATGTCACTATAATAATGATTTATCACCTATGCACAAGACTCTGTGTAATTTCAGTGGCATCAGAACACTGACAAAATTATTGGTCTGGCCCAGCTGAAAAACTTTCCAGGAAAACTCACTCACTTGAGTATATTTGCATTGCATTTCACAGCAGCATGAGTGGACTGCAGACCAAAAGCCTATCAGTGCAGCCTCAGGACATTCTGTGCTCTCCAGGACTTGTAAAACCTTGACAGCCTGAACATGGTGTTTTGTCCTGTGAGGGCTGTCTGGCATCTCTCCCTGGGGTGGTGTATCATACACACAGAGGAGGCAGGCTCTGGAAGAGGCAGCTCAGAGTGGTGCAGCAGTCATGGGCAGTAATAATGGGGAATTACAATTAGCCATGGGCAGCTATGGGGACAGAAGTAGCCAGTCTAGTCCTATCTGTGAAGGCTGAGGACTAGGTCATCCCATGGGCATAGAAGCATAAAACAGAGAGGTTAGGCAGTGTTTAGCAGCAGGGGATATATATGCCACGGCAAGACAGAACAAACAGTTTAATCAAATTGTGCATAAAAGAGATATTTTTTACAATAACACTGAAATTGTTACAAAGAAAAAAGCTGTCTGAGTAGTCTTCAGAGTAACTTAGCAACACTTTCCTTCATCTTTGCTCTAGTTCTTCAATATAATGTTTCCTTAGAGAAATACTCTTAGTTAAACTTTCTCATATGGGCTCTGTTACCATCCTTAACTGATGCCATCTGTCATTTAGCTCATCTGCTCTTACTGATGAAATTGACCCTAGAAATAACATCTGAAGTCTCTTAAATTTTGGGGCATATGGCATCTAAATCCAATTTGTACAGCTCAAAGCAATCACTACTGGTATCTCATCTGAGTTATTTATTGCCCAGATATCTTGTATTTGTACACATATACTTAAGTCCGTGAATACTTTCTTTGGAAAAAATCTTATCCACCTTATTCCTTTAAGGCACCCTCTTTCTTATTTATCATCACTTTGTCCTTGAAGACATCCATGTCTCTAAGAACCAAGGACTCTTCAAGCTGCCTTAATATGAATTTGTAGTACTATGAAATTCAAATCTTATTTTCAGCCACAACTCTTAAATTACTTTGGTTTTGTCAGGATCTACAAAAGAATGCAAATACAAATTTTATGATTTAATATTATAATTTTATCAGAATTCCTTGATTTTATTTGGCATGACTCTTCCTAAGTTTTCCTATTTTACAGCACATTTCAACAATAGATTGGTCCCAAAGGCAGTTTGAATGTTTGGGTTATCTAATTCAGGTAAAAATTAAAACATGCTATTATGTGTCTACCAAATAGAATGCAGTGCTTCAGGCATTCCAGCTTGTTGGAAAGTGATACAAACAATATCTGTTTTGTAAGTGCCTTTTTTAATGGTGTGCTGAACTGTGTGTGCAAATGCTAGCATAAAGGAATATAAGGCATATGGAGTATTACAAAAAATATACATCTGAGTTCATAATAGGCATTTCTGCAAAGGATTTGCTCTTAGGACTGGGACATGGTACATAAACCCCCATTTTTTTTCTCCTCTTCTGTGTTTAGTTTTGCTTCTTTTCAGAACCACTGAATTTTTCTGTCTTATTTTTGAGATGGTTTTTCTTCTCATATAATCATATTGCAATGTTATCATTTTGGGGTCGTCAGTGGGTGCATTATTTCTTTCCTTGGCTGGAAAAATTATCCTCCTGTCCCCTGCAGCCAACTATGATAATTTCCAGTGAATGCAGTAATGAGGGCAGAACTGATTAAATGTAGGCTTTCCTCCTGTTAAATTCAGACAGCAAACTGCCTGTCAGTATCTACAGAGTTTTTCTAGGTTTTTTTTTTTTTGGTGTATGTGTGTGGTTTTTTTGGGTTTTTTTTGTTTGGGTTTGGTTTTTTGGGTTTTTTTGTTTTTTTTTTTTTCCCCAAAGGTAAAGAAGCATGTTCTGATCAGTTTGTTGATTTTTTATTTGGTATTGTTTTTCATTTCTGCCAGGAATAGATACATTAAGGGACAAGCACAGCTTCACTGAATTGCACAGTTGGGTTTGAACATAGGATTGTGCCACTCTACCAGCAAAGTATGCTTCCCTGGTCATCTGCCCTACCAAATCTACTCTATTCTGAAGGCCAGCTGCTCTTTATAAAAAGGTTACTGCAACCCATTGTCTCAACTTTTACAACTAGAAAACTTTAGCACTAGAGGAACCATGTCATATTGTTATAGAAATAGGAGAATTAGTATGTTATACTGTGCACAAAAATGATAAAAAGTTAGGAATTATCAGCTTATACGAGCAGTCATTTCCTCTGTGCCTTCTGGTATAAATTCTTCCCTCTTCCTTATTGTTTAAGAAAGAAGTTTGGAAAAGTCTGGAAAAGTTTGACCAGAAATAAGACTGGCAGTGTTAAAATGCTAGCCAAACAGGAGAAATTATTTGGTAGAAAAATTAGAGTATCTCTAAAGATATTGTGATGTCCATGGAGCTACTGCAAATGAGTGGTTCTGCCCAGGGAATGTCAGTATTGCAGCAAATAAAACCAGCCTAACTCTTCTGTGTAATTCTTGATCCCATTTGTCAAATTTAATTGAATAAAATTTGGATCAAAAGAATGTTCCTGGATTGAAGAGTTTCTGTCACCATAACATACAGAACAATCATGGTAGAACCCTACTGAGAAGGGTTTCATCCTCTTGATGAAAGGATTGCTGTGAACATGTATGTATACTTAACTTTTCTAATATTCTGCAACCTTCCGCCTGACTCCTCAGGATCTGTCTTAATGCAAAAAATACATCCACTTTTCTTTGGAAAAGCCATCCTTGAGAAGCAGCAGCATAGTATTTCACTTTGGCCCTTGTTATGAAGCTGCACATAGCACTGGCTTGGAACTGACCCATTTGGGAAGTCCTTGCTAGTCATTCCTCATGGATGACAACATGAAAATTTAGATGAGAGAGTTTATATATGGGTAGGTAACTATAGACACATATGCATACATTTGTAGCAGTGTATATGTATATTTAAACATGCACATATTGATGTGCATCTCATTATGCACATATAAATTCTAAATAACATACATATAGTAATTACTACACTGGGCAATTAGTTTTTTGTTGGTTTTTTTTTACATTTAAAACAAATTGATGTCTTAACTTTAGCAGCTTGAAGTAACAGATCTTAAAATTTTGAGAAAAGATTAGATAAATCTTCAATGAGTTTATCCCCCTAGTTTCTTTTGAAAGAAACACCAACTCTCGGTAAGACTACCAAAAATACCAGCAGTACCAGCATTGAAATATTGCTAGTAGAATAATTGCTTGTTTAGCTTAACAAAATAGTCACAGTAAAAAAGATTTCTCCATATATCAGGGAGAAAACTCCAGGGAAACAAAAGAGGTATATAATCAATATATGTACCCTGAATACTTATTGCTGAAAATTATAAGAAAATGTTTAAGTTATTCCAAAAGGATATCCAAAAAGATAATAAGGGGAAATAAACCTTACCAGTCTTGAAAAATAGTCTGATATGGGTCTAGAGAAAAAGGTTTATTTTCTTTGGTCACATGAGATAGAAAAAACTAGAACCTTATGCCATAGAATATCATTTTCATACCTGATTCCAGAAGTTTTTTTTTCTATTTCCATTCTAACTCTCACTATAGGGACAAACAAATAAAAAAAGAAATCTGTAATGTCTTATAAAGATTAAAATTCCTCTGGAGATGATGTATAGTGTCCTCTCTTTGGCTAAAATTATTTCCTGCTTCCAGAGGCACCTCCCTAGGTTGCACATTCGTACTGGAAACTAACTTGGTAAACATCACTTTCCAAAGGAACTTTCCTACATTATCAATTAGTTCTTGTGTTTCTGAAGTTTGTCTTGCCTTGAAGGACTGACTTTGGTAGTCTCATGCTTCAAACACAAGGGTTTTGTGGTGAGGTTTGCTCTCTTCTATTATACAGAAGTGTCAGTCTCCAATATCAATGTGTTGTTAATGTTTGTATAGTTATTCTGTTAGGAATGTAGAAACATATTTTGCTTAATTACTTTCTCACAATGGGTTTAAAATTATACTCAAATTCTGCCATTTATGCTGCATTTAGGAGTGCTATGGATAATGAAGCAGAAAGTAAAAAATTATCTGGAAAACAAACAAATAAACAAACACGGGATGAATAATGAAATAGCAGAATGGCAAAACAGTATTACTTAGAGATGGATGAGAATGCAATATGAAATGAATTAAAAGACAGCTGCAGTGTTTTAGGCTTAAATTTTGCTATCCTGATTTTTTGGAAGATATGGTTAAAATCTCTCCTAGTGTTCCCTTTAGAATAAAAGTACTGTTCTTCAAGCAGAACATCAGAATTTTAAGACTTATAATTTTAAAATTTTTAGCAAGTCCTTTTTGCGTGTCTGTACGTGAATTCTAAAAATTCTCACGGCACTCAAGAGCATTCTCCTTCATGAGTACAATTTGTAACATCCTGAGGTTTGAAACTGTATCCTCAAACAGCAGCAGAGTGGCATACAGGCGTGTAAAACCTGCCTGGCCTAGGTTGTAGAAACAAAAGAAAAGGTCAGCTTTCCCAGCCTTGCAGTGTCTGGTTCACATGGCACTTCTGATCTTTTGTGCTGTGTGTCAGAAGGACAAATTGCTTGTTCTGGGCATAGTAATGCCTCTTTAGGATGTCCCTGTGAGCGTCTGAGCCTCCTTTCAGAATCATCTCTTTGTTCCCTTTTCTGTCTTGTAATTCCTGAAGTGGAAAGAATTCTGTGAATGCTTGCAGCCAAGACATTTCTGCTGATGATTTAAATGCTGCTGAAGAGAAGGGCTATTATAAAGCAATATGTATGCTCATGAAGCGTGACTGGTGTAGGATCAAACTCTGAAGATTTTGTGTGGGTGCTCTGCTGAGGACGAGTATTGCTCCAGGTTATATACATACAGAAGCACATCACAGCACCTCTTATTCTGTCTGGATAAGGGTGACAGGCAGATGCAGCCTTCAGACTTCATATCTGATACTTCATTGTATATATAATGGGGAGGTCTCTTTTCATTTGAATAGCATTGCCTCACACAGGCAACACTTACATTTAATGTTAGACTTCTGTTGACAAAAGAGCAAAAGGGAGCAGGGATCACCAGAAACACTAAACTTGTACACAGGAAAACTGGTGTGCTCTGTGACCCTTTTTTCAATGTCAGAGGGATATACATATATCATACATGTTGCATACAAAGGGAGATGGTTTGGTTATAAAGGACACAGAATAGATGCATGAAAAAAGAGCCCAAATTTCATAGTTAAATTAAGCCACACACATGCACAGACACACCAAAATATTTGGCATGGCATTTTAAGGCAGACAGACCATATGGCCTCCTTAGCAATGCACAATGCTTTTTGCTGTGTCCCACTTAGGGCAAAAGGAACTGCTGTAGTCCTGGGTGTGCCAGATGTCTTGTCAGTCAGCCAGTTTCACATTTAACAGTGTTCTCTGCCCAAACCTGACATAAACACAGGGGCACTGCTCATGGAGTAGCCAGCTCCTTACTCTGAGGGAAAATATCATTAGAACAGAATATATGAAATGACAGGCAACCATAGATCATTCTTAGTGGACAAGGTTCCTTTGAAGAAAAACTACCATTTTGTAATTACAAGAGAAAAATAAAGGCTAATCCCAAAAGCATTGAAAAGGAGAGAAACACATAGTACAAGTATATTAATATTTTGCCTATTTACCTGTACATTTAATGGTTCATTTCTCAAGTGCTGTGGCCATTTTCTGGGATTTGTAGTGCTGGAATAATTTAAAATACCTAAGAAAAGTCATTGCAGGTAAGCAGGATGACAGCTCTGGGTCTAAGGACTGGTATAACACCTCTGTAATGATCTTCACTCCTTATGAACCTTCTCTGCAAGATGACGAGTACTGATTGTTAGTTTTGGAAGGATCATTGTCTAAATAGAGAAATGTCAAAAATCTGCAGATGTTTTGCCTTTCACTACCTTGGTAATCAGGCCTCTGACTTACAAGATGACAACACATATGCATTGAAAACAAAGAAAAGCCAAACCTCATTCATCAAGTAGTCTGGTGGTTTTCAGGAGGAAATGCACATATTTTTCAAGTTTCTAGTGCTTTCTGTATTTATTGAGCTAGTACAGACAGTACTAATGGAAAATTACTTAAGGAGACACACTTTCTTTAAAATTATTTTCACAGTTACAGGCAGAACATATTTCCCTCTTTCATTGAAGCCATCAGTTATGCTCAGATTTGCTGTATAAATATAAATAATCATTATTTTTTTAAATAACAGAGGTTGTGAAATCTGTGTCCCTGGACATAATCCAACCTTGACTGGACATGGTCCTGAGCAACCTTATCCAACTGGCCTTACCTTGAGCAGGGTGTTGAACTAGGTGACCTCTAGAGGTCTCTTCCAAGCTAAATTTTATCCTTCTGTGTTTTATTCCTTTCATGTAACTAAATACCAGTTAGTGTAATGTTATTTGAATACAATTTTATGCTTTAATTCTCAGGCATATCTGCTCATAATATGCTGAATTCGCTATATGTCTGTGTATACATCTGTCTCTCTAATATGCAAATAAATTAGCATGGTACTGGAAAACATTACATTTATATCTTTATAAGTAATTAACATTTTTCTATGACCTATTGATCCTTAAAATTCTTTAGCCGATTCTAAAGTTTGTTAGTTTAATTTTTCCAGACTTGAAAACTTCACATGAAACTCTGAAACTTTCAAATTATTCTGAGAATATAGAAACTGATTCTTTGTATGATTTTTGTTTTGTCAAGTACATAAAGAAAATTAGCCTAGACAAATCAGTGTAATGTTTATTATCTTCCATGAGTACCACCCACTGTGCTCCACAATTATGCTGAACACAGTGACATAATTCAGAATGGTTGAGGAGTTTAAAATTACATGTTTTGTATGCATGCTACAAAATTCACCTTGATTTTTTAGCTCTCCTATGCAATTATACTACCACTAACAAAGTGGAGGGGTTATCACTTGTACAAACTGGGAAGCACATTATGTACAAGGTGCTTCACCGGGCCACTGAATAAGTAGATGTCATGGTATCTGATTTAAATGTGATAGTGTTTGCAAGCACAGTTTTTAGAGTACAGCTTGTTTGTCTTTAATAATCAACTGGATAATTCCTGTTATTTGTTACTGTAAAGCTACTGTTTCAGGAACACATCAAAGAGAAAGATGAAATGTAATGCTACGGTGTAACATTAGGGAGAAATAAACCCAAGGAATGTTCACCACTCTTCAGGTTGTGATTGAGGTCCTCTGAAAGTAACAGAGACTGATTTAATTCAGACTGGACAATTGAAAACTATATCTTGTTCTGAAAAATTACAAATATACATAAATTAAATGAATAAATTATACTTTTTGATAGAAGTAATTTATAGACAATAAAAAATATAGTAATTGTATGGCACTATCATATAATACAATGCTATAAAATAATTAAATAATCACAAATAAATAACCAGAAACTTATAAATAGAATTCAGCTATTACCCTTCACAGAAAGGTCACATCAATTTCCAGCAGGGCAATTTACTATCCCAAAAAGAAGGAGTCTTCTAGCTACCTAAAATCCACTGTGGGAAGAGGATGTTGCCACCTACGTTTTGTGCTCTCCTCAAAGAGAAGTACATCTGGTAATTGGAATTTCTTCGATAAAACAGCATATGGTGAAATATTGACACCTTGAAAACAGTCATGGATTACTGCATAGACTGTTGGGAAGAAGTGATTTGAGCTGTTTTGAGGAAGAAATAAAAAGTGGAAAGAGAGATCTGAACATAAGCATTTTTTTTATGTGTGGGAATTTATGGTAGAATTTTCATTCCTCAGACCCTGATCATGTACTTCCCTTTGGAGTATGGCATTAGGAATTCACATGCAAAATAGCTGCCACAGAATATCTGCATCTGCTGTCCTCAATATATTTTCATGCAGTGGTCATATCAGGAAAACTGCTGCAACAAATGATATAAGAAAGATGTCAGAAATCTGGGAAACTTCAAATGATGTCCTCTTTAAGGGAGAAATTAATTAATTATTATATTTCTTATATAATCTTTATTAAGTAATACAAACAAAAAGTTGTGTATGACTTTCCATAGTTAGATATAAACTTAACTTTTTCCGTTTCATTTGAAAGCGAGTTTTCTACCTCTTCCTCCTGAAATATTGCTTTGCCTATCAAGAATTGAAACCTTTCTTCATTATAGGGTACTTATTTTTAGATGTTTTTATTGCTGTTGTTTACAGGAATTAAGAAAATAAAATAATGCCTAGTAAGAAGGAACTTATTAAAATGTTTAAAATTAATATGTTTTATCAGCTGACAAAACCTGACCCAAAAGTCATTTCAGTGGGAACTCCAGGTGTGCAAATAACTTCATCCTCTCTCAGTGCTCCTTATTAATCCATGTGGATGTCCCACTGCTCATCATGTCAGCTGCTATGCTGTGCTATGCTGTAGCTATGCTTGTCAACAAAATGGGCTCTGGTCTAGCCTTTGACCTTGAGAAAAATATACAGTAGTATACAATTTGCTAAGAATGGCCTCAATTATACTCCCTGTTGGAAACAGTCTCTGGATTGTGGCTGAGCAATGTCTGGGAGAGCACTAATTGGTACAGTTTGGAACCATGCCAGACTCCAACAGCTAATGTAAATGATTATGTGAAGTACTGGAGACCAAGAATAGTGCTGTTTACTTTATTAATGTCACTGCAACACCTGTGCCTCCTGACAGACATCTGAATTCTTCTACATATTTCATTTGTATGTATAGGCTCAGATAACGAAGCCCCTACCCATTCGTTAATGGTTAACAGCACAAAGACTCGTGGAAGGTCTGCAACCTAATATTTGATGTCCTATATCTGAAATGCTCCTAGGGTTATAGTGTTCTCTGGTAAGTATAGGAAGTAACTCATTTTAATTTCATCCTCAAGCAGAATGATTCAAATGACAATTATTTAATCCTGATGTTGCTTGAAATTATTTACCTCTTGTCTAAGGTGAAGATAGGTAAGATCATATATAGCTATACAGTTGTGCATCACTACATCAGTACTGGGCTTGGAACATCCTTAAACCTAATATTATCCACCAGTAAAACATGTTCCCAAACACCACATTTAAGCATCTTTTAAGTACTTCCAGAGCTGGTCACTCAACTCATTTGAACTCAAATGTTCAATTCTTGACAACGCTTTCCATGAAGAAAATTTTTCTAGTATCCATTCTAAACCTTTGTTGATCAACTAAGCCATTTTCTCTCATCCTGGCAGTTGTTACTTGGGAGAAGAGATCGATGTACATTTTCCTACAACCTGCTCTTAGGCAGTTGTAGACAGTGATAAGGCCCTCCTCCCTCCCTTAAGCATCCTTTTCTCCCAGCTAAATAATCACAGTTGCCTCAGCAACTCCCAATAAGGCTTGGGCTTCACACACTTCACCAGCTCCTTTACCCTTTTCTGGACATACTACAACATCTCAATGTCTTTCTTGTTTCGAGGGACCCAAAACTGAACACAGGATTCGAAGTGTGGCCTCACATCTATTTAGAAGTGGGGGTTTTGTAATAAGCAATTTCATCAACATTTGTGCTGTTCATGTGGTGAAGAGATAGAAGCCAGTTTTTAGCATTCTGATAGTGTTTCCTTTTTTCAGATAGATATAAATACAAGTTTAATAAGCTAGCATGATAGGCTTACATACCAGACAGTGATGCATAGTATAGCATTGTAGATAGTTATACATAGATAGTTATACATAGTATAGATAATTATACAGATACATATATCTGTACAACAACAGTCTGGTATAAAGGAAAAGGAATTAGAATAATAACAGGATATAGATTTCATCTGCTTTTTACCAGACTAGACAACAGATGAAAGATGCACAAGATTGAAGGACATCTTTAAAAAGAACTTTGGGGAAAGTTGTGGGTCTCAACACTTTAGAGCTCCATTAGTTTTCAATAAGAGATCAAGGCCAGTAAGAAGTTCTTAGAGAAATCCTTGGAAAAAAAACAAACATCACAATACCTTTAACTCATCTATAATTAAAAAAAAAACCAACTAAAGTTTAAAGAACAATTGTTGTACAATTGCTAAGAATAAGTAAAAAAGTAGTTGACCCATGAATTTTCTCACTTCCAAAATAGTCAAGCTGCAATGGACACTGAGAAAACAACTTTACTATATTTGAAGGCTGTGTTTATTCTTTTTCCTTCAGCCAAAAAAACATATGCAAGAGATGTCTCAAGAAGACAGTTCTTCAAAGATTGCACAGTATCAACTGATCAATGCCATGTTATGAATTCCAAGCCTTGAAGTGAGTTGCTAAAAAATACCTCCTACAGTCTTGTTAAGTAGTCCCAGTGAAGCACAAGTATGACTTACAGAGAAGACTTAATGGCTTTGTGCTTTATTGCACATAAAACCATTGCATGGGCTTCTGCCTTTTTAATCACTGCTGCTATCTGAATTCTCGCTATGCACAAGGTGGTAAGAAAAACAAGATTTGATCTAATGCTAAAAAGGGCTTCCCTTTTTTTTTTCAACTAAGCTCTGGCTTAGTTGAAAGAGATTACTTTCCCCTTTAATAAAAAAATACATTTGCAAGGCATAAATTTCATTGTCCATTCATGAAAATGTTGATTTTTTTCCAGAAAAGACCTCTGAAGACATGAAAAGAGACTGGAGATAATCTGAAATATTGTGTACCATACAAAGTATGACGTATGTACACTGCATGATATTAATGCTTTTCTATATTACCAAGATTCAAGTAATATAATTTCAGGCATCAAAAATTAGATTTTTAGTGCAAACCTCCAAATTAATTGGAAGGAAGGCAATACATGTTGTAAAAACTGGATTACAGTTTTACAGACAGAGACAGATGGTATCTGCCTCTCTGTTGACTACAGATAAAGGCTACCCTAAACTGTACACATAAAGGACTAAACACTGTATTAGGCCATGTTTTAATCACAGATCTTGATTAGTTTCAACTAGACAGTGGCTAATAGGTAGTGTTTAAGCTTGGTGAAATTAATCTAGCTTTAAAGTATACAAAAGCTGTATCACAGTAGATGTTTTGGGGGGAAGCTTTTATTTTAACACATCAGGTCAGAGTCTTTTCTGGTGTAAATCAGTGGAATTGAATTCACTGCCAAACTCACTATTTACACCAGCTGAATCTCTATCCCATAGACTTTATTAATGTGACATCTTTATGTATATGCATGGTAATTGCAACTAGAGCACAATTCTGGAACATCTTCTATGCATGACATTGCCAATGAACCCAAAATCATCTCTCTATGAGTAAGACTTCCTGTATGTGAGGCTTAATTACAATTTTAACTAATCTATTTATTTTTAATTACTGCATAATTTTTGAAAGGACAAATAATATTGGGAACAGGCATGCTGTCATTTGTTTTCACAGCTGATTTTTTCTCCAGACAGCAATCAAAATATATTTGGATGAAAATGGAAAAAAAAAATAGATAGTTTAATATTTTCTAGGTACAGCTGGTCATGCAGAGATATTAATATAACTTATTGAAGCTGCTACACCAGGGTTAATCTGATAAAGCTCTCAAGATGAGCATGCTGTTTTTCCTGTTGACAAAGAGCATTGTCTGTCACCACATCCTGCTTTTGCCAGCTACGTGTGAGCTATTGTTGAAGCTGAGAGCATCAACCATCACTAAAGGACCTTGCTGTGCCAGTCAGCCAAGCAAAAGACTAACCTAAAGAAAGGAAACTAAGTAAAGATAATGTACTAATCAGAAGGAGGAGTTTCCATTCCCTGAGGAAAAAAAAAATCAGCAACGGATTTTACCTGCTTCCTCCTTTCCTTTGTAGGGGTTGTGGCTGTAAATGTTAGCACAAGCATAAGCATAATTTGAACCTATAAGAAAAATTGATTAAATGAGAAGTGGTGCTGAACAGTTCCTGTGATTATTCATAGAATATCTAGTGATCTTCAGAACACAACAGTTTGTCAAGTATTAAACTGATATTTGTTACTGTATGATGTTTAAATCTCATCTTTGAGTCCCATGGAAAAATTCAATGACACTGAAAGACAATTGTCCTGAAAAGACCCAAAGAAAAGAGAGATTTATTTCTGACTTTTTATTAGCATTTCACACAAATTTAATTTAATATTTTCACAGAATTAGCAAAACTTTAAGTAAGTTTAGCATAGTTAAAGTTTAGGGTTTGTATTAGTGCTTAAATTTGTGCTTTATGAATAATGATGAAGTGCAACATTTGGATGATATGACCATATTCCCATGTGAAGTCTGTGGGAGATTTTTTCCTGCTGGCGTGAGTGTTGAAGTATCCAGCATAAAGAATTCATAATAAGTTCATAACAATGATGCTGCATTTTTAGGTCTTGAGCCTGTCTTAGAGAATGACTGATTACAAGTAAAAGAAAAAAAATATTTCTTCAATAATTCTTGTAACTTCAATAATAATTCTTAATATTTTCCAATTAGTATAAATTTATGAACATCAATCTCAATATATATATATTCACCAACATAAAGCAGATATAAAATAAATTTAGATAGAGATAAAAAAAAGTATTAATTGAGTTGAAAAATTGCCTGTAATACAACTAACTTCTGTGATAGGGAAGGCCACTGAGTGGAACAATTCCTCTGTAGTGGCACAGAATTAAATAATGACCAACAAAAGCTACATGTCAAATGTCACTGTAGGCATTTTTATGATTTGTGCAAGCATTTACTTTTATTCTTATTAGGATTTTCCTTCCAGGGTAGGCTTTGGAAGAAATTTACAAAGTTTGATTATATGGAGTATAAAACAGTTCTTCCTGTAAAGCAAATTTAAGAACCTTGTCTTTCATCTTCACTGGATATAACACAATGAGAAAGGTTGATGCCACAATATATCTTATCTACAGCATTCATTGTTTTATTTATTCTGTCAAGTTCTTTGTCTAAGCTAATCATGAAGCCTTTTCTGTCTCTTATCATGCTTCAATCTCTTAGTACATCTTGACTTTGTTTCATTACTGTAGACAGTCATCATCACCATATACAATGAACTTGAATTTGTGGTTTAGGTAATGCTTAAGTAGCCCCTCTGGTTACACAACATCCAAGGACTGCTGCCACTCACCAGTGAGACTTGTCCATGGACTGAATTCTTTCTCTAGCTGGTGGGGTTGTGGAGGGAGTAAATTATGGAAAGCTCACATTTAGGCCAAACTGCTGCTCTGGTTGAAGGGCAAAACAATGCACCATGCAATGAGTCTCTCTCCAACAGGAAGAGGCAGAAATCAAAAAAGTTTTTCTGTGTGCTTTATGTTTGGTGGGAAGATGTTTCTTTGGAAACCTCAGAGTCACAACTGTCCATTGATTAGAAAGCAAACTAGTGCGTTAACTCAAAATCGTGTCTGCAGCAGCGATGGAGATGTGTTAGATGAGTGAAATCTCATGGCATGCTTTATTCTTCTCATTCTTGCTGGTATCTTCCTGAAGGTTGTTTCCTCACTGTCACCTATTGAAATATATGCAACACCATTATATTGTGAAAGTAAAAGTATTAATAAGAATAAATTAAATTTCTGTGGGGCTTAGACTCTACTAATAATCAAGGTGCATCACATAAACCACTGGACAATTAAAATCCACAAACAAATTATCTTAAGGTGACATTAAATTAAAGTTAGGTAACACAGAAATACCAAATCATTTTATTCTATTAGATAACCTGAAGTTACAAATAAAGGTGAGCAATCTAATTAAACAGAGGTTTTATTCAGTTTTACAAGTTAGAAAAGAAAAGATGCAGTTGAATAAACATTTTAATCCTGCAAATACAAGGCTGTTAAAAGGACATGCAGTTTGCTTTTTATTTTGTCTTGTAGATGGCTTTGTTCCTCTCCATTGACTTTGAAGGGACCATGAGTAATCAGGTGTCAAAGACAGAAAATATAAGTATATAATTTCAGGAGTAAAACATATGTTTTTCATCTTTTTTCATTTTCCTTAAAATAGATTGCTTGATTGAAACATATAACTATTCAAAATAGAAGCCATATTTTCTGCTGGAAAACAACCATATTGCTCCATGGATGTAAGCAGAAAATCTGGAAGCTGCAGTGATCCTCCTGACCATTTTGTTATTTTGAGCTTTGCGTGCTTTTCTCATACCTGGCAAAATCCTTGAGTCAAACTTGTTATCATGATTTTCATGACAGCAGTCCAGGAGCCTCAAATTAAATCTAGGATCAATTGTGAAGGGCAGCATATAAGATAACAAAGAGCAATCCTCAGGTGTTTGTATATAAATTTAAATTGGACATTTGAAATTAATGAGGCCAAGAGAAAGTGGGAAATGAATAAAGAACTATTTTAGGCACAAAATTACTCACATCTCACTTAAAGTGTTTAATTAGGATAGCATCTTTATTTAGGTTTAATTATCTAGAGGTACATTTATACTCCAGGCAGAGAGGGAGAGAGTGCGAGGGAGGAACTCCACAGGGGTGGTCCCATTCAAAAATGAGGGAACAGTTCCTTCATTAGGATGACCTCACCTGCTTTTTAGTTGGCTGTTACTTTATTTTTGGACCAGCATCTATTTATGACAATGATAATAGTAATCCCTGCCCAACCACACACTTGAATTTCTTTCATGTGAAAGAACCAGGCAGGGATAGCAAAATTTAGCTCTGGTTTCTTCTTATCCATGGATATCTAACCAGGCTGGGTGCACACCCAGAGACAGTGGGTGATATGGCAAGGTGAAATTGAAGCAAGGAGAAGTGAATTAGGGCTTAGACTCCATGTGATAAAAGTAGACTTTATGTTTTCCTCTAATTTTTTATAAAGCCCTTTTTGTACTATCTGCACCACAATTAACAATTCCCTAATGAACCTGAAGCTGCATTTTTTTTTCCCATTGTTGCTTTGTCATCCTAAAGTTTCTTCATTTAAGAGATGAACATATAAAAATGAAAAAATAAATGAGGGAACACATGTAATGTGTGAATAAACTCCGTATATCTTAGTGAAGATGCAAAGATGCATTATTACTGGTGGTAACCCCAAAATAAAAGAAACATCTCCCCCTTCAAGAAGTTAAGATCTGCCTGTTTAATTCCTTTAAAAATGTTAACATTAGAACCTTTGGTAAAGATACAAAAGCCTATGGAGCTCATCAACCCCAGTCACTTGATTTTAGTACAGATTTTGTGAGCTAAAAGTGAAGAAATGGAAGTGAGGGAGATAAAAGGTAAAAGTAAGTCCATTTGTCTGTAAATTATTAAATACAGATGGGAAACTCCTGCACCAAAACAGATGTCTGGCAAGTACAAAAAAATAGGATATAGCAAATAATAACTGAATTCAATTAAATGAGAATCTAGATATTAATTAGGATTTAAAAGCAATATCATAAGCAGAAAACATTGCTTATTTCTAGAGCATAGGGAAGTCTGATTACAGGGGAGGATCTGTTGACATTTACATTATAATTTCACATACTAATATGTCACATGAAGCTCTACAGTGGAGAGTATCATATTTTGTGTATGCTTTGTGTGGAGATCAGCTCCAAACTATTACCTCAGAGTGGGAATTGGCCTAAGAGATGAAATAATAAATATTTTTCCTTTCCTTAGATGCTACTTAGTTTTTCAAGTGTATTTCTAAGTTTATTTTGAGTGCATTGGTAAATATTCTAAAATACATGTGTATTTCCAAAACCAGATATATTTTCTATCTAAAAAAGGGTTGCCTCTCTGAACAGAAGGCCTATATCACATCCTATTACATTTTAAGAGTACTTCCTTTCTGCAGAGAATGTGAGAGTCTGATTGAAAAAAACCTCCATAAAGACTGTAGAGACTTAGACTAGGGTCAAGAACAAGCAGTTGTGCTTCTGTAAATTAAACTGGTAATGGGAAATAGATTTTACAAGAGCAGAAATATAAGACCAAATTCCAAAGTAGAAGTTATGTTTTGCCTTTATAAATTTCCTGTAGTTTTAGTTGAGTTAAGTTCTTAACTTTTTGCTATCATTTTGTACTAGAAGTTGTAACCCCACAATAATGTTATATATTATCATTGCTCATAGCTGTCCATAAGCTTTGAGTTTGTGACTCCTCACTTAAAGCTTGTCGGAACTGCTCTGTCTAAGCTTTGTTTTACTGCACTTAGCAATGAGAACAATCTAATCAACCAAGTGCCTGGATCTAACCTGTTTTTTTTTTTATTTGTTTCTGGGGTTTTTGTGGTTTTTTTGTTTTTGGTTTTTTTTCATACTTATGTGGTGACAGATGTAGTTTTGTGTCTTAAATTGTTTACATATTTTTAGCAACCCAAGTGAAACTTTTTTACTGCCCCTTTATGTTAAGAGATCTGAACAAAAGAAGGGTGCTGGAGCTAAATACCTGTTTCCATTTCTTAAGCCTTTCACACTCCCACTCTTGCTCCTTAATGTAGAGACAATACAGAGTTCTTTTCCAGAGTAACCTGTTTTCTCTGCCTAGTTCTTCTGAGCAAAACCAAATATATTTGCTTCTTTAATTAACTATAATTCCTAATCAAGCCATGTTTTGTGATATGGAAACAGAATCTTTGTAACTGATTTTACTTGTTTTACAGGCCCCAAATAGACCCACTGTACCCATTCTCTATTTATATATTTTTATTTCTAGTTTTTTGCATTTGTTTAAAAAACTTGCTGGAGGAGCAAGTGCCACCGTGGAGTTTGCAGTAGGCAAAGTAGGGCAACATGCTTTGCCCTGGATTTGTATAAAAGCTAAGCTAGGAAAAAAAGTGTAGTCTTTGCTGAGTTTGAGTGACACATGAAAGGCACTAGTGAAAAGAGGGAGAATTTTTCTTTATATATCTGCAGTCTTCATATACATACATATGTATATGTCTGTGTATATCTATACATTTTAAAGAAAAATCTGAAAATAGAATATAAAATAAATATCTTGGAATATGAGTTTGACCATATTTTTACAAATACAAGACAAAAAGACACCATATTTTTAAATTTAACATAAGCCTTTCCTCATATTACATTGTCTACTAAGATATATTCCTTTGCAACAATCCCAGTACTGTTATCAGAAACTGCTGCCCACGTATATTTGTTTGTTTGAGCTAATATTTCTCTACACTACCCATAAAGTAGAAAAATTTGCATGTATTTTTTCATCAGCACATATGGAAGTCTATAGAAGACCAATATATAATTTCTTTAAAACATATTTTTATTTTTTATTTACAGATATTAAAAGCCTCTGGAAATTCAAATAGGAAGGAAATGAGAAAAAAAAAATGCCATCTATGGAAAAGAGGAATGTGTTTTAAGATCATATCCAATGTGACATATTATGCATACTTAGGTATGCATTATGTTTTAATATCTCCTAAATACCAAATAAGAAGAGTAACATTGTCTTTCTCAGTTTTTTGTGAGTATTTTTTACTACTTCTCTGTAGGACATCTCTTTTAAAATACTTAACAATGATCATCCTTGAACACTGGTTCTGTGATAATTGCTTTTAGAAGAAGATTTAAGATGGTTATCCCCTTGGAAATGATTATTTAGATATGCTTATATATTTGTTTTAAATCACATATTTACATGCTTTCATTTTTACTGTCATTTATTTTGGCCACACTCTTTTCAAAATTACCTTTAATTTGCCGTAAGTTGCATTCTAACCTGAATTGTCTGAGTCCATTTGATTTCATTTCTATATTCCTTTGAAATGGGACTTTTCCTTTCAGAAAATATCTGAACACATTTAAAGACCTTGTTTGAATACAGTAATTTCGATAGTAGAAAGACGTAATAGGAATCAGAAAATAAATGGACCATGAAATTCTAGGGGGAAGGGGAGGAAAGGGGAAAAATGGCAAAGGGTTTTTCTTTAAAAATAAGGAAAAGTATTAGTTGTTACTATTTTTTTGCCACCTCAGGAAATCATACTATTTTTATATACAAAACTC
The DNA here is from genome assembly GCF_971803275.1 of Cyanistes caeruleus. Taxonomy (NCBI): domain Eukaryota; kingdom Metazoa; phylum Chordata; class Aves; order Passeriformes; family Paridae; genus Cyanistes; species Cyanistes caeruleus. The sequence continues at coordinate 20,878,739 of NC_141704.1, read as the reverse complement.
CGACATTTAGTTTTTAATAAGTGCCTGGGCAGTTTTATGGCCCAGGTTTAAATATTAATGTATTGAAATGTTAATTTATCACAGCTGTAGAAGACAGATAGATGGTATTTTTTTAAAGCTAAACTATTCCTATTGTAAGAGGCTTACTTAACAGTAGGGAATTGTGATGCTAAGAAAACTTTCAGATAAATTTGCTTGTATTCTCTGATTTTATTTTTATATTCATATATTTAGAAAATTCAATAAAAACTATCTATCAGCCAGCAGGTAAATAGTCAAAATATTTAAGTAGTAGTCAGTGCATCCTCCCACCAGAGGTGGAAAGGCCATAAATGAATATAAACTTGGAACTGTAGATTGCCCTGTGTAATTGCAATAAAGGAATGAAGACCACCCAATTACAAACAGATAAACCAAACAAAGGACTCAAGAAAGTTGGTCAGCATTTTGTGATCTATATTCCTTGGATGTAGTGCTTGCTGCATTAAATTAATTGTGTCTTTTGCCAACCTTTAGTTAGTGTTCTTTGAAGCTGAAGGACGAGGACAGAGCAACACTATCAGCTACCTCTACCAGCACTGCCTTGGTGCTACCAACCTACTCTGGAAGGAGCGACATTTTCTTACACAGTTTCCAACTTATGCCAAGAGCACCGGGCAGCTGTTGGTTTAATTTGTAAGTTAAGCACCTCTTGACACAAAGGACCGTATTCCCAATGAACTCTGGTAAAAAGTTGTCAAATAAGGCCTGAAGAACACAATATTATATGGGCAGTAGGGGAGTGAGTACAGACCTAGGGATGATAGGGAGACTGTCCTGAGATGGAAGCTGCAGAATACAATGATGGTCTCCTTATGAATTCTCTCACCAGATGCTGAAATAAGCCCCCTCCTCACAGACACCACTGCATTCCTTACTGCACTCAGAGCAGCCCTTCCTCATTTAAAGGGTTACCTCCATTCTGCTCCTGTTTCCTTCAAGACATCTTCAAAGGTGTCTCCTTTCGTGTCCTATGTCTCAATCCACTTTTCCTTATGTTCCTCCAGTGCATTTGGGGAAGAGTGGCAAGGCAGGGCACAAGAGATTTAGCCCAGCAGTCTCAGTCCACTTTTTAATTCCTGTTCTAAGGAAATTTCACGCAAGCATGCTTGAATACAGAGGTATAGTAGAAAGTCAAGTGGCAAATAGAGTGAAAAGGAAGGAGAGGTGCTACATGTCTGGGAGGAGATGTGGGAGATGGGAGGTTTTGCAGGACATTGATAGAAATTCAGGGGGCTCCACTACAAAGTGTTTGTTTCTTGAACCCCAGTCTCAAAGTGATTGCACCCTTCCTTCACATTTAGGAAACCATTATGTGTTGGATGATTTCAAGGATGAAGAAGTTTGAGTGGCCTGAGGGGGTAAGAATAAGTGTTTTTTGCTTGCATAAAGTTTTTCTGTCCATTTCTAAAAACAAGATCAGTTTTAGATCAAAGAAGCTTCAGATATGTCAGGCTGAAAACAGAGGAGTAAGACTAAGCTACACAATGGAGCTCAGTTCTCATGGTTTTGGGGCTGTTAACTGATCCAGTCAAGAGGGAATGGGGCAGAAATAGACAGCTTTTAGTGGTGCATTTTGATGCCTGGACATAAGCCTCAACAGAGTTTGTGCTCTGAGACTAGCTCCTAGGTTTCCAAGTGATGGCCATTGATGCTTTAATCAGACAGCTGCAGTGAACTAGGATATTGAGTATGGGATTTTTAGCTTTGAATATGTGTTTTTTAAAAAAAACAAACCTGTGTTTTATTTAAAAAGTACCAGCTACAAGAAGTCAAAATATTAAATGGGATTTTAGCTGTGATGTTTTGTGTTTGTTTGTTTGATTTTTGTTTGTTTTTTTTTTACCAGAAGGATAAAAAACCAGTTAATTTCCCTAACCAAGCTAGAAAGGTTTCAACTACAATCCCCAATTAATTTCAAAAGGAAGATTAAGACCTTTGCACTCTGCGTTTTTTGTAGCAGAATCATAAGCACAATGAAGACAAATGGTTTTGTTAAGTTGCAATAGATTTTTCAATGACAGGCTTGGTAAAAATCTGAAGCTTAAAGATTCTGGAAAGATGAGAAAGAAGAATAAATTTGTTTTATTCAGCATTTTTAGGAAATTTATTCCTAAATGAATATTTTTTAATATTTATGCTCTTTTCCTTATCATTATCAATTACATAATATACTATGCCTGTAACATATATCTCTAATTTAAAAACAAGTTTGTACTAACTTCATTATAATGAAGTTTTAAAATAGATTTTATACAGTAGACCTTTGTAAAGATAAGCTAACAAAATATAAGTTTATTATTATTACTGACAAATTACCACATTTTGGTATAAATATGTTTACATGTTCTCCAAAAAAAAATTAATGGTGTATTTTTTGGTCAAATGGAAAAAAAACCCAGAAAGCTTGCGTTTGTATTTTTTGGGGGATGTTTTAATGTTTTTTTTTCTAGATATACTGCTGCTTTTAATGTCATTCTGTCTTATATTTCCATGAAGATGAATGTCATGTAAACAGTGAAAGTAGTGTACTGCTGATACAGGTGTTACTTATGGGGGTACTGACAGTATCTTGAAAACTTGTCTGTTTTCAATGACTGCCAGAACAGGCAAATCTTGCAGTTCTGGGACAGGTCATATTTCAGAGACAAACTACAACATCTCAGGCTGTCCTGAAAGGAGATCATTATCAGCTACAGCTCCTGCTCCTTTCATGGGCACCGTGGGACATGCATTTCATGTGAAGATGGGAAGCACTTGAGTGCAGTTTAGATGTATCTTTTTATCCCACAGTCAGATTAAAACATTTTTCTTCCTAGGTAAAGTGCATTATTTTGGCACAAAAGTTTTCTGTTTTACAGAACTTGCTTTTAGGCAGTTGTTGCAGACATGGCATGTCAGAACAGCAGAATTTTGATGGGTTTGCACTGTCAAAGGTACTGGAGTTTCATCTGAGCTTAAAGATTCTTCAAATGTAAAGGATGTTGCCTTCCTTAGGGGTACCACATTTCACTTTTTGCACCCATAGTGTTTCACAAGGATTGGTGGCAGCCAGGGCAGTTCTTCATGTAAGGTTTTGACAGCTTTCTCTGTCTGACTTTACAGCTGAAGTTTAAATAAATTTTCCTTCAAGTATCTGATCTATATGGTGTGCCCATTTTTTAAATTTATTTTCCAAGTGAAACAGTTTTGCAAAATTTATGTGGATAGCAGTCCTATTTGCAATGTATAATCTGCTTGAATTGCCATGAAAACTATTCTTCCATAAATGATGAGCTAGGCAGAGAAAAAAGCATGCACTCCATTGTTTTGGAAAAAGAGCTAATTTCAGCTCTTTGCTATCTAGTGGTTTGAATTGCATTGTTGTTTTTCTTTACTGTGCTTTGAAATGTCAGCCCTAGCTATGCTCCTGTGGAGAGAAGTAGAATAAAATTATATGGGCCAAAGCCTCTGAATTTTCAGTCTACTGTACCTTATTATGAAGCAATGTTTACAGGTAGATGCCAGCTTGTATTTTCTTTGATGCCAATTTTAAAAACCATCAATTGAATGTGTACATGTTTTTTTATTTGATTCTATCATATAGTTTAAATGTTCAATATAAATACTTCCTTGAAAAAATAAGCCTAAAAATAAGTTAAATATTCCAAAAAAATTATCAAAAAAGTTAATATTAGTGAAACCAAAAGAAAATTAATTTCTTAATATTATGCCCATTCTGACCAATTTAGTAAATGAATCAAGAATTCAGGACAGATCCAAGCACCAATAATACATCATATAACATCAATAATTGCACTAGTAATATAGCAATGAAACTTAGACACACAGTCATGTTGGTATTCACAGAATGAGTTGTCCAAAATGCTCCCTGCTAATGAACTAGTTCTGGCTAGAAGTACAGAAATGTACAAGAAAACAAGGAAAAACACCTGCATAATACAATAGGCAGAAGATTTGGAAGAATCTTTGAAGAGAAGCCAGAGATTTTGTCTATTTGGTAAGGTGAAAAAAGGACAAGAGGAAATAACTCTCCAGGTTATTTTTAATACATACTTGTAGAAGATATTATTACCTTGACTGATCTTATACTCCATGTACAGAAGGACTGTTGTAGTTGCTGTACAATAGTATTCATTTAAAAAACACTTGTCAGAGCTTGTGAGAACTTGGTATTTAGCTGATCGTAAATTGCCTTCACGGTCAGTGATGGGGCTCACAATCAATTTAGACCAGGCAGTAAGTTCTTAACTGGGTTATTCTAAAAAGTCCCTTATGGCTGTGGGCTGAGGGGTCTGGACTTCTCTCTGGGTAGTCATAAAACTTCCTGAGAGTTTTTGGTGACTGTTTTATTCCTTAGAAGTTTCCTTGAGCAGTTAAAAAGGGAGAAAATCCTTGACAAAATCTGATTAACTCTCCTTTCTGGAGAACAGAGGTGAACAGAATCTCCCAAATGGGCAGGGAAAAAAAAAAAGAAAACCAGAAAAAAACCCCAAAATGTTAGGTGACTGGCTACAACAAAGCATGGTATGCTACAATATTATGAAAAAATGACATGATCTGCAGATATGGGATTAGGGAGTCTGCAAAGCCCTGAGTGAGATAAATGGGGAAGTTCAATGTTCTCAGAGATATAATTTCAAATATTCTTCATCTCAGGAAGACATTTGGTTACACTCTGCTACCTTCCATTGATTATAGACACTGCTCATGCTTTCAAGGTTATAGCAAGGAAGGTTGGAAATAAATCTGTGTTTTATTTTTTGTTTTAATGAATACCGAGGTGCTAGAGTCCCTGCTGGCTGTGAGAAGTACTTTTTATGCAAAAAATGTAGCTACAGAATAAAGTGGCCCCTGGATTAATTTATTTTCCCACACACTCCTTTGTCTCCATATTCTCTATTTCAGAACTACTACAAGCTGAAAGATGACTTCTGAGGGATTTTCAGTAAGGTCTCACTACCATTAACAAGTAGCAACATCTAGGTAAAATAATGCAAAGTACATGCAAAATTACCTGAAGTGATAAGCTTGGCTGTACAATTCTGAGTGTGCAGGTTTTTATAGCTTTGAATGATGAGATTCTCCTAGAGGTTATTAGGTTCACCCTTTCTATTTCCTAAGGTGATGCAAATGGAAAGAGTCAGCCTGCATATCATCATCACACAGTATGCTTTCATACACATGGGCTTGGGCCCAGCTGGTTTCAGCTGCATTACAGGATCCCTCCTCTTCATCTTAAGTACTAACATCACACTATTAAGTTCAAAAGCAAGGATTTCTATACTACTGGACACTTGTGAAGGACACTTAAATAAATCAAAGAGTTTGTCAAGCGAGAAGAGAGATAAGAGTAATACAAATAGGATTAAGCTCAAAATTAAAATATCTGCAATGAGATTATTAATACAGGGTGTAGCTAAGTTTTTCTCATCTTGCTGTTAATAATTGTATGGTTTTGATCATACAAAGGTATTTTTGAAACAGTTTCTGTGAAGGTACTGATAAATAACAAAACCCAACTTTTCTAAATTCCTAACATTTCTTAAATTCTAAAATATTTACCTTTTTTTCCTTACTCATCAAGATAGTTGAAAGTAAATTAACTAACTTCTTGCACAAAAAGAAAACAAAATACTCTTTAATTTTACACCAATATTACAGATCTGAAGAATATACAAAGTGCATAAATATGCATTTAAATATAATCTTGATGTTGTTCAGAGATTGCATATTTTTTCTAATGTGTCCAGTTTCAAATTGCAGAAGAATCCAATGGGTTTCATCCTAAGTTATACTATTACAAATTGAGAATCATTCTAAGGGAAAAAAAGCCCAAGACATAAATGCTTTTGTGCAAAAATATAGAATACCATCACAGATCCAGTGGACAGTTATATATACTTCCTAGCTATAATTGGTAACATCAATTCAGATTACATGCAATCAGATGCATAAGACTGACATATTTAAGATCTATAAATATCTATATCATGTATGACTGGTACAGTGGTAATAATTAGCCTATATGCTTTTATAGGATTTTTTCAGGGGACAAAATTAAATTCCATCAATTTAAAGTATATTTTTGCTTATTCTCAGGGTTGTTAGGTATACACTACCATTTTACAGAAATCTTCTTTCTTTGTTGAAAAGAAAAAAATTCAAGAGAGAAAAACTATTTTGAAAAGAGAACTGTGTATTAGCTTAGGAAAGAATGAATGTGAGATGAAATAAAGATCTCAAAAGACTTCAGTCAGACACTTAATGTCATACACATTTCTTTTTGCTCCAATACTAAGTTTTATTAATGTCTTTAGAATGGTTTTTAAAATCTTATGAAAGGTGGTTTTGGTCGAAAGCTGAACACAGTTGGAGTTCTTTCCAGCAATTTATTTTAAAAAAGAGAATCTATCAAACCATTGCATTTCAGTTTTTGAATACAGATTCTCATTTTCTAAGTGTACTTCTGTTTTAATTTCACTTACAATTTTTAAAGAAAGAGCCTTATTAAATATCTACCTAAGTCAATCAGAGTCATTCTGGACAAAATAATGAAATTTCTAATACAAGAAACAAGAGTAGAAGGACATTTTTGTATCTTTTGCTTAGCTAGAGCAAAAATTGGAAGAACTTCCTTCCATTTACAATAAAATATGCTTGTTTTGATTCAGAAATTGATAGGTTGTGTAAAATTAAGCTGTGAATTGATTTTATGATGTTGTACTTATGATGAAATGTGTTTTTAAAAATGTATAGTCACGCAGTCTCCTGAATATTCTACCAGATGCGTTCATTTCCAGTTTTTTACCAGTCAATGACAGGTGTGTGGTACATACCAATTATATCTTACTTTCCTCACACACCAAGGCGTTGTTATTTCACAGCTTTTTAGCTTGTCAGTGCAAGTTGATTACTTCTAATTTTCCTTTTATAGGACAGATTCTAGAGTAGCCTCTTTTTGAAGTATAGAAGTACTAAATTAATTCTATGGTGTTGTCAGAGACCAGAAAAGGTGATCTGTTTCGAGACATCTCAGGGATTTGGAATGTGTGATAGGGGGTGGGTAAGGCCTTGCTCTGGTGAGGTGTGGGAAATGGAAAACCAGAAATTTCCACAGGTGCTGAAAAGCTCAATCTGCAGCCTTGGCAAGAGCTTGGGTTAATGTAATGATAAAGGTACACAAACACTAAGTAGAAAAATTATAAACTTATGTTCCTGTAGCTTTAAGTAAGAATATGTTTTGAGTAAGTAAGAAATTATATTAGGCAAAGTAGTGAAAAGTTTAAGCTGTAATAATGTGACTTATTGAGTAGGCTAAGGATCTAGAAGCTATAATAGAGGTGTGTGTATGATTATGTGACCTGTCAGTTTTTTGGCTGAAAGACAGATGTATGTTCTTCTCAGGGAACAAAATCAAACGGATTATAGGTTTTCTCTGTTCATTGGGCCAGATCTATGCTGTGATAAGTGATGCTATGTTGTATTTACTCTTTTGCCAATGTTCCTTAATTTTCTACAGTTTGCCTGTAAATTTTGTGTGGTTTCTACCTCTTGAGAATAAGTGGTTGGGATCTTCTCCTTTCCATCTACCTATGGCAAACGAATCTTGATTTAGCCCTAGGTTTGAGTGGCCAGAGTGTAACAGCTGTACAACTCCATCCTTTGTGTTTCCATTACAAGGCTACACCATTTTAAATAGTCCTTTCCTTGGAGAATTATAAATTACAGAGGTCCTCACTGGATGACCACAGAATCAAGTGACCCTGTAACATGATTTTCACTCACCATACTTCCAAGGACACATGCCAACACAGTTTTGGATGAAAATATGAAGCTCTTCTAAACTGAAAGAGATACTAGCAGAGTTCTTCCAGCCATTGTGTGCATTTTATAAATAATAATGATTTAAAGAAAAGTATTTTCAAATCTGAATGCGTGAAGAGCTATTAGATGTTCTCTAAATTGCAGCAAACAGGGGGTTAAAGCCACAATGGACACATGGTTTTAAAAATGCTTTACAGATCTGTTGTTTTTTGCTGTGGAATGAAAATTTAATCCTGCAATTTTCATGTTAAAAGGATTTGTCAGCTCATTACATGGAACAATTTACAGTGGTTTGTCCTGTTAAAAGCAAAAAAGGTAAACACAAGAAAAACATGTAGGTCCTTTAAATTTAAATGATAAAGAATTTTTGTACATTCTGGAGTTGGAAGCAGATGTGCATTTCACAAATCTCAGAGTCATGGTGTACAGCTGAGGCTCCTTACAAACACAGGAGTTACTTAAGAGTTAACAGAAGAAGCTGGAGACGGTGACCAATGCAACAGGACTGATTCTTCATGGAGGCTGAGATGAAGTTTTAGTTTAGATTCAGAAGTGGAATTCAGAAATAAAGGAAAGAACATAGGGAATATTTTATTTAAAACAATCTTATTTGAAAACTAAATTTTCTCAAAAAGCAAAGTTATGAAAAAAAGCAATAGGCTGTACTACTAATCAAACCTCTAGATACCTCGTCTGCTAGTCCAAGTATAGAGTAGGAACAGAGGTTTAATAAAAATATTTCTGTGGAACATATGTCCAAAAATTTAATTTTCTTCTTAAGGCATGCAATGCTTTTCTGCTTCTGAAAAGCTGATGACATTGATTACAAAAATATGTCTCTATGCTTTCAGAAATAATGGAAAATACAGACTAGAATTTTTTAACAGCTTTTCGAAGAATTTAAATTTTAATTTGACATCTCAAATAGAAAATTTCTTTGTTTCTTCAATTTCTATCCCACCATCTTGACTTTTTTTCTCATGGTTAACTGTCTGAAAGAACATTTTAAGAAATCATTTTGTGACATTTTCTCCAGTACCAAATTCCCAAAGTCTGAAAGCAAAAACAAAAAAAAAGGGTGGGTTTCAGTTTTGATTTATATGGAAAAGCACAAAACATGATGCCTCTAGACACACTGCCTTAGAGAAAAGGTCAGCAAATGATACATTTCTGTGCATCCTGAAACTGGTAGTACAAGAGGGCAGGAGAAGCTGATAGGCATAGCTAAAAATTAGAAAACATTTTATATATCAGCATGCAGCTGTGAAAGTATGAACTAAAGTTTCCTGATACAGACATGGAATAAAAAAGAACTAGAATTTTAGAAGGATTTAAGTTTCTCTTTTTAAAAAAAAAAATATGGTGCGTGACAAAAACTATATTTTTTGAGAGAATTAGTAATGATTAACTCAGTCAAAAGCAAGTAAGAACAGTGGTAGAAAACTTCCATTCAATTTATAATTCCTAAAATATTTTCTTGTGTTGACAGCAGAATTTCTATATCAAAATTTTATATAAGGAATTTTAACTATTGTTATCTTGAAATTTAGTAAAGCTGTACAACAATAAAAATTAAAATTATCAACTATAAAAACATCTTTACAACAAGAACATGGTGTGGTAAAGGGCCAGAATACAGGTCTAAAAATAAAAGGCATCTTAGTATTAACCTGGACTAGGCTTCTCATCATGGTTAGAGGCTACTTAATGGGGAATTTAATATTTTTTATTGTCTTAGTTGTGTGTAGTTTTCAACAAACCATTTTCTTTTCACTTCATTTTAGCAGATAGATGAAGCTGGAAGGAGATACTATGATTGATATTTATTACTGCACTGTCTTAGCCTCCTGTGAATTTTGATTCATCCTCAGTGTGTGTGCTTTGAGATCTCAAGGAGATCCATTTTAGGGGGAGAGGGACACAAATAGTTTCTGTAGTCTGCAGTCCTTCCTTGTACAATACTGTGATCAAAATCTGGGCTAGAGCCAAGGGTATATAAAATGACATTTTAAGGAAGCAAATGGGAAATTCTCCAGTCATTCCTCTTCTGCGTAACACTAAAGAAAGAAAGATATTCAGTTGTTACATCGACTAGTTGCTGCATTATCTCTACAACACTCAAGGAAGCTCAATAACAAATGGCAGGAAAATCAATATGGTGCTGTACAACTGCATTTTTGTAGAGAGAGGAAGTCATATTTGTTTTTCTAAAATAGTCTGGAAGCTGTGTTAAAATAGATAATTATGACATTTTTAATAATACTTAAAATATCCTGTGTGCATAGGTCCTGCATAGCAACCTCTGGTGACTTAAATTGGTTCTTTTTTCCTATGGAATCCATGCCTTCATCACATAGGATAAAGTAAAGTCTGAGGATGGAACAAGGTTGTATAGGACAGGGGCTTAGCATTTTTTCTAACAAAGTATGTCAGGAAATAGAGTGGAAAAATATGGGAAGAGAGAGAACTGTTGTGGTAAAGAAGAGTGATCTGATGATTTGGACACTCTAATGACCCTGGTCAAATCACTTCTGTCCCTGCTTGTTTTATAAAATTTCCTTGTAATCAGGGCAAGTCTAGTATTTTTTTGCCTGCATGTTCATCAAAAGTACATTCTTTCATTACAGTGTAAAATTTGGAGTATTTTAAGAATAAATATTTTGAAGATTGTGTGTCCTCTGACCTATCAGAATATAATCATATAAAATTGAATAACTAATGGAATTACAGCAGTGACTCTATGCTCCAGTGATTACAGCACCACCACCTCACACCAAAGGTGACAGACAAAATCAATACTGATCATTCAGAAAATACATAGTGACAAATATCAAAAGCTTACAGAAGGTTAATAATTATGTTCTAATAGCAGGTCATAATTTGTATGGCTCTAAAAATAAAATTAAATGTTAAGCACTTGCATATTCTGTGTTAGTTCTGTAAACATCACTCATTTGTTACTAAGGTAGTTTTACAATAAAAAGTATCTATTTTATGCTATATACAGTGTAATAACATTATATATGCCATGTAATACATATTTAATTAAAACTGAAACACAAAAATTTATAACAAATAAGTGGAACTTAAGTAGCACAAGGAGGCTTGGTTCAAGTAGTTTGACATCAACATAAAACTTGAAGTGTTCCTAAGAGATATACACCAAAATGTCAGTGAAGTTACTGGGGAAAAGTGATTATATTGATCTTATACAACAGCAACAACAACCCATAATTAGGGCAGCACTCTGCAGTACTGTCTGTCTTTCTTTAACTACCTTGGAATCTGTAATTTGAGTCTTATCACAAGTGTAATTTTTGAATTAATGTGCTGCATGTTTTAGTCTGATAAGTTAATCCATTTTACAGATTTTAGTTGTTTGAAGACAAAAGAAACAGTTTTGGTGGGTTGAGTCCCAGAAAGTTTAAGCCAAGACTTATTCATAATGTTTCCAACTACTTGTATAGCAAAAGAACAAAAAGATAGTCTATTTCTGCCAAAATAAAGGAAATAGTAATTGCTGAGCCTCCGTATCTCATTGCAGTACTACATTTGTGGTTGGTTTCATCCTGAAATTTAGAAGAAATAATGTGGTTTTGCTAATACAAGGTGGGGAAAGGAATAGGCCAGGAAAGTGTAGTCAGAATGAAGTTTGCCTTACTTATGGAAAAGTTATTTTGACTTCACAGTAGGATCTTACATGAATAAGGCAAGATTGAATTCAGAGTTTGAAAAACTAAGGGCTTCCAGTCAATTGGTATTGGACAGATTGGACAGAAGCATTATAGACAGGGCAGATAGAAGGCTCCCAAAATATCCTGTGATGCTGATATTGCATCACTCAGAGTGAAACCCCCTGCCCTAGGGAGGGTACCTGTGCTAATATAAACCTGAGTGAATAAAAACCCAATAGATTTGGTGTACTCAGGATTTCTCCCACCGCTCCTTTGGAATTTCCCGAACCACCCAATGGGTCTGTATATTGTATCATATACAGTTACTTTTTATTTTGTTCAGAAAGTTCTCTGTCATCTAACTTCTCTCTGTTCAAGTGTTCTGTGCTCTGACAAAATACTGGTAAAGAGGATTGAGATCTATTTTTAAATTGCATTTTTAACACTGCTGTGTCACTCATAAAGAAAAATTAAAGAAAAAACCAACAAAAATTTTCAATAAAAACCAATTGTTCTCTCAAAGAAATTGATTAAAATGACATATTTTCTGATCATAACAAAGAATTTTATAGGATTACTGCTGAAAGAAAATTATATGCATTATTTGAAAAACTGTTTTGGAACTTTTCTTACAGAATTGTTTGCTTTATTCAAGAAGAATATTCATGCATCTAATAAATAGATTTTTACAGTCATTATAACCTTGAAGTGTATCTTATAGTATAATAAAAAAAGAATTTATTTTTCAAGAATATATGACCAACTTTCCCATAAAATTCAAAGGGAAATAAAAGGTAATATTATTGATCAATGAGAAGGATTTTATAGAAGTAAAATAGTGTTTTATTATGTTACACTGAGCATGTTAGTAAAAAATAGAAATTTTTACCATTTACAGGAAATTTTCAAGACTTCAGGATGTTTTGTTGTCTACATAAGAAATAATGACTATGATTTTGATTTTCCATAAATAAAGCTGAAATGAAAAAATGAAACTGTTTGTCTGGAATACTTTAAAGGCTTCAACTTTCCTCACAACAGAAAAAAAAAATAAAATAAAAAAAATCCCTCAGTACATACACAGATTTGTATAAAAGACATCAATAAACAATATTTTTCAATTTTTGTCTTTTAAAAGATGAGTCAAGAATTTAATGGAAATTGGTTTTCTTCCGAAAAAAAAATTATTAACAATACAGCATTTCTACTTTAAAGAGAAGCTCCTAGCAGCAGGAACAGACCCATAATGCTTGCAAGGATCTCTGTTGTGATTGTTATTAATGTATCTTTTTGCAGATGTACAGATGTACTTTTGCTCCTCTTTCTTAGGGTAGCCAATCTCTCCTCACTGTCTTTTTATACATGGCATGTTGTGGAGGATTACTGCTGCAGATCTGAAGGACTAGAGCAAGATGGACTGGAAAATGAGAAATACACTAAATAATATTTGATTCTTATTATTCTGCTGGGAAAAATAATGTTTCGGTATTTTCTGATACTGACATTTATTTTTAGTTCCAATAAAATCACTCTTTTTTTACTGTTTTATTCCTGTTAAACACTTAACTCATATAACAGTCTTGCTCACAGGGCAAACCTGAAAACAGGGTTTCTGTGATCAGCACAGCTGGAGAAATGTTCTGTATTTTCCCAAATGCTTATACAATTATCATTATGGACTCACAGTTTGTTTTGGTTTTTTTTTTTTCAATTATTCGGTATTCATGTCATTTAGACTTTTTCTGCTTTTACCTTCTTTTAAAATAAGAAATACATTGAAGTCCAACAGTCAGAGTCTGTGACTTGGTATCTTAGATCTTATAAATCAGGAAATTTTTACATCTGTTAGAAAATTTTCTTCCAAGGTTCAATTTAAATCCTGTGTGTCATAGGCATATTGATGCAGAATTGCTAGGTGGAAATTTCAGAGGAATACCTCAATAAATCAGTGTCACATATCATAGAACTGTGGAATCACTGAGGCTGAAAAACAGCTTTAAGATCACAGAGTCCAACCATTAACCCATCACTGGCAAGTTCGCCACTAAACCGTGTCCATAAGCACTAAACCTACACACCTTTTAAATACCTCCACGGATGGTGACTAAAACACTTCCCTGGGAAGCCTGTTCCAGTGCTTGACAACTCTTTCCATGATGAAATTTTTCCTATTACCCATTCTTAACTTCCCCTAGCACAACTTGAGGCTATTTCTTCTTGTGCTGTCATTTCTTACTTGGGAGAAGAGACAAATCCTCACTTGGCTACAATCTTCTTTCAGGTAGTTGTGAACAGCTCCAACAGGAGCTAAACAACACCAGCTTCCTCAGACACTTCTCATAGTACTTGGTAAGAGCTTGACTGTTCATCAGCCTTGTTGCCTTTGTCTGGATAAATTCCAATACCTCAATGTTTTTCTTGTTCTCATATTTGTAACTTCCAGTGAACTGACACCTCTGCAGTTAGCCAGAACTGCTGGTAAATGATGGAGACTGGCTTGGACAGCAACTCTCCCTGCTTCCTCAGTGACCTTGAGTGGATCCTGTCTTGCTACATAGATTTGTCTGTGTTGAAGTGGGGCTGTAGGTCTCTGACCATGTTCCGTGGATTATTGGGGTTTCATCCTGCTCCCCATCCATCTTCCAACTCAATGGGTTTGTGTACCCTGAGAAAAAATGGTTGACTGTTAAATAGTGAGAGAAAGAAGTCATGAAGTACCTCAGCATTTAGTTTATTCTTTGTCAATGTTTCTCCCTACATCCAGTAAAGAATGGAAATACTTCTTAGCCTTCTTTTTGCTATTTACATATTTATAGAAATATTTTTATTGTTTTTTGCAGCAACAGCCAGATTAAGATCTTTGGCTCTTTTAATTTTCTTTGTGCACAGCCTCACATCATCCTTGTAATCTTCCTAAATCACTTTATCAGCCCCTTTTTTTAAAAGTCCATTAACTCTCCTTAGATTATGAAGTTGTAAAGCTTTGCCTACAAAGGCCAATTATCTTCTCCAATTGATAGTCTTCTGGCACATGGGCGTGTCCTGCACCGTTAATATTTACTTCTTTAAGCACATCAAGTCTTCCTGAACCCCTTTGCCCCTCAGGGCTCTATATATGCTATAATATAATCTCTTTGCTCCTTTTGTAAAGAATAAAATATACACCCAAAGCAGTGCTTTATTTTGTTTTATTCTAATTGCTATAAAGTGCTTTTGTGCAAAATTATTTTCTGTTGGATAATGCTATCATACAATCTACCTAGACATAAACATATATACAAAACCTGCTGCATTTCTAAAACTAGGTTATGAGATCAGGATAAAATTGAAATCTTATTCTTTAGCATTGGCATCAGGTTCATATTCCATAAAATAAATCAGAATCTGGCAATTTGTCTAAAACAAAAAAGTGCAATTGAATACTAATGTCTGTTATTTTTCTCCTGAGAATATGTTTTCGGGCATTGAATATAGTTGTATTTATGTATATGCACAAAACTATTTATACTTTTGAAGCTGGACAAGAATGTTATAAAGTAACTTAATTTTTCATTTCTTATCTCTAACAGAAGAATAATATGGTTTTGACTTTCTGTCTTATCATGAAAGACATGATGGAATTATTGCAATTATAAAGGCAATTTGGCAAAGAAGAACATCTAAAAAAGCAGATGAAATTCTAGGCTATATCATTCAAGCTATTTCCAGTAGACAAATGGAGATGTGATTAAATTGTTATTGTGCAAGCTTCAGTCGGAATACATATTCTTTTGAGCAAAACAAAAATGACATCAACTGCAAGGGAAATTACTATATTAGTAACATTGGAAAACTTATCAAATGAAAAGAAAATGAAAAAAAACTTTGGCTCATCTAGCCTGACAAAAGGAATGTTTTCTCCAAAACCATAAAGGTAAATATCAAGACATCACAAATTCTGAAGAGCTGTACAGGTTATTATAAATACTATCCTCAAACAGACAAAAAAAAATAAAAAAATAAGTATGCTAGCCTGAAAGTTAGAAAAAAGGGTTCTAACCTCTAGAAGAGTAAAACTGCACCGTATCAGTCCAGCAACAGGAGGGAAAATCAGAACTCTCTGCAGTACTCAGCTTCACAAATGTACATTTATATAACATGGCTTTCTGTCATAATAGGCACCTATGAACAGCTATGCAGGAGGCCAAATTAAATTCTATGTCTTATGTTCCAAATGTGAAACTGCAAAAAAGTGTATCTGTTATTGCCTGTTACAGCCCATCAGCTACAGGTTCATAAAAATATGCCTCTCAGAAGAGACATGTTGTAGTTTGGAATGACAAGTTTTTACTGCAGTTTTGAGCAGTGGGAGTGAATTTCGCAGCACTTGAAAGAAATTAGGCATATTTGAAGAAAAGAAAAAGAAATTGATCCAGGATAAAAATCTGTTAAAATCTGTTTGTGTGGTATAAAATTAAAACTGGGTAGTACAGAGATTCTCTAGCATTTTTCAAAATCGGCTATACCGATCTGTTCTAGTTCAACTTTCCTATTAAATAATTTCAATATACTTTGTAAAACACATTAAGTAAACTCTTACACATGAATCTCTCAGCCTTTTATCAGAATGAATATAAATTAAATGAAATATGTTATTCTTTCTTTGAATTTTCATATGTATTTTTACTACCAAGGCCTTATATATTTGCAATCTTCAATCAAGGAGATTAAATGTTATCTCCAACTATTTTTGCTTTCATTGCATATGAAGAGGGAATCTATCAACAATAGCCTATGTTTAAAAATTTTTTTTCAGGGTGAAAACATCTAATTTTTTTTACATGAAAATTAAAGAAAATCAATCTACCCAAATATGACTTCTGTTTATTGGAAGATTTAGAACTGAAAAAGGCGAAAAATTAATATCAATCAGAAAGTGAGGAATTCTTCTAATGTTAGCTGTAAACACTTGTTTTCACTCTGGGTTTAGGAACTGACTAAATAATCTGACGTATGCCAAAAAAGCACTAAGGTCATAAGCAATGCACATGTTCCTTTCTACAGAATTTGGAACATTTTAAAGTTTTTTAAATAGACTTTCCATTTTAATGTTTCTTTTAAAAGCCTGAAAACTAAAGTATCCAAGTTTGTGTAAACCAAAAGCACTTTTTTAATAGAGATAAAAAAATGCTGATTATTAAAGGAAATGCTCCACATATCAAAAAGGGTAGCAGTTTTTGCTATGTAAATTTGCACAACTTAAACACAAAGTTTTCTGGTATGGCGAAAGAAAAAAAGAAAGTTATTTATTTACATATGCAAAACCAAAACCAGCATGGCAAGATACGTTTACTATTCACAAGTCTTTATACTATGAGAACATATTGTACCCTGTGCTTCTGTTCTATATTGAACTATATGAATTGCAGATTATGTCCAGCTGCACAACAGAAAGCAGTTAATAGACAGATTTTATGCTGATGATTCAGACTTCCAAGGTGTTTGTTTCTAAACAACAATTAGCTCAAATGTTTGTTCTAAGCTTTTCTTTTATCTGCATGTGCTGTTTTTCTATAATGCACTTGGTGGAGATATTAAAGAAAAGCATAGTTGTTACTGGTTTAGATATGTTGCTAATTTGATGCAAAATGCAGTTTTAAACAAGAACAGTGCTATCTGTACATCATATATTTACCAAAAGGAAAGAGATTTTTGTCTTAAAGTAGCTTCAGAATGTCTCAATGATTTTCTTTCTCAGCTAAGGATAGTATCTATCTCATGATCAGCTCTGAAGATGTATAAAGCAATCACAGCATTTTTTCCCTTTTGCTGGAAAGGTGAATTATGTACATTGCTAGAACTAAAGGTTATACAGCTGTGATTTCTTGTTGTTATTATTCCCTGCTGGTTATCTTAGTACACTCTGCTCTGCTTTCCCAGCACTATGCATACCTTGTTTGTCATGTTTGTTAACGGTTTGTCAGGTTTGTGAAAGAAGTTTCACTTCTGAGTTTGGTCTAGGTTGTGCTTAGAATCAGATGGTATAGATTAAACCAATAATTATTTAGAACATGGTGAATTAGTTTATGTCTGTCTCCAAACTAACCACAGCTTTCCTTGCCCTTTAGTTAAAAAAAAAGTAGAGAACATAAAATTTATCACTACATGAAAAATCTTAGGAGATGTAATACATAGAGTCAGAGGAAACATGCTTTTATCAGTGACACCAGGTGAAGAATATCTGCCCAGAGAATATCAGAAAAAGCTAAGCTGAGTAGCTAGAAATAATTAACACCCTCAAAATAATTGCCAGATGTCCACAGTATGAGTATTTCACCTAGTTTTGGGCCCCAGTGAAATAGAGATGTTCTCCTATAAAGTCTGGCTGAAAGCTGGTGTTCAGTCTGGAGATAAGAAGGCTCTGGGGAAACTTAAAGGGGGCTTATATGAAAGACAGAATAAGGCTTTTTACTAAGGCCTGCAGTGACAGGACAAAGCGTTTCAAACTAAGAGAGAGGAGATTTAGATTGGACTTTTTTTTTTCTGTGAGGAAGGTGAAAAACTGGCATAGGTTGTCCAAAGAAGCTGTGGGTGTCACATTGTTGGAAGTGTTCAAGGTTAGGTTAGATGGGGCTTTCAGCAACTTGATTCTCCTTGTTAGCTCAGTCTGAGTCTTACTCACAGGCTTTCCTCCTGCTCATGGCTACTGTCCAGAGACAAATTTTCACATTCAATGGACCTCTTATGTACCTCTCCAACTTTCCCTCCTTCCGTGTCTTCTGAACAGTCTGCAGCCATTGGTAATTGTACTCCAGTCATGGGACTCATCTCACCAAGTTTCAGTAATGACAACAAGGTCATAATTTTTAGCTATGTGCTGGCTTCCAATTCCTCCTGTCTGTTGCTGATGCTGAGTACATTGGTGTAAAGTCTCCTCATCTGGGCTGTTGTCTGTGTCGTCTTTGTGGAGGAATACTCCTTAATTATTTTGAGATATTTCCCTGGTGTTTCTTGTTGGCTTCTGTTACCTCAGGAAACCTTGGCTCATCTCCATGAGACTGTGAGTGTTCTCTGGTGTGGCCAGTACAGCTCACAGGCAGAGGACTCTTGCTAGCACACAGTCCCCTCTAACTTTGCATCTCATCCCACAGCTTTCTTGGGGCAAGCTTGAAGTCATTCTCTCCCTCATATAAACTAACATATGGTTTAAAGCTCTGCCACTGAGCCCCTTTGGTTCCTGAGCAAAGATTCTGCTCCCTCCCTGAGAAAGGTGTCTCTCATCTCTCACCACCAAGCCTGGAGCTGCACAGACCATTCATTCCATTGTCAAAAACACCAACAGTTTGATGACAACAGCAGTCATGGATCCACGCATTAGGAGAGTCAGCCCATCTGTTTCTTCCAATGTTTCTGCCTTCAATTGGAAGCATGGAGGAAAATATAACTTGTGCCCCAGATTTCATTATCAAGTATCCCAAGGCCCTGAGGTCCATTTTGATTGCCCTTGGACTACACGTAGCCATTATGTAAAAGATCAGTAGTTGGTAGTAGCCTGAGGGCCACACCAAGATAAGAAGTGTCCTGGTGAAATCCTTAACCTGTGCTCTGAGAAACAGAAGTAAAATTTTTAATGTACGTTGAACCATGTATGTTAAACATGTGAAACCAGTCCAAAAAATGGAAGACAAATATTTCAGTAATCATATGTTAACAAGAAGGTTTGCCTCAGTATTCCCTTGTGACTGGATTTTTCCTATTCTAAATGCTTCATGTCCTAGCATACTTCATCAGTGTAGTCTGCCTGGAAAATGAAATAGATATTAATGGAATTGACTATTAATATTGATTGTTTTTGTAAAAGTTTACTGACATCAAATAAGAGAAATTCCTAATTGAACTGAATCAACCACATCTGTTTGTACACTTTGCTGTCTACTTAGGGTTTATAACTAATGACAAGAATGTTTTTAAGGGCTTGAATACTCAGCTTGAGTTAATGCACGACCTGGTCCCTAATTATTAATCAATAAATAAACAATTTATAATTTAAAGTATTTATGGTGTAAAAAAATCTAGTTGCTCTGGGCAATTTAGCTTAGGACAAAAATGTAGTGGTGAATTTTTTCCAACACATGGAGAAGAAACAAAGTAGATTAGAAAATAACAAGACCTGAGGTTGTTTTGTTTGGGTGTGTATTTTTCTGCAAATTGATTCCCTGAATCTGAACAATTCAAGAGATCAACAAAAAGGTGGTGCCAATAACTTTTTCAGAGCAGCAGATACAAATACAGTATATCCTAAACTGTGTATTTTTTTTAAACCTACTTGATAAAATTATTATTTTATCCTTCAAGCAATTTATGTGAGAATATTAGGATGAGCATTGTTACAGTGTTATCACACTGAGAATTTTAACTATCTAATAATTAAATTGTATCTATTGAAGAACAAAGCAGTAGGAAAAAAATTTTCAGTCAATATAAATCTGAAAACAAAATGTTTTTCT
This sequence comes from Cyanistes caeruleus, assembly GCF_971803275.1. Taxonomy (NCBI): domain Eukaryota; kingdom Metazoa; phylum Chordata; class Aves; order Passeriformes; family Paridae; genus Cyanistes; species Cyanistes caeruleus. The sequence continues at coordinate 20,858,713 of NC_141704.1, read as the reverse complement.
GAACAGAAAATAGAAACTTTGTGAGAGCATATACAATGCTGGCATTGCTGTGAGAATATTAAAATTAATAAGTAATTAGTAAGTCCACAGAGAAAAAAAATACGCTTTTTTTTTTTCCCCTGCTAATAGGAGCCAATGTTAAAATATTTTTGAGTTTGTAAAGAAAGATATATTTTTCAGGGAGGGGGTTCCTTCTTAATACCTTTTGTAGCTATTTAATATGTTTGTTTGAAAGTTTTTGGTTAAATACCTTTAAAACTACTCTAGACTTATACAAACTTTGAAATTTTGCATTTTGAAGGGCACAGAATCCATTCCGTCTTGATGGCAGCTCATTAACAAATTCCAGACAGTAGTTCATAGATTGTTTGATATGACTTAATTATCTTTTGGTTAAAGTAATTTGAAAAAAAAATCTGCTGTGCACCAGGTCTGAAGAAAAGTTCCTTAGTTTCACAAAACTTAAAAAAATAAAAGAGAGAAAAAGAATTCCCATTATGTCTAAGACTTAAGGGTTTGTTTGTTCAAAAAGCTTCCTAAGTTTACAAATTCAAGGGATGTATATATATTTAAATTAACAACACTGAAATAGAACCACCACTTGAAGGCAATATGTGAACAAGAAAATTAAAACAAAAAAAAATATCCTGGGTTTGATTGGCAGACAGAGGAATGAATGAAGGTACAGATAATCAAATGATAAATCTGAGTGGCTGGAACCCAGTCTAATTTCTCTCTGTATGCTAAAGGCAGCTGGAGGAAGGTATAAGCTTTTTCCAGTGCATGGTTTTCTTTTATTTCCTTATTTTTCTTTCTTGGCATATTTTTTATAGTAATATAGCTAGTCATTAATAACAACAAGCACGTTTTACAAGTGGTTTTCTTGCAATATAGACATTTATAAAAGAATTACAGATGGGAAAGTATACCTAATGGGATTTCTTCTTCATTATAAAATTATCCCAATCTTAGCATTTTGCAATCACATCATTATGATTGTAGAACACATGGGAAAATCAAGTGTAGCTATTATGATAACAATCTTTACTAACATTAGTTGTTCAAACCCAAGAATTGATGGATTGTCTCACTACTTAAGAAACACCTTTATGGAAACATTTTCTGTAGTAAATTGTTAGACAGAATTTCTCCTTACTGCCTGTTCAATCTGATAAAAAATATATTCAGTAGAGATAGCTGCTGAGACTCCATTAACTTACATTTGCTGTTAAATTTAACATTTCAGGTTTGGTAGTAGCAAAACCTTCTAGATGTGAATAAATCTGTTGTGGTGCCAATCATTCCTCTTTGTCCTGTGGGTTTATATTATATCCACACTTTATATTATACCCCATTTCAGGCCTCTACAGCTGCCATGATCAGTCCTGTAGAAAGCAGTGTCATGCATGTTGGCACTCAGATATCTATGAATCTAATGTCTCTTTACTGATAATACAGTTACTTATATCTGTAGTTTTCTACCTGCTTCCTTTGTCCTCTCCAACTAGCAGTACTGGAATATCTAGATTTTGATGAGCTGAGAAAAAAAGAAATGCTTTCTCTACTTTCTTTTTTCCTGTCATTGTTTTCCAAACTTTTAAATGAAAAGGAATCTGGTAAAGCCTTGTTACAATTAGATTTTTGGAGTCTGAATTCACATTTACTTAATGCCTGGAAAATCACAATGTCCCTTGAAAATGTGAGATTTTAATACCATTCATTGTCTGAGGGTAGCCAGAAGGAGGTATGGATTTTCCATAAATTTAGAAACCTTTATGCTCACTTAGTCTTCTCTGCAAGTCTTTTCTGACTGCCATGAAGTTACTGTATTATCTTGGTAACGAGTTTCTGAGTCCAATACATGATGGACAGGTTCTAATCTTCCATAACTGTAGAGGAAGCATTGAATTTTAGATTTTCTTCTTAGAGGGGGGTTTTAAGTATTGGAATGGACTGCCCAGGGAGTGTCTAAGACCAGGCTGGATGGGGCTATGAGTAAGTGTCTGTGGCAGGGGATTGGAACCAGATGGTCTCTAAAGTTCCTTCCAACCCCAACTATTCTGTTATTCTGTGATTCTGTGATTCTGTGATTCTGTGGTTCTGTGGTTCTGTGTTCTTGGCAGTCTTTGACAGCCTATGTGATTCTGTGAGGAGCTCTACAGTGCAATTTTTCAGTCATGATTTTTATTAGGCACACTCAGGTATCCTCTCATTTCCTCCCTCATGTCCAGAATATAAGAATATAAGAATATTAAGCAGGTAAAGGAATCATAAAGACAGTCATCGGAGATCTGCAAGGGAAGCACGATTGAAGCTACTGCCCTGTCTCCAGAGCTGGTCCTTCTCACCAACATATACAACAAAGAAAAAGAACAGCACAATAATTGTGGTCTTTACTGGTGCCTTTGGAGAACTCCAGTTTCCCTCTGTCACAGACCTTGAGCAGCAGCAAGCCTCTTTATGCATTTTGTCCTGAGCTTTTCTAGCTAACAATTGTGGATGATAAAATTTGCTGAACAATCAACCCATATTGTTTTAATATATCCATTGGAATGTTAAGGAACCCCAGTGTTGTGGTGACGGAAGACCATAAAATAGTCAACACAGTCACTTTGTTTTACAAAAAACAGATATAGGGATTCTTTTAGCAGTCTGCCAATGTCAACACTTCAAATCTTGTTAGCTCACGTTCACATCTTTTTTCTCTTGTACTAGATCTTTTATCTCAGTTTTTCTTAGCTTTGATTATTCAATAGAGCAGAAACTGAATTCCTGTAATGAAACCTGAAATCATAAGTATGAGGCAGAAAATCAAACTTGACATCATTATATAAGGTACATAGGAAAGCAAATTTTATGTGGCCAGGGAATTCCAGATGAGCAAACTTAAACAAGCGTTTTAATACCATAGCCATGTGTTATTCAGCACAATAGACTTACATAGGATTATTCTTACCCAGCCAGAGGTCAGCTGGCTTGCTGTCAGAATTGCTACACGAGTACCTTTACCACATGGCAGTTCATGCCTTGTGGCAAGGAAAGCTTTGATCAGAATCCCCAAACCTGTGCTCCTTAAAGTCATTTTCTCTCCTCTCCAAGGGAGCTCTAAGGAGTTAATAAAGCCATATGATTTAACTGCTTAATTCTATGAGCTATACAGAACTTTCTCCTTTCTAAAAGATGCTGATAAAGATGATTATTAATAATTATTATGTTATTGTGCATATCACAGTATCTTTAGCCATGTATTGTTAGATGTGCTATTAAAACATGGTATAAGCAAATGTTGTACCTCTCTGAAGATCAAATCCAAATAGACAGTATGGACCTATTATTTCCATTTCTTCAGAAAAGGAAAAGATATGCTATAAGATTATATGGTTTACCAGAATCAAAAAATAAGCAGAAATAAGAAGGACTGTCTGTGGTTATCAGTCATGTTTCAGTCTTTTGTGTATACTGAAATATTGTTCTGTCTTTCTAATAATAAACCACTCACATTTTTTCTTTGGGAAGGCAGCAAAAATTTATTTTTTTTTACTTTTTTCTTCTTGTTTTTTAAACTGATATTTGAACATATAGAATTCATTATCATTCATAATATTTAGTTTAACAAACTTGACCAATTAATTGTGTTTGTGGAGCACTACTGCACTTTCAGTATGAAAACTGAGCCTGTGGCTTGCTGTGATTATTCTCTATCTAGTTCTAAAACAAATTCATTCCTGTTTATTCTACTTTTATCAGGCTAGAACTTGAAAGACTTGCCTTCTACCATCCTGGTGGAAGAAACAAACCTGTCAGACTATAAAAGTTCTTCATCAAAGCAAATTACCTCCTTTTACTTCAAATTTCAAGACCTGTGGTTTGTAGATGTGAATAAATTTGTGAGTTTTGCTTTTACCTGTAGCTTTCTTTTTCACGTCTTATAAATATTGGGGTTTTAATTTGAAGTTTTAGAGGTAGCGATTGTAACTTTACAGATCATCATTGGATGGATAATGTGCCTATTCAGCCTGAACAGAGAATATGTTTCTATATTAATTATATTGGTTAGCAGTGCATAATACTGGTTTGTGTGACTGAACTGCAAACTTTGGAAGAATAAGCAGCTGCATGATATAGAGAAAAAAAGAAAATTTCAAGGAAATGAGTAAGTTCCTGGACATTCTCACAGATTTTTGCATTTCTTTTGTGTTTGAAGAAGTCAGAGAGAATAGTCCATTTATTATGAACTGGTGGTGGGACTTCAAAAAAAACCAATAATGTAGTCTACTTTGCTCATCCAGCTACTGGCTGCTTATAGAAATTTCATACTTTTACTTATTCAGCTTTGTTAGCAGATACCTTATGTTTTTTCGATTGTCAGCAGTCAACTGAGCAACAATCTCATCTCTTGTAACTAATTCAAATGCTGTGTACAGCAATACTACCTAAATACCTACAGAGCTCTAAACCATGACTTTGTGTAATCCCTAGCAAAAACAGGGACTGGGAACTGACTGGGCATCAGCTTTCAGAAAAGGCCCCAGGGGTTCTGACTGCCTGGGCAGGCTGGGACTGAGCCAGCAGGTAACGTGTCTGCATGAGTCCTTCATCTGGGAGCAAGGGAGGTCAGTACTGGGCCATATTAATAGGAGAAGAGTCAGCAGGTCAAGGGAAGTGATTATCCCTGATCAACATCTGTTAAACCACATGTAGAGTTCTGCACTCCCCCCCCCACCTCAGTACTAGAAAGATGTGGGTAAATTGGAGAGAGTTCAGTGCAGGGTCACCAGGACAGGCGAGTCAGGGACCAAGGCACTTTCAAGTATGAAGAGAGCTTGATAGAACTGGGCTTGTCTGCTGAGAAAAGAGCCCAACAACCTCCTCCCCTACCAGGTTCTCCACAGTGTATGCAGTGGGAGAGTGAAAGAAAATAGGCATGAAACAAGGTAAATTCAGTTTGATATAAGTGGAAATTTTTCCCTGACAGGGACAGACAGGCAATGGAACTGGTCACAGAGAGAATTTGTGCAGTCCTTTTCCATCCTTCAGGATTTTAAAGGCCCAGCTACATAGCTCTGAGCTGTCTCATCTCATAACTGACCTTCCTTTGAGCCAGCTATCCTAGAGACAACTTCAAGTTGCTCTTGAATTATCCAGTGATTCTAATCTGGAGTAACGACTCCATGGACTGAAAGTTGAGGAGGTAGTAAATGCATGCAGAACTATGGAAACAAGGAACTTGTGGCACATCCTGAGGGCAAAGCACCCACTGGATGACAACAACTTTCATCTCCTTCAGCCTGTTTGCACCTTTGTGAGGAGCCTACGTCTGCTATGCTTGCATTCAGGCTAAATTATTTCAGTATTGTGAGCAATGGGAATTCACCTTTCTAAAGATTCTGCAATACTTTAAACGTGATTGCAACTATACCAACCTGTCTTTTTTACAATAAATAAGGGTAGGAAAATTCAGGTAGCACTTTTAGTGATTTCCTGACCATTATCATAGTTTAAAGAAATGATGGGTACTTGTCCAGTGTTTCTGTTGTAATACCACATCACTGACCAGGCCTTGCAGTCAAACTATTGACATCAATCAGTGTTAGTGAAGTTCAAACTCATCTTCTAGGTACATTCACAGGACTTTAGACAAACAGGTCTGTAAGTTTACTTAGATAAAGTATGATTTACATTAAAGGTAAAAGGAAAAAGAGAAAGTCTATAATATATTGGACTTTTCCAAGAAAATTGCCTTGTATTATGCATGCAGAAAGCAGGTAAAATGGCTTGTCTGTTAAATATTAAAAAGTATGTAAGTCCCTGTATATGCAATTCTACAGCTCTTTGAATATTAATTCACAGTGGGAAAATCAATTTAAACTCTCAAGATGAAGAATATTACTGAGATTTTTTTAACATGACTTTTTTCATTGTCTGGGGAACAGAAGATTTACTTTTTTCTTACTACATGACAGATTTTTTCGTTTGAAAAGATTTGTACTCAGACAGAAATAAAATACTTAAGACAACATACATGCATGAATTCAGCAAGAATACCTAGGTATAATGGTCTAAATAGTGCCTCAAGATGCATAAAAACATTCTTGTCAGAGGAAAAAACTCTCTTCTAGTCATAGATCAAGTACACAAAGAAGTACTTGTTCAAAGTAGACTTGTAATGCACCCTGTAATCCAAATCAGGAATCAGAATGTGATTTATTGTTTGACTTACTTCTTTCAGATAAACCAGATGAAATAAACACAATTACACCATGTTTAAACTGCTTTACTTAGCAATGACTGTACAGATTCAGGCTGTGGATCCCCTCCAGGTGTTTACACCCATATGTGCAGACATTTAATTAAATCAGAGATGGAAAGTAGTGGTAGTCATGTCTTCTGCTTTATCATTAGTTAATTTTACTGGCTTCAATGTATTTGAAAAAGTATCAAAAGATATCTTCAAAAGAAGAATGGTCTAGCACACATTCTCACGTTCCAGAAAAATGCCCTAAAGCCCAAGAGGTAAAGTAGGCTGGGATGCAAAGGACATTTTCTTCAGTCTTATTTGAGGAGGGCTGCTTCTCAACAGAGGGTTTTAAATTAAATAAGGGATTGCCTCTGAGTATAAAAAAGAGAGGTTTATTTTACAGTGTTATCTGGTAAAATGCACTTGCAGTCTTGCATGCAGAGGTAGATATTACCTTTTATCTCATCTCCTGACCTGTGCTGTGGCTGTTGAATGGACACTAACAACGTACGGGGCTTTCAGGACACGTTTTCTTTTGTACACATAGACTTGTACAGCCAGTTCTGAAACCAGGGTGATTCCAGGCTGCGTGCTCTTCTAACCACCTCACTTGGGATTGTGAATTTCACTACTATGACCAAGCTTAGACAACTTTCTTGTCTGCTTGGCCCTGATTTGATCATATTCTGCAGCCTGTTGTCATCCGAAAAGCATCCTGACACCGTGAATGTATGGATGCGGCAAATGTGCTGCTGTAAATCTGACTATTGTTGATACTCCCTGCTCTAAAATAATTTTCAGCTTGGCATCATTTAAGAATTAAGCAGTAGTGCAAGAAATATTTCACAAGAAATATCTGGATGTTTAGCTTTCACTGGTAAATATGTACCACTTTGACTTCATACATTTGTAAGATCTTGACTTAGTAACTCCATAAACAGACCTTTAAAACTAGCTGGTGTAGAAGGTACTTGGATTTAGAGATCAAATAGCAACATAACAGTCCTGTCTTCCTAAAGTCAGATGAGGGGAATAACAATTTGGTAAATTCTGTTATTGAAAAATATGTTTTGCTTCTTGTTTGCTAAAATAGAGATCAGTTACACCTAATTTTCTTCCTTTTAATATACTTTACATATTTTATCATTTTCCTGATGGTCTCCAACTACACATATTTTGGATTTCATACACGTGTATTTTAGCTAAAGCAGTTGCATTTTCTTATTTTTTAATATATTTTTGAATACACACATAACTAGGAAAAGGTGAAGAGATCAGAACTGATGGCAAATGGATCTGTGTATAGGTGTAGGGTATATATTTACTCTGTATAAACCACATAAGGAGATGTAAATTAGGGATATAAACATATACATATATTATATATATATTTATGTATTCTACATACATAGGCTGGTCTGTGTTCTACAGTTTATAATGCAAGTGGATTCTGACATGATGGGACTCAAAGAATTTTACTATAAATAAATGAAATTCCATGATATATCACATATGGTGAACAACAACTACCATCTGCCAGAAATTATGGGCAAAAAATTAGTCACTGAATTATTAATGCAGTGCTTTATATCCAGAAACAGTTTGCTGATAGTTTGCTTTCTAAGTGTTTCATACAGCATCCTGTAAAGCATGGTGTAAATCATGGCCTGTATTAAAAATTGTTTAGGCTCTAAACAATGGTGGGTTTCTTAGAGGAAGAACTCCGAGTATATAATACAAGCAATCAAAGAACCACAGCAAATATATGCCAAGTTTTTGTGGGGCTCTAAAGAATCTCTGACAGGGCTTGTAATGAGAGAGGTATCAGCTCTGCTACCCTTATAGGAAACAGCTGCTCTTAGATTTACACAAAACAGTGCCAGCAAAGTCTTCCTAGCATCTTTTTCTTTTGTTAAGACTCTTTTTGAAAGTACTGATAGATTATAATAGAGTTTACTTGGTCCTTGGGTACAGCAATGATTGGTTTCTCAGAAGTACTTAAGAGACGATGGTGAGACAGATGGGTAATCAAACCTCTAGTGATTTTTTTATTTCCTGAGATATAAGAAAGTCTTCATAGTCTTTAATGCTGTCTCTGTTATTCCCTTTCTTACATAACATTGTCTATTTTTTGATGTAGGTTTTTTTTTTTTGGTTTAGTTTTATATTAAAATAATGGCAATTTCATATATTTTTTTCAGATAATTTTGCAGCAAGACAGTAAAAAATGCAATACCTCGTGGATCAGTATTAGACCAAAATTCAAATTTTAAATGTGATTTCAATACCAATCTTTAGTTTTTTATGACTGATGTGCTCCTTTTTCTTGTAACTTGCCATTTTCTAAAGTTTGATTCTCCTCTTCACTAATTTTATCTTTTCTCCAGTCATCAGGATTAAAATTTATCAGGGAAAAATGCATTGGATTTTCTTAAATACAAGTATCTCTTCCCAGATCGCTTGCTATATGTTATCTAATTTTGCATTTGTGGATTTAGTTGTCTGTGTGTGTTTCAAATGTTATGATTCTGTTGTAATTAAAAAATGCAATCAAAGTTGACTTTTTGCTGCTGCCTAGATCAATAAAGAGAATATCAAATAATCTCCATTCCAATACCCCAGATGATAATGCTTCATTTCCTGTCTTAGAAATCTCACAGGAATTCATCTAGTATGAGGCAGGTTTTATTTCTGATTGTTATTTTCCTCTGATTCATATTAATTATCCATGAAACAATATGTCTTTTTTTTTTTCAGATGTCGTCTCTGGCAAAAAGTATGAACTACAACTAAATTTACCACCCTAGCCTTTACTGTGAAAGTCAGTGGCTTAACTGATTTTAAGTTACATTGAAGAGACAAAGAGATAGGGACAGACAACTGTTTTAAATAGTACAGGCTATATTCAATGTAAAGAGATCCTAAAACAACTTAAAGTCAAATTAAACAAATTAAATTTTTAAATTAATTGAAAGTTTGAGACATCAGTTTCAGGACTATTGAAACAAATGACTGGAAACAGAATAATCTAATGGAATACGCTCATGATGTAAAAAATCCAGACTAGTAAAAGAGTGGGAATTTGGAAATATTTGTCATTGTGACTGGCCTAGTTACAAAATAACATCATTTGAAGAAAGAGAAAGTGTTTTTCTTACTGAAAAAGGCCATTGGACACATGAATTTTGATTATTACTGTCCATGGTTGTGTCCATTTGTACCAAACAGATATTAAAATTCCAAGGAAATAGAAACTGATAAGCCAAAACACAATGAAACTTTTTTTTTTTTTTATGAAGGAGCATCAAGAAATAATCACATCTAAGTAATCATCTCAAAAACAGCCACAAAGAAAGTTAAAAAGCTTACCATGTGAGACTATCAAAAGTTTTAAAAAATAACAGTAGGAAAGCATAATAGCACAATAAAACTGATAATGTTCAAATAAGTCTTAGGACACCCTCCTGACACAAAAGTCTATCTCCAGAGAGGAAGTTTACTCTTTGGGAAAATGAGGAGAAAGGACTACATTTTTGGTTGGTATGAAAGTCTCCTCTCAGCTAGTATTATCTTCTTAAATGAGGTAACTGACATTTTATATCCTTGCGTTAAATAATCTGATATTCATTATTGAAATATATAGAGAGAGTGCAGAAAAAAATTGAGCTAAAATATAGCCCTTCTGCATTTCATTAAAACTAGTTGCAGGATATTTTTCTGATAATAAAACTGTATGTAAGTATCAAAATATATTCCCACTCATTATTTTAAAAAATACAGCATTTCTTCTCAATTTCATTGCAAATCTGAAATGGAAAGTAAGTCCTGTACTGCACCTGGCTTAGATTTTTCACTTATTCTACAGAAGAAGATAAAATAATTTCTTCTTTTCTGAATCTAAAACCTTCTTCCTTCTTTATCCCCCTTATGTATAAAAACCCCCTGAGAAATTAAAATAAAAGACAGCAGAAGGCAAGACATTGCTGAATATGATTCATTCTGAAGAAAAATGAGCATGTTTTAAACAGCACTGCTTAGGAAGGAGAATCTGTTCTTCTGTGATGTTCCTGGTGTTCATTTTTGAGTTACAGACAAAAAACCATCAGTGACTGTGAAATATTCAAAACAAGGTAGGCAGAACTGGGTGTGTGCTCAGATCCAATTTATCCAAAAGTGTCTCAGAGTGCAGGGAGTGGATGTTTTCCTAAGGTTGATTGTTTTGCTTATAAAGCAGCAAGATATTTGAATACATTACAGTGTTGTGGTTTCTTGCCACTGTTAGGATTTAAAATGAAAGAAAAAACTTCCACTATAGTCAAGCTTTGTCCCCAATTTCAATTTAAAGTAAAATCATGCTTTCTTATTTGGGAAAGACTTACACATGATGAAAAAAACTCTGGTTTTGTCTACAACAGTATAAATCCTTATTTTTTCTATTAATTTCAGCATTGCCATTTACTTATGTTTTTCCTTAAGATTACTTTGATGCCTCCTACTGTTACCACATTTTTGGATGATATACATGTGTGAAAAAAATGGAGGAAAATTTCCAGCACTTTTTTTCTTTCCACACATGATAGAGATTTTTGTCACTTATGCATTCTGTGGATAGGTTGTACACAGAGTAGATTCTTGGACTGAGTATGAATGAAAGAGCACAGAAAATTTTAGATTGACTCTTACTTCTTTTTATTTCTCCTTCTTATTAATAAGAAAGTTTTCATAATTATTTAAAATTCCACAGCTGCATTTCAAAACTGCTTAAACTCCCATTTAATCTTTTAAGCAAATAGCTGAGTCATAAAAATAACTGTTTAACAGGAACATTGGGAGGCACTTTATTAAGATTGTCATGCAAAAAAGATTGGTGATCTCAGGGAGAAGAATGGATGAGACCCTCTCTGAAACACATTTTCAGCTTTATTCTCTATCTACCTCTGTTATTTACAGTCCTTAAAAAGAACAAAGTGTCATCCACAGACCTATTCTAGACAAAATGACTTTAAGGATTTCAGTCTTTAAATTCCAGTGAATTTGAGTCAGTACAGAAACTGCATTGATGTTATATCAGTAAGAAGAATAACTACTAAACCAAAACATTCTTCAGATTAGATGAGGATGAAAACCTTTATTAAAATGGCTGCTAAGTGGTACACACAAAATTACCAAGAAAGTATGTTTTAATTGACAGATGGAGAGAATATTTTTTTCCTATGTATGTGTCATAATTACAGATGGAATTATGCAACTAGATTGTTTCAGCTTTATACGGAAGCACTGACCTATTCTAAAATAGTTCTGTTTCCAAGTCCATGTTTTTCTTTTTAAATTCTTTGTAAAGTCACCCCCACAGATGAAACTGTTTCCCAGGATATGGATTCATCTCACCTTACCTTACACTGTTAAAAACTGAGCATCAAAATGTCTCCAACTACCCTGCATCCTTCTAGAAGACCATGGAGAGAAATATATTCTTCAGGAGTGATTAAACTCATTTACCTGAAGTCACACTGTGAAAGTGTCCATCTCTCCCTCTATAGCCCTCTCTGGGCTATAAAAGGAGTTTGTAGTCATCCTACAGTTAGGCATGCTGTACACTGTAGACTTCTGATGTAAAAATAAATTATCTTCTCTCATTTTGTTTCCTTAAAATTTGCTTGTGAATACAATTCAGCACATAATGTTTTCTATTGTACTGCAAGATTCCCTGTAGCCTAAGAATGAATTACAATAGATATTAATTATATATGGTTATTAAAATATAACAACAACAACAACAACAACAACAACAACAACAACAACAACAACAACAATAATAATAATAATAATAATAATAATAATAATAATAATAATAATGCTACTAATATAACATTATAGATGTGATATCTGTTGGATGATTAACTGAAAATGGCAGCTTAGTGGTTAATAACAACCTCTGCTTACATGTGAACCTCCTTAGATTTGAGAACATGCATTTCATTGCTGATCATCTGAATCTGTAGATTCCTAAATTCAATTTCTTTTGGGTAGTGATTAAATCTTAAACCCAAAATAATGCACAAATATAAATAGACATGGGCAGAAGAGAAAGCAGTAAATATGTACTACATTTCCTTAATTTTGCTGGAAAGGGTGAAAGAATTCAAGGTTTGTCTGCTTAGGCAGTGTAATCATCTATAGATATTTCAAGTGTAATAACATTAAAAGTATTCTTTTTTAAGAATAAAAATTTCTATCACTTTGGACAAGAAATAGAAAAATTTAACAGTAGAACAGGACTTACTTAACTAGATTTTTGTTAGATCAAAACTCTTAAAATACTCAGCACATCTACCTTTACATCAGTCCTGTTTGTGAGAGACGCTGTTTCATCAGAGAGTATTTCAGTTTTGGTTGATTCTGGAAAAGTGTTTTCATTTATTCCAGCTATGAATCTGTTTCATTCTTTTCTAATCAGAGCCTAGTGTGATGTAGACATAGCAGAATAAAATTTCTTTTCAGAGACACCTACAAAAAATAGAGAAGCAGTCAAAGTGTGCAAACCTGGAAGAGGCAGCAGGAGGCCCAGTGGTCCATTCACAATTACAAACCCAGGAATAACAGGACAAATCTCATTTGCCTAATCTGTCCCTGAAAATTTACTTTTTTTCCCCCAAAGCAGTGTGTCCCAGAGCTACTTACCCCTCTCTTTCAGAAGTTTAGTGTAAATCTCTATTGCTTTAATTGTTTTCCTTGTCTGTTGCTCTTCTTTTTTTTTATATTTATACCAGAAAATTAAATTTTTCAAATTTGTTGTTAAGCATAAGATCACACATGATATTTTGCTTCTCAAGTATAAGCAAACTGAATTATTTCAACACCTCCTCAAGGCTCATTCTTTCACTTTTTCTACTTCCTGTGAACTTTCTTCAGTTGCAGCAAATGCTGTGAGCTACCTGCTCAAAAGCTGGGCTCTGGATGCCTTTAGTGCTCAAGCAGCAAAGAAGAATGACTGCAGATATCCTACAGACAGCACTGCTGCTGTGCCTTGGGGTGGTGCCTGCCTTTTTTTCAAGGTTATTATTGACTCTTGTCCACCTTATAGGTGGTTTTTCTGTATACAATGGACATGTTTATCCTTCTCTATCTTCTATCTGTAGATTATTCCTCCCACATTAAGAGAAATTTTTATTTGCTCTTTCTAAACGGAATGATTTTTACCCAAATATTTATTTTGTTTATAATATTAATTTAATTATAACCCTGCTCCCTGTTAGCCTTGCAGCTTTCCACAGTTTGTGTGTTCTTCAAATAGAAAAGCAACCTCGATTTTTAGGCATTGATAAAATGAATATAATTTTAAATAAAACTAGAATATTTCAGGAAAGATCCTTTTGTATATCCTCACTGCTTTTTTGCCTTTTTTATGTATCACTTCAAGTAGCTCATTTAGTGTGGGCTATATGATTTAAATCCACAGAGTTAAAAATCAGATTTAAACTTGCAAGTAATTTAGGATCTATTCCAAGCATTGTATGAAAATCGATGTGCACAGATGCTTAAGATTCATCCTTTTATGAGGAATCTTTGATCTCTGGCAATCTTTACTCATACACAGGGCCCATTTTCTTCTTTGACCTTTGCCCAGATAGATATAGACAGATATTTTCTGTTTGTGACCAGTCTTCATTGATTTGATAGTTTCTTTCAGAAGAAGTTTCTACTTCAGAAGGAAGCAAAAACCCCCTAAAATAAAGCAAAAAATTTTATACTACTACTAATAATAATTAAAAAATCTTCCCGACTTTTTACATCTTTTCAGCAAAACAACAGAATTACAGAATAAAAACCATATGAGGAAACAAAAATTCAGATATCAAGTGATTCAGAAAGCGTATTCCAGAACATGATTCCAGTAAATGTTTCATTATTTCCCTACTCACACAAAGATAATTTATTTAAAAAAATATAAAATACAATATAAATTCAATAAATTGAAAATCTGTAGGTATTACCCTAGCACTTATAAATTCTTTTTTTAAGCTATTTTTTTCCTATGGACACCTTGGAGAAGACATCCTCAAAAATTCAATTCCATATATTTGTTAAAAACATAAAACAAAATATTATAATTCTCTAAGAAATAATAGAGATTATTTCAGAAAATTTTGGTTTATAATTTTGAAGTGCTTGCTACTATTCAATACCTGTCAGTAAGTGTGCAAATTTTCAGAACAAATAGTCAACTATTTCCTGTCATCAGCTTTTTGAATTGCAGTAATATTTTTCTTTCCCATAGATTCAGACTAAAATATCAAAGGGTTAATTTAAAGTTATTCAAGCTTAAGCAAACTTTTTAAAATAACTTCTTTTCACTCACCAGACACCAGCCAAAAACCCCAACTTTTTTAGGTTTTTAGGTGGTTTCCTTGAGAAGAATACACAAAAATAATTTTACTCACATTTATTTCCTCAGTTCTCTAATTCAGGTTTTTTCTGAGGAGCTGGAGCTGTTATATAGCAATATGCTAGCATAGCTGCAGCTTCTCAGATTCATTAAATGATCTTTAAAGATGTTTATATTATGTATTAATTTCCTGATCTGCTTAAATTTATTGGGGAGCTGAAGACAATGAAAAATAGTGTAATGAAAAATACTTTAATTTAATCAACACATACTGTAATTTTTTTAATATTGAAGGAATTATTGTCTTGAATTCTCTAATCAAATTTATGTCAGACTAATATTCCACAGATTTCAAGGCTTTCCATTTATTTGATGATACTTTTGAAAAACCTACTTTGCAAATTAATGTTCTTGATTAGTGATTTCAAGAAACCTTGTCCTAATACAACCTGAATTATCACAATTTATTAATTACAACCTGCTTGTCCAAGATCATCTTTAAAGCAACTTAGGACCTGATAGACATGTGTATATAATAGTTAATCTATAGAAAGCATTAACAGTATACATTATGGCACTCTTTAATTTATTTATGTATTCCAAATTATTTTAGGTTTAAGACCTGTTGTTTTCTGGTATTTGCATTGACTTAAATTTATCTTATTTTATATGCTACTGTCGATCTCTTGCTTATGAACTGTTTTTTGCCGATGTAAAATAATTGATTTATTCACACGATAAGATTTCTACACATAGTCACGAGGGTACTTGAATTATATACTAAAAACCAGACAATTGCTTTGTGGGAAAAAAGTCTTTTTATGCTTTAAATATATGGAAATATATTTTAATGAAACTTTCTTCATTTTAACCAAATTCTATGATGAAACATTAAGATTTTTTTAATTTTTTTTTTTAGCAGACTGGATTATGGAACACTAAATCTCACAGTTTTTGTGTTTAAAACCCTGAAAAGTAGATATTAATATTCTCATTCAAAATTCAAAGAACACCAGTTTCTTGGAAAAGAAAACACTTCATCTACACAAACCAAATAAAATGCTATTTCAAAGAAGAAAGAGGAAATACATGGAGAAAAAATAAAGCTGCTCTACTCCAGAATAGCTTTTGGGAAAAAGGAAGAAAGATTGTTGTGTGGAACTGGACACCAGGAAGAGAAGGAAGGAAGGAATAAAACTCAGTGGGAGCTTTCAGGAGGACCCTTCACTAGTTAGGCAGCAGCCATCATGCAGCACACACAGATGTATAAATTGTGGCCTGGATTGTGAGGATGCTGCCAATAATCAGCTCACAAAACAAACACAACCAAGAAAACAGTGAATCAAATCAAATTAAGATTTCAGATGTATGAGTTGTAAAGCAAAACAAAGCATGACAAAAATAGGAAGAAATTCTAGTACATGATTGAAAATATTTAATATATTTCCTAATTTATTTGTGCCTGATTCATTCATGTGACCCATTAATATAGAAGACAATTGTTTTTTCAAGAAGAATGAAGCCAGGAAAAAACTCCAAACAAGACTTCTGTTTTTGCATGGTAAGGAAAGGGGATGTGTTCTGATCTACTGAATGTCTGAGGGCTGAGGTAAAAAAGAAGAAATGAAATCATGAGCCATGTCTTTTTGCATGTCACAAAATTTTAATTTGGGATAAATTATTTTCTGAAAGATGACTAGGATCTAAAGCAATCTAAAGCATTGGACTTGGTGACAAAAAAAGAGAGTATAACTACATGGTTATCCATGAAGAAAGGAACAGAGGAATAAATATACACAAAAAAATATTTCAGAAAATTTGGGCAGAGACTTTTGAAGTAGGAGATGGAAAAGCATCTGTCCCTTTTGTCTGTGACCCAGCAGTTACTAGTCGATAACAATTTAATTAATTTAAGTTCCCTGAATCAAGTCTGGTTTGCCCATTGCAGTATTTGGTGAGTCTTCATCTCAACTCATGAGGATTTTCATCTTATTTTCTCCCCCTGTCCTGCTGAGGAGGGGAGTGACAGAAAGGTTCAGTGGGTGTCTGGCAGCCAAGCAAGGTCGTCCCACCACTCTTGTATTGAACATCTCTCTCCAAAGACACAACTGCTTTATTTTCACATTAAGGTCAGAAGCCAAATGAAGTTGGAAATTATTTTTCTGAACAAGTTTTGACATCTTGGACACTGCCAGTTTCAGCGGTGATCACTGCTGTATCACCAAGACAATGAAATATGTTTGATATTAAAATAGCAACAGAAGTACTTATGTTTTGTAAGGAAAGTTACCATCCACAGACTCAATTTCAATTGTATCACATTGTAGAAGGGAAAGAAAATTGTATTGTCTTTTAACCATGAGGCATCATATTTCCATGCAATTTCCAGCTGCTTGAACAGGCTTTTCCCCCCAGTTTATGCTTCTGAAGAAATGTGTGAATTGTAAAATAGATGTTATTTTCAGAATTTTCCACTAAAACGAACTTAAGAGGAAAAAATTATGCTTATATGGCATATTTAGTTAAAGGATATAAATAATATTTAACAGGGATAATATATTTTCCAAGGCCAGGGGGGAAAAAATTCCAAAATGAGTCAGCTTTAATTTATTTTTAACATGTTACCATCTTGAACAAAAATGGAGATTTTTTTTTTTTCTCCTTGAATAAATAGTTAGTCACACATAGCAATATTTACAAATATAAAAACCTCTTTGAATGTGTGTGTTTGTTTCAATCACTTAGCATATATAAAAGCAAAACTCAGCAGCAAAAATAGATGGAGATTTTAATAATCTTTACATGCTGGGTGAATGACTACTTCTGTTAAAGTTACCTCATGGCCCTTCTACTAAAAGAAAAAATAAAAAAAAAAGTGATTTGAAGTGATTTAAGGTTTGAATCTTTTCCTAACTACTAATATTTGCAGCACTAGGTGTAATGTTCAGGCTGTGAACAAATGTCAGGATGTCCTGGTTAACTTATACCTTTTGTATTACTAAATCACAGAGAAGATCAGCTATACTCAAGTTTGAAAGAGAGGTCATGAATGGAGAGCTCTGAGGACAGCCAGTGATCAACCCTTATTTTCACTGATCTAGATCCTCAATGGGTACAAATCAATATATAATTCTTATAAAGAAAGTGGGCTCTGCATTGATTTACCTCTTTTGTGAAAGTAAGCACAGCACTTGGCTCAGCTTCCTGTGTGAAAGAGAACTTTGCTTGTCACAATGGGGAAGAAAATAAGAACTGAAATTGTCCAAGAACAAAAAAGAATAATTAAAACTCTCCAAGAAGAGATGTTTAATTAATGTTGTCTTTTTTATATTTCTTTTTAAAGTTGGAAGGATTAAAGTATATTTATTAAAGAAACAGTGCTATTCTTAGTTTTCATGGTGTAGTTCTGCACAGCATCACTTTTATTTGGAAATGGTAGTAAGTTTATTCAATGATTCTTTAAAATTATACATATCAATTGAATAAAGTTAGAAAATATTTTCAAAAGGAAATTAGAATTTTCTGACTTTTTCATTGAAAATCAGTGCTTCTGTACAGAACAGTCAGTATTAATAAGGCATGTGAGAGAAGCACATGCAGAATCAACGCAGAGATTGCCTACTTACAGGGACAATGTAGCAACCAATGTCTGGATCTGAAATCAACCTCACCTTTAGAGCTCTTCTACCTATATGCAACAAGTAAAAAGGAGACATATGCTGATAGGGTAAGCATCTCAGACAACTCTGCTCTGAGACCATCTAAAATAAAAATGGCAGAGCTTCTGGTTGGCTGCAGCACATACATGGTAAACTTGAAAGACATAAAGGCAACAAAAAAATCTTTTCATCAATCAGGAAAGACTAAGGATTTCTTCCACATTTTTCAACAAGATATCTTCCTAGTTTATTCTACATAGAAATGCTGACAATGAGGGAGATGCCATGAGTAATCAGCAGTAGGATATTATGCCTCAGATAAAGGAGAAAGTCTACAAATATGTGAAATTAAAGAAATATAAGGTTTTAGACACTCCCAAAGATTTTAATATGGTTTCTGCCTTTTTCTCATTTTGGCTAAATCAAAAAGTTTGACCAAGAAATGTTCCAGTGTTTTGCTCAAATCCTATAATGATATTGCAAAAAATCCTAATTGTACAAACATATTGCCATTGTTTCTGCATTGTGTGTGGTGCTCATGTGCAAAGCCAAGCCTAATATGTCTCAGGATTAGAGACAACTGGGTTTAGGGAGATGAAATTTAGGAGATCAAATTTAGGTTTTCTTCCTATCGAGGGAAAAAGGAATTAATTTTTGGAGCTAATGTTTTTACATGAATGGGTAAATTGATTCTGTGACAGTCACATCTGACAGTTTTACATGTAGTCTTTATGAGAGGGGATTATTTAAAATGAATTACTGCATTCAATTTGTTTTCCTTGGCTGATAAAAGAGGTTTTCATTTTAATTCATCCTATAGTCATAAAGGAAGGCATGTTGAAACTAGTATCTAGTGCTTATTGGATTTTAAGAACATTTTAATTTATATAGGAAGGAGAATACGAGAAAAAGATGGATATATATATATAGATATATATATATATCTTTATTTTATATTAGCATTGGGGTTTCTGAAAACGGGATTTGTCTTTCCCAAATAAGGTTTCTTCAAAAAGTGAAAAGTTTCTAAAAGTACCTAGTACTTGATGAATTGACATTTTCAGACAAAAAACATTCTGTCCAGTTCTACTTAGTGTGCTGCTTCGTTAAACAGATTTCCTGGTTTGAGTCGCAGCACATTGTGTGAAATTCCTTATGTTCCACTTTTATTAGTCAGTGGAGAGTGGAATATCAATTATGATTATAATTTATTGTTATATCATCTTCAAAGACACTCTGTCTTTTGTTGAGAGCTGTTACAATTTGATTCCCCCCAAGGCACAAAATACCAAACTAGACTTTTCCGTCAGATGTTAGAAAATGGTTTAACATGAAGAATCAAGTGAGTAAGCCTATTCACAAGACCACTCAGTCAGAACCACTTCACATCTGATAAGAAAGCTTTCCAAAGGAAAAGAAAAAAAGGATTTGTGTAAAGCCCTGAAAAAATGACAAGATTCAGGTTGTTGACAATGTTTACACTTATTGTTAATAGTTTTTTGCTGGAGATATTTCCACTCTCACCAGTCTGCCACGAATAGTGGAAGATAGCGTATGTCTTCTGTGATGCTTTACTCACAATGGTGATTCATGACATTCTTGCCCAGAAACTCTATAAAAACAAAACAGAATTTTTTAACCTGGAAAAGGGCTCTGGAGGCCATCTGGCTCAAAATGTTGCTAAAATCAGGGCCAACTTCAAAGCAGATTCAAAAGAAAGATATAAAAGTCAATAATGGGAGTCATTGTTTCAAGGAGTTCTATCTGAAACTGTCTCAGCATTCAACTTCTTTTTTATCAATACACATATTTGAAGTTCAAGTGTAAGCCTCAATGACAAATTTATAATACATATAATCAGAATATTCCTCATTGCTCTCAGAGCTTAATTACCAGTTACAAGTTGATTGCCTTTTATTAAATTGTTGCTAGTGGAAAGTTAATTGGTAGTGGATTTCAGAGCAATTGGGAGAACCAGCAGTTTGCTTTACCATAAGTGTGCTTGGTGACAAGACATGATACAATTACTTGAGGAGCTATCAGGGGAAGGACTGCCCAGACACAGCGATGGTTCAGCAAATCCAACCTCTAGGGCAGACTGAGAGAGCAAAGCAGGGTCATCTGTTGCTTTAATAATTTCATAGAGACATTTGATTCAACATGGTAGAACGATCACGAGCTAGAAACTGTCAGTTCTGCTACAAACCATAAATGAACAGTTAGATAGAAAACTGTTGGACAGATAGATAGTTATAGAACAGTTGGATTGAACACCAGCCTGAAGATTGATTCAAGCTGATCAGCAGTGAGTGGCCTATTCCACCCCATATCCCCCAGCAGCTAGCACTGGGCCTGTGTCTGGAAACATTTGGAAAATTCTGAACCCAGATCATAAACAGCCCATGAAAGACTCCATTTTGCTAGAGGATCCACTTCCTTTTGGTGTTCAGAATCCGTTGATTTCATTTGACTACCTCTTTTTCTTTTGGAATATATAGAAAGTAGGTAATCCTTACATGCTCTCTTTATTTATTTTATAACCTACTGCGATGGATTTGAAGGCCAGAACTCAGAACTTTTCATCTACTGTTGTATCAGGTACTATAAAAACATTGAGAAAAAATAGCTGACTCTATCTTTGTGGCAGAGAAAAAAATATGGCTATGATCAAAATAATGACTATATTTAGACTCAGATGCATGGGTTAATTTTATAATGAAAATTTTTTGTGCCTCAGAAAACAGAGTAGGGAAGAGACAGGAGGGAGGCAATGCTCTAAAAAATCACTAAACAATTTTTTAAAGAATTCATGCAGGATTTTCAAAATGCACATGCTTTTTAGCCTAATTAAGCATATGCTTTAGCAATTATTGATTTGATGTGCTCACTTGAGGGCTCAGAATGCAGAAAGTATTTTGTGACACTGGGAAATACTTTGCTATGCAATTCTAAGAAAACTCTGGAGGCAGCAGAGTAGAGTTTATCTTACTAATATTGTTTATAAAAGTAGATTCTTTTCTGTCAGATCTACCAAGGGAAAGAGTCAGACCTAGACACGTGAGACTATATGTGTAGAGTATAGACAGATGGAAAGAATGATATATAATACCTAATCCATTCCCTAACCTCTTCATAAATTATCACATACTCAGTTGTACTCAGTGAGAGTTGAATAAATTGACCTTAAATCGAATAACTTTAATCAAGTACCAGCTATTTTTGCATCTAATTTAAGATTCAGTTCCCCTTTGAATTCTCCTTTAGGTGTGTAAAAAAGATAGTTTTGGCCTTCCCAGGATCCTTTGGTTTTAGAACTTTCTCTCTTGATGAAACATTTTCTTTATCATCTCTAAAGAAAATTTGCAGAGGAACAGATGTTCCAACCATCATTCTGTGAAGGGTGTATTGAGGAGGTGTCATTTTCTTCACGGACTTATGAACTGAACCCATTTTTAAGTGTCTCATCCACCCTTTGAAAGGAAGGGGTTTTTTCCTAAATAAATATATTATTGCTGCAGTTTGACATACACAAATAATTTAAGAACACTGCATATTGCATGCACCCAGAAAGCCCAGTCCATTACTATATGAAAGCACTTAAAAATATTTCATTTTTCAGTGCTTAAGTTTCCTGTGTTTTCAATTACATAAGGTATGAATAACAGTATTGATCTTTAAGATGATCTTTTTGTTCAATTTAATTTTAAATGTGACAGTATTAAGAGCAGAAGGTTTTCTTAGACACAGAAATAGCATGTTTACTTCATTTGTGTAATTTATATGCTAATAATGTGCAGTTTTGGATTCCTTGGGATATTGCTTTACAGCTTCTAAATTTATTCCTGTGATACCGTCTGGCACAGCAATTTCATGTCAACTATTATCTGTGGAAACAGATTAAAGCATCCCTGAAGCTTTTTTTCTTTATTTGAAGAGAATTTTCAATCCTCTAAAAGCTTTCAGAGAAGAGAAGGGAACAGAAAGCAACATACTTTCCAGTCCAAGCATATATTGGCTCTTGATTATGGACACAATATGAAGAAACAGTGCAGCATTCATCAGTATTGTTTGACAAAAATTTACTGCTCCACATGAACATGGATTTTTGAGGCAATGAGCAGGGAGTAACATTACTGTCTACTATCATCTGTGTGTCAGAAAGTGTATTTGACAGAGGGGTAATAGAGAAGGTTAAAAGTAACAGCCAGAAGGGATAGGCATTTTTAGGTAACACCTTAAACGTGCTGTATTCTGTTAAGCAGTGGCTTAAATTATGTAAATGATATTTGTGTTTGAAATACAAATACTGAGAAAGAAATTTTATTTTAGGGAACAACAAAATTTTTCATATTTTTTCTAAACTTTCAGAATAGCTGAATGTAGAGGCCCTTAAGTAAATTGCCTCATGAAAAAGTAGGGTGTTAAATTGGTATTCTGAATAATGGGTTGTCTCCTTCAGGATTCTGTAAGGGCATAGACCTCCCAGGCAATACGCAGACTCTGGAGTGAACACATCAGTTTTCAAAAGGCAATTAAAAATTATATGTTATGAAAGGTCATAAAGATGTTAGGGTCACCAAAGAAGTCTTCAAAAGAAGTAGCTGAAGAAAGCAGGAAAGCTGAGAAGAAAAAAGAAAGAGAGGATGAGAGGCTTATGAAGGGAGTGGTCTGACTGGTAGTAGATGAAAGATAATTTGGAAGCAGTTTAAGAGAGGATTGGCTTTTCTGGGTGAATGTGAAAAACCCATGAGTCTGAATCTTACATCAAGACAGTTTTAAGACAATAGGAAGAACAAATGTATCATTAAACTCCAGCAGTGAAATTGTTTCTTGTCTTTTTCCTTACTTAATAAAGGGACCGAATAGAGATTGACTCATGTATTAGATTAAACAAAAGTTGATTAATTAGAATATATGTGATTTATCTAGGAAGGGGAATAATTTTAGGATTTCAAGAACTAACCTCAGAAAGAAAGGGATATACTTTGCATCGCTGACTGCTCAAAAAAAATGCCATAGTTTTTTGAGATGATCAGACTAAAGATGAAGTGTCTCAGAATGGTCTAAAATGGGTTTTTTGGCCAGAAAAAGGAAATGCGGAAGTTATTTTTTAAATTAAATGTATCTCAATTTGTACAAAAACAACCCAGCTTTTAAAAATATGTTGCTGAACCTAGGTACAAGTTCTCTGCACTTGATGATTTTAAAAAATTTTTTCTTAATAAATGTTGTCCAATTTCCTTCTTAAGATACGTATTTTGTGATTTCCATATGGTGGAAGTGCATTCAAATACAGATGGTACAGTTTTTTAGAAGATTTTTTCCTTCTGTGTGTGTCATTATTAGCAATTTGATGATCACCATGAATTAAAACAAGCATGAAGACCCATGATGATTGATATAGTCTCTTAATTTAGATTTCAAAGGCATTTCAGGATCTCGTAAATCTCCGAATGAAAATTATCTGAAATCTTTGATCCATTGGGAAGCGAAAGATATCTGACAATGACAAATCTACCTTTCTTAGCCAGATTTCACTGATGCACAAAAAACATTGTATTACAAAATTGTTCACATGAGGAAAATTTTGCTGTTGGATTTTCACCAAAGCTGTGAACAAAAGATCTTTCAATTTTCTCTCTTGATTTCTCAAACTGTACCTCTGACAACATAGAATATGGTCGGCTTTTTCTTAAGATCATTCTCTGAGCACACAAGAATTTTTATAGCTGAGTTTAACTAGCAGCAGGATTTATCCCAAGGTTGATTTAATTCATTTTAATTTTGCACTCTCTAGCCAATCTCAAGGGGCACAAATTTATCTTTTAAAATTATTTTTTTCTGCTTTCTTTTAATCTTTTATGTTTATTGAGTGCCTATGTGATTCAATTTTTCTAATATTAACTCTAAACATATTGCAAATGTTGCTTTACAGCATGTATTACCTGTCACAGAATACAGAACTTTTTTTTTTATGTATTCTCTTACTTTTGAGGGAAATCCACTTGCTTCATTTTGGATTAAGCCACCTCACTAGTGGCAGTAGGAAGAAATGTATGTTAGCAGGGTATATAATAAAGATGTCACTATCCACAAATATTAACATTATAATTTATAAATAAAAAAGGAAGACCTCTAATATGCTCTTGAAACTTGCTTGTGTTGTATCTTCTCCACCTGTATATGTATAAACATGCAAAAGCAAATGAAATCAATACTAAAGCAACATTGATTTGGAAATCCTTTGGGAATCTTAGAATATTAAGAACTTAATATTAGAACTTAATGGAATGGTGCACATTAAGAAATAAAAGCAAATTTTAAACTGTGTGCACAGAGTGAGGTTATATTGCCTCACTGGGCCATAAATAACTCCTTACAAGCCCAAGTGCAGCTGCATTCCTGTAAGAATCCTAGAGACATGGAAATAAGAGATTTATGTAAGGCTACATCTAAATTACATGGTGAATTGGTTCTTGTGTGCACACTTTGACCTACAGAGAAATTACCTCCTCTTTTAAAGAGCAGGGAAGAAACAAACCATAAAAAGCATCTGTGTCAGCAAGGCTTGCAGGAACTTCATAAAACCGCAATGACCAAGTAGAATGATTGGGTTTTTTTCAAATGAATTTGTTGTTATTCAACACCTGTAGGAAAAGGCTGTTTTCATTAATATTCTTCCTATTACCTTTAATTTGTTTGAAAATTGCTGTGAACTGTAGAGTCTGTAGATGATACAAAATGTTCAGGACAGTCAGATTTAAAAATTGCAATAAAGAATAACTAGCAATGAAATGATGGATGTAACGCTGTCAGCAATGCAAAGTAATGGGTGGGGGGAAAAATCAATCTTAGCCTAAACTATGTTTATACACCAGTAGTCTCAAAATTGACTATTATCTTCTGGAAACAAGGTCTCTCATTCACTGTGAATGCTTCCCTGAAAGCACCTTTGAACACCAGAACTTGAAAATGGCAGAGATATTCCAAATTACCAGAAAAGAAATGGACCCAAAACAGGCTGTTTTATTTTACTGCATAAATTACTAACGTAATTCTGTGCATTTCTGTTCTCCACTGAGAACCACTTAGGACATATATATGTTCTAAATCTGTATGCAGTACTGAGGGTTTCAAGTGAAATAATTATGGCAGAAGCTCTCAAAGAAAGGGAAGAAATTTTAAGTGAGGGACTTTTCATTTTGTTTGGTTTATTGTCTGGATTTTTTTCCCTAATTAATATGTGGGATTCTGAAGAGTTGCAGGCTGCTGTGGAAACCACAATGAGAAAGGGGTGACACAATTGTGCAGGAAGGGTTTCTTTATGCCCACCATGAAGATGAACATCTTGGCACTGCAGCCCATGATCATATGATGACAAGAGCCTCAATAGCACCTTGAGTCAGCTGAGATCCCTCAGGACCCTACAAAAATAAACTTGGATTTACATGTCTCTCCTAGGCTTCCTTTACCATCCTCCATAACCAGTGGACTGAAATAGGAATTTGTTTTAGAAATCTGATTCAGATTGAGGTCAATTGCATCTTAAATTGTGTGGCTATGGCAAGAGTCAAATGCACTGTATATTTATTACCTCAGGATATCTAGAAGGCCAAACGCTCCCAAAAAGAATTGAACAGCTTCATGGCAAGGGGTTTCTGAGTGGTCCTCTGAGGTCAGCATATCTGCATATCTGATTGTTGTTTTTGGTATTATATGTCCTGTTACTGGCACCTGGAAAAATTAAGTAAAAAATATGAGCATAAATGGCTGCCATATTTCTAGGTCTAAGGGCTGAAGACAGAATTAGTTTAAAAATATTGCATAATTACTGCCTTGTTGCTTTCTAGAAGGCAGATTGCTGACCTAGAGATGAAACACAGTTTTATGCTGGACTGATGTAGAATCACAACTACTGTGGAAGGTTGATGATCTTGTGGAAGGGGGCTCTTTTAATTTTGGCCCACAAGATCAGAAATAGAACTGAAAGGCTTCTTCTTTTAAAAAATCCACAGAGAACAGCAGTAAACATGTACTTTACAACATTTTTTTGTCCAAACTCTGCTCTCATTGTGCAAGCAACCTCCTTATCTGTTCAATCCAGAGTCATATCTGAGAGTTGGTCACTTTGGGGTTGTTAAATCAGAGGCTCTGTGTTCACTGCAATTCTCCAGGCAGATGTTTGCCCCTGAGTTAAGACAAAATGACTTAGTGATAGATAGAACAATAGGTTTTATACACAGATGAATGATTCTAATTCATTTAATAGGACTTCATGCTTAAAAATGGCTTCAGGGGTTTTATGTTCTATTTTGCTTTACATCTGAGGCGTTACCTTCACATAACCATTGAGGTGTATTTAGAGTTTCTGCTAACAAAATACTGTTTGTAACATTTTAGTAACAGAAACTTTAAAAGCATGTGGATCAATCACCTCCAAAATCTGTCTTAGTTGCTTCCTCCAGCTCTAACAGAAATTTTCACAAGCAGATTTCTTTCATTACAGCAGAATTGTCTCACTGGACTTTAGTGCCTTGAATATTAAAGCAGATTAGTGTGTTAAAGTTAAATCCTAGCAAGCAAAACTACCCAGGGTCTTCCTCTTTACAGTAAAAATTACTGAGAAATTGAAATTAAATTCATATAAACATATTGCTTAGACCTTTCCCAATAATCCCAACAACTTTTCTCCTTGTTTTTTAAAGGTAATTTGTCCTATTACATTTTTAAGATTGACATACAGAGAGAAGTATTGTTCATTTCTATCAATCCTGCTCCAACATCCTGGGGTTTGGGGCTTTTTTGCTTCTGTTTGGTTAGTTGGGTTTTTCTAATAAATGACATATGGAGCCATTATAATCAAAGTTCATTCATGCAAATATTCATCCTGAAACTGGTCAAATTCAGAAAGGACAGGCAGAAAAAATCCAATTTTCTTGTATTATGAAGAGTTGCAAAAAACCACAAAAAACTGTTCCTAACAATTGGGGGAACTATAATAAACACTACAAGTAGCAAACAACATGCAAGATCCTGTCAGACACACAGAATGGAAAATGGAGAAGAATAATGAGAATTTTAAAACACGTATTTCGAAACCTTCCCTCTTTATACCTTGATTAAATGTTTAAATTGGCTACATTGTGCAATATACTTTCGATTACCTCCTATTGGCAGTTGACTTGGAAGATGATGACAAAACTAAATTGTGTTGCAATTAAAAAAAACCCAAAAACATAGGAAGCATTTACCTAAGCTAACAAAATATTTATGTAAATCAAATATATATTCACTCATCAAATTTTTTCCTCAGGCAACAACCACCTAAAGCAAGTATAAAAGCAACATTATATTCAAAATATGATTGCATCATATTATATATGCAAGGCATTATAAGTACATTTTTAATATTTACAGTTCAAACAATAACTTTTTTGTCTTGGAAGTCAGTATGATTACATTACAATTTTTTTGGCTTTTCCTTGTGATCTCAGTGATAGGACTGTTTTCTGAAAGATGAATTTAATTTGTTTATGTTAATAAGGAAGAGCAGCAAAATGCTATTGCTACTTATACATCTAGAAACTATCAATGAAATCAGATGAAGCCCTATACTGATTAAATTTGAAGTTACATTGGCATTTAATTTAGATTTAGATTCAATATATTAATGTTACAGTGTAATGTAGAAAGATCAAAGTGTTGATGCTAATTGCATTTTAAGTTTCAGTATCATATTGCATTCATTTGACTACTTCCTATGACCTGTAGATGACAGTGGGAGATTTCTTCTGAAACAATTTACAAATAAAATAAACAAGTCTGCTTTACTTGTTAAATGAAACTAGATGTGGAAAAATTGTATATGAACTAACAACCACATTTCAGTTTGATCACTGAAACCAAGAAAAAGGGTTTCAAATAACAAAGTTCTTATTCAGACAATTTTTATTTGGACCATATATTCTTGCTCCTGCAGTACCAAAGAGAAAAAAAAAAAAAATTTCATTTTGTTATGCCATTATCACATACAGTGAAGGTATCGCCTGTAAATAGCAAATTCTCTCTTCAAAGAGACATCACCAGCAATTCAGAGGAAGTGATAATCTGACAGGCCGACCATCTACTTCCCAAAATGCAAAATGACATAAAGTGACAAAGCTTGTATCCCAGGGAGCCTATTATCACAATTTGATAATGCAACAAATAATGTAAAATGTAATATAGACATTTGCTGTTTGCATGGAGCTGATGAATACAAAAAAAAAAAAAAAAAAAAAGTGAACAAGGTAAATTTGAAGAAATTTCACAATTGTTTACTAGTAATTAAATTAGAAGGGAGAATCTTTCTGTGTTTTTCCCATACACAACAAAAAGCTCTTTTAAGAAACTAAATTTCTTTTTGCATTGTATATTCCAAAATTCAGATCACTTTAGCTGGGGTGTTTTCTTTCACTACAGTGCATTTCTATGAGGTCTCAAACAGCACAGCACATCTCTGGAGCTTCAGGAAGCATGAAGAACTAAACCAGATTAAGCCTGAGAGCTGAAAATTTCAAAGCAACCTCTTTCACTAAAGATGTAAGACAGATTTTTTTTTAGTTCTATTGAACAGATATTGCAGAAGCTTCACTGATCCCTGAGTCCTCTCTCCTTCTGTGTGGAAATAAGTAGGATATGACACTGAATGCTAGGTTAAGAGAGACTGGTGGTCTCATTTCCAGCACTGAGCTCTCTGTAAGCATGATAATATTTAAAACTACATCTGTATTCTCTTTCCTTAATCCTCCTTACTCTCCAGGTAAAAGATTATGGGGGGTCAAAAAATAAATCAGTAGAGATGTTATTATTTAGGCTTGTCCTTAGAGGAGTGGGAATGGTGTGGGAGTAATTGGGAGAGCAGAAGCAGTTATCACAGCGACGTAAAGCTTACAGCTCACTTTCTGAGGGGAATGTGTGCAGCAGTCCAGAGATCTGTCCTGCCACACACAGGACACACACCAGGCCTCTCCTTGTGTGTCCTCTCACCCTTGGGCACAGGAGTGAGGCAGTTTCCCTGGGTGCCACACAGTGTCTCACTGTGTGTGTGACCATCCCACCTCAGGACAGCTGTCCTCAGCCTACTGCAGCATGGGACCTCTGTGGACATGTCCCCACTGAGGAACTACTGCTGCTTATATTATTATTTTTTTGAGTTAAATGGTCAACAACACTCACCTATAATCCTTCTGGACACCTGTTCCCAGTCTGGTTTACTTGCACCCTTTTTAAAGTCCATTAGCAGTGGTTTCCTGAGGTCATGCTGTCTTCTGATCTTCAGCCCAAAATATGTTATCAGGACCCACCCACTGGGGTTAGGAACTTAAATCCAGTTCTTCCCAGTGCATGTCTAAACCATTACAGGAGGGGAGATGTCATTCATATCTCATCTAGCAAGACTCTCAGGCAAGAGTCCCTTGTGATAATTTTCTATGCTACCTTGTCTTTCCAGTGCACACCAGAATCACAAAATCAGTTGGAGGTAACAGATAAAGACCTCACTTTATCTGAGCTATGCTTTCGGGTAGGTTTTATCCTTTCACAAGGCTATTGATTTTTCAATGTATAAAACATTTCAAGTTGAAAACTTTAGGTATAGCAACCTGTAGATAACAGCAATTTGAGTGTGTGGTGCATTTTCGCTGTATCCCAGAGAACCCTTTTCTTTTCCTCTGTTTTGCTTTAGTAGAAAACCTGACAATTTACAAGTGACAAATCCTTACCCCAGATCCCAGCTCAGTTCATTTTGTCAGTTTGTTGATTTCTGATTTCCTGCTTCTGCTTTCTACTCCTGGGTAAGCAGCAGCCATTTATTCTGTAATATCTGGACCTATTTTGATACAGTTAGAGAGTGTAGGGCAAAACAAAGGAATATATTTCATATGACTAAGATAGTTGATTCAGTTAGTCAAAGAAGGAAATAGTGCTGGGAAAATGTATAGAACTAGCTGCTCTTCATTTTTATCTCCAAGATTTGAAGCCACAGTTTTGATACAATCCCTGAAGACAAGGTCTCCATGAGTACCTGTGAAGGACAGATTTTTCCTCCTAGTCAATACCTTTGTTTTCATATCTTGTGAAATATTCCAAATATTATTAATGTGTCATATGTGCTGTTGCGAAAACAAATGCTGGTAGAGAGTGTGTTGCAATGAACAATGTGCAACATACCACATGGCTGTCCATCTGCTTCCAGTCTTACAACTACAAATCATAACCACTCTTTTTCATTTATCATTTGACACTGAGATTTGAAGTTTCATCTTCATTAATGCTTGCTAAAACACATATTCGCATACATATGAAAATGTACCTGCATATGGAAATATTATCGTTAAAGTTTCAGAGTGCAAGAAAAGTCAAGAAAAAATTTCTGCTGAATTTTTTTTCCAGTTTTTTATGAGAGTAGCTTTTTTTCAGTGTTTCAACACTGCTTTGCTATTAAATATCTCAGGACCATATAAGAATTTAGATAACAGCACATTATTTCTGTGCAGTCCTTAAATGTTTTATTTACTGTGGTACTGGGAACTTCTAACTGGGGTACTAAACAGCTGTTCATGGAAGGAGAAAAGCAACAGAGGAAAATTGCAGTAGAAAACTGGAACACTGGTTTAATTTGAAAAGGAAAGAAAAGCCAGGGTTTGTAATTAAAGGGATGGAAAAATGGTGAATTGCAAAGCTGAACACAAGATGCCAAGGAAAAAGGAAGAAAAAAAACCCTGTAGAAAAATGCAGGAGAACATATGCACAAGATAGGTGTTTAAATTTGAGTTTGTATCATGGAAATGCATGATACTGGAATTGTTTAAAGCTATTATAGGATTGGAATACTGATAAGATCAGAAATAAAAAGGATCAGCTAATTTCAAACCTATATCAAACAATATATTCTCAGTTTTCTAGGTGAAAATTCCATAAACAGGTCACTAAATATTTATTATTCCTGCTCAGTGCATATATCTTTTTTTAAAAATACTTCTGACTGCAATTTTCTTCTTCCTTTAAAAACTTGCTCCTTATTATCTCTCACTATCTCAGACACAGTAGCATATAGAAAGACTAAAGCACAAATATTTGTAGGATTTGACTGTATCAGTACATTTGTCTTGGGCAGCCTGCTTGGTGATGAAAGAGAGCAGTGCCACCAGGATCAACTCTTCAGAAGAGATGTTTATTCATGGTCAGGAGCCCCTGGCACCAGCCTAAACTGAAATAACAACCCCCAGGCAGGCCTAGTTGCCATCAGTCAGTGTTTTACCACAGAACAAGCAACTCATCTTATCTTTTCAGCAGTTACCAGGTGCCATGCATCATGTCAGCCTACAATGAGGGAAGGTTAATTAGGGGCTCTTTGACAAGACACAGAAAGCTAGCTCACGCTACCCAAAGGCTGGCAAGCAGATGTGTGAGATTGTGGTAAAAGCTAGCTTCACAACAAAAACACTGAACTCTGGGCAGCTAAAA
Organism: Cyanistes caeruleus; assembly: GCF_971803275.1. NCBI lineage: Eukaryota > Metazoa > Chordata > Aves > Passeriformes > Paridae > Cyanistes > Cyanistes caeruleus. Next base: position 20,826,924 of record NC_141704.1, on the reverse strand, counting down.
TAAATTTTAACACTACAATGGAAATACAAGATTATTGATATTTTCATGGGAGTAAGTATCCACTAATGCTTAAAATGCTGACTAAAGGACATACTAACTATCAGGGTAGTCCTGATCAATTTGTTTGACTATTATTTCAAGGTCTCATACATCTATGCATTCATTCTGTTTCTTTCTCGTACAAAAACTTACCCAGTAAAATTATGCTTAAAATATACACCAAGTTATACTGACCAATGCCAGATTTATGTTGCAAGTTGTTTGCATCTGCAAGGAGGAACTCACAAGACCATGAAAGCATGGAAACATTCAAGACATTTTCTTCTGGATGGTGAGAACACAGTTTTGGGGTTGGGATGTCGGACTGATGCTCTGAAACAGTTACTGAAATGTCAGGTTTTCCCCTTAATTCAACAAGTCAGCACACAGCCAGCCTCTCCCATAGAGAACAAGTTCTAAAAATATTTTGGTGCTTTAGGGAATTAAGTTTGGAAATCCTAACTACATCTGTATGTTTTTTCAGCTTAAACCATGAAATCAGGTGTTAATCCGAGATACAAGTCTGTGGGGATAGACACATATCACTGCAACTGTGTGTTGCCTTCCTCATAAAGATTATTTACATACTTAAGGAAGCTTTTGTCATCCCCCTGACAGTAAAAGCCTACAGTGGAGCGAAGAAAAATGTCTTCATTAGACAGAAGTCTCAGGTACTAAAAAGCAAACTAACAACAATAAAGAGTAGTTCAGGTTGTGCTCTCTGCCTCAGCAGAGCCAGGGGATTTGGCTGGAGAGGACACTTTTACTGCAGGCTACTGGGTCTTAGCTGTCATCTGACAGGTAGCAGCTGTTAAGTAGCAAAAAAGGATTTGCTAAACAGGCTACAGTGTAAGAGATTAATTTTAGAACCGAGCCAAGCGCATGAATTCAGACTTCAAATACAACTCATTTGCTTCACTCATCCACTTCACTTGCTTGGGAAGGCTCACCTTATTAGTTACCACTGGGATTTTGTGTTAGAAAACTGTGCCTTGCTTCCTGTCAGCTCTTACTTGCCTAGTCATGTGAAAACTCAGTCTTCCCAACCGAGACGTAGATTTGCTCAGTCTTTTTCTTTTCACAGCAAATTATAGGGCCTTATTCTTGAAATTAGAGCTCGTGCCACTCTCTATAATTGTACTGTTGGGTTTTACTTCATCAAAACGTGCAGCAAAATGATTTACAAGACACTCTGAAGGCCTGTTAATGTCTGAGTTTGCAAGGACTCTATGGCTGCAATGGCATGAAAGTTTTATAAGGCAGTCCATTCACACCTGGTGGTCCTACAACTGACTGCACCTGCTGGCACATACAGATGGTTGAGATATACTTGGTGTATTGAGTGTGGGAAGGTGAGATACAAAGTTCTGCCAAAGGAAAAAAAAAAAGGATGTAAATTAGGAAACTGTGACTGTACTGCTAAAAAACCTAGCAAATGAAATGGACACAATAGCTGAAACCAAATTCGCTTTTCAAAGTTAGTACATTTTTTATTTGATAGTATTGCTTTACTAAGAGAAGGTTAAGTCTGATTTATTTAGGAGAGGTGTGAGTTTGGGTTGTTTTGTTTTGCTTTTTTTTTTTTTTATGAGTGAAACAGTGCCAAACAATAAAGCAATAATTAAACTAGAGTTAAAATTTGATTAAGCAGAACAGGATGAGGGAAAGAGGGAAATGAGGATAGCAGACAGCATTCCTAATTAACATTTATCCCTCTAACAACCATACAATTAAGATCTGACAGGAAGGGTCAAGAAAATATAATCGTTTCCAAAAACTCGAAATCAGATGAAGCAGCAAACTGCAAGTTCTTATGTGGGATCCAGATGAATATATGGATTGCATAAGCCAAATCCTAAAATAAGTTTTCCTGTCTGTGTGGAACTCAGTTGGCTGCAAACAAGATTGATGCAGTGACATCCTCATTCATATTTTTATTTTTTTTCCCCAGCTTTTTAATTTATTTGCTGCCTTTGATGTTGAGCAACAGGATTATGTCAAGGAAAATTAGCAGTTTATGCCCATCAATAACTACACTAAATTTCTTGCAAGGTGTATATTATAATGTCTCCTAGGGCTAGATTAAAAAAAAAAAAAATCAGACTGGTGAACTGGGTCTTAGATAGATATGAAATGTTTAAATCAGAAGCTGCAACCCTGAATATTCCACTTTAGCTGCTATGTCATACCAACATAAGCATCTTATTTTTTACCTTGGCCACTAAATTGCTTCTGTATTTTCAGTAGGCAGAAAAATATGGGACAAAAAAAACACCTCCCAAGTAATTCTTGTGACCTTAGTGTGCAAACACCTCAGCTACCCTTGCAGACTAACTTTATCAAAGCTTTACTCCATTCAGTATAATAAAGCTGAAATATAAGGTTTTTTAATGGAAACAAAATAGCACACTACTTCAGTGTAAGAGACAGAGGAGAAATGAAGCTGTTTGTGAAGAAAGATTATATGGTAAAGTAACAGGAAGGAGAGATACATGTCCCTAAGAAGGTGAAAGGAGAGATTAACCAGCAAGTACTTTTTCAGATTTAGATGGGTTTGATTAACTATATATCTACTGCATTATATGTTATAGGTTTATACCTGCAGTTCTATATGTTCTGCCTCCCTTACATTAGATTTTTGCACACATCTGCAGTGGTGGGTGCAGAGGTGATGCTGCAGGTTCTGTCCATTGCTATCCCTGAGCTAGGGGCTGGGAGGAGTGCAGTGTAAGGACTGAATTACACAACTCACCTCTCCATGGCAAAGCTGTGCTAGAAGTCCTTCTTTAGCCTTTCTTTCCATCTCTGATGAATGTCTTTGGGTTTTAAATGGCTATCATGGCATTTCCCCACTTTGTGCAGGAGAACAGGCTTAATGTATTCAACTGCAAAAGATGTTCAGATTCTACAGTCATTAGTGCTGTACAGTTCAATTAAAGGAATCATAGGGCATAAAATCAGCAAAGGGTTAAGTTGAAGAGACTCTGTAATGTGAAAGGACACATATAAATTTTGATAACTTGAAAAAAGAACAAGCTGTTGCAGAACTGGGGAGCCTTCATTTCCCAGTGCTCTCACTCTTTTCAATCCTGAATAAAGGGAAAGCATGAAAATCACAGACTTCATTTTAAAAAGATTACCTTGCAAGACCTGCAAGACTGGTTTATGTAGCTATAATGGCATCTACAATCTGAAATTGATAATCTTTGTTATGTTTTTCCACATATGCATTTATTCTATTTGGTTGTAAATATGAAAGGTAAGTTGGTACTTGAGAGGCAGTTAATTCAAACCAATCAATTTTACAAGACTTTATGCTGCTTCAAGAGACTTGCTGCCATAAAACCCAATTCAAAAAGGTTTTGCCCATATGAAATACCAGTCTGACTTACTGCAAATCACCCTTTAGGACATGTGGTCAACATTACATAGACATTACTGTTTAAAACAGTTTTAAACTGTTTAAACAGTTTAAAACTGTTCCCTGTTTAAAACTGAGAGAATGTTTATTTATGACAACTATGAAATTATTCAAAGAACTTCAGGATTAACAGTATTTCTTCCTAAAATATGACAAAAGCAGATGACCTAAAAAGATATTTTACACTTCACAAGCTTTGCAGAAGATGTATTGACACTTTTACTGTAAATGAAAGCCTTTTTTTTATAGACTTCCCTGTTATGTCCTTAGCTGAAGTTACCATACAACAGAATATGCTTGATTTGTTATCATCACTTCCATTTCCTGTAAAAACTAATGTGCTGTCAATTAGCAGTGTATTATGTTTCATTATTAAAATTAATAATATGATTGCTTTAACATAAAAAAATGTATTACACAGCATGTTTCTTATGTCATCAGTCTGTTAACAGTCCTGGTGCCTATTTTCAAAGGCTCATAAAAACTACTGTACACCAGGGAGGAGTTTTTGTGGCTTCAGAAAAACAATTTTAATTTAAACTCTTCCACATTGCCTTTAGTGCTCTTACAGCAGTATCAGTTCTCTGTAAATGGACCAAAATAAGGCTTGTTGATGGCTAAATATTCCATGGAATTATGTATGCTCAGGGATTTGCTGTCATGCAAACTGAAAAAAAATCAAGTCTCAAAGATGGCAGCATGTAAAAGGCAGAATACGGATTAGATGTCAACAGTGAACACTGGAAGTAATCCTTTTCCTTCTCTCTCCCATGTATGAAAATGTTGGTCTAGGTGCTCTTAATGACTGGAAGTTCCTAGAGCAAAACTAAAGATTTTGCTTTATAGTTTCTACATTACATAGACATTATTGTTTCACAGTAATTTTGTTAGATTGTAACCTTACTTGATTTCCCTTCCCAGCTATGTTACTTTTCAACAATGTAAATTCAACACTTAAAATCTACATGTGCTATCTATAAAGCACAACACACAGAGCAAACAACATTAATCAACTTCATGTAGCAATGAAACTCTTGTTTGAATTAGCTCCAATTCTGTGAAGTTTGGTGTTGATTTCTTGGCATAGAATAAATCAAAATAATTCCATAAGATTTACTTTCTACCTCCTGACATTCTAGTTTTTTGATGATTGTCTTCAGTCTTCATGCAAATGTACCAGTACATTTCTTTGGGCTGCAGAAATATATGGGAGAATTTTAAAATATATAGCTAAATAACTTTGGAACATTTTCTACAACAACTTGATGCTCCGCTCTGGGACCAATGATCTGAAACTCACTAGTTAAAGAAGAGTCAGAGGAGGAAAAGCAGGAAAGAAATTTATGAGTTAAAGGTATTTTCTTCTCCATTTTTTGGCAGTTTTTCAAGCCATCAGCCCTCCTGTTGGGTAAATCAAGCAGGAGCAAACTACTATTGCAAATTGCAGTCTAAATAGTTTACTCAAACAAAATGATGAAGGAAACCTTTAGTTTGACATTTTCTCCTTGTTTGTCATTAACCAAAAAAAAATCAGGTATTTATGCCTGAATCAGTACTTAAATTCACTGTTCATTGACACGTTTAATGTCCTTGACTCCGATTTTAATTTGGGTCCTCAAGTTGTGCAGCTACCAAGTATCTGGAGAAACTTCTCAGATATCATATGGTATGTTCTCAGATATGTTGTCTCAGAGTATGACAACAAGATAATACTCCCGGTCCGGTCATGCTACCCAAGAGTAGTGATAGAGAACCCTTCTCTCCCTAAAAAATTCCATCAATGAGCTAAAACCAACAGCTATTAGCTGATCTATTTGACTTTGATCTTTTAACAAAAGAAGGCAAAATACTTGGACATATGGCTGGAACACACTGTCAAGTGTACTACAGCTGGTGATTTTTTTCCTATTGCTGTCCAAAATTAAATTATTCAACCTAATACCTTTTATTAGCTAAACTATCAGTTGAGTGAGTTTCACTTCACATTGGGAAGGAACATGGGCGAGAAACAATGGTGTGGGCATGGAAGCACAACCAACAGCTGGATGGTAAATCCCTTCCCATTTGCTGACACTCTGGTATTTATGTGTCCAAATTTTGTAAGGATGCTCTCCAGGTCAAAGTCCTACATTATGGCCTAAGTAATGCATGTTGTATGTTAGGATCAGATCCAATCTACCCAATGTACATGCTAAACTAAGCACAACACTCTGTGAGAATGTTTATGGAAATTATTAATATGCATACTTATGATTTTTTTATTTGAAGTAAAAATTTATTGTGTGTATTATGTACGTATTATGTGATATTGTACTTTCAAAGGCTGAAAAACTAAAAAAAAAAATACGAGTAAAAGGAATCATTTTAAAAATGGCATGAACTTTATAATGTATGAGCTTATTTCTGATAAAGAATAGTTATTCTCAAAGTAAGACTTCTTAAGTTGAGCTCATATCTTTAGTAAAAAATGTGAGTTCACACATGATTAGATGAGCCAAACTGGACTAGTTCTGTTGAATTAAAAGAAACCATACTCATATATCTTAGGTGAAGATTAGAACCTTAACCCACATGTGTATCTCAGTACTTGAAAGTGGGAAGCTCAATTTTAATGAGACTGCTTGGGTGGTTCTTTCTTTTCATACGTGATTAAGTGATTCCCTGCATTAAAATACAAAAGAAAAGGAGTCAAATGAGGAAAGCTCAATATTGTACAGTACTTAGCACTTTCAATTTTTTTGGTATTCTGAAGAATTTCAGTATATGCGGGACCAATGTCTGGAGAGCAATCAACTCACAAGAATTAGACACTATTTTTTGAAATGTTTAAGATATGTTATCATTTTTGACATCTTTTGCATATATTATTTTCTTTAACATCCCAATGAACCATTTGACACACTGAATTAAATTTAATTTCCTAATATCTCTTGATCTTAGAAGAGCTTTCAGAGATAAAAACACATGCAATTAGAGAGACACTGGCTCCATCACGTTTCACTTGAAAAATTCTTATAAATTATTCTGTAGTGAACATCGTCAGTGGACTGAAATCTGACAAATAGTCTATAACAAAGGGTAATGAAAATTAACAATTATATAAGTAGAGGGGAGGTATCTTGTGCTGATTCTAGAGGCCAGAGTCCTGACCTCCATTTAATATGCTCATTGATATACTGGGAAAGATTTGAGAAAGTTAATAAAGCGCACAGATGATATTAAATGAAAGGATCTGAGGCAACTTTTCCAGATCAAGATGTACTCCAAAAGTTCATAGAAGTTCAAAAGTGGGTAAGTGTGAATAAAGAGAATAAATGATGTTGATATACAGCTTAAACTTTGTAAACTGCTTCTTTGAATAAATTTCTGCTGTGGGTTACTGCAATCACTTTCTCTCTTAACAACTTATTGTACTTTGTGCTTTCCCTTTCCAATTTTTCTTTTTCTAGATGCTTTGATGAATCTTCACTGACTAGTTTGTGACTGGAATCTAAAGGTGCTTTTCAAAATATCTAGTTTACTTTTTCTAAAATTGGGCATTAATTTACAACACAATTATCTCAAGAACTGTTAATACGCATGCAGATAATATCAGACTCTATTTTACTCCCTGTTTTCAGTGTAGGCATGCATTGGAAAATATACATGGATCATCTAGAGAAAATTCCAGACACAACTAGAAGATACGAGTTTATTTTTCAAAAGTACACAGAAGGACAAAATAGCTGCAGGTTTGACAAGGTACTAAAAACATCCCCCTAATATATTCCTGTTCTTTTTGCACAAGCAGAAATTAGGAATTAGAGCAGTGTAAAAATGATCAATTCTGTATTTTTTTCAACTTTCAATTTCTAGCTTCTTCATTTGACCTCTACAAGGTTCTGATTTTTTGAAAACAAATTTTTCTTTGGATGCTTCTCTTGATAAAAAAACCCCAAACAAATTGGTGTTGTAGAACACCCAAAATGAGAGAGTGATTCACCTAGCCAACCATAAGCCCGTACTTCTGACTGTTTTGTTTATTGTAATTCTAAAATTCATGGTAAAAGGCAGGCCTCTCTGAGGCTTCATTCATTTTGCTACAAAGTAGGCGCTTAACATAAGACAGAAAAATTATGGAATCCAAAAATTCCTAGTTTTCTAATTTTTAGAAAGAAACATTTAATTTTGTAAATATGAAAAGATAATATTTTGATATTTTTACAGTACTTCATTCACATTCTTTTAGTCAAAGTTTCACTACCACAAATGAATTTGTCTAAATATTTGGCACAAGTTTGGAGAAAATTATTTTGATGCAAACTTTTAAATCCTCTCTGGTTATTTCTCATAAGCGTAATGTTTTACGGCATTTCTTTGTAATGAAATATTCTTTGCAATTGCCCAGCACTAAACAATATTCTTACAGTTTAAGTTAACATAAAGAAAAAACAGTGTTGACAAATAGCACAAATAACGATTTGTAAAGTCCTTTTATATTGCCAGAAGTAGTTTGCTTCTGTTGTTTTTGCCATTAGGCTTGCTGCGCTAGACTCTTATTAACCAATAATCCTAGCAGGATGTTTGAAATGTTAACTTCAATTCAGCTGGTTGTTTTCCCATTTAATGTCCTTTGCTTTTCACAGTCACTGAAGTTTAAGTATTTATACGCTTGTTGAATCTCTTTATGTTGTGCCATTATCTGCTTCTTGGGTAGGAAACTGATGTGGTACAAATAAGCAGAGCAATAAATCATTTCATCACCTTTGTTTAATGCCTTGAAGGCCCTTCAATCCCTTTTTTCCCCTCCAACCAGAGACAGTGATCAGCGTCAAGAAAAATGAGAAAAGCACTATCAGAGTTCTCTGCAGGCTTCCTAGGTCTTTGAACACTGCAATATTAATGACCAGGTCTTAGTTTTTTTCAGTGCTCAAGTGCTAACACATTGTTCTAAAGGATAGAGAATGTTCAGATTTGCTGTTGTATTACTGACAACAGGAACAAAAGGTTTACAGATACTACATATAGTCCACATATTTAAATGAGGAAGGCTCATAAATTCATAAAACTCTTGAAGGAATGCTACAAACAAATAAATTCTTTCTTTGTCGCTCTGTGTGCCTTAGGAATTTGTATGCTCCAAACCCCAGAAACTGGAGACCTTATTGCTGTCTACAACTCCCTGATAGGAGGTTTTGGTAGGGTGGGTGTCAGCCTCTTCTTGCAGGCAACAAGTGACAGGACAAGAGGAAACGACCTCAAGCTGCACCAGGGGAGCTTCAGGTTGGGCATTGGCAGGAATTTCTTCATGAAACATTGGAATTGAAGGGAGTGGAATTGGAATTCAAGGAGATGGTGCAGTCACTATTCCTGGAAGTGCTCAAGAGAAAACTGAGTGTGGTGCTTGACAAGGTGGGGCTCAATCAAAGGTTGGACTGGACGATCTTAGAGGTCCAACCCAAACAATTCTGAGATTCTGAGAAGACAAAAATAAATATCTTAAAAAAAACCCAACACACCAAAAAACCCCGACCCTACAAACAAACAACCATTCCCTGAAACAAATAAACAAATCCAACCTCAAAAACAGTGAAGAAATTAATCTTCCCCAAATATAGTTATTTAAAATGTGATATTCTGATATGAGTTATTTGACTAAGCTCTCTACAGAGAGCAGAGACTTTTAGAAGCATGTCTAACATCTGTGGGATCAACTTCCTATTGAACTTAATTCTTTCTTTTGATCAAAGGGGACATCAAGATGGTTAGATGAGGTTAGACAATGAATTTGAAAATCAATATACAAATATCATTCAAAACAGTAATTATATTAGATTGCACCATAAATCTGGCTGCAGGTTCTCTGTATACTTCTTCAGGAGACAAAACAAAATACATTTGTCAAAAAGTATTAGATGAAAAATATGTCCAAATCTGTATTTTATTAGTTCTGTGTATTCTCTCTCTTATGGTCTGGGTGTTTGTAGCTCCTGGATAGTGTAGATGGGAGTAATTGAACCACACACAGACATAGTTGATGAGGACATGCCTCTGGGCAAATAGAAAAGAAAAGGCACTTTCAGGGCTGCGATTAATTTTATTCTAAAACAGACTTCTAAAATAATCTGTATTAATTATCCCTACTTGTCTAGACTTGACTACAAAATCAACATCAGGTAGTTAGTAAAAGCACAAAGATTTACTGTAGAAACATTTTAAGTTAGCTAATGTTACTCCTCTCTTGTGACGTTATTTGAGATTAATGGTTTATTTAGGATCTACTGAAGATTTGATTACATCTTGTCTAGGTGTATACAAAACAGGTTTAACCTGGTTGTGTGAAATACTAATAGTGTATTTCCTAGTGTGTTTCCATGGCAGAGCTGACCTCAGCAGAGAGCTATTTTCACAGCTTCAAAAGCTGTCTTTGAATCTGAGGTCTGCTGTGCTAGGCTGTCAATGCTGGTTACCTAAAAGTTAGCCTCAGAAGTTTTGATCTTGTCTTAGGTTGCATGCACACATAAAGCATTACAGTTTAACAGTGCTTTGGGCAACATTCATTTCAGCAATTCTTGTTTCCTGTGAACTTTTTAATAACCAACCACTTTTAATCTCCTCCATCCAGGTTATTTGGCTTGAGGAGTGCCTAAGGCCTAGCAGGATTAGCTTTTTTACTTTTTTTTTTACTTTTTTTTTTTTTTTTTTAGTTTTCTTGGTGCATTTGTTAGGAACTGCAATAAAAAAATACTTTGTGAATTTGAGACTTCATGTAGCTAGTATTTTTCTGAGCTTAAAGGATGAAAAAAATTCTATTTCCATGGACTTTGAATAATTATAACTCAAACCACTTACCTGATTTTCTTCTGAACACCAAAAAAAGGTATTTTCGTAAGAAGTTGAATTAAGAGAGCAATTTTATGTATTTGAATAAGTAGTCTGAAATGGAATCTTAAATTCAGCTTTATGCATAGTGATGCAGTTTGGTTTTTATCTTGTTTTTCTTTTATATGTTCTCTATATTCTCCTCACATATATTTGTAGCTCTCTAGTCTATTGTATTAGTAGCTAGTTTTCCCAGTACTGTTCCATGGCCTTTCCCTAAGCAGAAAGACACAACAAATTCCAGAGCTCCAAGCCCTGGGGGTACAAGACTCAGTGCTATCTTGGCTCTTCCAGATATGTTCTCATGGACAAAGTACAGCTGAAGGTAGGGCTCCAGAGAAGGGGCCTGGAGGGGGAATTGCATCACCCCTTGTCCTCCTAATTGGTGCTTTTTACCAATTATGCTAATTTCCTAAAACCTATAAATGTGTACTCTTCCCTGTAGGGGTGGGCTTTTGTGGACATATTTCCATAACTGCCCAGGAAGGCCTTCATTAAGATCCTCTTTTATATTACTTCCTTACTAAATTTATCTCAAGTTACATTTCCAGGTTGGGAAAAAGGCAACAATAGCATATGGAAAAACCTTACCCCTTTACAGTATTGTAATACATTTGTAATCCTGCAAATGTTTATTTCTGGAAGAAATAAAACCCACCACATTGCTCAGAACACCCCTGTACCCAACTAAAAGTCAAAAAAAAATGCAAGAAAGATCATAAAAGATCAAAATAAATTATTTTGCCTAACATTATGGTAGGGTTTTCATGGGTACAGTCTTCATGTCCTCTCATATCTATTTTGAGACAAAGAGAGTGAAAAGTGCCACAGGAATATGGCTTATTTCCTATGTAGTGCGAGGAACATCACTTGCTCTCTTCACTAATGGAGAAGAAGCTTCAAGGAATGTCTTCAGTTACATGATTTAAGGCTTAAATGGGCATTGTTAATGTCCTAGTAGTGCAACACTACTTGAAGTCAGCACAGGCTGCCCAGTGAAATGGTGCTAAAGGTGTAAGTCTATAAACTGGCTACAAGCGTACTTATAAAACACTTTTCTTAAAAAAACCCTAAAACTATTTTACCTTTTCAGAGACAAATCCTACTCGGATGTGTTAAGTTTACAAATACAAACAGAAGTCACATCTCTGTTCATCTGAGAACACACAGTCGTGCCTGATAATGTTCATCTCCTCCCTTGCACCAAATCTCAGCAATGAAACACAGAATTAATGTGGGAGCACTAGGGTTGTAGTAAATATGTTGGCAGAAAAGCTGTTGGCACCAAGGTATGTGGAGTAATAAAAACTTCCTAGGATGGATACTCCAGCTGTGTGCATGAGTATGTAAGTATACATCCCTGACAAATAGAGAAGCAGCAGCACTAGTGCTTATGGCTCACTTTCCTTTGTGTCCCCATTCCTCCACTCACACATCTACCTCCACGGATGACAGGGAGGAAGGTTCTGCAACTCTGAGTGAGCGTACAGATTTTTATCAGCAAATGAGAGTGGTCTGATATATGTTATAGAAACCTATTCTGTTCATAGAGCCCTGAACCTCTCTGTGTGTTTAAATCACTGTTTTGAATGATCCAATTTAATGTCTGGCTATCTATATTTAAGGTCTTGGCTGCATAGTGAAAAAATGCATACAAATGGAAATAAAAAAAACCCCAAACCCCAGGAATTATCATAAGGATAAAATCCCAAATCCATCTAGTTCAGCATATTTATTTTGCCAGTGACAATAGCCATTATTAGATCATACAGAAAGGCATAAGCTTTTGGCTCTAGAAACCGGAGAGTGGTTTGAACCACAGAGCACCAAATTTATTATTATTTTTCTTTTAACGTAAGTTCGTGTCTGCTGTCTGTTGATGACTCAGTTTTTTGACAAACGCTTCACTTTAATCCAATGTGATCTGAGTGAAAATCTTTTCTTCTAGTCATGAATTTAACATAGTCACAATTTAAAGGAAATTGGTTTAGAAACTGAATTTATAAATCATCTCTTCAAACCATCTAAAATTGGACTTGTTCAAAAGTGGAGTATTATTATTTCTATAAGAATTTACCTTATTTTCATTCCTCAATGCAGTAAGATTTCAAATGACTGGAATTGAAGTCCACTGTTGTGGTTCTTTTTCCTAGGTCTACTATTATTGTTGTATATATTTCAATACTAATAAAGCTTTATTGCTTTACATCTTGAATATGATGAACTTTGGTTTAGCTTTTTGGCTGGTGGCCAAAGAAAATTATCTTCTTACTTTCCATCCTCAGGGAGATGAGGGTGTGGGGGGCAAAATTACATTTGTATGTTTCATTTGTTCTAGAATGCTTAAGTCTTGTCTTTTGTTTTTTTTTGGAAAGTTGCAGCTTGACCTTTTGCTGATATAATTAGTTCAAACATGTATAAAATGAAACAGACCAGCACATACATTTGTGGTGTAAGTCTCTCAGTTGAGAATGTTTAGGTATGATGTATGAGCAGTTTGAAATAGAGACAGCTGGCATATGATTGCATTGTGTTTTGGGTTTTTAATAAAGAGCATAACTTGGTAATATTAATGCAATTTTTCTAGATTCATTGCCTACAGTCTAAGAAATGAAAGACATTTATAGTTATATGGATAAACTTAGACTTTAACAGTGATAAATTTTTAGGTAACTGTTTAATCAAAGGCCAGTTTAAGATTGATCTAGTTAAATATGATTTGATTTCTGTAGTCTGAATTGCTATTCTTATACTAAACAGTATCTTTTATCTGAAATAGATTTTCTATTAAATAAAATACCAAAAAGTGCTCTGCAAAATTCAGCTAAAATTCAGAAGATCATGGAAGCTCAGTTGAAAATCAAGCCAAGTCAAAATAAAATAAACATGGAACACTAATTTTGTTATTTGCTCTTTCTTTGAATTTTTTTATTTCTTCTTTAAATTGGAAAAAAAAATCTCCACTTAAAATTTATTTTCATCATTAATCCAGAAAATAAAATAGCCAGTTATATCATTTTCCTTGGAAGTGTTTTCATTTAGATAATAAAAATACACTCCTCTTTAAGAAATAATTACTTTAGTGAGAATAGTCTTGTCTGTTATAGATGCTACAGATTTCAGCTATTTTGCTGGACTGAAAACAGTGGCAGAATTATTCCTCAGCTGCTAGATTTGCAGAACAATTGCTAGGAAAGTAGGATTTTCTTAGCCAACAGCCTTAGAGGAATATAGTTTCAGGGTTCTCATGTGGATTCTCCCTTGCACAAAATAAATTTTTGTATTTTCTTTCCTGCCTTGAAAAGTTAATGTCTGTTCCCACCCCACAGATACTGGAATTTTCAAAAAGGATCTTTTTTGATAGAATAAGCATACCCAGTGAAAAATCTGAGGTGTTCTATTTCAGCTCTTCTCTGCTATCCATTTATAATTCCTCTAGTCTTTTTAGTTTGTCTTCTAGGTGCCACTGTAATTCCTTCATGTAAAATGACATTAGCTGGTGAAGCCCAGGAAATTTATTTTCCAGTTATTTCCTGACAAACTATCAAACCATGAATTAGCCATTTATGTGTTAAACCACAAACCATGAAACCACATATTGGTGACCCGAATTCTCTGTTCCACAGCCAGGTGATTGATTGGAGGCAAAAAGTCTGAAAGTCTAGCACAAATAGAGGTAGTGAAAAGCTCAGCTGCAAGAGTAGCTGAGCTGGCCGTGAGGCTGTTTTGAGGATGTTCAGGAGAAAGGTGTTTCTATTGCTTTGGGAGATGAAACATGAATCGCTTTTATGAGCATCAGACCAGTCATCTTTGTAAAGGCTACTTTTCACACTTACCCTACTTTGCTCAGACCAGATCCCTTGAGATCCTCAGAGAATTTTCTATCTTTTAAGTGTCCTAGTATTTTTAGTCAGAAAAAGTCTTAAAATTGGAAGCATCAAATGATCTATATAGCTTCAGTTTTACTTATAAATGATATTCAGTTTGCAGGAGTTACTTTCATCTTTAACAAAATAGTTTTGAAAAGCTAAACTAGGAATGAGAAATAGAAATAACTTCATTTGGCACTGAGAAATTAATATAATTTTAGATTTTTTTTTTATAGCAGTAATGTATTTAAGTTATAGAATTACTACAATGAATGCAAAGAAGTAGTATATGAAAAGAATGAGAAGTGACTAATATGACTATGACCACAATTACCAGATAGGCAATTATACAGGAATTAAAACAGACTCTTTTCTTAGGTGTAATTTTGGAAGTAGATTACTTCATAATCTAACACACTGATAAAGGAACTGACATTATGATATTGTCATGGAAAGGCGCAGTGTGCTGGCTGATAGATGTGAAAAGTGCCAAGTTCACAGCACAAACCTGAGGGAAATTAGCTGAGTTCAAGGGGAGGTTGCATAGCATTCAATGGATAACGAATTTTTGTCTGGAGCCTCGGTTTCATCTGCTTGTGACTTCATTAAATGACTTCCTCCAAAGCTGCTGAAAGTTGCTGACTCCATTTGGCTTCACAGGTATTAATTAATCCCTAACAAGTCAGATGGCTGTTTGTCCTGTTGCATTTGGCTGCAATAAGGAGAAAAAAAGTCGATGCTCTCCTAAATTGCAGTGAATACATTGCCAATTCATAGTCAATATGCTTTTGTATTTCACAATTTAGGTTCCTGCTAGTGCAGCTCCCACTCCTACATGATGCAGCCATTTAAAATCTCTTATACAGCCATTGTGTGCCCATTTCACTGTTCTACCCATAATCAACAATATAGGAAACTGGTTATTATCTGTTTTTGTTTCCTTGCAGAGACTATAATGATCACTGTCCTCTGTTCCATCTGATGGAAAGCAGAGTGGGAGAGAGAAAGGGCACAAATGTATTAACACAGAGGCTATTTCTCCTTTCACCCTTCTGCCGCATCCAATCCATGCCTCTTGCACATGAGTTGTTCAGAGTATTTCTTACCTTATGTGATTGTGTCCATAAATCATTTTACTCCCATCTCTATCACCCTTTTCTCTATGTATACGTCCCTTTCTGTAGTTCTTATAGTTTTTGTCCTCTCTTATCCCTTCTCTAGGCAACGTTTTGCAGCAAATATCAAGACTCAGTGTGACACATTTTGCCTCAGAGCCAGCAGAAACCAGAGCACAGTACCAGAAGTCCTATATTTTTTGTGTGCCTTTTTCCCTTCGTTGGTATTCAAAATTCCTCTTTATTCAATGTTGTCTGTTAATTCATTAATATTACATTTCCCCCCCTCTCATCAGTCACTTCTGAAGCTGTCAAACAAGGCTTGGGATTGATCCCCAGAGATTCTCCAGTAGACCCTAGCCTCCCAACATATGGACTGCCGTTGACTACTTTCCTTTCTAAGACTTAAAGTCAACAGGACTGCAGACTTTGTGGGGAAAAAAAATAAAATAAAGCTTTACAATTTCATGTCATAAGGAGTCATGTTGTAGCTCACGCACAATTTAGCATTTGTTAAAAATAATTTATTGAATGCTAAAATATTGCAAGATATATTTTTGTTTTCAGAGAAATCTATCTAATGTGCTGCAGTAGATCACTTGTTTATAATTTTTTTACCTCTATTTTTTGGCCTTACAGTTTATTCTAGTAATCAGCCAGATTTCCCTAAATATGTTTATTGTCTTTATTTCACCTTTCCCCCAGCTCCTGAGAGCACAGATAGACAATGCTTATTCAAAGTAGCTCTTAGATTTTAAATGAAGCGGGAGTAATTATGACCAATGTTTATCATTTGCAAAAACTCCAGAAATTCCTGCCTTACATCTGGAGACTTTCACATCTGTTTGACATTTAGCCCTAAGATATGAGATTAAACTTCAAGTAAAGAAGTGTAAGAGACTAAACTTTAATTTCAACAGATTTCAGTGCTTTTTATTTGTGCTCAGTACTATTCTCCTTCAAACTTATAAATCAAAGAACGTCTGTTTGGAATAAGACCTGCACCTTTGTACCATTACAAGCATTCAATAGCATAAATGAATGTAACATAAATAATTTTAAATTTATGCTTTATATCTTAATTCCCACCTTTTTATTATTCCTATTTATTATATCAAAAAAGTGTAAATCATTATTCATTTGATCCAAAAAGTAGGTTTGTTATGGCTTGATAATTTTCTTCATATCAGCTAGTACAGGACTGTAGTTTGGATGTGTAATCTAAACAGTGTAAATGTGTAAATGTAAATGTGTAATCAACACAGGAGCATGTGCTTACAGGAATGCATTGTGCTTACACAGTCAAGGCCTTTTCTGCTGCTCACCCAACCCCACCAGCAGGGAGGCTGGGAGTGCACAAGGAGCTGTGAGGGGACACAGCCTGACTCCAGCCGACCCCAGCTGAAGGGATATTCCAGACCATATGGCATATAAAGGTTGGGGAAGGAGAAGGATGGAAGGATGTTCAGAGTGAGGATATTTGTCTTCCCCCATTGCACATGATGGGGGCCCTGCTTTCCTGGAGATGGTTGAACAGCTGCCTACCTGTGGGGTCCGGTGAACAAATTCCTTGTTTTGTGTGTGTGTCTTTTGCTTTACCTACTAAAATGTCTTTATCTCAACCCGTGAGTTTTGACACTTTTCTCTCATTTTCTCTCCTCAGCCTGACTGGGGGAGAGTGGGCAAGTGGCTGGGTTACATTTAATTTCTGGCTGGGGTTAAACCCTGACAATTATTTTTTCTGTTGTTATGTATTTATGAAGTTTTGGTATTATGAAGTGTAGGGAATGTGGAAAAGAGGACAGGCCATTTGAGAGGAATACAAAAATGTTGTCAGGGATGTAATGTGGAAGGCTATTTGAAATTAAATTTTTCAAGCAATGTCAAAGAAAACAGAAAGGACCTCTTCAAGTACAACAGTAGCAAAAGGAAGATGGGAAAATAATGGCCTGCTGATGAATGAGATGGGTGCCCTGATTATGGAGGATACAGAGAAAGTGCAGTTACCGAGTGCCTTCTTTTCTTCACTCTTTACTGCAAGGCCAACTGTCAGGAATCCAAGACCTTGGAGACAAGGAAGTCTGGAGAAAAGAAGACTTTCCCTTGGTCAAGGAGGATTGGGTTCAAGATCATTTGTGAAAACGTGACACCAACAAATCCAGGTGCTGATGGAATGCACCCACAAGTGCTGAGGAGGATGGCAAATGTCATTGCTAAACCACATTCCATCATCTTTGAAAGGTCATGAAACACAGGGGACTTGTCTGAGGACTGGAGGAAAGATAATGTCACTTCAGCCTTCAAAGAGAGAGAGAAGGAGGACCCAGGAAAATATAGAGCAGTCAGCCTCACCACAGTCCTGGAAAGGTGATAGAACAACTCATTGTGGATGTCATCTTTAAGCACGTGGGGAAAAAGAAGGTTGTCACAAGTATTCAACATGGATCCACCAAGGGGAAATGATGTTTGATGAATCTTACAGCCTTCTATGAGGGCATGGTAGTCTGGGTAGATGATGGGGGAGCAGTGGACATTGTCTACCTGAACTTCTGCAAGACTTCTGACAGTCTCCCATAACATCTTCATAGGCAAGCTCAGGGAGTGAGGATTGGATGAGTGGCCAGAGAGGTGGATTGATAACAGTTTGAATGGCACAGCTCAGAGGGGTGTGATCAGTCATGCAGAATCCAGTCGTAATCCAGTAGCCAGCGGTGTTCCCCTGGGCTAGTTCTGGACCCAGTCTTACTCAACTTATTCATCAATGACCTGGATGAAGTGAACCCCCAGCAAGTTTGCCAATGATGTAAAACTGGGAGGAGCGGCTGGTGGACCATTCAGTAGCTGGCTTCCATTCAGACAGACATGGACAGGCTGGAGACGTGGGTAGAGAGATACACAGTGAAGTCCAAGGAATGAAAATGTAGGGCCCTGCACCTGGGAAAGAGAAACCTCATGCACCTGTGCAGGTTGGCCTGCTGGAAAGCAGCTCTGTCAAGCAGGGAGTCCTGGTGGAAAGCAAGTTAACCATGATCCAACAGCATGCCCTGATGGCCAAGGCCAGTGCTATTCTGGGGTTCATTAGGAAGACTCTGGCCAAAAAGCTGAGGGAGGAGATCCTGTGACTCTACTCTGCCTGAATAAGGCCATGTGTGGAATATTGTACCTAGTTCTGGGCTCTCCAGTTCAAAAAAGGCAAGGAACCACTGGAGAGGGTCCAGTGAAGGGTATAAAGATGGGCAGGACACTGAAGAACCTCTTTTATGAGGAAAGGCTGAGAGAGCTGGGCTTATTCAGTCTGGGGAAAACTGAGTGGGAACCTCAACAATGCATACAAATGTCTTCAGGGCAGGTGTCAAGATGATGGAGCCAGGCTCTTTTCAGTGGTGACCACTGACAGTACATGGTGCAGTGGGAACAAACTGAAACACAGGAGGGTCCATTTGAATATGAGGGAAAGCTTTACTTTGAGGATGAGAGAGCACTTGAACAAGCTGCCCAGAGAGGTTCTGGAGCCTTCTCTGGAAATTTTCAAAACCTGCCTGGACGTGATCCCATTCAAACTGCTCTAAGTGAACCTGCTTCATAGGAGGTTGGACTAGTTGATCTCCAGAGGTTCCTTACAGCCCCAACCATCCTCTGATTCTGTGGTTCTCTGTATTTCTTTTATGATGTTTTAAATTGCCGCATGGATATTGAATAGCTGTATATATATAATTTTAATTTCCTTTTCAAGTTGTTTTCCATTTTGACCAAGTGGTTACATTGAGATGCTTTTATCCCCACAGAGATGTAAAGAAGTGCACGTAAATAAGGTAAGAAATGACTCATAAAGTTCGTGAGTCTTATAACCTTCACAGAAAAAAAATTCATTAGAACATCCAGCTCTAATATAAAAACCTGAGAGCTATATAGGCCAACCCTGTTCAAGGTGGAGGTTTTACAACGGTTAGCACAATACTTGGAATACATGCAACAAAGAAGTTAGAATATGGGGATGGGGAGTTTTAGGGTTATGAGTTCATCGAGAAATGATTTTTCCATTGTAAAAAATCAGGGGGTTTCCTTCCAGATGACAGTGAAACACAGTCTTGGATAGTGAAATAAATTCAACACCCTTTAACTTTATTCACAGGCTGAAAAAACCAAACAATTTCTACAGTGCTAAGAGCTGTAAAAGGGCTACTCTGGCTGGGATAGACTGAGTTTCCCACAGTCATCACAGAGTGTACAAACATGCCCTGGCCCTACTACGCTGCATGCCAGCAAGGAGCAGCTGCCCTAAACATAGACAGTATTTTCCATCTTTCTCCATGTCCC
Organism: Cyanistes caeruleus; assembly: GCF_971803275.1. Lineage (NCBI taxonomy): Eukaryota > Metazoa > Chordata > Aves > Passeriformes > Paridae > Cyanistes > Cyanistes caeruleus. Next base: position 20,807,302 of record NC_141704.1, on the reverse strand, counting down.
ATTGCCCGGATGGCCTTGATGCCAGCAGCAGCTGACTTCAGCTTTGCCCTGCTGTGATTTTCACTCAGCTGCTCAGGAATAAGGTTGGAATTGGCTGCTGTAGAAACTGAGAAAGACATTCATTAGGGAGCAGGGGAAGCAGCAGATGAGTGGCTGCTGGAAAGAAGCCTGCATGAGGCTGACATGCCATTCCCTGAAGGACAGAAGCAGCTGTGGAGAGGAAGAAAGGGGATAACATTCCTCAGATTTCATCTTATTCAGAGGAGTATAGGCATTTCTGGATATTGGTGACTATGTGAAAATTTAGGGCACATCTGTCAGTTCCTACCATTCCTTTGTGCAGTAGTGGCCATATTGAACTTTGTTCCAAAAGACAGGAAAGTAAACATGGATTTTGTACAGCTTAAAGGATTCAGCATCCAAAAATGACAGTGCAGGAAGAGAAAGCCTTGGCAACAACTTACGACACTGTGTCCAATATGAAATAAGTCTCCCAGGGAGTTCTCAATTTCCCAAGGAGAACAACCCAGCTGGGGAAGAGGAAAGGTTCCTGGGACCTGCTGCTCAGGCATCTGGAGCTTTCCTCACCTAAAGCTTATTAGCTTTGCAACAATTGTGGATATGATCCTCCCTCTTCACATTGTGAAAGATCAAAATAAAAACTTTTATCTCTAATACATCTTCTTCTGGGGAAGGAAATACAAATGGTGACCAACAGTGGCTACCAAGCACATAAAGTGAAGGAGAAGAGGAATAGAAATCAAATAGAGTATATATGTACATAGGCAGTGTTTAGTCTTACCACTTTTAATAATACAAGGTCACAAATCTCATGCATGTTGCAGCTGAATTTTAACACAATTGAGTGAGCAGGTAGAGACTGTTTCTTGGATAAAACTGTGGACAAAAGAAAGAAAAGTAGGAAATTTGTGAATGGGAAGAGGTAAGATAGAAGATAAAAGATAATAAACAGCTGCACTTTGGAAACTGCCCTTTCGGACTGAATATATCCAATTTTCTTGGTGGCACAAACATGTTACTCTGACTTTCACTAAACAAATTTGAAATGAGAGGATTAGAAATAAATGCTTGTTTTTCCCTCATTTTACAAGACACAAGACAAGCAACTCACTTAAATAATAGAATATCCCCAGTATGTGTCTTAATTAATTTCAGAGAGGAGAAGAAAACACAGCCCAAATAGAAGCACAGGCTCCTGTGTACATAATTTGTTATCATATGTTTCATCTTTCATCAGCTACATGTAATCTCACTGTAATCTACTAGTAATCTCACTGAATCTGAATTCTGTGATGTGCTTGGAATAGCACCAGAAAATTCACCTTTCTTTTCTCTTTCAGTTCCTCAAGAAGGTAGCAAAAGATGATTCATTTATATTATAAATATAATTTATAAACTAATGATCATCAGAATTTTTCATAAAATTCCTGAAGTAGGCACTTTGTTTATACATGTTGTTGACTGAAGTTTTATTTCAATTTATTCTGGCTAAAGTTCTAAATCCTTATGTATTCTCACTTTATGTAAAATAAGGTCCTAGACTTAACAAGTCTTTTGAGCTACATGCAATAATTAAATATTTTCTAGTGTCAAGGGAAACTTTGCTTGTTTTCCACTTTTGCAATGATTAGTTTGAACATTCAAAAATTAATTTTTTACAGTACTTTTAATATACCATGATAATAATTTATCTTGTGCTAAAATAAGGAACTTTCAAGAAGACCTCTAGAAACAGTGGAATATGGGAAAAGGTCAAAAGTTGAATGAATATAAATTCAGCTAAGGGCGACCAAAAATCAGTAAGTTGCTGTGGATTGTTGTGTGGAATTCCACCTCACTTGAGGCTGATCTTTACTCTGCAGCACTTTTATGTGATAACTTTTTTTATAAAGACAAAAAAAAAATATTTTGAAAGTGAAAGTACTGTGGTGTTCTAGTGGATTTTGTTCTCTGAGTGCAACAATTAATTCAAGACCTTTTGTCTTATCAACAGACATTTTTCTTTCTATCAGTTTGGCATAGAAAATCTGAAATAATGCATATGTAACCAAGCTGCACCGCATTTGCCCACAGACACATACAAAAATATCCATATTATAATATTAAAAAATAATTTATACCTTTGTTTTCTTTGTGACTGGCTTTATTGTAGGAATGCACTCATATATTCAAGTTTTGTCCATGCATAGAGAAACTAAATTATCTAAACAGTAAAAGTGCTTGTTTTTTTTTAAATGAATTAACATTTATGAGGGAATTTATTTTGCTTTCCAAAGCACAAGAATCAAAGATAATACAGATTCTTCAGGTTTTATTTCATTTCATGATTATAGGAACAGAAAGCTTCACATCTTCTCAAGTAAGTCTATTTGACTTAGAGCATATTTATGAAGTACCCCTCAGCACCTCTTCTTCCTCTTACTGCTTCTTCACTTATCAATGTTCACTAATTTTTGTCTAGAATTTTCCTCACAACTCAACCTTATTTGAATTGATAGCTTAGAGGACACCACAGACAGAAACTACTCCTTCTGAAATGTGACAGCAGTAGTGAGGAATCTTACATCTTTATCATCCTATTCAGTGTGATTCTGCCCAGTGTCAAGAACATCTCCTGGGCTTCTAGGACTGCAGATACATCTTTTAACCCTCCCTCTACCGCACAGAAGAGTGATCTTTACAACTACTAGAAAACATTTATCAACAATACCAGAGGGAAATACTCATCCATAATTTCTAAAAGACTCATTTTATTGTATTTATTATTCTTTGAAAGTCTTGGTGAAGACTGAGGTATTGTGATTGAAAAAAACCCCCTATGCATACTGAAAAAAACAACTCTTAAATGCCTGTGGCCTTAACACATTGTAAGCATATTAAAGGCATCTGGTCACAGAGAAGAATGTGCTAGAATAAAGAGTTTGTCTGACAATGGACATAGAATCACAGAAATGTTGAGGTCAGCAGGGACCTCTGGAGATTCTCTGCTTCAATCTTCTGTTGAAAGCAAGGTCAGGTAGATGAGTTTGCTCAAGACCATACCCAGATGTGTTTTGAGTAGTTTCAAAAATTCAGACCCCCAAGATTCTCTGGGCAAACTTTGAGGTAGATTGGAATGATTACTTTCTTTGACCTCCTGGAAAAACTCTTTCCAGTGCACCTGAGAAAATTGCTGGTCCTCTTTAGCTCGACAGCACAATTCATAGCATCAGAGAAGCAATCACAGAATCATTAGACTACAGAATCGTAAAATGATGGGATAATATAACAGTTTGAGTTGAACGTGACCTTAGAGATCATCTAGGTCCATCATCCCTGTACCATCATCCAAGTAATTAATGAAGGTATAATTCAACAGCGGTCCCCTTATGGACCCCTGGTTTCGCAAATAGAAACTGACCTGTGACCAGACTTGTGCCACCAATCACAGCTCTCTAAGCCTGGCTGCTCAACCAGCTTTCAATCAATTGCACGTTTTACTCACCTGATCTTTACACCACTTTGCTCATGAGGATGTTATGAAAGGCAGCGTTAACAGACTCAGTAAAAGCAAATTAAACAACATACACTGCTCATGCAGTGAGCTGCTCATCTGTCTAAACTACTTTGGGGTTTTTTACATTTCTATTTGGGTACCAGTTTTGTGATTATTTTTGGGCATGGCCTCACAGCATGGTTCACAGTTAAATTCTCAGAAGTTTCCCCCAAGATATCCATCTTAATATATGTCTCCTTCTGTTTACTACAAGTAAAAGAAAACCTTTTTTTTTCTAGATGGCAACTGGGAGAATATAATCCTGGTTCAACTGTCAAAGGGCTGTACAGCTGCACTAGGAATTTATATGGCTCACTAGCATATTTTATTTCTCTATGACATTTAAGAATGCTGCCTTGCACATTAAACAATAAATTTGTTAACTGCTTTTCATACTAGCATTCTCTAATGTCTTTAGTCAGTTGTGACATTTACACTTTTAAGGTTTGGAAAGACACTCACCCCTACAACCCTCTGCAGTCTACTCAGATCCCTCACTTTGGGCATGGTCACAGCTCCCAACCAGATGAAGTTTACAGTGGAAAATAAAGTTCCCCTCATCTTCAAGATTTACATTTCTTTCTAGCTAAAATGTAAGAACACGCTGGAAATACAGGAGAAATAATTCCTTTGATTATCTCCTTTTTTACCTAAACAAACAAGAAATTCTAATATTAAATACAGTAAGTTGTGTATGAAAAAAGTAGTGTAGGTTTAGTACCTGTGATACATTGTAATTATTTAATCTTTTAAATATTCTCACTACAATATACAGGGAACCACTGGTTTTATTTTGGGTGTTTTATTTTTATTGTTTATACCTGTAACAAAATCACTATTCTTATTCACTACCAACAGTGACACTGCTGTCAAAATCCAACTCCATTTCAAAAGGACAAGACTTGCTTATATTTTTAATAGCTCCCTGTGCTTCACCTGCCATCTCATAAATGACAAGAGCAAACTCAAAGCCAAATAAAAAAAATCGAAAGCTTTTCATTTTCAACACCATTTTTTAAATCTCCCTGTCCATCTCACTGAGGTGATAGTATGAGGGAAACTTGTAGCATTCATTATATTAAAACCATGTCAGCTTCAAGCTCCATTCTTTTTATATGCTAGCTAAATATATTCTAAACTGCTTGTATCTTTCTGCCATCCTTGCACATTTTTAATGCCTCTTTAGCTGCTTGATTTATCTCCAAACCTGCAGATTGCCTTTATAAGAATCCCCATTGACTGAAGTGATACTTATTCATGTGAGCAGAGCTGATAAACTGCAGGTCTCACCATCACACAGAGCTCTGCTGATTACGATGCTATGATTTTGTTTTCTTTCAGTAGGAAAAATAGGTTTAGAAACACATTTTTCCTTCATCCATCAAAGGAACCCACAGCAGAGCAGCTGAGATTCAAAAACTGGCTTTTCAGATGACAGTACATCATTCTGAATGGTTCCTACTTCACCTGACATACCTAGAAAGCCTTTGCCACAGTAAGAGACATTTTCAGCCCAGAGAGACTCAGGCATCAAGGTCTTCTCTTTTTTTTTTTTTTTTTTTTTTTTTTTTGTGTAACACTTTCTGCAATATTCCCCACCTGCCTGGATAGGTTCCTGAACCACCCTGTAGAAGCATTTATAAAAAAGTAAATTCGTGTTGTACAAAGTACATGAGCTTTTTAGAGATAAAAACAGACCCTTTCACTGAAGATTAAAATATATGCAACCAAACAAAAATCCTGATTCAAATCTGAATCTATTCCCTCACAGACATAATTCATTGTCACCAGGATTAAGGGGCAGGGGCAGAAGAGAGAACATGCTTACATCATCTGCTGTGACATCAGTGCCATGATATTGTGTTTCTCGAATGAATGGAGATCAAGAAAGAAGTTCACAGGTCTGTGAACAAATGCATGTTTGCCTCCGGTTTTTGTTTTCTCTTCTATGCACAAACATGCAAAATTTCTGACTTAGATAGCTAAACTTGATTAGATGTCTCAGATAATTAGCAGAGTAAATGGAAAATAAGCTAAATTCTTGAACAGCAAGTCACAGTATCTCTCCTACCCCTGAAATAAACCTAAATGTTGATTTTCATCAGGTTGTTTTACTATACTTACTAGGAAATGCAGAATAAGAACAAATGAGGTTCAATTTGCGTAGAGAAATTGGAATTAAGAATGTGTTTAAAATTTATATATACCTCAAATTACAGAAGTATATTTATAAATGCTTTAATAGACACCAGTGGCATTTTTGAAGATTTCTATATAGTTATAGAAAAAGTTACAACTATTTAATAACAATGAACATCCTGGCTATTCTTAAAAGTAAGAAGAAAAATGGAAGAAACCCCAAACAAATCGACCACCATTCATCTGTCCTTTTTGTCTAGGAAGAAGCAGTAATACCTGCAATCTGAGCTCATGTCTGAAATGAGGATTTGATGAACTGCAAGAGAGCTGAGCTGAGGATCAGAGCCAGCTGCTCAGTTCTGACCCTACTCACCAATCCCGTGGCTCAAACATGAGACCAGTAAAGGACTCACATTTCCCAGTAGCTCCACCTTTTAGGGGTATCTCCTCGCTGATAAATACAGGTAATTTGCATAGAGGTAGAGGAAAGCACCTGAAGGATAAGCCCATGGGAGGCCAACTAATCCTTTTGAAAACCACAGTACTGCCTACTCTTTTCTACTTGACTATTTGTCTTTACCTCCATCCTTCTCATTAACACTTTTGACCAGTGTTTTCACTGCAGGGCTATAGGCAGTGACAATATTGTTTGCCTAAGTGCACAGGATGTTACAGAGTTACTGTAAAACAAAGTTACTAATTCTTCCTCTAATTTAAAAATTCTGTCAGAATATTCTGTAGGAAATACACCCATGCTGCAGCTGAGGAGTATTCTGACATATACAGAGTTTTAAAAAAAGTTTAGCTTTATTCAGTTTTTAAAATAAAACATTTTATGTTGTAAAAGGAAAGTTTTCTCCTCCCTGACAGGGATAAGTTAATGTTCCTTATTATCTTATGAAAAGCAGTATTCTTAATACATAGTCTTGGGGCACTACAAACTTATTGGAATAAATGGTCCTCTAAATATTCTGTTTGAATCACTCATTGGAGTATTTTGAATAAACTGTGTTTTGATGATCTCATTGAACAAATGATAAAGCAGTACATGAACAAAATAGCCTATAAAATGGACTAAATTGTTGTTTACTATGGTCATGTTTTTTATGTGTAACTAGGGAGATGCAATTGTAAAGGAGAAATGCCCTCCTTTTAAAACAGTAGCTTCAGTCTTTTGAGATTTTTAATTGTATGTCATCTCCAAATTTTTTTTCTCCTCAAATCTCCTTATAAAATTTCAGGAATGAAGTTAGTGATAGGCATGAATGTTTGCACAGTCTTCTTGTGGGATATATTTGTGCATTTGCAGGTATATAAACTTTTCATAATTATGTGATAATAAATGTTATGATTAGGCATAGAACTTCCAACAGGTAGATTTTCCTTCCTTTGAAAAATATCTCTGGTTGTACTTGAATGCCAATTTTAAATGCTAGGAATATTATCATCAGGGAGGTATACAATGTAATAGGAAGACAAATGATTTTTACCAAAACTGCTAAGAAAACTGTCACTCTTGGCACAATGATGGACTAGCCGCTTGCACAAAATTAAGAAGTCTCAACTCACACCAAGTTTGGATGACTCATGAAATTCACGAGTCTTCAGAAATTATGCACCAAACATGACTGCCTGAGAATATTGCTTTCCTTCATGGTAACCATAAAAATTAAGCTGTCTCCTTGTTCCTAACTAGTGCAATAAGATGCACCAAATTAGAGTTTCTAAATGCAGGCAACTGTAATTTGTGATATAATTTACAGGCACAGCAGCTATTGCAGTTAAATTAATGTTTTACTTTGCATGGCTATTAGAACATGTAAATAGAGCATGATGACCACAGTAATAACGTTCATTTTAAGTGATTAGATTCAGGGCTAATTAATGGCCAGGTTCAAATTTTATATCATGCTTGGTTTCCTTTTTAAGCTAATTGGATACTAATGTAAATCCAGTTTTATTTATGAGTATTTGAAAAATCTAGAAGTGTCTGGCATATGTTTTGTGCTGTATGTCTGAATGCATTTTACTTATGCATTTGGTGCAGATACTGGTTATAAAATCCTTGAAATATATTGTTTACCATATTTTGTAAAGGTTGTCAAAGCAAAAAGCTGCTGGTTAGTTTGGTAAGTATTCAAATGTTCTTCTGCTAAAATATCCTCCTTTTGTAAATCATTGGGGAATGTGTGTAGACTTCTTGATTTTATTTGCTTGTTAAGTCAACTGGGTAAAAGGAAAAAAAATGGAGAAATTTATCTGTGAGTTTATAAATAAATGTGTTTCTTTTTCACTTAAAGAAAAAATAGTCTTCTTTGGCCTTTTGAAAAGGGATAAAATCAGTATATCTTAGTTCAATAATAATTCCCTACTCATGGAATATAGATCTGATTCTTTTAAAATAATGGAAGGACAGCCATTTTTGATTAGCAACTTAAATATTTTTCCTGTCTCAAATAATTTTTAGTGTGGCCTATGAAACAATATGATAATTAGAGACACCAAAAATATTATTTCATTTTTTTAAAACAGTGAAACTCTTTCATTATATCAAACAATAAAAGCTGTCTGATGTAAGGAACCTAATATATCCAACCACTTCCCGGCAGGAGTTGCAATTTGTTATTTATTTTGTTTGTTAAAAAAAAGATACAATACAGTTAGCAACATGTTGAGAGATATAATGAAGTAGCATTGGAATGCTACAGGAAAAAAACATAAGTAAATACATATACAAAGAAAAAACCCATGATCTTATTTGTAATTTTAAGTTAAAATTTACTAAAAATTTTGTAATTCCCAAAGATATTTTACTATAAAATTCTATGTTATCAACAGCATTGTTTCCCCTTCAACACTCCTGCAAAGAACAGTGTATGCCCACAAATGTCTCTGATTAAACTATGAAAGTGTAATAACTAATTTTACATTTCACGAACACTTCAGAGGAAAATTTTTACTTGGGTCAAAGCATCATCCATTTGAAATAGATAAATGTGGTATCAACTATTTTCCTTCAATGGAAAAACTAAAATATGAGATGTAGTCAAAGGGAACACGTTTTTGTCAGTATCGTTTTCATTAGCACACTGGAATTGAGTTCATGCAGGTCACCCTGAATATATTCAAAAATTATGGAGGAGGTAATTATAACTGTCTGAATAGCTAGGTAGTATGAACAGATACAAAAGAGGTAGCCATGTAAAACTTTTAAATACAGTTAACAAGTTTATTCTCTACAGTGAGAGCCAAATTTTCATTAATAAATTTGACTTCAGGTATTTTAGATTAATATTAGAAATGTAAGACATTTAAAATTAATTATCTGTTTGGATTTCTTCAAAAGTTGAACGCCTCATGTCTGTTTTCAGAAGAGCGGTGTCACTCCTGAAACTCAAGCATTTCCCTCCCTGGCCACAATCATCATCGTGCTAGCTCAGACACAGATAACCAGTTTTTAAACATCTAAGTCGGGAAGTGCATTGTCCTTTTTCTCCTACTCTTGTCACTTGCAACAATTTATCCAGATGCTAGCAAGCTTAAGTCCTAGAAAATTGTATATGGTCTGTACAGATCTGTTTGGAAAAGGTGTTTGAAAGTAATAACTAGAGCATGGTGAGCAGCTGCACAAAGAAAAATTGTGTGGGTAGATCTCATTCATTATTTACAAGCCTCATAGATTTCTTGTTTGTAGTGAACTGACCCATGACCTTCATTCATTTATGCCTTTTAAAAAACATCAGTATATTGACAATAAATAAATCAGCTAATTGAATTTGTGCTAGCTCTCCACTCTCTAGGTCTAATCCAAAACTCAGGCAGCAATCACATCAGGTGGTGACGTTTTGTCCACCATAGATTAAATGAAAAGTGGCTCCCATTACATCAAATTTTGTCCACTATGATTCAAATCACTATTTAGTTCCAGCTTCTTGTGGAACAGCTTCTTTCATCCCCTCAGATAGGTGAAAACATTTACTTTAATAGCTTCAGGTAAAATTAATTGGTTTTCATTTTTTTTATCTTCACTAAAAATAAGAAATTTTGAATAGCCATATGACCCAAACCCAAAATTGTTTCTATATCAAACAGAGACAATGTGATGCTTCAGCCTTTCAAAACTAATTTAAGAACAAAACTGAAATGTAAAATTCACAAAAATACATATTTCCTTAAAATTATTTAGGGTTTGAAAAACTGACATTTACAGAGAAAAAAAATCTACTGAAAACCTTCTGACATTTTTAAGTTCCCCTTGCTGCACTTATGTAGTGAGTCTACATGTCTAAGAACGGGAAGATTATTTTCTAGCTCACGTTAGCACATTGACACTAAATTAGTGGGCAGCAATTTCTTCACTTTTCTTATCTTCCTCTTGTGTAGAAACCCATGTTACTCAGAGTAATTTTATTTGTGAGTTCTCAGATGATTATTTTGATGTCATTGAAGTTTTGTGGTTCTTACATATCCTAATATTATTTTAATTATCTTCTTTTCTTCTCCTTCTTCTCCTTCTTCTTCTGTTTCTTTTAAAACCACAATATTAGTTTATCTCTGTCTCTTCTGGTATTCCAAAGGAGGTAAATATTCATCATTCCACATCAAGGTATCAGTCAAATACACAAAGGTCTTGAAGCTATGTTGGCCCCTTCAACCTTTCAACATTGACTCTGATTTACTTAAAAATTCAGTCCTAAGTAATCAATATATTCACCAAATGGATACTTTCAGGGGAAAAAAAAAAAATCTCATGAATAAGCATTTTCTGTACAAAGATGTGCCCGTGAAATATTTCTTGTGTTATACAGCCACTAATGTGTAAATGTCTCTTCTTTTGAAAGAAATGAAAGATGAATTGTCTTCATCTCTATAACAAACATTTCAAAAAGTTACATGTGAAAGAAAACAGAAAGTGGATAAAAATGTGGGTAAAAATGTGGGTAACAACGTAAGGTAAAGCAGAAAAGAATAATGAAGCTTAATGTATGAGTAGAAAAAAACAATAGAAATGTAATTTTTAATAAAAAAATTAATTTAAAAAATTAAAACAAAATTAATAGTAAAATAAATCTGTTGGAGAAAATATAATGAATAAAAGAATCTAAGTCTGCAATGCAATTCATGCTCTGTCCGTGCATTTGCACAATAAGAAACATACATGTTTTCACTTGTTTTCTGTTTTATTATTATTTTTAAATAAGACATAGATATAAAGAAGAATTTTTTTCTGTGAGGGTGATGAGGTACTGTAACAGGTTGCCCAGAGAAGTTCTGGATTCTCTGGAAGTGTTCAGGGCCAAGTTGTGCTGGGCTTTAAGCAACCTGGTATAGAGAAAGATGTCCCTGCCCATGGCAGGATGACTGGAACTAGATCATGCTGAAAGTCCTTTCCAACCCAAACCATTCTATGCTTCTGTGATTTTATGATACATGCAGTGACCTTGAAGACATGGCTGCATGTCTTTATATTGAAGCCTTCAGTCATTGTTTTTTGCTGCCATTCAAAGCAGGTTAACTCCCTCTGACATTATCTACCTGCATTTCATAAACAGCAGCTGGTGACAGGGAGTGCAGGTGTAGCACACAATGTCTGCATCTCCTCATGTTAACAGGAGCTTGCTTTTACTCAAACTGTAAAGAAAAAAAACACATATTAACACAGATAGAACAAGGAAATTTTGTTTTTCATCTAAGGTAAAGGGAAGATGTCAAATGTTGAATATTGTGCCTTGCCACTGACTACCTTTCAGTTCCTGAAAAACGCAGACTGCATAGACCACAATGTTTTTTGTATTTCTTATATTGGCAATACATGGTCCCAATCTTGTAAATGTAGAGTTAAGTGGTGCCAATAACATTGTGGAAAATAACAGTCTCGTTCACAAATCTTCCATATTACCATAGGCATTTCTTATTATATTTCAACATTTAAAATAATTTAAAGAAAAATATCATATTCAAAAATTATCTGCACTCAGCAAAAAAAGTTGGAGCTGAGTGTTCAAGTGTGAACAGAAAACAGCAATGCCATCCAATTTGTAAAGCAAAACAAAGACCTCAGAGGCTGTACTGGGAGTTTGTGTTACTTTTCTTTGTGCTTTAAATAGTTTTCTACCTATTGGAAGTTTAAGATCTGTCAACTTTGTATTTCAGCTTAAGTGTCAAAATCCATATCTTTAAATATACTAATGAGTACTTGCGGAAAAATGAAGGGGGCCAATACATATCATCTTTAACTTAATTTGTTACAGCAGAAGCTCTTTAAAAACATCTCTGTGATTGAGAATATTAACCTTCATTTCTGCATAAAGGGAAGCAATGAAGTTGTCATGGTTATTATAGTCCAATTTAAGGAGCAGTACCCTTGAAATATTTTGACTTACTGATGCTTTAATGAGATCAAAACCTACTGTATCTAGGTCTTGATTATACTTACAGCATTTTTCTTGGATATGCAGACATGAAGAATAATCACACCAATTTTACTGTACTATGCTTAGAATGAAATCACACTGACTTCTGTGTGAGGCATTTTCTGCACATTTATCAGTTCAGCAATTTAGAATCTGTCTAACAGTTATCTTCCTAGATGTAGTTGAGAGCAAACTATGACAATGATTGTCCCAAGAAGAATGATTTTAATTTCCTTTAGACAGATGGATGGGTTTTTTTGCAGGTGCTGAACATTTGTAGATGTCAGAAGCAGGCTTGTCAAAAAAAAAACCCTTTCAGATGTTTTTTATCTCTTCACAGAAACAGGAACTGCTGCATGTGTCTTCAAAGTGTCTCTGTAAGCCTGTGAGATGACTCAATATCCCCTACCCCCCATAATTATGATAAATTAAGATGTTTGTGAGATTAGATAGCAAATTTTAAATACAAAGTCAGATAAAAATACAAAGATGCATTTTATACTAAGGTTGATAAAATAGATACTATTGTAGTAAAGAAGGTAGTCTCATGGGAGGGCAGATAAACTCTGTATATTCTGATATACAAAGAGCATGTCCTCAACTTGACCATTGTTTTGTCTGTGTAGCTCCCTGTTCTGTTGCTAGCTCATTTTAAGGATTAATAATCAGGTGATTCACAAAAAAATTATTATTAAAGGTTTCTATTTACATTCCTCTTTCCTATAGTATATTAATGCTGGGAAATTTCCTGCTACCTTTTCTAAAGATAACATCTGCTTGCATTATAATCGATCATTTAACAAGCTTGTTTGAACAAACCATCTTTGATTTGTTATCTAGGATTTCCTATTTTTTAATTCTCTGCATATACCACTATGGGAAAATACATAACACAGGAACAATGGTTTTATAACAAGCTAATGCTAAACCTGGGTAAAGGTTATGAGTTATTTGTTGATTTCTTCCAGCAAGCATTGACATTTGAACTGCAAAACCCAAACCATACAGATGGTTATCTGTCATTTCAGTGAAAAGTGTAGCTGGCACCAGCTTTATTTATGCTGAATGTTCTTGGAAGAAATATTCCACATAATACAGTTACATAGAAATGATATTTTAAAAATTTTTCTCACTAAGTACCTTGCTCACCTACTTACCATCACAGTCAGACTGTGCTGTTCCACAAAACTGTATCTAATGAAGTATTTAACAACTGGCTTTTATTCAACATTTTCCATTAACACGTCGTGTATCATCTAGCAAATAAATTATGTAGTAAGTGTAATGCTGGTATATCCCCTTCCTCACATCAGATGAGCAGTGCTGTCCCTTAGACTAGCAGTCGTGGTATAAATGAAGATTATGAGCTGAGGTTTACTATGGGCTGAGTATGATCAGACACCACTGACACATTTTAGTGTGTATCAAGAAGACTGGCCTTGCAGGGTGGCATACCTTATTAGCTTTCCTAGAGACATTGTTGTCTGCAAAAGGTCATCCTTCAGCAAATAAGGATGTCAAAACCAGTGATATCCACTTGAGTTTATTAAAAAAATAAATTTTAATTTTAGTAATTATGGTTATTAAGTAGGTTATTAAATAGGAGAATTACTTAAATTTCTGGATAGTTTATTTCTGCAAAGTCAAAAAATATTCAAGATAAATGGGAAAAACTTTTTAACTGTGTCTGTGAAAATAATTAAATAAACATGTTTAAAGAAAGCCCTCACAATGAGGGCTTAGCAAGAATTTTAAATTAATGCATTTTAGATATTTTCAGAAAAGAGATCTTAAGCCCTTGAGGAAACTGCTGTTAGCACCTTTCTCCTTTCAACTCAGTCTGCACTAAACATGATTTGTCACAGTGAGGACTTCAACCATAAAGTGATTGCTTTTAAAAATATAAAACCTCAAATGATCTTTCTGGGTTTTTTTAGATGGGAGAGTGACTTGAAGGCAAAAAGGGTTTTAAGCATTTGTTTTCAAGTTAAGACTATTTTATTTTTACTTGCAAATTTGATCTTGAGTTCTGATTCATTCTCACAGTACTTTGCTCTGTACAAAGTCCAGAAATGGTAAAACTATTTAAGGCAGATTGTAACATTCTATATGTCAGAAAGGTGGATTGGATGAAATTTGATACCAAATTTTCCCTTGAAAACTACTCAAAACAAAAAATAATATATTATTCAAATATTTATTGATAATAAAGAAAAGGCCTATTATGGCTTTTGGAAAGCATTAAAATTTCAAACTTATTTGCAAGAAAATCACAGAATGTGCATGGCATTATAATGTATTATACACTTACAGAAGGAAAAAAAAATAAAAGACAAAAAAATAGCCTCTTTTAACACTCAGGGCCAACCACTTGATTTAATTTCTACCAAAATACTTTAAATAGTTTCTTGATGGGTAAAATGTGCATCAGTTACACCAAGAAATTGAAATATTGATTAATAATTGAAAAGGATGGTATTATATGGCTAGGAATGTAACCACCACTTTCAATACCCTAATGAAATCTGAATTGTACCAAGGACTTTGTGCACAAGTGATGTATTGGCAATTTAAAAATGCAGAAATTAAAAATATCTCATCAATAAATTATTTAAAATTTCATATACTATTCAAAAGCTTTTGTCAAATATTCAGCTAATCACTAAATCAGTAAAACAGATGTACAGAAATATCACATTATGTCTATGTCTGCCGCTTTTTTTTTTTTTTTCTATTAGTCAGAATGATTCTTACAACAAAATCTTTCATAGGAAGTGTTAAGGTAGAATGCTCATTGGAAGAGATTTTCTCACACCATGAAATCTTATTATTCAAATAAGTCTTATCGTGTTATTTCCTGATCACATTTTAAGCTCAGTGACACAGAAGTTACACTGCTCCCTTCTTTGTTTTCAGTTTTGCAAAGAAAGACAACAAAAGTGTTGGGTGTTTAGGGTTTTTTCCTCTGTAGGAATAAGGCAGAAATTCAAACCAATGATGCCATATAATTTTATAATGCTACATAATTATACAAAAAATAAAATACATATATATATATATATATATATATATATATATAGGTAGTTCACTATATCTAAATAGAATGAACCAATGGGTATTCTTGAAATTTGACAGTGTGATCTCTGAGGTGTTAGCTGTTACTCCTTAAAAAAACATTATATAGTCACTAATATCTATAAGAATGTTTTGCACATTAACATTCAGTTCTGTGAGATGAGAAATCTAATGCTGATATTTTCTGACAGCAATACATGAGCTGGAGCTTATTTTTGAAAGGGGCAAGGCAGCAACCTCTAGGTGACCCTGTTTGAGCAAAGGGCCATCTACACATGAGTCTTCTAACCTCAACTATTTTGCCATACATGAACAGTTTTGATTTAAAGACCAGGGTGAATTCAGTAGTGCAAGCATCTGCCTTTTTCCTTTTCCTTTCTTCTTCTACCTCACCTGACAACTATTCATGAACCATTACCCACTCCTGCATCCTCATTGTTGGGCTGCATATTGCCTTGCTCTTGTGCACAGGGCACTGATTTTTCATCACAGGAACTGATAAATTAGGGGTGAAAACCCACCTTCAAGGCCTCAAGACCAAACCTATCTGCACTGGATGAACAACAGTGGGTTGCATCCCAGCAGGTTTTCCTTCAGAAAACCTTTACCTCCTCTCTCCCACAGCTTGCTCCCACCTGTCCAGCTGCAAGAACCTATGGGTCCTGCACAGGGGCTGTTTGGAGCAGCCCCTGTCCAGCTCCATCTGGTCCAGCAAGGGTGGGGAAAGGGTAGACAGTGAGCTGAACACAAGCCAGCACAAGCCACCCTTTAGCAAAGCGGTCCAAGGGTTTTCTGGGCTGCATAAGGCAGTAAGGCTTGGCAGATTGCTTGGAACTGAATCTGCTGAGGGATGCCACAGGCAACAAGGGCTTCTCTAAATGTCTAAATGGCAAAGACCAGGGAAAAGGTGAGCCCATTGCTGAATAGGGCAGGAGATATGTTGCCTTGGCTTCAGTGATAAAGCAGAGGTGAAAACTCACCTGCAAGATACCAAAACCTTTTGCACAGCAGCCTTTCCCTCTTTGGGGTATCTGCTTTCCTGGCTGGGTGGCAGACAGTAAACAGTTCTTTGGAACACTGGGACATCATGAAGTTTACTGTGACATCACCCCACCTTGCTGGTTTCCAGAAGCCACAGGCTCTATCTCCTGGCACTCTGTCCAGGACTCCTGCAGGCACACACGCAAGGTGAGCAGGCTTCAGAAGGATCAGAGTCTTGCCCTTTAATCTTTGGCTTGTAAGAGAGCAGCAGCTCCAGGCACTGAGCAAAGGCAGATTCTTCCAATCTCCTCTCCTGTCTGCCCAGTTGTGAGGCCCTGTGGGTCCTGCACAGGAGCTGTCCTGGAGCTGTGAGTGCCAGGAGGGTGCTGGGGCTCTCCAGCACTGAAGGCTCTCTGCCTTTCCCTACCGAGTCCTTCAGGTACCCTGTGCTAAACACAGTCTGTGAGACTTTATGAGGTCTTCAGGGAGTTGGACACCGCAGGTCCTCCCCCAGGGCCTCCTGACAGCTCTCTAGAACCTGCCCCAGGGCTCCCAGACATCTAGCTTGAGGTCTGGGGAGACGTAGAGACCTGGCCTTCCCTTCCTGTTCTCCCTCCCTCTCTACCTCCTGCCATGGAGCAGAAGGGTCTGTCCAGCCTCCTTCCAGGTCCCAATGGGAGCCTTTCCAACCTAGGGCCACATGGACTGTTCATGTCTGCCTTTCCCTGATGCACAGACAGGTTTCCCTAGCACCTCAACATTCAGTGATGCCTGCTTGCCTATGGGCAGTAAGGGCAGAAGGCAGGGGTGCAGTGCTGTCCTTGGGCTAGCTCGCCCCCGGGCACCTGCTGCTTTTTCTGCTGATGCTGCTTTGAAGCCCAGAAAGTGACCCCTTCAGGAGACCCTGATGTTCCCTATCCCACAGCCTGCTTGGGCTTTCCTTGTTTTTCCCCTCTGAGCAGCAGAGAAAACCAGGCACCCAGGCACTTTGCATGTCTCCCTCTCCAGGACTGGGTGTGGGGCACTGAGGAAGCCCTGGAGAAGAGACTGCTACAAGGGGCAGCATGAGCCGGCTGCCGCCAGCAGGCCCGTCGGAAACAGCAGCAGCAGAAGGCCTGTGCCCCATCTGCCTGAGTGACCTTGAAAACGCCACCTATGTGGAGATCTGTCGGCATCGCTTCTGCTTCGTCTGTATCCGTGAATGGGCCAAGCTGACAGAGAGCTGCCCACTGTGCAAGCAGCCCTTCAAGCGGCTGCTGTGCACTGCGGGCAGCAGCCACAAGGAACAGGCGGCTGCCCGGCCTGCCCGCCGCCAAAGACAGGCGGCCAGGATCCGGAGCAGATCCCCACAGCAGCACAACTCCCTGAGTCGCAGGCGTGCTGACACCCAGCGCTCCCCGGGGAGAAGGGGGACAGAGGGGACACACCGAGTGCAGAGGGAGCCGGTGGCTGTGCTGTCCTGCGATGCCGCTTCACAGCAGGCTGCTGCAGCCAGCACTTCTCATGAGGGAACGCCACCGAGCGCAAGGGAGCACCTGGCTAGCCCTGCTGCTACACCAGACAGGGCTGCTTCAGATCCTACAACAATCTGACTGTTTTCACCTGCAATAAACAGCCAGGTGCTTTCAGTTTTGGAATGTGTATCATGATTTCAATCAGTTTTAACTGCTGCAACAGAAGATGTTTCTCTCCTGCTTTCCCAGCTTCCCAGTTCCAAATACCAGGATGGGGCATGGTCCAAGGCCTTTGCCCAGCAGCCGCTCCAGCTGGTGCCTCTGCACCCTAATGCTCCTGGGCTTCTTTAGGCGCTACTCTCAGTCCATCTCTGACAGCAGCAGCTGAAAGTACTCCCACCCAAGTCCCCATGGCTGTGACTGGCAGACAGGAGGGAGCTTGTTATATTTTTCTGTCTAAATGGTCTCTAGGAATGGGAGTTTAAAAGCTGTATTAGAGAGTCTGTATTGAAGGGAAGCCTGGATGGCCTATTTCCAGTAAGAAATTTGGGGTAAATCCACACGAAGTAGCTTTGGCTACTTTCTTCACCATGGGAAGTCACACACAGATACAGAAGTGCCCTGAACAGCAAGGTTTAAGGATCAATCCACAAACTATCCAAACTTACCTATGAGCCATTTTTAAGGGATGGAAACATGCCAGCAGTGACACAGAAACTAAACTGTAAACCACAAGGATACACAATGCACAATTTTTCTTGGTTATCCCACAAGACTCCCAAGGCACGGACAGTGGCTCAGCATTGGCACTCACCCGGCCAACCCCAGTGACCAAGTCTGAAGCAAGCTGTCCCTGGGGTTTTGTCTGGTCCAGGAACAGCCCAGCTCCTTCATCCTCAGAGCCAGGCATGTGCCAAAGCAGCTCTGCAGTCAGGGTCCTGTGGGACAGCAAGCAGCAAAGGACTGTATTCCATGTCTATTTCACATGGAGGTGATTGGTGAAAGGTTGGATTCAGTGACCTTGGAGGTATTTTCCATCCTAAATGATTCTGTGATTCTGTGATTTCTACCAATTAACAACTGATAGAAATAAGGTGGGAAAATTAAATATTTTCTGTTTACTAAGGAAAGGTGATTTTCTTAGGAATATTGCAAGATAAATATTTCATTCTTTTACTGTCTCCTTACTGCAGGGTCTACCAAAGAGTAACAGGGAAGACATCCTCTTTCATAAAAAAGTCATGTTTTATGATGCATAGATTTGAGAGAATCAGACCTGCAAATATGGAGAAATTAAATTAAATATATTCTTACTTTTGTCAGCATAACATGTTGTACTAGAATGTGTGGTTTCAATGGTGTTACTGCCAATTCAAAGCTCAGTAGTGATTTGGGCTTGTTATAAATTATAGAACCACAGATACAATAGACCAGATATCTGATGTTATTCCAAGTTGTGTTAGCACATATCTCACCCTCTAAGTTTACTGACTAACACATAGTTGGAAGTAGATTTGATCAAAAGTATCATCGAAAAAGTTATATCTCATTTCTCATATAAAAAATCTCCTAACAAAAAGCAATTTTGCCAAATGTTTAACAAGCAAGGGTTAAGGTCTACAAAAGAAATATCAGTTCACCACTGTTTTTTACTGTCATAGCTGATACTATATAATGATATAGTATCAGCTATATATGATAGTATCATATATAGATATATGATACTATATAAGCTTATTATACAGGGAGAATATTTTTTTAAAATGTTTCTTCTAACAATCTGAAAAATTGGAATAACTTGAAAAACCCCACAAATAAATAAACTAACCCCCCAAAAATTATGCTTCTCAAAACAACATTAATCTGCAAATGGGTTGCATTTGATTTTTTTGTGTCTATAGAAAGGAAGAAGAAAATTAATTTTAATTACACTCAGATGTTTGTACTTGAACTCACACACTGGGAGTAGACTCCCAGTGATACAATCAGCATACTCTGATAACATGCTATGCCTTGGTAAGAATGTTCAAATAACTTCTCTGCGCAAATGGTCATGAAGAGTACAGGTATTTTTGTGTACACATTTCAATATGCCTCAGGTTGACTAAGAGCTAAAATGCTGCTATCAGTTATATGAAAGAGCTTGTAGACACCTTGTTTCTCACCTTTTCATTTTTATTTGTAAAACAGAGCAAACTCTTTAGAGCTGAGAGAGCTTCATATTTGGAACACACCAGGAAAAAATCAACTTAGATTATACAAATCTGTTAATAAAATCACAGAGTAGCCCAGGCTTGATGGCTTTTAAAAATATCACCTGCCTTTTGTAGGAAAGAGAGACTAGAAGAGTCCTTGTAGCACCCCCTGAGGATGTTGTTCCAGTAAATGATTGTTCCTCCAATAAAAATACTCTCCCAGTGCAACTTGTACTCACTGCCTTTGTCTTCTCTGCATGGCTCCTCGTAAAGAGAGACCCTTCTCTTTGTAGCTGCCCTTTGAGTCCTGGAATACTGTGATCATGAGCCTTCTCCATTGAGGTGGGATCTAGATCCTAGAGTGTTTCCTCACAGGCCAGGTTCACCAGCTCTTTGATCATCTGTGTGATTCTCCTTTGGGAATTCTCCAGTCTGTCTGCATTTTTCTTCAATTGTGAAAACCAGAACCGAACACAATACTCCAAATGAGGTCTGAAAAGATCTGAGTGGAAAGATAACAACTTTAACTCTGCTAGTAGTGTCCCTGTGAATGCAGCCTGGGAGATGGTTTTTTACATGACCCATCAATTGAGCCCCCCAGAAAATCCATCAAATGACAACCAAATAATTGTTTTCTTTTCTTTCTCTAATGTTAGAAAACACATAAAGAATTACCAATTTTAGTCCAGGTACTTTTCTTACTATGGTAACTTCTTTTATTTCTTTCATTTATCTGACACACTCAAATTATAAATAAGAGTTCCATCATTATGCTAAAAGGTCTAGGCAGGTCTTCTGTACTATGATTATTCTTACAGTATCAAACCTGGCTGGAACAGCTGTGACTAAAAGTAATTTTATAAAAGCCAAAATGTTTCCTGAGAGGAACATTGGTTTCAATGAATTTTTCAAAGGAAAGTTGTCTGCAGTCAAGAGCTTCCTGGTCACCTCTAATGAGAAAGAGTGAGAAAAAGAGATGAATTAAAAACCTCAGTTATTATTTTGACCAAAAAAATCAATTTTTGACAGAATTCCAGTGTCAAAAGAACATTTTTGGCCATTCCAATGTGGAATAGAAAGAAAGTTTGAGGTTTTAAAAGTTCTTTTTCTGCCAAGCACTCTGCCACATTAGAATGACACTTACTGAGAACCATGGTTTCCAGAATACTAGTTCATGGTTCAGTGAAACAAGTCTTTTGTGCCGTGGGTTGTCTTGAGATACAAAGAACAATCTATACTTTGATACCTGTAACCAAAAACTATAAAATAACTGAAAGTGAGTGTAGAAAATAAACTATGAATTTCATATTAAGGGTTATTTATATACTGTCTGTTACCAGGGAGAACTGCACAAAAATCCACAGCCATTGCTCCATTCTGGGGTTAACTTCAAGTTCTAATGCAAAAAAAAAAAAAACCAAAAAAAACCAAAAGGCAAAGCTTCACAGGCTGAGCTTCACTTGTCTGCTGTTACTGAGCAAAGTGATATAATTTAAAAATTCTGAGAAAATATTCAGAAGAATATTTACATTTTAATATTCTAGTAAATGGTTTTGTTGTACAGATTCCCACAGAGACTTACAGGTGTAGGGGATTTGATGGGCTGCAACTAAGTAAACTGAGGGAATTGAAAAAGGTCCTTGTGGAAGCACTCCATAATTTTTGAAAGAACAAGCGTCTGCTGACTGAAGAAATGCAAATGGTACATCCACCTTGATAAAAGGGGCAAACTCACAATCTGGGAAATCAGAGATGAGTCTGTTTTATTCAGTCCAGCAGTAAATTCCCTCTGATTAACATGATTATCTTCTATGACAACCAGATTGGCAATGTGATTGAAGAGAGAGAAGGGGATATAATTTACCTTATGTGACTGAAGGGGAAACAAGGGATATCATTTACCGCAACTTTGTTGCTTTTTCAGTGCTGGCTCCTATAACATTGTTGTATTCAGATTAGGAAGGTCCAAGCAAGCTTTAGATTGATTGACCAGATGGCTGCACAACCCATCTGTTTGGATGACTGGACTCAGAGGGTAGTGGTTAATGAGTTGTCCTCTACCCAGAGACTAGTAGCAAGTGGGGTAATGCAGAAATCTACTCTGTGGGACCAGTCTTGTGTAACAACTTCATATTGGTGAGGTGACAGAGTGCAGTCTCATCAAGCTTGCAAATGACACCACACTGGGGTAGCTAGTCCATGTGCTTGAGGGTAGAGCAAAGGGACCTACACAGGCTGGAAGAATGGGCCACAAGGAATCTCACAAAGTACAAGGACAAATTAAAAATGTTACACCTGGGCAGGAAGAACTCCTTGAAATGACACAGAGGACTGAAGACTGGTGAGCAGCTCTGGCAGACAGCAAGTAGTGCATGAGTAAGCAGTGCTCTAGCACCAAGGAGAGCCAGCAGTCTCCTAAGCTCTATCAGAGTTGAGACAACTCATAGAGGGACTGATACTGAGTTTTGATCAGTCCAGCGCAGGTAATACATTGCTAAATAGGAAGACGCTCAGAGGTAGAGCAAAATCTAAATGTCTTTTACCTTATAAAGGTTCATAAAGGGCTGTCATGGGGTAGCTTTACCTTTAAGACAGCTTGGAGGGAGAGGAAGTTGAAAGTGCTAGTGGCTGATGGGAGCTTTTCCTCCTGACCAATTATCGGTCATTTCCAAGAATTGACAGCAGATCTGACCATTAAAAAGTGAATTCAACTTGTAAACACCCCCTTAAGAAGTACAGACAGAATTCTCTTGCTCTCTTTGGTTTCCAGCTTCGGACAAGGTAGCAGGCTCTGTCTCGGCCTCCTCCCCCCCCCCCTCTCCAGGCCTACAAAGCCGCGGGGTGGAGGGGGGGGAGGGGGAAGAGAAGCAGCGCTGGCCAGCCGAGCTTGGTTTTCAGTTTTTGCTGCTAGACTGAAACTTAACACCATGAACTCTTGCAGTTTTCTTAAAGCTTTTAATTCTTTTACTACCTGGATAGGCATACAGATTACTCCTTTTCTCAGAAAGACAGAGAGAGAGACAATCAACATAGAGGAGACATGATAGAACCACCAAAAACAGTGAAGAAAAGAGTTAAGTTTAAATAAGAAAGAGAGAATAAGGAGATGCTTTACAGCTGAAATATCTTTCTGTTAAAGCTATAGAGATGGACAATAATAGTATAAAAGACTCCTTTAATTCATGATAAGAGTATTAGGAGGAATGAGATATTCAAAGTGTAACTTTTGAGCAGAAGAAAGAGAAAGTACTTGTGATACTGTGAGTTGCTGGAGTTGAGTTGAGTGAAGATTTTAAAGCTTTTTAGGGCAAAGAGAAAACTGTTTTCCAGGAAGGCTCACAGAGACAAATGAAGAAGACTTCTGCCTTTGAATAACTTATCCTTAAAAATAAGATTCCTAAACTCAGTGACCCATACACACCTCGGAGATGTGAAATGAGAAGAGAAGATCTAATGACAGATTTCCGGGCAGCTGGCATTAGAGAAATAGAAAACTATGATGAAAAATAGTTTTCTAGTGAGAAACTCCGTAAGCTAACAGAAAGAGACTTCTAGTTCTCTACAAAGACTGATGAAAGACTGTAGCAAGAATTAAGACTGTTTTTAACCACCAGAATCCTAAAGTTATTTGTCTCTATGTTGTCATGTGTACAGAGAAATAGTTAAAATGTAGAAGATAAGGGAGTTTTCTGAAAGTTTATTCTGGTATTCTTGTTCTTGTAGTTTGTTAATAAACTGTCTTTATTCCTCTTAAGTTTTAAGCCTGTTTTGCTCTTGTTCTAATCCATATCTCACAACAAGAAATAAGTAGTTTTTTAGTTACTGGTTTAAAACCACGACAAGGGCCAAAGTGTATTCTGCACAACATGGCTGGTCAGTCAGCATGAACAATAATACCACCTGCTGTGCTTGGCTGACTCTTAGCCTATACTCATTGCTTTATAGTGAAGCCCCCAGATTGATAAGAGTAAAATTGTTCCATAAAAACTATATTAATGTAAAAGCTAACTTTGTCTGGAAAATAGCACTAATGGAATTAATGATAGAAAAACAGTGAGAAATTCTTTGTGCTTTATTTCTGGCAACTGGGACTTGATTGATTCTTGTGGCACCACTGCACTGACTCCCTTGCATTACTACCTCATGGAAGTGTGTCAGCCCTCCTCCAGCATGGGGTCTGAGGGAGGGAAGGAGAGAAGGAGGGAAGGAAGGAAGGATCCTTCTGTACATACTACTCTCAAGGCCCATCCTTTGAACTGCAATTGTTTTGATGTATGAAGAGTAAAGAGGAGGACTAGTCCTAAGCAAAATGCATAGTTCCAATGTAGCTCAACTTTGTGTAAGACAATAAGAAATTAAAGGAAACAAAACAATCTGAAAATATATTACAGTGTAATTATGCTAATGCATAACTTCAAAGATCTGTTTGTAAGTTTATGTAGAATAGTTATAAAGCATGCAAATATAAATGGGAAGTTAGCTGCCTCTCTCTCTTTTCTGAGAATATACTTGTTTCATTATCAACTTTTTTCCCTCCACAGCACATTTTATAGCCAAAGTGTCATTGCATTAAGAATTTTAGCCTCATTTGCATAATGTTAATAGCACAAAGGCAGGTTTGCTTAACTATCCATACAGGAATGGGATTGCTACAGCTGTGGAAGAAATGGATCCACTTGCTAAAAAAAAAAAAAAAATAAAAAAAAGTAGCTGGTACTAGACTGTCAGCCAGAAACTGATTTTGCTGCTAATGCAAACACTTTTATTATCTCAACTAAGCAGACATGTGTCATTAATTCAAAAGAAAACGTTCCAACAATCCTCTACCTCATGATGCTTTTATTGTGCAGTGTTATGGGGGGTATTAGTGAAATAATATAACAGGACTTCAGTTGACAGGATAGAAAAATTCAAAATTAGGATACTGTAAAATGTCTTGAGGTTCTTTTCCTCAGGGTTAGAATTATATTTTTAAAAATTTGCTGCATAGTTTTTAGCAAGTTTTTAGCAACTTGATGCTTGCAGATAAAAACAGGATTGATGTGGACAAGTTAGTATGAAACTCTATAAAACATAAATATATGTATATATATATGTATATATATAAATATACATATATACATATTTATACATAGATATACATATATATACCTATATATACCTATATATACACCTATATACACATATATACACATATATACATACATATACATATATATACATATACATACATACATGTATATATATACACCATCAAGAAATTTATAATCATCTTGCAAAGGATATCTTTTTGGTTTTCTTCATTTCCTCCAGTTGGTGTCTGTAGTTTCTAATAACATTTTTATAAAACCTAAAAAAATGAAGCCCCACCACTGATTGTCAGGAGAAGTAGTCTACAGAAAAGAGAATATTTTTAGCTGTCTATGTATATTATGAAAGCATATAGGATCATCTTTAGGTGCACAAAAAGAAATTTATCCTATTATTGGTCACAGAAGAAGTCTCTTGCTTCATTAAAAGCATTTAATAATTCTGGAAAGATTTTAGTTTGCTGAAATATGTAAACTGTAAATAATGTTCACTCTTATAAATTATGGAATAAATTACAGGTCATGAGTCTAAGCAAGGAAATAACACAAGGGCTGAAATCAAATAACAAACAAGTACTAACTGCACTTTGTGGTGGGAGTTCAGAGATATGATATAAGAGATTAGGAAAGAAAGATTAGAAAGCCACTTGTCTCCAAAGAATTTCATAAAAGGAAAAATAAAATATCTTAATTAATATTATGAGCTCTTGATTAAAAAAAACCAAACCTGTTTCTTTCAGAAATTACAAGGGAGTAGAAGATAGCTTCTTGTAGCACCATGTGGGCCAAACCTGTCAGAATTAAAGGTATTTGCAGTGGTTATTTATTGAACTATGTTCAGTTGTTTATGCAAGAAAAATATGACCAAATGCATTTCAAGCAAATTTTCTCAGGGGTGCCAGGCATGTAATGTGCTTGTAAAGTGTCAATTCAGAATGCTTTTTCATACTAAGCAAGTCAAAATCAGTTAATTATATTTGGTATTGTTTTTCAACTTGCCTGTCATTTAATCTACATTTTTTAAATTGCTTAGATAAATTGTTTCTATACAAAGTTATTTTTTTATTTATTGAGGCAGATTTTGCTCACATAATTCTTGTTATTCAGCACAAATATTTAATAAAAATTTATATAAGGTCTTTTGTAAACTGAATGCAAATAAAACATAGAGAGAACAAAATCAGAAATATCCAAATTTCTACAATGAAATAAAGAAGAAATGTCCAGATTTTAAGGTTGATTCAGATTTTGTGAAATACAAAAATGTCCTATTATTCTACTACTTTTAGGCATACATGAGACAACTAGGAACAGAAATAAGAAGTGACTTAAATATCTAAATACTTCACAGTGCAAAACAGATCAATGCATCAGTGTAACGATTTTCATGGAAAAAAAAAAGAATGCTTTGAAACTGATGGCCAGAATGTCTGGTTATGTGTGGGAAGTTCAAACTTGATATTGGCAAAAAGTAATTCTGACATGTTGAGACACGATTGGTTGCTAAAAATAGTATGGGACTTATATTTTACAGTATTTATCTACCTTCAAAAGTGAGTCTAAGATCCTTTTTTTCTTTAAAATAAGCTTTACTTTAATTTTATTTTCTGAATATATATATTTCTAGACCACTGCTCCACAGCAGAAGCAATCAGGGAATTCCATACTTTTCTGCCCTTACAAGTGACTCTGGGCTGTAGAAATTAGTTCTTGTATAGAGAAATTATGTTCAGTTTATATCCTGTAATCCTTCTAGATTGAAGTGTTGTATTGATTTATTAATGTTCCATAATTAACAGGTAATCAAAAAACTATTTACTTATGAAAAAAATGAAATTTATAAACTGAACTATTGTATGCTTGCAACGTTGATGCAGATTTGCAAATTTCTGAGCATCTTTTGCTAACAAATCTCGAATGTCTGGCTTACACACATAGATGGACATGCACACAGACAGGTTTTCATGTAGCCAACAGCACCCACCTGCCTTGCACACCCCTCTTCCTCCTCAGGGTTCCCAAGGCCTCTTTGCATTGTGTTACTGCAGCTGGGACAAGAGAGAAACCCTTTTGCTTACAATAGTTATTTAACAGCTATTCGAGCTACCTCCAGCTCTCAAGACTCGATGGAATCCACAGTAAAAGCCTCTCTGAGTCCCTCAGAGAGAGAAAATAATTAAAATATATTAAGCCATAGATATGGAGTGTAAGTTTTAGTTTTAAGTAAGTTTTAATATAGCTTAAATGCCTTAGGAGTCTGTGTTAGGTAGTGAAAAGCCTCATTATCCAGTTTAAAGTTCAGTGATATCCTTCACAGATCAATTTAGCTCTAGACATAATGAAAACATAGCTTACATTTCTAGATAGAACAGATAGGATTATTCACATAAATAGATAATACCGTATACATGGGGTTTAGTTAAGGACTGATACCGCTCTTGTATGTTAGAATTAAGCTTGGATTGGAGATGAAAGTTTGGTTTTAGATTCGTGTTTTTAGCTGATGGGATGATTTACAGATTTAATCCCCTGGGGGTCTCTCTCAGACACACAGACACACAGACACACAGACAGACACACGAAGAAGAACAGCAGCACCATCATCATCACCATGAAGAACTACTGCAACTTCTTCTGCAGCCCAGGACAACAGAACTCCATGCCGAGAAGCTGCTGCCCAGGACATCAGGATCTCATACCAGAGAGCTGCTGCTCAGAATTCGGGACTTCATACCAAAAGCTTTTAGCAAAGACTTTAACTCTCTGAACTCTTTGTTTTAGAGACTCATGTTTTTATACAATAAATATCTTTCCAGCAACCAACAACTGCTCATGTCTCCTTGAGAACTGGAAAATCCCTTGAATCCCCATTGAAGCATTAAGAACTCTTATATATTTTAAATTAATCTCTGCAGACAAATTGTTTTGAGACTACATTCAGTTATAACAAATCTCTCAGCACGTGAGTTTAGCTTGGACACTTCCACAAAATAAAAATGGTTTCAAGGACCTTAACACAGTGAATGGATTTCAGTCTGAATTCCCAACACTCTCACTAATAGCTTTATGATTTGAGCTATTTAGAAAGAAAAGCAGAAATTCTTTCACTTATACTGTGAAAAAAATTAGCCTATCCTATTGAATTCTGCGCAGAGCACAATATCTAAGACATGCTTGGGGAGTGCCTGCATAAATTAATTCTCTTGAGTGTGCACAGGAGCAGGACCTAGTGACTATGTGACTGAATTTCCAAAAGCTACTACTCTGTTCATTGAGCATTAGACATATATGGAGTACTGTAGCAATGCAATGAAATTCTGCTTAAAATGAATTTTACAACAAATACTAAGAGTTTTCTCTTTTTGTTTTCTGTTTCACAAATATGACCTTCAATCTCTCTACCATTTAGGAAACCTTCTTGAAAATACCATGTGTTTAGAAAATCTAAATAATTTTGATTTCTCTAAATACAGTAGAAATGTCCCCCTATAGTTTTGAGAGATGATATGATTATTTCAAAGAACGATAAATAACATAAATTAAATTAAATTGAATAATAAATTAAATAATAAAATTAAATTGTTTGTTTGTTTGTTTTCATTAAGTAACACTCATCTCCTGAGGCTGTTATTTCAGTATATTGTACATAGGAGTATATGTATTTGCATTGCCTTGATTATTGTAACTGGGATTGTCAGTAATCTTAAAAGATATTTATCTGTAGTTGAGAGCTAAATAACTGTGCAGTTCAAAGATCTATAAAATATACTTTCATTTCTGTTTAGATCAAAGATCAGGTATTTCTAAGTCATTTCTCTTTGATTAGGAAATGAGACGCCAAGCAATAAGAACTGAGGTAGAATCAGCATACTCACAAAGATGCCAGAGATGACGTTTTGCAGGAACTGGATATGAACAAAGAACATTAGGGAAGACTCAGGAATAAGCAATTTTTATAAGTTTTCCTTCTAACAAGCAAGGTTAAACACCTGAAGGTTTTTTCTTAGCTCTTGCCATATTTCCATACGTAGCCCAAACCCATTTACATTTCATTTTCAGATTGTAAACATACCTAGCTTTGCATGAATTTACTGTGCTCACATTCACATATTAAAACTGTGCAAGATTAAACCATTTGAGCCATAATGGTTTATGTTTTAAAAACCAGACAATTTATCAAAATATGCAGATTAAAAAATTGTTTTTATGTAATTACAAAATTTGCTTTATAGGTAGCCCGCAGTAACAGATTGTAGTAGTGTCTTGGAACAGAAATGAAGCAGAAAACTCTTTTTCCCATTATCTATTTTACTGTGAGGTAAGTGCACACAGCTTCTATAGACTGGCTGATGTGTTGTGAGCTCCTACACTTCTTGATCACAATTATTTTATGTGCCCATGCCTTTAATGACACTTGGAAAACAGTCAGTGCAATTCAGTCTACTTCTGCCAAAAATGAAGAGAACAGGCTGCTTCTGAGTAAGAACTTTCTTGTTAATTACGGAACTGTTGCCTTTGAGACTTTTTGACACAGTTGCTGGCACAAGAAATTAAGTTAAAACTGGGCCAGAGAAAGAGAAACGTGGCACTGCTGGTGGCACATCACTTCTTCAATATGTGGCTCATTGACCAAGAAAAGGATTCCTAGGTAATTTTTTTTTCCTTGACCTCATTCTCACTCATTAGAGTTAGCTGTGAAGATGTTTTGAATGGTTCTGCAATGCCAAATTACACTTACATTCTGTTGCTTGTAGACGTCCAGAAAAACACCAGATGTCGATTCTGGTCATTCCAGTTGGGTATTACATCACACCTGCACTGTTTTAGCAGGCACATAGATGCCTGAAGTTCTTTCTTTCCTCACTACTGTTTTATTGAATAAACAGATGTTTGATTTCTGATAACCCCAGACAGAAGTCCAAGAAACTCAAATAAGTCAAGTCATGAATAGAAGTCTTCTGGCTCTAACTACAAAATACCTGAACTTTAATCCAGTCAATTTGCTTCATCTCACTTAAATGTAAAGATTTTAAAGCATCCTGTTACCTTGCAACATCATTTATGTCTTGACAAGCAGAATCCTCATATATTAACCCAGTCCATTCCTTTTCCATAGCTTTGCTAAATAAAATTTCTATAATAAAAAAAAAAAAAATAAACTGTCTAAGAAACTATTAGATAAGTTCACTTCAAAGAAGAAAATCTGGAATCAAGATCCAACACTAAAAGCTATATACTTAAATCCTGTAGATACTCAATATTTTCTACCTGAAATAATCCATTATAATCCCTTTACTTAAAAAGCACTTCTTACCTATAATTTTTTGGGATGCAAAATGTAACAAAAAGTTTCAAACTAAATGGATTAGAAACATAAATCCATCTTAAAGTCCCAATGATTTTCAAATTATTATCCTAGAACAAAGTCTGCTATCTTGGCTCATATTACCAATTGCCAAAACAGATTGTACCTATGTCTCCAGCAATAACTGTCAGTGACTAATTACAGGGAAAGATGGAGTAGGGGTGAAGGATCACATGTTTTATGTTACCTAATAATGAATATTTCTAACTTTTTTATTTGCCTGGCCATTATTATTCCATGCATCATCATTGCAAACTCTTTGCATTTAGCTATCTCTGCCTCTCCCTTTGTTTTTCCTTTTTTAATCCCTGCACTAAAGATTCTAAGACAAGAATTGTTGTTAACAATTTTTTTCTTTAATTTATTGGTCTTTTGTCAGGTTGGCTAAAAATCAGCTACACGGAAGAAAAAGATAACTCATTAAAATATGCTTATTTGAAAATAAAGGCCTCTCATGTATAGTTTCATTTTAAAACAGAAGTACTACTTTAATGGTTTTCCAAGTTTTTTTCCGAGGAACTTAAAATATGTACTTAAGATTTTTATTTTTCATATATTTTAAGAATTATTCTCTCTTCATGTTGAGTAGTTTCTGTCAAACTATTACACACAAAAGTTCATGGGTTTTATTTTTACAAAAACTTATAGCAAAGCATCAAAATCACCAAATCACTCTGATGACAACAGATAGGCCTTCTCTAAGTCTGAATATCAAATGCACAATGATCAATAGCAAGGAAAGCATGTCTGAACTCTTTTATTAAAATTCCTGTTTCTAACCGTCAGTTAGTGCACAAGTGTCTGGCCAGCCTAAATGCAAATTTAACTTGAAGGAAAGAAGTTAGTATAATTCAGAAAATTGAAAATCTGTGTTCTCATCTGATTATAAACCATATCTCCTTCCAAAATGGGTTTCACAAAGATTTTTGTTGTTGATGACAGGGTCCATATGATGAACTTATTGATCTTTTCATTGGGAACAATACAATGAATAGACTTTCAGCTCTCCACAACTTGCCATGCTTAATGCTATTAAATGTGTTATGTTTAACTGGTTCATAACCTGCATTGTATGAAATTTTTTAGCTGTATTTGGGTCCCCTGCTAAGATATCCATGACAAGAAGGTTACCTCTAAAAGATTCTCAAGTAAAATTTTGGTCTTGACTGGTCAACACTTCTAGTCAAGATTTCACCTGCAGTTTTGAAACTGACATTTAACATTAATGGCAGATTGGTCTAATACATAAGCTCTAATTTTAATTCTGAAGTCAAAGTTTATTGCTTTTTCAAAAAAGAGAAACATGCAAAATATTTTATGATTCTCCTAAAAATTCTTGAGTGCTTTGGTGGCACAAACAGCAGCAGTGACCAGATGATTTAGGACTGCCTGGGTAAGTTGGTTTACTTGTTTCTTTCTGTTTTCATGTAAATAATTTACAATTTCAAAATAAAAAAAATATGAAAAAATATGGAGCTGGTGAAGAGAAAATTGCTCGAGATCCAACAATTTTCTTTTTTATGTAGCATACAATATCATAGTGTAAATAAAAACATAATGAAAATTATACTATATTATTCTATCAGTGAAAAAAAAAAAAAAGGATAAACTGAGGGTAGCATTGTTCCAAAGGGCTAAAAAAATGTTGGTTGGGGTTTTTTTTCTTTCTCTTGATCATCAGTTTTACTTTCTGAAAGAAACAATCTCAAAATCTCTACACTTATTTGAGTGTTTTGGGAGAATGGTCGCTTTCTGACAGGAAAGGAATTCTCTCTGACCTGCTCTTTGGGTAATTTTTTCCCCAGTCATGTCTATCATCACTGCAGTGGTTTTCACTCTCTCATGCTATCTCTTATCTATCTTGTCTCTGTTCAGCCTGAGTATTCCCTACTGGGAGGGCTCATGTTTTGAATCTCTTGGAAGATGGATATTTTCAGAGCATCAATAGTGAAAAACCTTCACTTAGATCAGTCATACACCTCTGGGTACACATCTGTGTTGTCAGACTCTGTCTGTTTTTCTCAATATCTGACCATAATACAACTTTTTACCTCATATTATAGTCATAGTGCAGTGACTCAGAGCAGAGGGATTTCCCCTTCTGCAGCTATAATTTTTCACTGCTCTTGATGCTTAGTGAGAGCTTCTCTGCACCCATCTCTTTTTTTCACAGAATGCTTACAGCCAATATACAAAAGGACTGTCTGACCAGCAGTTTTTTAAAGAAAAATATTTATTTATGCACATTTCTTTTATGAATTAAAATTCATAAATTCATAAAATTCTTTATGAATACACAGATTTATACAGCTCTAAGTTTTCTGAAGATTAAAAGAATAAACAAGAATAGAAAGCCCACAGACTCTGGGTTGCACTATCAAGGAAATTTCCCCAAGCCCTTGTCTAGGGTCGGTAACTCAGATGTTTACTTAGTTACCATGTTATCAAGGCCATGACATATGATAGTGTTTGCTGAAAATATTTTACCTTTTCATACAACAAAGTAATGTTCTTTCTAACAACGTTCAGATGCAGTATTGCACTGATTTATTGAAGTATCTCCTGAATTAGAATGCTTACTTATGTCATTAAGGAAATGAGTTTATGATAAACTAAGGTGCTTATGACAGGGATCATTGTGCTAATGATCAATATCTCAGTCTTGTAGAAATTGCTGCTCCTGAAGAAGGCATTTATAGATGCCAATTACAAGCTATTAAGTTGTCATTTCAAGATAGTTTATTGCAAATTCATTAATATTAGCTGTTTCAGACATTTTAGTGTAAAAGGAGAAATAAATTAATTTCAAAATGTCATATACTGAATCATGAATGAAGTAACATGTGCAACACAGTTCTAAACAAAACAACTGAAAAATTCATCTACATATTTTTGACTGATGGTTAAACAACATTTTTTATAAAAGTCATGAAGTGTATGCAATATAGTTAACGAGAATACACAAGATTGGCTGTGTTAAGTTTGTGGAGATAAAAATATCAGCTTTAAATTCAAGATTTCTTTCCCTTTCATAGGTCTCATTAGCATGCTTTGGTTCTTGGAGAAAGGTCATGTTCTGACAAAAGCCAATTTTCAGACTAGGTAATGGAAGCATCTGTGACAGCAGAGTTTAGC
The DNA here is from genome assembly GCF_971803275.1 of Cyanistes caeruleus. Taxonomy (NCBI): domain Eukaryota; kingdom Metazoa; phylum Chordata; class Aves; order Passeriformes; family Paridae; genus Cyanistes; species Cyanistes caeruleus. The sequence goes on along the minus strand of NC_141704.1, from coordinate 20,773,899 downwards.
ATATGTGGCCATTTTCACAATGTCTAATAAATTATTTTACGGAGTGATTTCAAGGAGAATGTGGTAGATTAACAAATTTTATAAACTTGAGAAATACTTTTATAAGGTCAACTTGTGATGCTATTTTCCTTCTGTTGCAATAGATATAAAATAACACAGTTCAAATACAGTCACATAGTTCTAACTACATTAGTAACAATGGGGCATATTGTTTCATTGTGCCATTCCATTTTAATTTCTTTTACCTTCAGAATAATACAATATGACCATAAGAAGACAGACACTGCTTTGCAGTTTGGACAGAATTAATACTTATTGTTTCAAACAATGAAAATTTATATTTTTAAGTCAGAAAACTTTTCTTTTCAATCATAACAGGGAATAGAACAAAGTAGGTGGTGACAGGATTTTTAAAAAATAGTCATCCTTTTAAATGACATCCTTTTTATTTAAGACTAACTTTTAAATTTTAAAATTCATCCATCCATCATCCAACCAACCAAAAAATTTCATTATTATTTCGTAATTTTCTTTTACTACTTAAATGCAACTATCATTGAGGCAAGTCACTCATCCATCTGTTAGCTGAGATAAAAGTACTCTCCAGAAAACTGGTTGTGTCTTTGCAATACTAAGATTAAAGACCCCAGGAGTATTTTAACTGTTAATATCTGTAAAAGACATGAGATATAAAAAAAAACCAAAACATGCTCAGTGCAGGCTGAGACATAATGCTTTGAATTTGAACAGAGACTATGTCAGTAGTGAGAGACTATGTCAGTATTACTTTGTCAGTAAACAATGGTTGACTAATCTGGGTGGTAGCATATTGCATTTTTGTCTCCAAGGTATTTTTCAGGTTGATATTACAGTTTTGTGGAGTGCCTTTATGGCTTGCTATGCATTGGTCCCTGTTAGACCAATATTTCCATCTACATATACTACATACAGGCACGTCTTGACATTAGTGCCTCTCAAAAGTCCTCTGAAAGGTCTTTCATTTCTTGAAGCTGAATTTCTATCTACTTCAGAAATCTTCAAACTCACTCTCTCACAGGCTAATTTAGCCTGAAGTTCTCTCTATAATATCCCCAAAAGCTAAATTGTATTTCTATGACTGGTTTTATTGATTGCATTTTTCAACATCTAAGGATACTTGGCTATCTAAAGTACTATCTAAAAAATTATTGTATAGCACTGAAAAATTAACATTAGCTACTAGGGTAGTCTTTTTTTTTTTTGAGTTCTTCCTCCATTTTTTGCTGGGTTCTTGCTTATTTGTTTGGGATTTTTTTAGGTTTGGTTTGTGGGTTTTTTGTTTGTTTTTTGGTTTTTGTTGTTGTTGTTTTTGTTATTTGTTTTTTGTTTGTTTGTTTGACTTTGTTTTGTTGCTAGTTTTCTTCTTTGGTTTTTTGGGGTTTTTTTTATGCAGTACTAATTTCTCAAATTCTTATTTCTGGCTAAACAGCAAATACCCACTTCAAAATTTCTGTGTCAGAGAAGTATAGAAACATTCACAACACTACAGCTTACAGAACAAGTACAAATTCCCATTGCCATAGGGTGGGCTGAGAAAAAAAAATCTATCAGAGATTGAAATTGACTTTGCAACACAGACTTTGGAAATCTTTTCATGCTCATTGCTTTTTCTTTTATTTTCTCCTAATTCTAAAATTTTTCCTTATTCCTCCACTGGCAGTTTTACTGTGCAGAATAGAAATAAAAGAATATTTAATGAAATTTCAGAATTCTTCAGAAGTGATGCATCAGCAACCTGGCTTATTCTTTTAAATATGTTGACCTCAAAATAAAGAGAATTAAAGCTGAAATTAAAAACCACAGCTATTCTACTTTAGTCCTATTAAAGATACCATTTTTCTTCCTATATTCAATTAACTAAGCAATTCAAGTGATTAAAGTGTAGGACTGTATTAGTGATCAATTTAAAGAACCATTTACAAAGATACATCCCCCCATTTAAATGCTTTCTTCTCATATTCTTGTTTTTATAAAAGACCAAAAAGTTTAGCATAGATTTTTCCCAATAATAAAAGGCGTGATCCTTGTAGCTTAAACTGACTCTTTTATTGTGTGGTTTGCCTAAATATCAGAAATAATTCTGAGCTCAATTGTTTCTGTTGACCAATAAATAATTATGAAAATATCTTAATAATATTTGTTAAATGTAATGCAAAAGTTTCTAATGAGTTTAAGTAACAAATAAAGAATAAATCAGTTCTACTCTTAAAGACACCATAAAACAAACTGTAGTGGGAGCTTGCTGTGTTAAGACTATTAAGTAGATAAAGCTAAAATAGGTAGAAATTAGGAGGAAAATTCTGTTTTAAGAAGTCACAAGAACACACAAAGGTTTGAAGACATTTACATGGATACTGTATACACTTGAGTGTGCTTTGAGCTTATAGTAGCTCTAGCAATGTACTCTACTTATGAAAAAAAAAAGGGTTCTCACAATCATAGAATGGTTTGGGTTCAATGGGACCTTCAAAGACCTGTTTCTCTGCCATGGACAGGGACTTCTCTAGATCAGATTGTTCAAACCCTGCCTAACCCTGAACACTTCCAGGAGCAGACATCCATCACTTCTCTGTGCAACCTGTTCCAGTGTCTTGTCACCCTCGTTATAAAAAATGCTTTCCTTATGTCCAATCTAAACCCATTCTCTTTCAGTCAGTTTAAAACCATTTCCTCTTGTCCTATCATTATGGGCCTAGGTAAAAAGTCCTATGTTTTTAACACTAGCCTTCTTTAAGTACTGAAAGGCCATGAGAAGATGTTCCTGGAATCCCTTCTTGTCCAGGCTGAGCAGCTCCAACTTACTTAAAAGCTCCAGCCTTACTTAAAAGGTGCAGTGTTCCAACTCTCTGAATCATTCCCCTTTACACTGGCTCTCTAATAATTCATTCCCTCTTGTATAAATATATATTTTGAAAACACTGTGCTTGCAATAGAACATCTTTTGAAGAGAGTTCCTCACTGGTACAAACTGCCACCATGTTTTTCCAGTCAGGACTTTCTGAACTAGAAAATTTTATTGTGGTAGCAGTCATCTGTTCTGGATTATGTTTGGTTTACTATTAATTCTTTTCTAGTGATCAAGTCTGGAAAATATGTGGAGACATACTGTGTGGAACAATATTAAATAGACTAATTTTCTTAGATTTATTATTTTATAAGACTGTTGTGATTTATAGATTTAATTATTTTTTGGTCAGTAACTAAAGAAAGAAAGTAGATATTCTTCTATTTTTATAATAAGAAAAGACTTAAATGTCTATGTGAAGGAAACCAGTGCAGCACAAATAAGAAAAAGAAATAGAACAACATGAGCCAGTTTCTCAGAAATCTTGAAAACCTGAGAGTAAACCCTTTAAGAATCTTAAGCATATCTTTACACACATATGGAAGTGGATATCTGAGGTGTTTTGACTGACTCAAGTGCAATATTTGTTTGAAGAGCCTTTGCTACCTTCTGAAGCAATATAAGAAGAGTGGCTTTGACAGCTGGGATACATGCCTTTCTGTCACACAAACAGCAAAACAAAGAAAAACTGCAAGGGTAAATGGAGTTGTGACATAAGCAAGGCTGTGATGGAAGAAGAAAGGGCAATTTTAGGTTACTGACAGACATGGAAGCAAGATAAGTTAAAATAGTCAGGAAGACAGTCTAGGTTGAAGCAACATAGTATGGAAATACCACATGAGAATAAATCAGAGGTTTAGAAAAAATCTTAGGAAAGGAGTGTGTGGACATTGCAATTCAGTAAAATGGAGAAAGGACAAAATTAAACAAATAATTTGTGCTTTACTTGTTCCAGTACCCACAGAAAACTCTCTAGTCAGCAAAATATATTCTAGAATCAATGATCAGTGAAAAGTCATTTGGAAATTTCTCACATAAACACAATAAATTCAGATTTATATAGGACAAAACCATTTTAGTGGTGATGACATTAACATTTTATCCAAAATGCTAACGACTTATTTGATAAAAGTCTAAAACCGAAAAGTAGCTTAAAGTAGTTTCTTTCTAAAGATTCTAAAGTATGTTTTAGAGTTAGCCTTACGTTAACATTATGTTCCTCTGTATAAAGAAATGCAAGCCATAGAAAATGAGGGTATAATGGGGATATGAAATACTTCTTCATTAAGTTCATTGCCGATGCTACTAAAATAATTTCTTGTGCAGAGGAGGGGAGATAAATCTTTCCTGCTGAAATTTGAATAGTCTAGATAAAACTATTTCTTCCTATTGGGGGTTATCTTTGCATGTTCTGAACAAAATTAACTTTCTCATGGCCTATATGGAAGTCTCAGAAAATCAGGAAGCAAGGATAATCCTTTTATTCTGAGTTAAAAAGTGCACATTGACAAAAGGATTCACTTTGCTTTCTTTTGGCACTATTATTCTTTATATAATAAAGTTTACTCTCTCTGTAATTTAGATTTAGCAGGAATTGTGATAAAGGACACTCCATTTCTTCATCATTGTATAGTAAGAAAGTAGGACTCAGAATCTTGTAAGGAATTAGACTGCATCAGATATTAAATGAAGGCTTGCTAAAAAAATTTTGCGATTTAGGGGAAACAACCCAGTGATATGCATCCCAGTTAATGATTACCATCGAAAAGTAAGGCATCTAATCAAGGTTGTCTAGAGTTAATGGAGAGAGAAAAGCATCTGAAAAGGGGATTAATTATTTCTGTATCAAATCTTGCCATTTTTTTTCCTGTCAGCTTTAGCTCAAAGAAGTTAAATAGGAATGATAAATCCCCCCCTTTTCCTTACTTCATCTTCTTTTGCTACTTAAGAATTTTAAAATTTTGGGGGAGATAACTGTTGTCATCTTGTCAATGCTTTATACTGTCTGTCAAAAATTAACTGATAAATATTAGGATTTCATAAACTAATTGCCCCTCCCAGTTTTCTACAGCATCAATATAGCAGATTAGGAAACTACAAAAATCCCATTCCAAAAATTACAAGGTATGATTGATTACTTTGAGAAATAGCATCTAGTAATTTAATTGCAGTGTATGTTTATGATAAAGCATTCTATGGTCTGCTGCATGACGTGATAAAAATTTTATAATAATCAGAATATAATGTATTCTGAATTGTTAGTTTTATAAATAGTAGCAAAAAAGCAAAACCATTTATCTTACATTTTGAGTATTAACAATGGTATTAGTAAACTTGTTTATTGAGTCAGTCTTTAACAAATCTCTTTTAAAAATGCAAATGTCATTTCTTCCTACACTTTAAAGTCTAGCCAGCATCAATATATTAGTGTCAACCAGCACACACTGCATGACCTGTACTGCTTCCTTTCACACCTGTAGTTTATAACTGTGATTTGTTCTCTCACATGGTGCCCAAACAGTTAAATCAAAAGCGTTTTTTTTTTAGCATTTTGCTAACAAGACAGTCCAAAAGTTGAAAAGATAACAAGAACTTCTTGCTATTAAGGAATTAGAAAATGTATTTGCAAATATGTGTCTAATGGCAGTTGTCAGAAGCAATTAGTTTCAAATACATTTCACAGTTTAATCATGCTGTGAAATGCTTCTGAACTTTAAGGATTCAGACTTAATAATATGATACAGTTTCCTATTAAAGAGCATGAAAAATACTGGAGGAAGATTAATTGCCATAGATTAAACTAGTATACGGTATTTAGGTCTCATTCATTAGTTTATAAACTCTGACTTCTCAAAAGAGTACCAAGTAGTCATATAATGACCCCAAGTCCTGGAACTTTAATCTAGATTTAATTTAATGGAAGACATCTAAAATGTTCTTTATTTAGATTTTCTTTTGAAGATTCAGATGGCTCATGAGTCAACTAGTTAATGATCAGACAAAAATTACCATCTACATCAGTGTTCATGGTGAGAATTCTATGACACAATGACTCCCCTTATTGATTTGTCCTTATTCAGCATTCTGTCTGTTAAGAATCACAAAGAATAAATCCTGAAGAAACTTACAGATTTTCTGAGTTTCAGGAGAGAAAAAAAAGTGTTTTCATCTGAAAAATGTAATTCAGGGAAGCTGCTAACAGCAAATGAAGACAAAGAGTTATGTTGGAGATGAGAGATATTCTGAGATAAATGTGTAAAATGAGAAAGAGTATATTTTAAACAGTCAGGTAATGGAATGGGCCTAATATTGATAGGAACAGAACAAAAATAAGAGAAGAAAAGAAAAATAAAAGGAGAAATGAAAATGCACCTCATATTTAAAGTCAGATTGTAAAGATAAAGTGCGCAGAAAATAGTAATAACTAAGATTTATATGACACATATTGTTTAACTGTAATGTTAAACACTTTGTAATGTGGATGCATGGGACAGTGTTTCCCAAGAGACTAAGGATTCCTTCTTGCCTTTTATTGATTCAAGCCATCAGGTCATGATGGCAGTGCCTTCTTTAGAGAACTTTTTTCCCCTTTCAGATCCTGGGGACTGTATGCAAACAAAAGATGAAAACTGCTGTAAGATTTAATGGCAGCTTAAAAAACCTGTACAAGAGAGATTATTGAGCCACACGAGACAGTCCAATGAGGGCCCATTACAGTGACTAAAGGACTGGGGCATCATGCATATAAGGGAAAGTTGTGAGAATGGGTAAGAGCTGATGGGCACAATCTGATGCAAAATGTTTCTTATGAACACCAGGAAAAATGTTTTTTACTGTGAGGGTGACTGAGAACTGGCATAATTTGGCCAGCAAAGTTGGGGATAGAGTCTCCTTTCTTAGAGATACATGAAAGCCATCTGGACATGGTCTTGAGCAACTGTCTGCACATGACCCTGCTGAAGCAGAGGGTTTGGACCACATGGTGTCCAGTGATCCCTCTCAATTTCAATCATTCTTTGGTTCTCTGATTGTGTGATACAGGTTAACTCACATAAAAACACCTTTTATTTTCCCCTCAGGAACATCAGTGCCAATAAAGCATTTTTAACTCTTAGTATATTGTTATAGGTTGACCTTTTTGGACTCCAGGTGCCCACAAAGCAGCTGTATCACTTTCCTTCTCAACAAGAACAGGGGGAGAAGATATAATGAAAAAGCCCATGGATTGTGATAGGCATGCAGAGTTTACTTGCTAATCACCATCACAGGCAAAATAGACTTGGTACGAGGAAATTAATTTAATTTATTGCAGATTAAACAGAGCAGGATAATGAGAAATAGGAAAAAAAAATAAAGACATCTTTCACACACCCCTCCCTTCTTCCCAGACTCAGCTTCAGTCCTGACTTTTTCCCCCTCCTTTCCCCAAGCAGCCCAGTGGAACAGGGAATGGGGGGTGCAGTCTGTTTCTCACACACTGTCTCTGCTGCTTCTTTCCTTTCACACACCTTGCTCTAGTATGGTGTGTCTCCAATAGAACAACCCTTCACAAACTTCTCCAGTGTGGGTTCTTAAAAATACCTGCTCCATTGTGGTTTGTTTCCACGGGGTGCAGTCCCTCAGGAACAGGCTGCTCTAGCTTTGCTCCCCTGCAGGACCGTATTTCCCCTACAGAAAACATGTTTCTGTGCAGGCTCTTCTCCGTGGGGTCCTGCCAGGGGCTTGCTGCAGTGCAGGCTCTGCACAGGTCAGGTTCCTTCAAGGCTTTATCTAACTGCTCCAGTGTGGGGCCCTTCACAGGCTGCAGGTGAACTCCTTCCCTGTGGGCCTGCAGGGATACCCTGTGCCACAATCTTTAACCAGTCTGCAGGAAAATCTTTGTTTTGGTGCCTGGAGCACCTCCTCGCCCTCTTACTTCACTGACCATGGTGCCTTTTAGACCTGTTTCTCACATTTTCTCACACCTCTCTCCCAACTGCTGTTGTGCAGCAGATTTACCCTTCCTTAAATAAGTTGTCATGGAGGTTGCCACCAACATCACTGATGGGTTCAGCTTTAGCCAACAGTGGGTCCATATTGAAGCCAATTGGAACTGTCTGTGTTGGACATGGGGACAGTTTCTGGTGTCTTCTCACTGAAGCCACACCTGCAGACACTCCACAACCTACACCTTGCTATGTCAGCCCAATATACATATATGAAAATGTATAGAATACAAAGCTGAGCTCAGGGCCACAAAATGAACAACAAAATAGACTCCATCATGAAGAATTAAGGATTTTGGTCTATTCATGCCACCAAATGAAAGGAAGTTAATAGAACTGATCATGGCAATTACTTAAAATGGAGGAAATGTTTGATGCTGGAAATATGGATATCAGGCAGGCAACTCATTTGAGGACAAACAGTAGTAATGTACTAGAGCTCCAAGAGAATTTATCTACTTGGTCTGCAGTTTCTTCTCCTTTTCCCAGCTTATCTGATGTTTTGTACATCTGCTAAGAACTGATTTACCTGCTGATGCTTGCATAGGCAACAATGGGAAAGGAATTCCAGCAGAAAAATAAAAGGGGAAGAAGATATGGGAAAGAAAGAGGCTGATCTGAGATTCTGTAACAGGAAACACAAATTTTGTGCTTGCTTTCGGACAAATATAAACCTTTTTTTTATTATTTCCAAGACTATTGAAAAAATATTAAAAATGTAATCTCAGGGACTTCAAAAAAGCCTAGAAATATTCCACTGCAAACCAAAATTTATCTTCCTAGAGAGAAAGATAGTTAAAAATTGAAATAACATGTCAGGATGGATTGATTAGAAATATACTTTATAAATAGAAAGGATTTTGAACCAATTTTTAGCATCAAACTTTGACTCACTTTGTGCAATGCAGGTGGCTAGGAAAGCTGACTCACAAGGTTTTTGAACTCCACTGTGTGTTGTCTTGCCTTTTCAGCCTGGTCATACTAACAGTATTTGCAGCTGTCTCCAAAATTTGTGGTTAAGTAATGTCATTTTAGGGCTTCAGCTGGTCAAATGCAGCTATTGGGGGAGCTTTGCTGTATAATTTAGCTTTGATTACTTGGATTTTTTTTTGTTTTGAATCTTTTGTAAGAGTGATATGATGCTCTATATAGAATTATACTATTGAAATATACTACCTAGGAATATACTTTTGAAAAGGTGACTCTAGAAGGTGCCTCCCTTCAGATTTTTAGCACACGTATCCTGCTTACGAAAATTGAATTCAAAAGAGCACTGAAAGCAAAAGAAGGCACCAAAAAAAGCACTAGTATGCACCATATCCGCACTTTCCCATACTCAGGATTTCTAACTGTCTTCTCAGTAACATTACTAACATTGCCCAGTTACATTACTGATTATATCACATAATGAAAAGGTAGACAGAGGGCATGGGTAAATAAACTCAAATCTTCATATACAATTAATATAAAACCTCCTTCCTGGCAAAGTTCTTTCCACAAAAGCAACTAGCACATAACTCAATAGAAGTAATTTATCTCAGAGCACAACCTGTTTGTTTGTGACTTTAAAATTTTTCCAAGTTAGTCCCTGATGTGGCCAGTTCCATCACACTGACAGGTTTGACGGGACAAGCCAAGGACAGTACTCATTTACCTAGGAAACATACTCTGGCATAGAAATGTAGTCAATTTATCTGCCATCAAAAATCTACATCATCCATCAACTTCATATTTCCTTAGGCAGTCTAAGATCTTGGTGGCCTGTTATGGATGTATGGGTTTATTTTTCACCTTAGTAGAATTCTCTCAGTTTGCTTTTGTGCAAATACAGAAGTGATGAAAACACAGCTGGTACCATTACATTCTCTGGTATTAACTTTGTTCCTGTATTTGGATCTGCTGGCACAGACTGAATGACTTATACAGGATTGTATTAACAAGAGCTTTCATTTCCACCCAAAAGTATATTTATACTAGTACTTCATACATTTTAAAATATTTTCTCCTCATCTTTTAAGAAAAAAAATGTTTATTTTACTACCTGTGTAATTCTGAATCTAATGTAAGGAAATACCAAAGAGCTCTCTAAATTTGCACAAGAAGGTTGGGATTCATATCTTCTAACTTTAGCTGGAAGGTGATGGATGCCACTCTAAAATAGATATACCTGTGACAGGGAAATTTTTTTTTCCTGTATCTAAAACCTAGAAAGTTTGCTAGACTATGCAACTAGCATAGTTAAAGTTGGATAAAACTAATCTTTTGTATGGTTGTGTCCTAGTCCCTTTATTTTCTTGTTATCCCCCCTGGTTGCTGGTTGCTGCCAGGAGGGCACAAATGTCTCGATATTTTTACTTTGTTTATATATATTATCTTAGAATGCTTGCCTTTGTCTTCATTATCAGAGTATGACTTTGAAATAAGAATTCTTGCCATAGGGGAATAATAGTCCAGGATTCATATATCTTCTCTATCTGTGAGGTATATTCTTCTAGGAGAGAATTTCATCTCTTTAAGGAAAGAACTTAGTAATATTCATAAGATTAAGCTATCCTTGTTGATGTTAAATTACCCTTACAATTTTCAAAAGCAAAAAAAAGGATATTTCCATATATAATCCATATGCTTAACATTTGTTTGATTATTTATTCAATTTAAAAGATCTGAAATAGTAGGTTATAGGTGCCATTCATGTTGACATTATTCAGGTGAAATAAGTAATACCTCGCAATATAGAAAGAGAAGCAGAACCTTCAGGCTTAGTCACATGCTATTTAACTTGAAATCTATTCTACATGTTGGGATAATGGTTCATTCTTGTCCTTAAATCCTCATCCTAAATTCCTTTTTTCAATCCTGTCTTCAAGACAAACAGGAGGATCAGAGAAAGAATATGATAGTTAACTTCATCTCAGTCTCAGGGAAAACAATACAACAAATTGACTGAGAGCAATTTCCAAATATTTTAAGCAATAGAAAGTGATTTGGAGTAGTTATCACTGATTTACAAAGGGGAAGTGGTGCTTAACCGTGTTTAACCAACCTGGAAGTTTTCTGTAACAAAATGACTAATTTGATCAAAGATGAAGGAGTAGGAGAAAGTGTTTATCTTGACATCAGGCAGGGTTTTGATACTTTTTTCTGTAACACCCTCATCATGGACAAAGTGAGGAAGTAGAAGCTAGAGTAGGGTACTAGTAGTCAGATGGACTGAAAGCTGGCTGAGCTGCCAGTGTGACAGTGTTGTGGTCAGGAGCACAAAGCCCAGGTGGAGGCAGGCAGCTAGCAGTGTGCTGTTACTGGCTCCAGTCACATTTGACATTGTCATTAATTACCTTTCCCCTCCACTGGCACACAGAACGGCAGAGAAGCTTTTCAGATGATATAACTGTGATGAGTGGCTGACAGACCAGATGGTTGTGCTGCTTCAGAGGGACCCTAACAGGCTGGAGAACTGGGCTGGCATGAGTCTTGTGAAACAGAACAAAGTCCTGCACCTGCAGAGGGATTGGACTAGGCAATCTCCAGAGGATATTTCCAGCCTCTAAAATTTTGTGATTCTGGGATTCTTCTAGGCTATTTTCTGAGTAGGGTATTTGCCAAAGCATATAAGCATGGGCAGGATGTTTTTGAAAATATATATATATATTTCAGTTTTCACAGCAGTCTACAGACATTTAAGTTGTTTTTAAAGATAAGTGTAGCAGTGGAAAGCAATGAATAGAACATCTTTTAGCTTTGGACTATATGATTTGGCACAGCCATCCCTAACATGGCTTTGGTGCCCAGACATGATGATGTGCTGGTGCAGTTAGGCTGCTTTTAGTCCCAGGATTTTTTATATAAACACATTACTCTGCAATAAATTTCTGCTACTGGGACAAGCTCACATAGTGCAAAGGCAGGAGTTGTCTGTATGTTGTCTGTCCAAAAGCAGAGACACTAGGATGTGACAATTAAGCTGAAATCTATTGTCCATTTGAATTAGTGAAACCTTTATTATTAATTTCAGAAGGGTCAATATATTAATCATAAAAGGACACTACCACACATTAGAAGTGTGTAAAGACTTTTAAAGACATTCTTTCCCATTGTTTCCTGAACATCCCTCTCACAGACAGAAGTTCACATTCTCCATGCTATTATATTAGAGAATCACAGAATATGCTGAGTTGGAAGGGACTCGAAAGGATAATCAAGTCGAACTCCTGCCCTGCACAGCACCATCCCCAAGAGTCACACCATGTGCCTGAGAGCATTGTCCAAACATTTCTTGGGCTCTGTCAGGCTGGTGCTGTGACCACTGCCCTGGGGAGCCTGTTCCAGTGCCCAAACACCCTCTGGGTGAAGAACCTTTTTCTAATATTCAACCTAAACATCCCTGACACAACTTCAGGCCATTCCCTCAGGTCCTGCCACAGATCACCACACAAAGATCTGTGTCTGTCCCTCCTCTTCCCCTCATGAGGAAGTTAGAGACTTCAATGAGGTTTTCTGAGGAGACCAAATGACCTCAGCCACTCCTTGCATGCTTCCCCTCAAGACCCTTCATCATTTTTGCTGCCCTGCTTTGGATGCTCTCCAGCAGTTTATATCCTTTTTTGTGGTGCCCAAAACCGCCCCCAGCACTTGAGGTGAGGTTGTCCCAGTGCAGAGCAGAGCAGGACAATCCCCTCCCTTCCCTGGCTGCCGATGCTGTGCCTGATGCCCCCAAGGACAGGGCTGGACCACCTGGATGCCAGGGCACTGCTGGCTCATATTTGAATTTCTGTCAGCCAGAACCCCCAGGTCTCCTTTAGCAGCACTACTTTCCAGCATCTCTGAGGCAAGACCTTTGCTTTGCAATAAGTATCGTCACTTGTTATTTCTTTCCTTAAAGCTACTGATGGTGAAAGATTATTTAAAATAATGGATGTAAATAAAAAGTTTACAGTCCTAAAGAAGACCTCACATCAAAATAAGGTCAGTCCAACAATCTGGAATTTTTTATTTTCTGTTAGAAACTGAATCCATTAGAGTAATATTTGCAATGAAATAAATGACATGGTTTTTAAAAGAAGTGAAAAGTCTCCATTAAACTATATATTGAAAGATGTTTTGCTTCCAAATTTTTCAATTTAATATTTTCCATATTTTAGGCTGAGGTTCTGTCCAGTTGCATTTTAATTGCAACAGAAAGTCACAGAAATGAAGAGGAAAACCAAGCATTCCTATATTCACTTCTTCGTTTAGGTTTAGAGGTAGTTACATTATCTCAAAACATGATATCTTTGTACCTTATGTATTGGATTTCACAGATTAGGACTGACCAAAGTTTCAGTTAACATAACACCTTCTCTTCATCTGTAAAATCAGACAGTGATGCTTCTCTGGCACAATTTCACAGCTTTAAGTTGTCTCAATCCTTGAGTCAGAACTGATACCTTTGTGCTTAATAGCCCTTGATGTATTTGTCTTTCATGAATTCATCTAATTTACATCACTTCCTTATCTACATCTATCTTTGGGACCACAATGACTTCATAAATATCTTGTCAAAATTCTTCAGTGTCATGGTGACCTTAAAAATATTCAATCATAATCATTGGTGTCAAAAAACCACAACCTCATAAATATTTTATCAAAATCTACTTATCACTCACTGTCAAAACATTATTACTTACCACATTCACACTCTAATCCAATAAATTACGATATGACAGAACCTTGTTTTTCTCTAGTAGAATGAGTAGAATTTACTGTTGTTAGATTTACAACTTTCTTCCCCTATCTCTCCCTCTTAAATATGTTCTCAAGTTAACATATTTAGATTACAAAATTCTTATATTTATTAAAAGATATTAGAGTAAAATTGCATACTCAACATGGACATTGAAGTAACATATCTCCCAGAATGTGATAGGGCAGTACTGCTCAGTCCCTCTGAAGGTTTCTCCTCCAGAATGAACAAGCCCAGCCTCCTCAGCCTCTCCTCATGGGGCAAATACTCCAACATCAAGCCCTGATGGTGGCCCTACACTGAACTCTGTCCAGTTCACTGTCTGATACTGGGAGCTCAAAACTGGATGCAATATTGGAGACACTGTCCAAAGTGTGCTGAGTGAGAAGTATAATCTTGTCCTTATTTCAGCTTACTGTCTGCCAGACCCCCAGGGATTTTTTTTCAGAGCTGCTCTCCAGTCAGTCAAGACACAGCCTCTACGTGTTGCAAGGGGCTCCTCCTCCCCTGGTCCAGTGACTTGCATCTGACCTTCCTGAATTTTTTGACTTTCCTGTTAGCCTTTTCCTCCAGGCTGTCTAGGTCCCCCTGGATGACATCACTACCCTCCCACAAAGCAGATGCTTCCTCCAATTTTGTGTCATCAGCAGATCTGATGAGCGTGCTCTGTCACCTCCACCGATGAAGATGATAAGCAGGACAGTTCCCAGGACAGACCCCTGCATTACTGCATACTGTTACTGGCCTTCAAGTAGATAATGACCAAATAACCATGATCCCTGGAGCACACTCATTGAGCCAGTTCTTACACATGTAAGTTTGCTTTCATAGTTTTCAGCATGCTGAGCAGTTTCCACCCATGCTGACAGTCGTGCTCGAACTTGGATATTGTGTGAGTCTGTGTTTAAAGCATTGCTGGAATTAAGGTGAATGGCATCTCCTGCATCTCTTGAGGGCAGGCACAACATTTGCTTTCCTCAGTTACCCTTCAACTTTCCTGATCTTCGTGACCTTTTCCAAGATGTCAGAAAGTGCCTTGCAAGAATAATTTCTCTCAGCTTCCCTGAATACAGCATGTGGATTGGTATGGGTCAAATAACTGATCTTAATCCATTGCAGTGTATTCTCCCCCTTGAACTCTGCTTCTAAGTATAGAAGCCTCAGACACCTTGTTGGTGAAGAGACAAAGGGTACAAGGAGTACATGAGGCTTATCTGTGCTTGCTGTCACTGTCTCTTTGCTTTCATTTTGAAATTAAAATGGAATCTGAAATCTATTACATCTGAGATGACCTTCTCTGGATTACCTAATGTTGAATCTCATGTCAAATTATTTAACACCTATTGAAAGTACATAGGTTCACAATAAAACAAGAAAGATTTTCATCTCTAATGCTGGATATTCCTGACTTATTTAAGACTGAAGTTTATTTGGAATTTTCAAAACTTACAGATTTATAATGAAACATAGTTTTTATTAGGAGAGAATTAATCTTCTTTCATAGCAGACTTTTTCTGTGAAGGCTTTTAGTGTAATTTATTTTCTTGTGAAAAAGCTTTTTGAGCTGCAATTAAGAATTCAGCTATGTTCACTTGGCCTTTAGTGCTTTGTAGCTACAAAATCTGTTTTCTCATATGATTTCTTCTGAGTGCAATATTGCAACAATTTTTTTTCCACTCATGTCAGCAGCCCCAGTGTGAATTTCTTCAATGTTACCTTCCCTATTAATTTCACTGTTAGGAGAGATACTGGTTGCTCTGAAAAAATAGTACTTAAAAATCTCTCTCAACATTCATCCGTCTTTGATACTGAAGTGATTTGAAAGATGAGAAATGTTTGCTTGATAAGTTCTCATTAGGCAGAGGAGACTGTATAAGCATGTTGACATGATGCATTATAAATTTGCCTGTTTAATTATTTTATGTATTAGCTGATGCTGGGTACTAAGTAATCTAGAAGCCTATTGGAGAACTGGGACATCACTAAACACCATTATTTACTGTAATTTGTGATACTTTCTTATAGTTTTCAGGATTCTCTATCCAGATTGGTAGACTCACTTTTCCAATCATCCTAGTAACAATATCATTCTGCGGGTTATTTTCAGACAGCCAAGGTCCTGTGCTGTACTTCAGCAGAGCCTGGTAATATCCACACAGCAGTCCACAGGATTACATTTTTACAATAAGAGGTTCAGTAATCAGAAAACTGTGGAACAATCTCAAGCAGATGTGAAATCACAACTTCATGGTGGATTTTGAGATTTAGGCCCTCAGCCTCCAACTTTGTAGGTGTGACTGTTCTCTGCTGCGTGGTCTCTGTGTACTCTCATAGAGTGGGGAGCAAGGATATAAAGTACCATTCTAGCCTAGGCCTGTACCTAAATGAACCCTTATCAGAAATGTGGAGCTCTGCCACTACAGTGATTCACCAGAAGGGCTGACTTACAATAAAGTCTCTACATCAGATTTTAGTGTATTTAGAATTATTATCACTTCCCGTGGGATTGGCTTTAAAGATACCTAGGAGAAAACTCAGAAGGTGATCTTCTGGAAGAAATCTGGCTAAATGATTTGTGGGACTTTCTACTGAGATGATGGATGTTGACTTTTCCCTTTTAGTCATTAAGGTCCAGTTTCCTTGTTTAAAGACTGTTCAGAGTGATAAAGGCTTTTTTGGACGCAGAGCATCAAGCTGTCAGTTCAATCTGAGGAAAGGGAAACCTGTAACAAAGATGGAAGGAAAAGGGATTGGATCTGAGTTGGATCACCCAAAGCAGAGTAATGTTGCAACTGGGATTGACTGTCTCATCTGCTGGGTTGGCTCTCCCAGCCCATGTGGCAATGAAGACTGGGGCTGGATCTCCCAGCCCATGTGGCAATGAAGACTGGGGTTGGGTTGGGCAACCAAAAGGCTTAGGAACCTAAAGCAAACAAGTAAAAAAGAAGAGCTCACAGCTAATAAGATAAAGAAGTAATTTATATAAATGAATGAATTGAAAAACAAATAAGGAGTAAAAGAAACAAAAAGCAATCAATCAAAAAAACCTCAAACCCAGTATGTTATTACAATTAGTAAGATGAAAAAATTTGAGAGGTCCATGAAGTAATGTTAATTATGTTAGAAGGTTTTTCCTTTAACTGAGCTTGTACTTTGGCAAATATGTCTAATAACCAATCTAAGATTGTCTGTCTGCAGTTTAAGCCTGTTACTACTTCTCTTCTCCAAATAATGAGTTTTCTAGAAACATCCCTCTAAGTCTTTCCAAGGATAGTTATCACAACTTCTGTCAGTTATAATTTTGGCAGTATATTCTTGATTTTCTTATGCTTTTTACTTCAAAGGTTTTATATTCTAAAAGTTTTAACTCTTTTTCCCCCTGTACAACAATGCTAGTTGCTGATTCAGTGTAAAGTTTCACTTCAGAGCTGAAATAATTATTTCTGTATATTATATTAACTTCTATTACTACTAGCCATTGTGGCAGGATCTTTTTCTGCAGATGTTACAGAATTAAATCACATTCAGTCCTTAATCCACTTTAATTTCCACCAGCTGTAACAACTGCATCTCCTTCATGAACCACTTGCATTTAAAAAAATAAGTCACTAGACTTGTCTATCATTACTTTATTGAAGAAAATTTAACGGGAAAAAGAATGATTGATATGCAACTTCTTGTTCAGGAAATGAGCAGCAACAGACATTTTTTAAGGAGTAGGACCACTAACCTTTGCTGCAATGGATCAGTAACTTATAAATGCTTTCAGTCCAGTACTAACTGATGTGTAGCCACAACAATTGTCATCAGAACATGGGAAGTTGGCCTCACTGTCCCTTACTCAAGGTATGAATGTCTGTCATTGCCCAAACTTCCCACCCTCCCTGAGTGCCACAGTTATGTTCAGTTCAAAATAAGGCATTGCTGTGTTTAATTCTAGATTAGCCACACACAGGGAATGAACAGTCCTAACCTATTTCCCCACATAGCTGTCCCAAGATAAGGCAGACCCTAGCTTCAAAATTCTAGGCAACTATTACTTGAGTTGTGCTTGAATTTAGCCTCCTCAAGAACGATGAGTTAGTGTATAAGACTAAAATGAAATGTGAATGAATTGTTTGCAAGTGTGTGAAACAAATAGGTGACAATGAATATGAGCAGACTCTGAGTACATAGGAAATACAACTATTTATTGACTATAATAACCCCCAGCATCCTTTCTAGAAAAGGGCAAATTACTGTGAATATTTTTAATTTAACTTTACAACCACAGGGACTAAAAAATGAAGGAAGTTTAATTCAGGAATCCATATAACCACTAATTAGCTTTCTTGTGCAGAGATAGGACTTTAAATTCATAAAGTTAATTAGCTATTTCATGATTTCATAATGTTTTCTGTGTTTATTAGGCTCATAAACAAGCCTTTTTATTAGAAATTGATGTGGGTTGAAATAGTTGTATAGCAGAAGTAGACTGCAATAGCTAAGTGAGGATCTGAATCACAGGTACAGCTAACCCATGTATGTAGATGCCTTCATCATAAAACTAATTCATTTACAGAACTTCATGGTTGTTAGAAAAACAAAAAATGTCACAGAACTTCATGGTTGTTAGAAAAACAAAAAATGTCACAAAGAAGCCAATGAATGCAATCACTGTTAATAGAAACACAAAATGGTTAAAAAATGTAAAGACACAAACAAAAAAACGATTACTTAAGCACTCAGTGATTGACAGTTCATATTTTGAATGCAAATTATATCATGTTTTGAATGAAACCCAAATTATTTTCTATTTGCTAGTCTCCATTGAAAGGGCATAGTGTATTTGTTGATCTGCTTCTAAACATTCATTAAATGGTTTTATCCTGAAGAATCTGGTTCCTTGGTCCCTCCCTATATAACAACTATTCCAGTTTAGTAGTCCTTCCAATGTGCACTGTAGGGATTACACAGCTGATGAAATGCACTATAGCTCTTATTTCCCTTGTATTTTGCACCAAGTAACTGCCAGACAAACATCAGAGCTAGTTGTGGTAGCACAGACAAGAACCACTACTCTGCTTTGCCAACTGAACACACAAAGGTAGGGAATTATATTTCTGCTGATGCTTGTTCCTCTCAGTCCATAAATCATAAAGTTGTAGGATAGTTTGAGTTGGAAGGAACCCTTTAAATGCCATAGTCCAACCCCTCTGCAATCAACAGAGACATCTTTAACTAGATCAGATTGCACAGAGCCCGTCTGGCCTGGCCTTGAACATTTCTTAGGATGGTGCACCTGTCTCTTTTCTCAGCAACCTGTGCCACTGCTTCACCATCCTCATTACAAAAATGATTTGTAATCTAAACTGACCCTCCTTCAGTTTAAAACCATTACTCCTTGTCCTATCACACCAGGCTCTGCTAAAAACTTTGTCTCCCTCCATCTTGTATGTCTCCTTAAGGTACTGAAAGGCCACAGTAAGGCCTGTCTGGAGACTTCTAATTCTCCAGGTTGGACAACCCCAACTGTCTCAGCCTTTCCTCATGGAAGAAGTTGTGTTCCTTTCTAAACAATTTTAGCAAGAAGGCTACACAGCTTGTTCTATTATTGTAAAGTTTTAGGATGCTCTCTTCTCACCAAGACATGACGGTGAGAAGGATTTGGAATCCAACTGTCCAAGCCCTTGAAGAAAGATGCACTGAATCTGGTACTTATAAAAAGAGTAGAAAGAAAGCATAATTTCTTCTAGTAATGCTTTAGAAACAAAACAGTAGTTTTAATTAGCTCTTTAAAAATATAGGCACTGGAAAAAAATATCCATTTCTGTACAAAGTTATTACTATCACATAGATGTAAGATATAATTTCTATTCCAAAAAAAGTGGAGAGGATTGCTATATCCAGTGCTTTGTTTGGATCTTATAATCATGCAAGGCCTTTACTGGATTTGTGTGCACATACATATTTCTGAAAAACATACAGTTATTTTAGCAATAACCTTAGAAATCTTTTGCTCAGCTAGCAACTGACTCAAGAAAACGTGAGGTAGCTGTAAGAATAAAGTCATGATGTCTATATATATTGGGTTTTCTCACAGCTACAGAGAAATAAAAAGATTCTTAACACAAGCATCAGAGACAACAGCGAATGGGCAGCCCAGATTTGCCCATTCTGTTAAACAGAACTGTAATACTCAACATTTTCACACAGTACAGTCCTACGTGCACGAGAATAGGTACTCTCTGTGCCATTTGAAATAGCTCAAAGAACATTTAAAATTACATCCTACAGGCAGCTGAATTTACCTGCTTTTTTATTTGATGAAACAGTTGTTTTCCTCCCACAGTGTGAGAATATATTTAATGGCACAGAGCTATCATAACATCACATTTTATTTTCTGTTAAAGGAAGTGTATCACAAAGCAGGCAGCAGAATCAGTGGCTGAGCCTACACATGCTGATCTTGCCAGGCAGCAAATTTCCATGCATGAAGAAGTTCAAACATTCATGATACAAAGCTAAGGGTAGAGGGAGAGTTTGATATCACACTGCAACTTGTTTTGAAGATTAAAACTGAGTACAGACACTTTCTGCTGCAATGGCTGCCATAAGCAGTCTGGTTAAGATATCCAAATAAATTTAGTATCTTAACATCTAATATTCCACCGATAGTTAACATAGGAAAAAACAAAGAAATAAATATTGCAATTGCTGCTGTGCAAATATTGTATTATTTTACATGCAAGTCATTGGATATGTGAGATTTCAGTGATTCACTAGACTCAAAGATCTCTTTGTTAAAAAGGTTATATGCTTCAGGTTGAAATTGATTTTTATACCTGAATAATATTACACTACAATGTTCTCTTTTTATTTTCTATTAGACAAGGAATATCTACTGAGAACACCTATAAATCCACAATCTTTAAAAACCCTCACACTCTGCACACGTTAATCCACAATGTAAAATATTACTAGTTTTGTGACCAGGAATTTTGACATTTGCATTTTTCGTGAATGTGTGTGTCAGCTCCATTATTTAGTAACAGTGTCTGGACATGAAAGTATATTAACCACAGATTAGTTGACATGGCAGTTAATAAAAAATGTGTTTTCCTTGTTTAACTTTTTGTATTATTTTAGATATGGATGAAGATAGATAATAAAGTTAAAAGGTACTAAGTTATCAGGACAAATTTTAGCAGGCAAAAATGGTCACTGTCACACATGTAAAAATTCTTACATAGCTTACCTTGAAGTTTATTGTTGAAGAATATTTAGGTAAGAACCAGGTTTTTTTCCTTTCTCAAATGATATTTGTACATGTACATAACTAAATGTACTCATGTTTCATATAGAGAAGCATCAGAAGCACAGGTACATATTCACAGTCTCTTCTATGCTGCTATTGTATCAGAACTGCTGCTTCTGCTTTTTTAAACTTTCTTATCAAAACACAGTGTAGTGAACAAGTACACTTCAGCTTTGGTAAAGCACTAGAAGTTTGATCCTACCAGCAGTGCTTTAATTGCTTATTTATAATTGAAGGAAAAAGCTGTCTCTGTTTCCTAACACATTTGAAGGAGCAGGTCTCCTTTGACAATTGTAGTTCAGCTTAATTAGGCACTGAGTCCAGAACAGGCATCGAGGATCACTTGTGTAGAATCAGGAGATGTAAAAGGCTGCAGTCACAGAAGAACATCAAACAACTTCGGGCAGGGAACAAATTCAGACAAGTTCTATTTTGCAACTAAAACCCATGGCCAAAATTCACAAACAATGAGGGGGCCCACACCAGCACCCCAACACCATTAAAAAATTTATGGGCTCTGTTCCAGGGATGTTGTTACTTCTCAAACACTGACCCAAAGTGTGCAGACACATACATCCCCTCAGGAGGGGTTTTGCTCAGGGGTACCCAGAAGGTGGGTTGGGAGAGCCCCAAAAGGTAAGGGGCTGTTGTGCATCTCAAGCACTAGTACTGGATGGGTGTGGAACCAACCAAGGACTGTTTGAAACAACAGACAAGAATTGTTGATAATAACCAAGGACTGTTGGTATAAACATACCATGAGAAAGAAGAAAATTTGGGTGGAGAAGAGAGGCCATTCAGAGATAAGGCAGCACTTTTCTGAGACAAACATCCTTGTTATAATTCTTGGAGATGAGCACAACAGAGTACAATACAAGTGCAGGAAGCCAAGAAGCAAGCATGGTCTATAAGGGGGGATTTAAGACTACCAAGGACCCCCCAGAGCCCTCAGACCCATTTCCAGACAGGCTGGCAAGAATGGACTGCACATAACTAACTTGCATAGAAAGTGTAAAATCTTTCATCTATCTTTCTCTATCTTTAGGGTAGAGAAACCTAAACATAAAAAGGTACCAGCACCCAAGTGCGGGTGGAATCCCCAAGACCCTGGACATCCCATCAGCTGGACTGATGCATCTGGATTCATGGTGAAACCAGATTAACTGGCTGGATCAATGTTGAACCCTCCCCTTCCCCTTCCCCTTCCCCTTCCCCTTCCCCTTCCCCTTCCCCTTCCCCTTCCCCTTCCCCTTCCCCTTCCCCTTCCCCTTCCCCTTCCCCTTCCCCTTCCCCTTCCCCTTCCCCTTCCCCTTCCCCTTCCCCTTCCCCTTCCCCTTTTATTTTTTTCTTTTCTTTCTCTCTTCCTCGTCACCTTACCCCTTTATCCAAAACCCATTGCCATGTGCTTATATATTATATAAGCCAATTTCCAAGCCAAGTGTTTAATTTACTAACAAAACCTTCTGCTAGTTTGCGGATGCTCGGACTTGGATGTTCCTTTGGACCACAGGCATTTACAAATCTCGGGTGTTTCCTTCTCCTTAAGGGTTTGTCACATCCTGAGCGTGCCAGGGTCACACACACGGGTATCCAGGAGAGAAAAAGCCAGTCAATCCCACTGGGGAGGCGAGGCTCCCCGCTCGCAGGAGGTCTCCCAGGAGCCGTGGCTGTGGTCAGGGTGGGATTTCCCCATCTGCAGGTCGGTGGGGTGTCCCCCACAGCCGCGGGATGATGCTGGTGCCCGCCTGGGACACGCCGTGGGGGCGGCTGCGGGGGGACGTGCCCGGCACAGGGACTCCCTGTGATCATCGCCTCACTCGGCATCTTCAACCTGTGCCTTCCTACTCATGTGTACTTCAGATAAAAGTGTTATCCAAACAAGATAACAGGATCACAGAAGTGTACAGAAATCCAGATTTTGGAGTGCTATGATATATTTGAAAGGTCCAGGATAACTAAACCTGACAGCTGCCTGCAGCATCTTTATCTGCCCTTTCTTCAGTAGCTGCCGCTTCATTTTTTTCCTCCTTTTTTATTGTTTCAGGATGTGACATTTCCTTTGGTCATTTTTCACACATTTTTATGGTTTAGTTTAGGTGAAAAATCAGAAACCCACTAGCTGTAAGATAAAATAATTAACCTTCATATTAGAAAATAACCTTTATAAAGCTTACAAAATAAATGTTTTTAGTCTGTGTTGTATATACACACCATTGTATCAGATAACAGATTCACTGGCATCTGTTTGATATGCTGAATGGCATATCAGAGCTGAATGGCAGCTCTGCCCAAATTTCTGTTGTATTCCTGTTTATTACTCACTAGCCATTTATAGATACACAATTCTTATTTAGAGTATCTCCTGCCTATTTTACATATACATGTACTATGAACATCCATTTCAGGTGATAAATGTGAGTTCAGCTGATGCAGACCAGCAAAACACAACTTTTTAAGAGAATAGGAAATTCACAAATAATAAACATTTGTTGCAAAGAAAAATGAAAGGTTCTGGCATAAAACATACAAAGAAGACAGAATACAGCAGTCCCTGTGCCCATGTTCTAGGTCAGATATTACCCTAGTACAGTTCAGAAGCAATATAATCACTGGTTAGCCTGGATTTCCTTTGAAGTTTATAGATTTTTTTGTAACTTGAATATAGGTGTCAGTTGCTGGGAGGATAATTTAGAACTCAGACAGAAGAAACATTGCTGCCTGAATCCTTTCACTGAAACAAATCACCAGTAAACCAAATGCTTTAGATGTTTTATAACAATTGGCACATTGGTGAATTCACAAATTTTGGACTTGCTGTGTTGGTAATTCCAGAGAAGAATAGAGTGGTATAAAAAAAAGAGTTGCCATGTATGAAGAATCATAGAACTAACCAGCATTGATGTTCTGAAAGTGTTTAGAACAGAAACATTTCAATAAGGTTGCAAGCAATTGTGTCTATGCACATGACAGCAATATCCATAATCTTTCTCATTTTCTCAAAATAAGTCCCTTTACAATTTCACTAAGCAACTACATGCTGCTCATGCTTTTCATCTGCGTTCATAGCTGAATAGGAGAAACAGTGCCCCTGGCCAGTTTTTATATAGCGCTTTAGCTGTTACAACATTAATTTCAAATATAGCTTTTCCAGGCTAAGAGGATTAAAACATACATATTTTACTTTTCTGGGCACACTTAATCACCAGCAGCAGACCATTCTATGTGATAGAACCCTTCCAGTCTCCTGTTGACTGTGGGCCACGCTCCAGAAATAATGCAATGAGTCCCCAGAAAGAATTCTAGAGGGAAGGTTTTCTAAATTTAAGGACTAGGGCATTGGAAAGGGGGTATAATTTTTATTCTTCCAAATGAGACCTGAGGGTGATGGTCAAAAGCTGGCACTGTTCCCTGGTGGCCAAGAAGGCTGATAGCATCTTGACTAATATGAAAAATAATAAGGCCAGCAGAACCAGGGCAGTGACTTGTCCACATGTATTCAGCACTGGAGAGGCCACACCTGGAATCCTGATTCCAGTTCTGGGCCACTCACTACAAGAGAGATGTTGAGGGGCTGGAGGAAGTCCAGAGGAGGGCAATGGAGCTGGTGAAGGGCCCAGAGAACAAATCTTATAAGGAATGGCTGAGGGAGCCAGGATTGTTTAGCCTGGAGGAGAGGAGGCCCAAGTGGATCTTATTGTTCACTACAACTACCTGAAAAGAGGTTGTAGCCAGTCAGTCTCTTCTGCTTCCCAGGGAAGTGGTCACAGCACCAGCCTAAAGGAGCTCAGGAAGTATTTGGACAATGCTCTCGGGCACATGGTTTGTCTCTTGGGGATGGTGCGGTGCGGGAAAGGAGTTAGACTTGGTGATTCTTGTGGGCCCCTTTCAACTCAGAATGTTCTGTGGTTCTGTGAGTCATTATCTGGATAACACTAACAAACATGAAAATAGTTTCTCTACATATGAAATTGGAAAAAAAAAATACTGCAAAGAACCTTGTAACATTTGTGAACTTTCATCATCTTGAATTACCAAATGCCTGTGGGAAATTTAGCAATATTACCTCTGAAATATAGCTTGTAGTAAGATATACTTTGCAATACATTTACATAGGTTTTTTTTTTGGTTGGGTGATTTGGTTTGGTTTTTACAAACACAAGAGCACATTACAGTGTTTTTCAAGACCTTTGTACAGTAGACCTCTGTGGTGGGTTTGGTAGCTATCTCCAAGCATAACATGTATGAATACACATGAGAACACAGACAGATGCACCACAGTGCTTACTTATATGCTGAGATCTGCACTAGCTAGAAAACATCTGAGCTGTCATTGTTCAACTGTATGAGTGCCTAAATAAACCATGAACCTGGTAGTAAAAGTGTTTATTTAGACAACGGCTTTAGCATTGAACCCAGCTGTGCCTTTCAAAGGCAAAGAATGTATAAAAGTTTTTAAAAAGGAGTGATAAAGCAGTCTTCCAGGGCAGCATTGCCAATGAACTTGCAAATACTGATCTCAACATTGTGTCTTTCATATACCTTAACAGTATAATAAGCAAAGTCACAATGAAGCCAGACAAGCCAGAGAAGAACAGCACCTGTGTCACAGCCTCAGCTTGCTCTCATTGCATTTCTCAGCAAATCCTGGCTGGTGTGGTTCAGAATATGCAAAGAACTCTCTCTGGGGGCAGAAAGTTGACAAAGTGGTTCAGATATTTTCACAAAAATCCCAGAATACTTGATTTTGACAAGCACCTCTAGAGATCCTCTACTCCAGCCACCCTGTTCAGAGTGGCAAACTGACCCTTCACAGATTGCCGAGACATTCATCCACTTATGTTTTTAGTAGATGAAAGAAAGGAGATTCCCAAATCCAAAGTTCCAAAAAACACCTCTAAATAACCCATTGTGTTTGATCGTTCTTCTGTAAAGTTTTCATTTTCATTGCCTCCTGTTCTTTTACCAGGTACCACTGAGAGAAATCGGACTCCACTTTCTTTGCTACTTCCTAATCAGGCATCCATGCAGATGTCACTTGCACTATTGTTGTCAACCCCCACCCACCTTGCCCCCGCCTTCTTGAGGTTAAACAACTCTACTTTAAGAACTTCAGTTGCTTCTCTAGTTTAGCTATATCATTTTGTACAATATTTATCTATTAAACCATTTTTGTTGTCTCAAAACCTAACAGTAGTTATCTCTGCTGAAGACCAGATACAAACCCAAATGGCTAGGTAAAGAAAGATCATCCTCCAGTATCCACTGACACAATAATTTCTATACATGAACTCACATCAAACACTTAGGAGGTATGTGGTAGTTTTATTTCCACTGAAAAGTTAAGAATGAGAGACTGCAATTGAACAAAGTTGTCTCCATCTGCAAAGTCAAGGTTTCTTTCCATTCTTGTGTGTCCACATGAACTATTGCTCTGCTTTCAAAACCTCTTGATTTTGAGTAAATGTTTCTTATATTTTTAACTTTCAGTTGTGAAATCAATATATTTGTCCACCTCAATTTAACAAACTCAGTAATCCTTCAAACTAATCCCGGTGAAATTGCTTCTGTGTTTTAGCAATGAATTAAAAAAGAAGAAAGGAAAAAAACATCATTCTGCATTCTCAGATCATATCAGGTCTGTACAGTGAAGCTAGGCAGCTGCTGTCAAAAACATTGGCAGAAATGGTGGCTGCTTAAAAGCTCAGTCACAGACTGAATTTGTGCAATTATAATTTCTCCACTAGACATGAAGTTATTCCACGTAACTGCTATGATAAACATTTCTGTCAGAAATACTGATAGGAGGAATAAAATGTGTTGTTAATTTAATTTTGCATTTATATAAAGATGTAATTTATTCTTTATATTGAATCTCTTTACTTACAGATGAGTTTTTAAAAGAGAAAGCATTGATAAACTATTAAGATTACATGTTAGAAAGAAGAAAGTGAGTCTCAAAGTTTGTCATAGTGATAGAAATTCAGAACTCAGAATCTCAAAAAAAGGATAAGTATCTTAAGCTAAGCAGTTGATATAGATATAGTAGCAGGTATTAATGTCACAAAAAGAATAAAAATGTTGACAACAAGTCAAGAAGTATTAGGTTCCTATGGAGTCTAACTTCATTGCAAAGTATGTGAAAAATTGTAGAGTCAAGTTATTACTCCCTCTTAACATAAATTTTTAGTTTGAAGTATTGCAACTTACAGTATCAGTGAAGAAAAATTGCCAAAACTGGGGAGTGATTATATCCACCTGAGGATGGGTCGGGGAGAATTGCCCCAGCTTTTCATTTTCTTCCTGTGTGAGTCTGCCATACACTTCATCTTCTTTCAAACTGATTGTTTTGGATCAGAGTCAAATCCCTTCATGCTGCCTGTAAATCTGTGACTAGAAGTTCTAATTCAGGTCAAGGTGCATCAGTCAGACATTCAGAGATAGCCTGTTATTGTTCAGAAATACTGTGAAAGTAATGTGCTATTGCAGTGTGATATAGTAGGTTAAAAAACCCTTTCAAATATTTCCCTGTAACAAGGAAATATAACTATGGCTTGTCTTTCCCAAATGGAACTGCCTGGAAACTCTTCAAGAAATCAGATATTCTTTGATACTGTAAGTTTTTATTGAAGTGAATCTGTTTCAACTGTTTTTTCTGGTCTCCACAATCAATTTGGGTGTGAAAGAGCAGGAGCCCCTTTGCCAGTTAAGAAACAGACCCAAGCATTCTGGCTCTCAGCATCTTCCCCAGGCTGGCAGACTACAGTTATTGCAGTTCCTATTTCTCCTTCCAAAGCCAGGAAGGTCTCTGTCTGCTCCAAATGGCTGGTCAAGCAGTGGTTAGCTCAGCTTTCTGGCAGCCTAGATTCCTTTTTTAATTTTGATTTAATGCATTATTCACCAGCTCCCTTTTCTCTGACTTGTGTATGCTGTTACTCAAGAAGTGCCTGAGTACATTTCTGCAGGATGAACCTCAGACCAGAAAGAAGGTGGGATTCATGTACACTTGGCACTGAGTAGCCCCTATCTAGAGGAATAGCTGAAAACCAGCTGAAGAGAGAGTGTACTTTTTCAGTAGCTTTTAAAAGACAAATAAAGAGAGAATTACATGAGTGGCTTTGCAATCAGCCTTTTTTTTCATTATATATTTTTGTTTAAATTACAAGGTACAGGAAGAGATATTGAGATACATATTGAGAAATTAAAAATTTAGAGAAAGATAGTAGAAATTGGTACAATTATTTTTCCCTTTTTAGAGATTTTCTTTAATGCAGTAAAGTACATGAGCATTTTCACTCTCAGATCATTGAGGAAAAAAACAATCAGTAAGGTTCTAATTTTTTGCTTGTCTGACAGTCTCTGGCTTAGATTCCCTTTAGTCTGTGTTCTGACTTTTGTATGGCTTGGGTTGTTTTTTCCCACACCAGGAAGAGAAGGTTCCTATATATCCTTGTGGTATACAAGATCAAGGCCACAGTGGAGCATCCTCTTCCTACAATACCATTGCTAATTCTACAGAAGATACAGTAAGGTATCTATCTAAAATGAGATATTTTACATAGAACCATTTTTCACTGAACAAATGCAGTTTTATCTGTAGAAATATCTAACAAGAACATAGTTTGGTAGCAATTTTCAGTGGGAGAAATCTGAGTTTATTATTTAAATAATATTTTTATTATTTTTATTGAGATATTTACATTACAGAAATATGAAAAAATAAACGTAAAATTAACATTATGCATGTAGAGTTTTTTCTTTTCCTGTTTTATGGTATCATGTATATTTAAATTTCTCAGGAAATTTAGACTTTATCTTCATGGTCTGGTTTCAAATTATTTGGGGAGGTGTTGGGGATTTTTCAAATGTTGAGGGGTTTTATGAAAGGAAAATGTTGACTCCTGTCCATCTTTCTAAACTGATTGGTAAAATATGGAAGCAGAATAAGAGGAATGGATAAGCATATTTGTGAAGAAACTGTAAATATTCCCAAACACAACAAAACTTTGTTTTAAAGATGTAGATAAGACCACAGTAGCAATTTCCTAGCTTCACTCTCTTCATACTTGTAAATAACTAAGACTAGAGCTGTAGTTGAAAAGTTTGGTTTTTTTCCAGCAGAGGGACTGTAAGAGCTAAATGTGAATGTTTTAACTGAATTATGTCCATTCAAATAGAGCTGATCAGATTGAAAAATAACCATAAAGGTAATGGAATTAAAACATTTAGACTGTAGATTAGGTGCTTGGATTCATGCCCATAGCAAATATAGTAAATAAGGTAAAACAATGAGGATATTCAGAGATTGCCTTGTGCTATTATGGGAGGAAAAGGTAAGCTCTGTGATTTTTACTGAGGATATTGCCATGATAATGCCAAGGGGTCAGCATTTTCAGTTGTAAACTGATTGTCACATACACTGTAAAATGGGCAGTTATACAAGTGATGTTGCAGTGATTCACTTTAATATTAAATGAGCAATTTTTTTCTATACAAACATGATCATTAAATAGCAACAGTATGATTCTAAGTCAGTAGAACAGTGCTGCCTGCTTTACTCACAGACATGGCCAGCGAGTCAAAGGAAGTGATTCTTCGCCTCTACTGTGCTTTTGTGAGACCCCACCCAGAGTACTGCATCCAGTTCTGGTCACCCCACATAAGGAGGACATGGAACTGTTAGAGCAAGTCCAGAAAAGAACAGAAGCACCACAGCTGTTCTGCTTGGAGAAGAGAAACTTGTGTGGAGACCTCATGGCAACCTTCCAGTATTTGAAGTCATCCTGTGGTGGGGGAGAGAGGGCCTCTGTCAGGAACTATAGTGATAGGACAAGAAATAATGGGTACAAAAGAGGTGAAATTCAGGCTGGATATTAGGAAGAAACTCTTTACTGTGAGGGTGGTGAGACACTACAAGAAAGAACAGGTTACCCGGAGGTGTGGATGCTCCATCCTAGGCAATGCTCAAGGACAAGGTCCTGAGCAACCTGGTCTAGTGGGATGTGGCCCTGTCCATGACAAGGTTGCTGGGACCAGATGATCTTTAAAGTCTCTTACCATTCTATGATTCCATTATTTCAGTAGATGCTTCTGGAAGACAGTGCTGTGTCTTTCATCCTCTTTTCCTTGGAATGTATTCCTTCCTGGTGGTATCTCCAGCAAAAACAAAAGTATCTGTGTTCAAAAAGGCTAATGAGTGTAAAGTGCTTTTCCTACCCTTCATACTTCTAGGAAATTCTATTCTCTTTTATGTCATCATCAGACCTTTCAGTGCTCAGCAGACTCAGATTTTTAAAAAGTGTAGACATTTTAATTCAGATCATGGAAACTAGGATTTCATATTCATATAGCTTGTCATTATCTTCACATTGTTAGTTATGAGAACCTTTCCTCCTACGTAGAGTGATGTAAAATCACTGTTTACAAAGGAAGAAATATTGGGGATCTTATTGAATAATCATTACTACCTCTTTCATAGCACAGTATGCTGAGACAAATTCTCACATGCTTGATATCTCTAGACAGTAGGGATCCAAGGCCTTTGGATTTATTCAGACCACTCAGGAACCTGCTGAAAAGAGAAAAGTGAAAAAAAGAAAAGGACACTTTTATTCTCCCAGGGAGAGAAAAGAGCATTTCTTTGTAATGCACCTCGATCAAGAATAGTGCATCCAGCTGAGCCTAATCAAACAGAGAGAAATACGTGGCAGTGTTTGTGTGCAGAATACACACACACTCCAAGACACCGTATAAGACATAATGCTTGCTGTCAGACTTTCTCCCCCCTGCAGCATATTATTTTTTAAAACCCATTTTATCTCATACAGATTCTGTTAGTGACTTTTTAATTTATTTTTTAAAAAACTCAATGCATCTACTCATAGATGCTTTAGAGATCCTTTAAAGAGTCAAGGCTTTCTTTCTGTCTCAGAGATGAATCATTAGGATGACAGTCAGAAGACTTTTATTTCTTTCCCTATCTCTGATGTTGATTGAGTGTGTTACCTTGGAGGATTCAACTTCTCTCTCTGAGACTCAGTTTTTAACATCAAAAACTGAATAAATACCAAAACTTCAACATGGATATTGGTATATATTTATGTGAGATATTGAAAAGAACATGGAAACACAAGTAGGTTATAACACTGCCTCCTGCAGTTTCCAGTGATGTGCAGGGAATGACAGGAAATGGCCATGCCTGTTCTGAAGGAGATGGAAATCTGGTTTTAATACTCCAGAGCTGTTTTTCTTTGATTCTATGGATTCACACATTCCATGTATGAACTCATGTAGGTTTTTTAGCATCAACAATATTCAGTATTGCAGATACACTGAATGAAGAAATTGTTTATTGCTACCATCTTCTTTTTTTGGATGTTATTTAGTTCTTAAAATATGCATTTCCCATGCATTTACTTTATGGCATACATGAATTTATATACCTTTGTAGAATTCCTTCATTTGCCTTTTATTTGGGCTGGAAAGCTATAATTTATTCAATAATTCCTTCTACAGTTTGATACCTTTTTACCATTTTTCATCACACACCTGGACATGTGAAAGGCAGCTTTCCTTGAACCCTTTATATTGGATCAATCTATCAGCAAAGCCAAGGAAGACAAGACCCTTGTGCTCAACCAGCCTGTCAGCACCTATTGCATAGACCCCACTGAACAGCCCACTGTACTGAAGTGTTGTTCAACTGAAATACTCAGAGTCACGCACCTGCACTTTTATTTGGAGTGTTGTCAGTTTTGTCAACTCTGTTGCCTGCTGCCAGCTGCTGCTAGTGCCCTTAAAGGACTCCCATTAAGCAGTGTATGGAATAACACTCTTTATTAACAAACACACTGATAGTGGAATAACTATGATGGGCTGTTCAGAGATTGCAAAAATGATCTTGAAGTGATATACAGACAAGCTCCTATCACCAATGAAAGCTAGCTTGAGATAATCATTCAGTGTGCATAGGATAAGATTCTTACCCAATACATGTCCCAAGCAGGGAGAACACAAGTTCAGGTAGTTTACCAACCCCAGAAGTTATGATGGAGTCTTCTCTGATGTCCCTCCCCACATATCTTTGAGGGAAAAGACAACCTTAAAGTTTATGTCAGTTCATGTTTAGGCGGAGTTGACTGAATTTAGTAGGGGTCTGTAAAGTAATATGCATTCTCAAGTTAATGAAGCAAAATTCAGTTTTTGATAGTTATTTAAATGATTCTTTGTCTTAGTTCCCACTTGCTGCATTTTTTTAGATGGAGAATAACCACAATATTTTTTGCTCAATCCTTTGCTTCATATCTGCAGTGCTCCTGCTCTTTGGGTGTGTAGTTTGTCCCTGGTGAACTATAGTCAAGATATATCCTCCTTGCTGACCTTTGTATTTTGGTCTTCTCCCCATACACCTCCAGACCTTTTTTAGTTCTGCTATAATGTTTTTTTCTAGGAAGAATTATAGACAATAATCAGATGTGCATATGCTACACATTTTGGCAAAAAAAACCCCAAAATTAAGTTTTCTATTTTGTTTGCCATTTTTTCATAATAATTCATAGAATTGCATTTGTTTTCTTGACTGGTTTTTCACTGATCTGATATTTTCATGGAGTTGTGTGTTGCGACCCAGAAATCTCAGTTCTCAGTAATGATTGTCACCTGTCAACCATCACTGCAGAAAGATTTGACATTGTTTATTACTAAACAATGTTCAAGTTCCAGATGTGTCTGATTCATAATCTCTGCCAAGATCCCAAGATTCTTCTATGCCCTGTGACTCTCCTACTTCCAATGTGGATTTTATTGTATTTGTTGTCCCCCAGTGACTTCTCCTGGAGTTATATTACTCTGTATAAACAATCCACTGAGGGAAGGATTTAAATATTCAAGGCAGTTCCTCTGTGTTACCTTGGGAATAGCTAATTATTTGTAGAAAAGGAAACAGTCACAAAGAAAACAAATAGACTGAAAGGATGTTAAATTTATTAGAATTCCTCTATATTCAGGAGAACAATATTTATGGAAAAGTGCCCCAAATTTTTCTCTACTGTCTATTAAGGACACTTATATTATGTGTTCTTGTTCACCCACTTGGCTCAGCTCAATGAACAGAGCATTCAACCAAGCACTTATGGAGGTAATGCAAGGATTCCAAGAAGAGCATCCATCATTTCAGGTAAATTCCCTAGTCTATAGGAACTATAGTAGTTCCAGAGTTTTAAGGAAAGTCTATTTCTTTCTCTGATTTGGACAATACACTCTTTACTGAATCCAAGAAACTTTAGGATAAAGTTATGGGATAATAAGAAGCGATATAGTCACAAAAAAAGTGAGTATGGAATAGTAAGAAAGTAAATGAGCATATGAAAAATAACTCCTCTGGAGTTAAAAAGGAAGTAAATAAGATATAACTATGAAAAGTAAAAGGATTAAAAAAAAAGAAGCTTTAAATTCTGTCTGAAATTTTAAGATTACTTACAGCCACCAGTAAGACAAAATATTGATTTTCTGTTTTCATTTCTGTGTTTTATGCTGAAGTCACAATGAAGTCTTTGTAGTAAATGCAGCCTTGTCCCAGAGCATTGGGCACCTCCATAGGCCCAAGACTGGAATGTTGTCCTCCATGTGGTTGTGGCTCAGCAGGAGGAACATGAGTGCATGACAGCAGGAGCTGGACCTGGAATTTTGGCAGGATCCTCAGTAGAAAGCACCTTCCCAGCCAGTGTCCACTCCATGGCCCTGGGAGCTTCTCTGGGAAGAAGAAACCCTCAGCTGCACTGGCTCTTAATTGACACAGACCCTTATCAGCTGAATCTCCAGGAGCCCCTGGGGATGCTCTCGTTGCCCTTTCAATATCTTCTCCTCCAGAACTTCCTAAGTAGATACCAGAGATCACTGTCATTGCACTTCATATGGACTGGTGAATCTCATAAAGATCACAAACAAGGATGAACTAATTTCTAAATAGTCATTGGGCATTGACAGAGTTTAGGCATGGACCTGTTTAAAACTGTGCAAAGTGAAGCATATCTTAACAGCCTTATAAATAGGACTTCAGGTGTGAAGGAAATGCTAATGTTAAAAATGTAAAGGATGAAAGATTTTAGCCAGTTTGGAATGAAGCAGTAGGTTAGAGAGAAAAGGAATATCTCATAACTGAGAAATTAAGTAATTGAATTCAATTGAAACTAACAAAAAAGATGAACTACAGCTAACCTTCCAGGTAATGTCTTATCTGTGAGATCTGTCTCTTCCTACAGTGCTATTTACACATTTTGTGTAGTTTGTGAATAAACTCTCAGATTAATGCTGGGAATAGGGGACTTTAATCTGAACAGCTACACATGAAGTTTTGTTTCTTTGCTTGTTTTCTGTCACTGGCAAAATTGTGTTCTTTGTTATGTGATGACAGCTTTCATGGGCTTGAGAAAAAATTGTAAGTGTCCCACCATCCAATTGCACAGTAGCTGGTATTTGCTGACAAGAAGGAATGCTGTCAGACTGGGAAGAGTGCTGAGTTGTGGTTGCTCAGCATCCTTGGGAGGTTCATACCTCTTTTATTATGGGCAATATCTTCCCACAACTTCAATTTAGATGGAATTTACCTTGCCCAGATTCAGACATGCAAGGTTTTATTATGGCTGGGACAGAAGAACCTGCAGTGGTTGTAGATTCTGAGATTTATTAAAGAAACTTCAGGCTTTTACCCTGTTTGGTGATCTCACACACTTGCTCTTAAAAGGGCTATGTTCACTAGCTGTCAGTTTGCCTTCCCCACAGAGATCCTTGGTGACCAGGGAGGGCAGACACTCAGGTCTGGACAGCGTCTTGCAGTTTCAGCCCATGTCCCTGGGCATGCCCCAGCATTTAGCTCTACTCATCCCTGACTTCCAGGATCATACTCCAGTTCCAGTATCTTTGCTCCAATCACACAGAATCATCAAATCCAACCTTTCACTGGTCACCACCACATCAAATAGACCACAGCACTAAGGGCAACATCCAGTCCTTTCTTGAATGTCTCCAGGGATGGTGACTCTACCACCTCCTTTGAATGCCATTCCAATGCTTAACAGCCCTATCCATGAAGAAATTCTTATTTATGTCCCACCTGAACCTTCCCTGGTGCAGCCTGAGACCATTTCCTCTTGTTCTGTCACTGTTGCCTGGGATAAAAAGTGATAAGGCTTTTGTGTGATTCTGTGTGATTGTCAACGTGCACAAATACTCGGAAAAGAAATATGATTGTATTTATGTAACAGCAGCCTGCCTCTGTATCCCTGAATCAGACTACTCACCACCTTTTCAGACCTTCTTTTTCTTTCTGAGACCAGCTCTCAAAAGGTCTAATTTTTAACACTTTCTTTCCAGAAGCCCAAACTCTGAACTTTTTGAACTTAATTAGTGTATGTGCACATGTGTAGCTACCTAATTGGTGTTTCACCCTCATGTCTTTATTAATTGTCAGATTCAGGATGTACTACTTTTCCTCAGTTCAAGTCTTATCAGAATTCGTGACCAGTTCACACTGGTTGCAGCTAGCAAGTTTCTGCTTGAAAATACAGAAGCTCAGTTCCAGACATTCCCCCATACACACACACACCAAATTATCTGCTGCCTATTAGCATTTACAGTTTCAGCTGTTTTTATCACCTACAACAGATTTAGACATCTGCTTCTATACTAATCATGTCAGTGTGCTTTTGATGGCAATAGAGAGGAAAAGACCTTTTTAGGGTATCTCATCTACTTTAAAAGTGCCATTTGAAGATGTCATGGACTGAGGAATAGAAATGCCAGTTGTCTTCATCTGTAAAGTAAAGGAAACACTAGGGGCTGACCTACAGCAATCTTGATCAGACAGCTTCTACTTTTCACAGATGATTGCAATTTAAGATGAAAATATTTTTCTGCCTAGTTTGGAAAGCCAGAGGGTTGGGGTTTTATCACATCTCACTGGACCTTATCTGGCTCTATCACTTTGGGCTGTGCCAGGAGTGGGTCACACCCCAGGAGCAGGATGACCCGAGGTGTGATTGGGATTTTTGGCTGTTAGTCTGAGCTCTGAGGAGACAAGGATGAGAGGGAGGTCTTTTGCATAGGATAACAGAGGATTTATTGCTCTGGGGAATCTTGGGGGCAAAAGACAGAAAATGTGAGCGTGCAACAGCTGAAATAGGGAGGCAATTCAAAGGGAGGGTACAAAGCATCAGCTAATCAGAGATATCCTGGGGAGGGTAAAAGGCAGGGTTCACAAAATCATCATCCAATGAGGGAGGTAGGGGGGAAAGTTGGGTCACATGGACTAATCAAGCTTCGAAGTTTAGGGGATTTCCGAAGAGGAATTCCAAGCATGCGGTGGGCCTAAGACAGATTGACAGGAGACTCAGGGGAGATTGATAACATGGGGTGGGAAGGTTTTGTTTGGACCAAACCATCCACTTAGGTAATAACTGAACATACCATTAACAAGAAACACACTGCAACAGGTCTGATCAGGTGTGAACGTAGTGCAGCATCACGAGTGCCAAGAGAGTGCTGAGGTAAAAACAGGAGTTCATGGGGGTGCCTCAAGCTTCTTTACAGTCAGCAATGACTAAGAGAGATTGTTCTGGATCCCAGTTTTGCTTCTAAAAATTTAAGAACTTTTCTTAATTCTTCTTGGTCCTTAAACTGCTTTTTGGAACAGGTTTGCCTATTGGTTTTGTGTTTGGATTTCTTTTTTCTTGTATTTTTTTTTTTCCTAGTGCAATATGAGGGGAAAAAAAGACAACAGAATTGAACCAAGACAATCTTTACTTATTCTATTCTCTTTCATTAGGCCATGGACTCATGATGTTGTATTCATAAATATCTCAGGTTTGAGATTTTTTTTTCCTAAACTTTCAAACAGGTACAGACAGCAAATAATTTGTATTATATTTTAAGTACACAATGGAACATAGTGAACCACAGAGTTTAAAAAATAAATCCTTTTAGAACAATAGGCTTATTCAAATAATTATGTGCATGCCTTTGGTAAGTATTTTTATATGTAAAGAGATAAGAAAACCCACACTCCAGTACAGGTATTTTGTTATTCCTTTTGACATTCATGTCCATTAAAGAAGCTTAACATCAGACTGAACTTTTCTTTTGGCTTTAGGGGATGGCACATGTACATTTTATTTTCCTGTTCTTCTTTGGCAACTACTCCAATGTCTATTTATTTGAAATTCAAGGTGCATTTACTAATTAGTGCCAGAGGAACTGTAATCTTAATAAGCCATAATAGGTCATATGTGTCATATTGTTTTATATGCACCGAGGTATACATAAAAATGAGATTAAGGGGGTGGGGGGAGGGGTACACATAAGATTTGATAACGAGAAAAATTGTTTAAACTTGTGACTTAAAAATTAGAATATGTCACATGAAAGTCCTATGTGTGTCCAGAAGCCTAAGGGATTGAGGTGTCAAATAGCAGATAACAAATAGCAAATATAAGGGAATATTTTACTACTCTTTTTTCTTTGGCATATGTAGTAAGTCTATTTCAGAATATTTAAACAGGTATTTTGTACCTGATATTTTATTCTCTGAATGTCTTCTGGATGGCATAACTTTTGAATATAGTAGACTAGAAAAAATAGACTCAAAATTATAAACTGCTTTTTGTTCTAATTTTTTTTAAATTTATCATTTGGAAAGGAGGAATGACAAAACACAGTGTTATGCAATATTTTTTACTGTAGAAATACATTAATCTGCACATGTTACTGGCATAAGATATGGCGTCTCTATCTTTGCAAATATTTTGATTCATTTACTGAAAGCAAAGGGGAAGTCTAGCTTTTACTTTAGCACTCATGAGGCAAAATATGTACTCTAAGTCAGCTGAAGGTGGTCATGGGAAATGATGGTATTATCTCCCCAAAGACTCTACTTAACTTGCTTAATGCATTTACGAGTCTGGGAGATGGGAAATTTGTGAATTTTAGAATAGATGCTCCTGATGCAGAGTGTCATGTGCCAAACCTATGGCTTCAGCTTACTTCTTCCCTGCTCTTTTTTTTTAAATGAATGGCTGCCATTCCAAGGAAGGGAAGCCAAAGCATTTCTTGTGGGCTGAAGGGACTTCCTGAGAAGTGAGCATATCAGAACTGTAGTTTTTCAAAACTTTACAATCTAAAGACAGAGTTTATGTGCCTTCACTTTTTGAAGGTGACCTGTCTCTCAAGTTGTCCTGGCACCACCTCAAAGATATGGCTGTTCAAAGAAAAGACCTCTGCTTGTGTTTTAACACGGGTAACACTAGATTCCTCCAGGGTTTATTGTTAAAGTACTTATCATGGTGCCTGAAATGTTTCAGAATTGTACTCTGACTCTAGGTCTGTAGACCATTAGCGTGAGCATTAAAACACTCTACACACCAGAGACAACTTTATGTTGCCATTTTTCAGAATCTTAGAAGGGATGAGCCATGTTAGGTCATCCAGAAAATATTTCCTCCAAAGCAAGAATTCTTTTCCCACTAAACTTTCCAACCCTAAATGTACTCTACATCCTCTCCTGCTTTAAATGTTTCAAGAGAGAGTTTCTACTTATATTCTAATCTATGCCACATTCTTACCTCAGTGCAATATGGCAGTCTGCAGTGAAGACAAATCCCATAGATGGTCAAAAGAAAGTGTTCTTTAATGGGAGACAATAAATTAAATTTTCAAATTCACAGTGTATCGTTTTAAAATTTTCAAATGTAGTTTTTAAAGGAAATAAAATTAAAAGCAGGCCTCTATGTTTCTTTTTAAGTATATTTAATAAAAACCTTACATGAATCTGGAGATAATGGGGTTTTGTCTGTCACACTATTAATTTTTTAAAGAAAGCACCTAAACCCCCCAGAATTACTTTTTGTACTGTATAAATAATGACATTCTCAAAGATGAAAAACGTAGATAATCTACTCTATTATCCAATGGAAAAGGCATCAAAAGGAAAAATGAAGAGAAATAGACAGCAAAAGACAAAAGAATTAGAAAGATAAAGACAGAAAAGCATCTAGGAAAGATTTTGAAACTTTTTGGCTTGTTTTAATAAATTCCAAATTCCCTTTGGAAATGTGCTACTGATAGCTATTTCATTACTCCACACTTTGGCACAAAAATAAATGCAGAGTCTGGTTATTATAGTAAAGTAGAATATTGTTGCCTGATATGTTCAGGATTCCTGAACTAAAAATCTACAGTTTCTGTATTTTCTCTTTAACTCTGTGATGTAGATTTGTTGAGTAGATGTTTATACTCACCATGTAGATATATAAGAAATGAATTAGTTTAAAAATCTAAACACCCTTATTACCCTTCAGGAAATGTTAAACTGAATCATGTCCCCGGCTATGTCAGTGTAACTGGCAAATAAAAGAGATATTGGCTCAATCGCTTCAAAGTAATGGGACTGATAAAATTAACAGTGTCTTTAGAAGTAACTAAAATTGCTTTTTCATGCTGCTAATGTACTTTATCTACCACAATAGCTGCAATCTACCAGTGCTTCAATGGCTGTCTTCCTATTTTTGAATTTACAGCATTGATCTGAATCTATACTTCCAGTCCTTCCTGAAAACAATGTGTTGCAAATGTATAGCTGCAATTTCACCCATTTTTTCACCCATTTTATTCCTGGAAATTAATAGCTTAAATTGTTGCAATCTTTATGTTAATGTTAAGTATTTGAAATAAGTTCCAATGATGCCATTGCATACTTTGTCCTGATTTAGCTTTATGCGATATCATCATAGCTTTTTTTTGCCTACTAAGCTTCAGTGTGAATTATAGTTCCTATATCAATAATATATACATTAAGCTTTGTTCCTTTTGTCAGGGCAAGGCAATATTTTGCAGTTATTGGCCAAAATTTTGTTAAGAATTTGTTAATATTTTACGCACAAATATGCCAACTGACTATACTAATCTGTCAAGAGCAGACTAGCAGATATTCTCTGAAACGCTGGGTTGATAATTCGGCTTCATATAACATTGCTGTTGGCTCAATAGGATAGCCATAAAACTGGAATTTTCCTCTATGACTTCAAAGTTAATTATTGAGAATATTCTTGTTTTAATCTGTTAATTCACAAGTGAATATTTGGTATTAAGATAACAAATTTTCTTTGAGTTATTTCCCAGTGGTTCTTTTTGCCCAGAAACCTTAAAGACATTACTCTTGGTCATATGTATGACTTCCTGATATGGTTTATGATATAGATTGGCTGAATGTTGGCTTGTAAATGCTTTAAAATGCTAATCTTTAGCTGCAGAATTTTATCAATTTGAGGATCTAGTTGGATTAAATGTCTAATGTTTATGAAATATATTGAAGAAATATACAGTAATTAATAGTAAAACACTTAAATTTCCCCACTTTTCTATTATATTAGAGATGGCAAAATCATTAATCGGTCTAGTCTTAACTTGTATCTCATGCAGAATACGATGGCAAATGTGATTATATTGTTTATAAGTCTGCCACTGTAGCTGCTTGCTAAACAGAGCATAAAATGAAAACATATTTCTTGTTTTAAAATTACTTTATAGAAAGATTTTTATTAGTATTTGTTTCACTGAGATAACTATTTTCAAGATAAAAATAATGGTTTTTATTTAATGCATTACATTCAATCAGTTCCTTACAGAAGACCTAAGAACAGATCGCGGGCACCTTTGACTGCTGTCAGACTGCATTTCCTACAGACATTAACCAGATAGTTAAAATTATTTTAGTATGGTTATGTCTTTTACTCTGAGATGTTCTTGTTGGAGTCTGAGACACAGAGTGTCTGACCTTGTTTCTGATAATTAACTCTAAGATACAGAAGAACACTGAATTTCATATAACATGAAATTCATGAGTATGTTTTCATGGTGATACACGAAAACAGCTATTAAAGTTAGATAGAAAAGCTAAAAGTGTGAGTATGTAGATTACAAAGTTTTCATAAGTGACTGGGTGAAAAAGTTAGTTTAGAGTTTAAGTTAGTTTAGAAAGCAGAAGACAAGATGGAGGATTTAGAATGTTGTTTCTTTTCCTTCTTTCTTCTTCATGTTCTTCTCCTAGAGGTTTTTGGGTAATAGTAAGTGATTGGACAGAAAGTGCCAAGTGATGGGTGATGGGTCATTAGGTCATTAAGAAAAATAATATACATGTCTATTGTTAATTGGATAAGAATAAGTATAAAGATAAAATAACTGTGTATTCAGGGCCATTTTGTGCTTTCAAACACAAAGTGAGCCACAAGGCCATTCTGTAACATCAGAATAAAATAAACCTGATTGCAGTGAATTAAGCTTGTGCAGCCAGTCTGGAGAGACCTGCCAAGTTTTGTAATGACCTTCTAATAAACACGAGAAACAAGATTCTAACGAGCTCGGGAGTTTTCTTCAAACCTAGAGAACTGAGATAAGTGGGACTCCCCACAAGGGAGGATCCCAAAGAAACTCAGCCCAAAGGGGACTGAGAAATCCAGGAGAAGAAAAGTACAGAAGAAAAGCAGCAGAATCAGAGAAAAAGAAAATAGAAACAAAAATTTTTTTTTAGGAAAAGTTACAGTTCTCATCAAATATTGCTAAATCCTTAATTCAAATGGTTTAAATTTGTAAAAAGAACCACACTATTCCTCTGATCAACACTTTGAACAGATTACTAAAAGACCTGCCAGAAATACTTGACCTTGTGAGTCATGTGTGGAAAATTGACTTATTCAACCTATTCACATCAGGTGAACTAGTAAAGACCATTATTGCCAGGTGTACTTTAGAAATACATGTGTATGGTCTTTATCTGCATGTGGTATTTCCATCTACAAAGCCACCATCCTTAGATCTCTTTTTGTCCATCTCCCCTAGGCAATTGCATGAAGCTTTGATTAGTCCCTCTTTCTCTGGAAATTCTCCTTTTCCCCATAAGGAAAGGAATTTTAGATAAGAATAGAGTAAAAGAGAGTAAGAAGACATAAACATAAGAATAATGAAGAAAACTTATATTACATGTTCACAGATCCCTGTATAATGAAGTCAGTTTCCCTAAAGAGGACTGTGTAATTGACTGTCCTTTACACTAAAATAAAAATATTTTACCCCCTCACAAAATTAATTAAAGTCACCTTTCGTTAGTAAAAATAATGATATTTTATTATATTAATTAAATTTTATTACTTTATTTAGCTTTCAAAAATAATTTTATTCCATGGCAGTGAGTGACACAGACTCCTCTTTTTTTGTGATGAAAAGCATTGCTTAAGTCATTGCATATATTTTCCTTTCATTTTACCCTCCCTATTTTAAGTGGATTTAAAAGAAAGCCCTGTGTATAATCATCTCTTCTCAATTAATTTTATTTCTTAGCCATACCCTGAAATCTTTTTTTAAAAATTAAATCATGGTTTCATAATGCCCTTTTAATAAGGTCTGATCTGCACTCATGCTGTACTGACATGATGTCCTTGTTCTGGCCAGGACGGGGTTAATTTTTGCAGGGGAGGGAGACATGGCTGGGACCCTGATGTTGTCCTACACCACCTCATATCATAGCTGGGGGAAGGGAAAGGGGCTCTCTTCCATAGGGAAGGGGTTCTTTTTGTCTTGAAAACATGGTGGGGAGAGCCATCCAGCATTTGGTTACTGTCATGTGCTCTGGGGTGAGCATTTCTGCATGCAAAGCACTCTCTTTTTGTATACCTATTAATACTGTTGCTGCTACTGTTCCTTTTCTTATCTCATTGCTCTTTCCAGTAAATTTCTCTTATCTCGGCCCATGATCTTCACCTTCTGTGCCTCCTATTCTCAGGTCCATCCTGCCAAGTGGGAAAGGGGAAGGGGAGGGGAGGTGAGACAGAGCTGCATGTGTTTTGGGAGAGTCTTGGTGGGGGCACTGGGTTGGGGAATAACATCCCTAAACCATGACACTTCACTATCCTGGTTTAGAAGGGGCTGTTGAAAACTGTGGTACCTGTACAGATTACATTTCTTTTTTTTTTCCCACAACCTCAATTTAATGGAGGTTTCCTGAAATATAAAAGCCCTCAATGAGGCAATTACAGAGATAAATTCACCCAAAAATTTAGCTATAACTATTTTGTTTCACAATGTTTTCTCCCTTCCTTCCTTCCTCTATCCTTCCTTTCCTCAAAATGGTCCAGAATAAGGATGTTTTCTTGCATCTTGAAAAGAGACAAAAATTATGCTGGTCATGTATCTCCTAGATTCTTGATCTCCCAGACCTCCAACATAAATATGTGTATGCTGACTCTTGGCTGTGCCAAAGACTTTTGAGCTGATTTAAACATTGAGATGTTAGGGTTTCTTGACATGGATAATTCTGATGGAAAAAAAAATCTCTTCATTTTGGCATACCTACAAGAATAATAACCTCTGTCAGCAAAGCATACTTGAACAGCTGTCAGTGTGTTGAGGAGAGTAATCTTTTCTTTCAACCCAACAGCAGCCAAGACAGCTTGTCAGAGTGTAATTCAAAACAATAGACAAATTCTGAATAAAGAAACTCCAGACAACTGAAAGTAGAAGTAATTAAGTTAATTCTGGAGGAATCATCCTTTGTTAGCACTAAAGATTCTTTAAATTCAGGTCATGGAATATTGCCTGAAGATTTTCAAAATCTTTAAAACTATGTTTAAATTGATTGCTACTATGATTACCATGCTGTTTTAAGTCATAGACAAAGAAATTAGCATGGCAATGGTAGATTCACTCGAATACTCTGGCCCTGATAGTGACCAATATTTAACGTTTGGCAGAAAGTTTGCAGCAACAACTTCTTAGGTTCAGCCACCTATGATTCAGAGACAAAGTGTTACATTTATCTCTGTGTTTAGCCTTCAGTGGAATTCTGTTCTACTAATATGAATAATTCCTTTCTGTGTCCATATGTGGTTTTGGCATTCATCAACATCTCAAGGCAAAGAGTTCCATACATACCTACTTTTGTATTAGTCTGCACCAAATAGTTTTCTTTGATGAATTCTTAATCACTGTAAGAGATTGTGAATATTCACTGTATATTCACTTCTCCTTATTAACTGTGATTTTTGTGCCATTACCATTTGATTCTATGATTCATCCTTTTTTCAAAGTAAAGAATGTTAATTAATTTCTCCAATACATAAATTAATCCACAGCAGTGATAAGGCTTTTATCACTTTTCCCATGCCTTTTTCTATTTTAACCAAATATTTCAGTGGGAAGAAGCAGCACTGTACAAAATGTTTAAGATGCAGATATTCAAGGGATTTATACAGTGTTGTGTTTTCTGCTTTGTAGCCTATTTTATTGTTAATAATTCCTGATCTTATCTCTACATTTTCCACAGAACATTGTTCAA
Source organism: Cyanistes caeruleus (assembly GCF_971803275.1). Classification (NCBI taxonomy): domain Eukaryota; kingdom Metazoa; phylum Chordata; class Aves; order Passeriformes; family Paridae; genus Cyanistes; species Cyanistes caeruleus. Next base: position 20,729,643 of record NC_141704.1, on the reverse strand, counting down.
TTTTTCATTAAACAATCAAAAATTAGTCAAAGAAAACCCTTCTGAACGGGAGTAGTTCTATTTGTAGTACATCAAAAAGTAACATATTTAAGATTGCTTTGTCAAAATCAAGTCTTACTTGAATTTTTCCCCCATGTGCATTATTCACATTTCAACTACGACTTTATTTCCCACTCTTACAGTATTGTGAGCTCAGTTACAATTAAATCTTTGTATCAACTCTTTATGGTCAGTCTTTATTTTTAGACATCTGGATGTTTATGTGCCATTGTTCAGAGCTTCACTAATGACACTCTACCCACATTATTTGTATGTATCTTGAACACTATAAATATCATAGAAGATTATGGTGGGATTTATTCCCTGTAATTGTACAATGAAAAATATTATCCTAGATTTATGCTATATTTTCAAATCTATCCAGAGCAATTACCCAAGAATTTTTGCTTCTCTGTTTATAGTATGACTAATATTAAATTAAATTTAAAGGGTATAATCCATAGATTAAGAAAGAGAAATTCACAGATCTATATGAGAGAAGTGTGAGATTATCCATTATAGTCAATGAATAGCAAATCCTAGAGTCTGAAAATACTTTTCATTTTATCTTAAACTAAACATTTATATATGGTTCCACAATACCGGGATCATTTATATTTGCATTATCTTTGTGTTCTTCAAAAAAATTTAGGAAACTTGAGGCAAAAGAAAATGATTCAGACACCATTACTCCTTTCCCCTCTTTCACACACATGAAAGCAGATTTTTTCTTTTTTTTTTTTTTTTGTTTAGGGTTTTTTTGTTTGTTTGGGTTTTTTTTTGTTTTGTTTTGTTCTCTTTTTCTATTACCTTTTGTGTCTTTCATTTGCAGAGCATTATACATAATATATTTTTGTTGGTTCTGATAGCTGAGCTGACAAGGACAAATCTTATGCTTGGTATTTTGTGTCCAGTACCTCAGTGAATCTCTTCTATTGGGTGGTAGATTCTGCTCCTGAATGACAAGAAGACTTACATTATTTCTCCTTTGTTATTACACTGCATACTAATTCACTCTTATGTTCATACCTAGGTAGTTTCTTGGCAAAATCTCTCATCATAAATTTCTTGTCAGAAACAACAGACTGGCCTACGGCTTTTGGTAAATGACAGCAAATCGTACTCTGTATCACAATGGCTTGAAAATGTATTTGCAAACAATTGGATTTTCTTGTGTGGCATGTTACTGGATACAACAACACCATTTTTCTGTCTGAAACACAATGCTGGATCAATTTTTCACAGGAGCAAAGAATCAGCACTAGACTAGAGCAAATGCAAAAGCATATTTAGTGGAACTTTCATCTTATCACCTTAAAGAATCTGTACTCCCATGACTTTATAAATCCATCTTTAAATCAAGCTTATTTAACAGTAAGGCTACTGTAAAAATAGTACACCATGGTCATAATGCTTCAGCTAGTATATTTATTTTGAATACATATTAAATGCGCTGAAATTGTTTGCAAGTATAAATAGGTGACTATTATCTATGACTTCTGTTTTAATATACTTTTTATACTTTAATAATTGTTTCTGTCTATGCAATCCACACAAAGCATTATTTTGAAGTAATTCAAACTATTATTTATCTTCTGAATACACTGATAATTTACAACCATTTTTAATCTGTAAGTCATTAAAGCCAGATTTTTCCAGACATCTTTCTGGTAGTCCATTTATTCCAGAACCTTGATACTCTGTTTCAGAGCCCACTGGTGTGTGATTTCTTCCACTAACCTCCCTTTCTCTTTTTTCTTCTCTCCATGTGGTTTTAACACAGTATGCCAGCTTGAACAATGGAAAATGCAAAGCTTTTGCAATTTCCAAAACTGCTGTCAAAACAGGCAATTATTAATGATTTTTTTTCAAAGTCCCAGAAGTTGTAAGTAATTGTACACTTGCATGTGAAAGATTATGTTCATCTCTGATTGAAGACTTAGGAGAACTAAAGAGCAAATTTAACATCATACATTAACTGCTGAAATCAATATTGTGCAAATGAAGCAATCTCTGCTGAGTATGGATAGCAAACTGATTTGACTTGCCATGTTGTGATTGGTTTTGATTTGGGGGCGGGGGTGAGGTTCTCACCTTTTCATTCAATTACCATTCTATAACCTGCTTTGATTATGAAAGGTTTTTCCACATTCTTATCAAAGATGTAACACTTCAACCATGCAATGAAGGTGTGAAAGTGTGAATTTCAGTAATATAAGACTGCAAAATGCTAATGATGAACTGTTTGCATGATTTCAGGCATATCAATTTTAATAAAAGTTTCATTAGAGTTAAACAAAGTAATCACATCTAGGGAGATGGTTCTGCAACAAAATTAATTATGTGCACTCAAAACACCAAGGCAGGATCTGAATTACAGTTGAAAGGAATTAAGTCAAGTAAATAGTCTAACAAAGACAAAACAAAAATACTGTCAGAATATCTTTCCTGGAGTTTATAAAAAGGTTTGACTTCATTGGTCTTATAAGCCTTCAAACATAGACTCTCACAACGGTTTATTATTTAAGGGCTGTTGGGGGCATTGGATAAATTTCAGGTGGATTTTTTCTCGACTTTTTTTGACTGGTTGGTTGCTTTGGCTTTTTCTCCAAGACGTCCTCTTTTCTGCAGTTATTAAAGAAGCTGGAGAGAAGAACAAAACATATATAAATAAGGCTCAGTATCTCCCTTAATATGGTAATTTATTCTGTGGATGTCAGCAAACTGCCTAGGACATAAATTCATCAGTTTGATGATGCTATCCATTCTATATTTTGTGTCAGTTAGTGTATTATCTACTTTCAATCCAGACATGAGTTCATCAATACTATTCATTGAGAGGCATGCTTTTTCCCATAGAAGCTAAGTGCTACTTTGGCATATATTTTACCAACTTTGTGTATTTATATATTTTTATTTACAGCACCACTTATATGTTTCCACCACTAATCTTTTGTAAAGATCAGAGCTACAGACTACCTACAGCTCTACTTCCAGCTTTTTGTTGTTTTTTCTTATACCCAAGGAAAATTACTCTGTGAATTTTGTAGTGTAGTAGACAAAGCTGAAAGAACTGCTCTTCACAATGCATCAACCTGAATGTATTTTATGAATGCTAGATTAAGAATTTTCAGTTCTCCACTCATATGAATTGTTTCCCAGTTCCTTTCATACAGTGAAATACACCTCTTGAAACTCAAAGCACCAAAGAATAAATGCTGGCAGAGTATACTGCTGTTTTTAACAGCACTAAATTTTCTTCTTTTGTAAGGTCTGATTAAGTGATCCAGATTTTAAATTCTTGAAGTGTTTTAAATTTACTGAAGAATAGCATTAATTTCCATTTTCTAAATACCTTTTTTTTTTTCCTTTTTAATGTAATGAATATAAAAGCAGTACATCTTTCCATGCCACTGAAACATAGTTAACTAACACCAAGGCTTAACAAAAGTAGGGTCTAGTGGGAGCCTTGATAGCACTTAGACTTCCTTTAAACATCTCTGATTGAATAGCAGTGTTTTCTAATTAGAATAATTTTCATTAATACTCTCTACATTTTAAGCATTGTAATGTATGTCATTATTCTCCAAATCATCTGTTTCATTAGCATTTCCTTTAATGATGAAATTATCCTTTTTATAACAGGCAAGAAAAATTATTGTAGAAACTCTTTACCCAAACCATCTTGTTTAATGGACATAATTTCTTGTAAAAAGATATGTGTAAAGAGTTTTTTCCTGTTGGTTTGACTATCAGGTGTATGATTCTTATGCCAGTGATCAAATGGAAGCTGGATTTCATGAAAGCAGGATAAGATCAAGCCAGAAACACATCACGTAAGCAAGACATGCCATATAATCTGTCTGTGAAGGCTCTATTCACTTATCTATGAACATTTTTGGTCCTTAAGGATTAACTCCTTAGGATTTACCAAATAAACCTAAATATTAAATACAATTCATTGATCCATACACTCCATATATACGCCTGAGACAGAAAATGCTATTTCTCAGGCCACCCTTTATATTTAGTAAAGAGAGTGAGAAACTTCTAGAGAGCGAGCAACCTCATCTTACAATGGATGTTGTTCAAAGTGCTTGTTTTTTTCTTCAATTAAATGAAATCAAAATTAAATTCAGAATGTGCTGGTTAAATCTGGAGTTATGTATGGAAACATAAGATTAAATGGGATGAATTCATTCAAAGTCAGCAGAAAAGTTGTTCAGAGTTGGGTTTTTTTTTTGTGTGCATGTTGCAAATACCCTCTACAAATGCTTTGGGAAAAAAACTCTCCACTAACAGTCAAACCTTCTTCTTCATCCCCATATAGACTCACAAATGTATACTCAGGACAAATTTATATTAAATTAAATTTTAATGAACTAATTATCCTTACAGATCTTCTGTCTTTGGAAATGTAGTTTCTAGACCATTACTTGACAGATAATTACACAATATCAGTTTTCTTGTATTTTGAGATATAGCTTAACAAGCTTGCTAAAGAAATCACCAAAACTACTTTGAAGATTTTTGTTATTACTGTAATTTTCTTGCAAAAATATAAATTCCAATACTTTCTCTTTATGAGATACATAGCTTAAAAATAGTTTTGTGATTTTAATTTTTTTTTTTCAGTTCAAAATAACTTTTCACTTTAAAACATAAATTATAGTAGCAAGCACAAAAGACTATAACAGAGATACATCCTAGTGAATCCACTGGATGCACAGATTAACAAGAAAAGTTTACATTGCAGTCTTGAGACATTTTTCCCATTTTTTGCTTCTCAGTATATATCTATATTTTGGCATTATCCTGGTTCTTTAAGCTGGAATAAAATTTTATATTTTTATCTTAGTCTCAGCTAATTCAAAGTGATATTTTATGCAAAAAACTTAGCATTTTAGAATGAATTTACCATTCAGGATGCATATTCTTTCCCTACTATATCAGTCATAGGAATATTTGATGGTTCTTTGTAAAGAAAGGAGTAAACTGTCACTTATCAAAGGCTTTGCCTCAGATAAATTCTGCTTGAGTAACACAGAAAAAGAATACAGTATCCACATAAAATTTTCATATGCACACTAATTACACACTAATTCCACATATATGTGGTGATTCCAGACTGGAACACTTCATAGTCTTCCTTTGTAAAAACTTCACAGAAAAGAAAACTGAAGTTCACATGCCTGAAACAGAAATTGGAGATGTTGAGATCATGTTCTTTACTTATCTGATAGAGTTTTAATATTCTTAATTTGATTGCTGAACCTGGGTGGTGCATTTAAAAGTATTTTTTTACACTAATTATCCAGTATATGACATATAAATTAAAGTAATTTGATTGTCTGCAAATGTCTAAAATTCAGTTTAAAATAATTCAATAATTTCACGTAGGAAAGTCTCAAAACTCAGAAAACAGCAGCCACCACACTTCCCATCCAGTTACTCTGTGTTCACTGAAGACAGACTGTCTTCATTTGCTCAGGAATGAATACATTTACTTTAAATATTTTATTAAAAGCCCAGTAAATGCTTTGCATTTTTCATACTGAAGATATTTCTCAGGAAATGAAATCTTTAGAGAGTCTCTACAGAAGGAGAATACAGACAGATGAATATACAAAGTGCAGCCTGCAGATTTTGCTCCGGTTGAACCTTTTTTCCAGGCAGACAGCTGAGCAGGATTTGGATTTTTCTTGTTTGTGTTCTGTACCCTTGTGTCACTGACCAGTGGAGCACAGAGAGGCCACATTGCATTTCCCTGCACAGAATGTGTTTGCTTCCTGTGCTCTCCTTGCAAGCTGATATCAGCTGGCAGCTGCTGCTGGCTCTCTTTGCAAGGAGAGCACACAAAGCTGATAACTCTGTGCAACCTGAAGGAAATTATATTTACTGAAAAAAATTCTTTCCATTTTCTAATTGCTGATTTTCCAAAATGCTAAAGGGATCATATATCTTTTTGTATTGCAATATCTTCACTTTTACTTCAGGCCTGGAAGAATTAAGGCTTAAACAAAGGAATAAGTATAATTCCTGAATTCATAATTATTTATCATTTTTTAAAAGCATGACAGGAGTAAAATATCTTTCACAATTTTTTGAACTTTAGGGGAGGGTCAAAACCAATTCTTCATTGTAATGAGTTTTTTTTTCTCATTTTAAGTTAATTAATTCTATAATTACTTACATGATAGAAACTTGCTCTCATTCCTTTCTCTTTGATTGTATGTAAAATGAAGATTGATTACTGTAGATCAAGCAATTTCTTTTTTTTTTTTTAAGAGGAATGATACAGTAACAATTATTATGACAAAAAAAAATCTGTGCTTAAATGCTTAAAGAAAATCCTGTAGTACAAGTTGATACGGTCTGAAGAAGATAAGATAATCTTTCTGATGGAATTATTGCCATATCTTCCTATAAAAAATTCATTAAAATGTGTATATTTATTCAGGTAGATGAAATGTGAAACAAAACACTGACAAAACAAATATATATATAGAAGGGAATTTTATCATGGGCTTGTTTGGTTTTTTTTCCTACAGTTTTTACATATATTAAGAATATATTTTTTTATTCTCTCCAAGCCCTTTTGCTGAACTACTTCCTCAGTTTCCATCAGTTTCTTTTAACCATTTGTAGTGATACCTACTACTTCAACACTCATTGAAAAGGAAAATGATGCCTGAAAGTTTTAAATCCATGGACTTAGAAGAAACTAAATTTCTTATAAACATGGGGAAAGAAAAACTCTATATAATGAAAATTTTAATATGAAATAATGTAGCCACTCTCTCACTGACCTCTCTTCCTTCATTACATCAAATAAAGAAACTATTGACCTTGTATTTGGGACAATAAAGAAACAGCTCTAATGCCTATAAAATGAGTGCCACTGTAAGTATTTGCATTTTCATGAGGATCAGGTAAATGAAAATCATTTTCAGACAGGCAAGAAAACCGTGCATCCAACTACCTCACAGAGAAATCATAGGATAGTTTTACAGGCAACTCCAAAGCTGCTACACTGTTTCCTTGGGGATATGCCAAGGAAGCAAATGCTAAAAGTTGGACAGGATTTGTGCAGCTTAACATATGGCCTTTATCACGGCCAATAAAGGCTTCTGGGTGATCTCAGGTGGTTCTCTTTCTTAAAAAACAAAAAGAGGAATAGAAAAGAATTATAACAAAGACTGGTTTATTTCATTATGACCTAAGGCTATTCAAAAATAACTCTGAAGGTGACCTCTAACCACTCAGTGGAAATTATCTGCAAGATCTGCACTCAAATATTCTTCATTCACTTTAGCAAAAACAAAACTATTTCTGCTTATATGCAAAGCTCGATGACAATTACAATATTGTAATTTATCAACAAAATATTATATAATTGCTCACTCCAAGCCAAAATTATGAGCCTTTGTTGTCACATATAGTTTACTAAGCCCTTTTGTTGTAAAATCCATGTGACACATCTTGTATTTAAAGGAACTTATCAATTAGTTCTGCATTAAAGAGTGCTTCAAATTGTTTTCCTTAATTTCATAGTTCAGTATTATATTTCCATTTTAGGTACCAGCCATCCTTTTCAGCTACACACTGAAAACATGAAGAACTTCCAAAAACACTCTTCTCAAATATATTCCACTTTTAAGCTCTTAGTCATTACTTTCATAACAAACCGAGATTATTTTTAATTAAATAACGCAAAGAAAATATAATGGTAATGTTTAGAAATAAATTAAAATTAATGTAAAATGTTTCTGCTGCTGAATTTCTTTACAAGAACTTAGATGGAAAGAAATTGAGAGAAAACTACTGTTTGTTCCTGTTTATTTTCACAATCCTTGATGTTTTGCAGGAACTTACTCTGACTAGTTCAGAAAAAACTGTGCATCAAGCAGCAAAGGGAAAACAGCAAGGTAGATTTACTGCATCATTTTACCCTCTGTCCTCTGCTTCTTGTTCCTTTTTTTGCCTTTGCGTTCTCAAGGGGACAAAATTCCTACCAAAAGAATCAAAGGAAATTATTATGCTTCTTATTTAGCATTACTGGAATCAGATGTCTGTAGTTGACTGACTGCTCTTTTGGTAGTTTTAAAAGTACCTGAAGCTTTTTATATTTTCCCATCATCATCAGTAAATTCACGCTATGCTGGGCCATGGCTTTTGCTTTGGCATTCAAGAGCAACGAACTGAACAACTTCACCTACCCATGTCAATGGGTTTTAAACTAACCTATCACGTTAGCCATGGAAATACAGGCTTTTAAAAGTCATTATTCTAGATTATCTGTTTGCAACTAAAACCATGATATTCAGTTCATTTAAACTTTGGATGTAAGCACTTCCTTCTCAGAGGACTGTGAAGATGCTGTGCTAAACATATCGCAGCCTTGGGTGAGGAAGTGTTTTGCTGAAGTATACCATCCTTATGTGAAATAATACTTAGAGATCTTAAACTTCACTTTGACAAGAAAAAAAAAAGAGTATGAAACATACAATGAAATGTGATTTATCCTCAAACAAACAATACCTATGCACTACAAACAGATAATTTTCTATGTAGTGTTTAAAATGTCTTGAAAAAAATACAGCCAAATTACTGGCAGCTACCGTGCATGAGAACAGCTATAAATCAACTTCTCCACTGTATATCAATTTATATTTAGTAGTAACTTCTAACTCACTGTGGATTTTATAGACACTTTTATGATATATTCACTCAGCAACAACAAAACAGTGCTGTTCCTCTACACAATATCTAAGGAAGAAATGAAACTGATTAATTGGCCCCATGGCAGAAGACATCACTAATTTATATCTTAGATACCCCATGTGAATCTATTTTATTTTATTTTTCCTGTTGTTGTATTAATCAGTGGAATGAAGCATGAATCAGGATAAAATGATTAAAAGAAAGCTCAGTTTCATGTTTAAATATTTTGCCTTAACTCTATTCTGTTCCATTATAATGAATGTTCATTATATGTTAAATATTTTATAAATGCTTAAATTGTGAAGAAATTAATTTAAACATTTTATCCTATGAGTCCATATTTTATGCCTGTAGAAAGATGCTCTGCCTGTAATGCAGTAAAACAATTCAATGCCCTATTTGTAAAGCTCTCAGGGGTGAACTGATGTGTGGTGTCATGCTGCTTTTGGTGTTGAATTATGAGAAAACAACACTGACTCATCAGCCCCAAAGTTAATCATTCTGATTGTGAGGTGAAGGTTGAAGGTGTGTCAGATATCCTTATCTAAAAAATGTTAAGCTGACACAGTTGATCTGGAGACATATATCTGACAGTCAACCACTTTGTAGTATAAAAGTCCAGTTCCACTTAGAAATAGCAGGTTCTTCTACCATATCCCTTCTGTGTGTGTGTGTGGAAATTCCTCCCTCACATGGGGACATGTCTTGAGTTACTCTTCAAGGCTGAGTGAAAAAGAGTTGCCCATGGTCATTGGTATGAGTGAGTAACATCAATCTCTTCCTAATTATCGTGGAGTTTTGTTGCTGGCTTTAATATAATTGCTTTGATACAGTACACTACACTATACTAGTGGGCTTAGTTTCTGTACTGTGTAGTAAAAGATCCTGATTAAGATCTTTTTGTCTAATCATTTATCATAATAAATCATTCATTTTTATATATCTGGTTTTCCATCCTTAAACCATACAGGACAAAGTTGTACAAAGGTGCAATCACTGGATCCAGCTGCCTTAAGGCTCCTCTCTGAGGAGGAGTTTAGAAAGCAATGGGGTCCTTTCTGCACCTCATGAGCCAACAGGAGGGCTTCTCTAATAAACTCTGCCTGAGTCTCCCACTGCCTCCGTGATTATGCCTTATTTCAAGTGCAATTGAATTTCAGATCCTATGCTGTATGATGTTCAAACAATGTTTTCTGGATTTTATAGTGGGAAGCTCAGCGAACAGTTACAAAAATTGGATACTTTACCCATACGTTTTCGTACCCCAAAGTAAGATGTTCTGAAAAAATTTTCACGTCTATTCTTTTTTTTCTTGCTTTGTACTTCACCTCACCTCAGAGAATATTTCTTGTACTTCAGTGTAGAGTTAATTAGATCTGGTCTTACCTTGAAGCAAGAAAATTACTTGCATGTCTGTGTGCAGGTTTCAGTTGCAGACATCAAGGAGATTCAAAGCACAAATCTGTTAGTTTGATGGCATTCTAATTCTCAGGAATGATGACATTAAGTCATAATTGTCAAAACTTGAAGAAATGTTATATATTCCACAACCGTGTTTGATACCTAGTAAAGATCGTGAGGAAGATGAAAGGAAAAACAAAAAACAAAACAAAGGGAAGACTACAGAAGACATGACAGAAAGCTAAGAAAAATTTTGCTGTTTGCTATAAAAGTGCAATAGTTATTAGGTTCACAAAGTAACTATAAATTTAATTATAAATCTTAAAAAAAAATAAATTCTGTTATATAAAAGGAGTGTTAGAAACACAACAGAGTAAAATGCAAGGGATAAGACATTTTGAACTTTATTAGAAAAGGATGCTTAAGTACCTAACTCCCATTGATATCCTTGATGCCTAATACTTTTTGGATCTGGTCCCAGATCTTTAGTTTAGCTGCAACTGAAGTATGCTCATTTTGTGGAGCACTGCTAGACCCATGTTTGCATTTAACTGTTCTTAAATGATCAAGGAAGGATGATCTGAGCATAAATTAGAGAAATTGCGAGCCTGGTTTCTAATATGCTTGCATGTCCCAACACTTAAGGTACTTACTTGATACATCCTGCTGAGGATGTAGCAGTAAAACAATAACCTTTTCTGCCTGGGATCTACTTCTTCACTAATGGTGCTGGAAATTATGTACTGGAAAGCGACCCCAACAGCTCTGCATTGCTGCAGGAATACCCCTTACGATAGCATTTCTCAGGAAAACAGCTGGTCTAACTTCCCAGCTTCATTCTGATGTAACACTGATGCAAACAGCTATGATGACCCAAAGACACAACTGGTTTTAAAAAACTCATAACATTTATGAACTACGAAATTGAGAACATAATTTTAATTTTTCTAAATCAGTGACATGAATTGCTTGTTTCTGAGGTGAAGTGCTCTATAAATTTTTGTAAAAAGAGCATTATGGATGGGAACACCTCTGTTCTTTTTATAGTGATATGAATTTAATCCCTGAAATTTCATATTTAAATTTTATTTTACATGGAAAAAAAATGCCCCTAACTACGTAATAAAGAAATTAGAATAGTTAATAAGGCTGAAACATTAACAGAGCAAAAACAGTAGAGATTTTTGATTGGAAACTCTCTTTGTCAAAAAGAAATATAAAATTTTAAATTTACCATTCAGTGGATGGCTTATACCCAAAGCCTGATGATGACATTTTGATGTTCCTACTACTCTCAGCTCTCAGTGTTGTACTAAGAATAAATTGATTAACTAGGAAATGAACAGAAACACTTAAGCACATAATTTTATTAGATGACTTATTAAGAAAAGGTTTATTTCTTCTCTTGAAAACAATAATTAATCAGTAGCTGTTCTATAAAACACTGCAGAATGGCACAATCCATCTACAGAATCATGATCATGCAGTAAACTGATATACAGTGTAATTAAAAGAAATTTAAAGAAATATACAGTATTGTAATATGTGCTTAATAATAATTCAATTTTCCAGATAAGTGCAAAGCAAGAAAAAACATATTAAAAGAGGTGTCTGTAAAGAGGAAACCCCAAAATAAAAACAGCACAAAAAATACATGAAGACACTGAAGTTGGGAGAAATGTTTGAAGATCCAAATGACTGTGTAGAAGAGACAACAAACCTTGGCAGCAATGATTGGGGACAATGACAGTTACTTCCAGAACAGCTTCTGCACCTACCTAGGAATGATAATTTCTGCTATCTCTTGCAAAATGAACACAGTCATTTAATTTATTTATGTTTATTGCCTTTTTTTTTTTTTTTTCAATTTTAAATCCTAGTCATCATGGCAAATGGTGGGAAAGAGAGTTAGGCTGAGAGCCACGAGAGAAGCAGTCGTGTGTGAGCACAAGAACAGGAAGGAAGGGAGAAGTGGGGTATCCTCAAAAATTCCTCTGCTATTTTGGGCATACTGAGTGGTATAACCTCCTTCACCAAATACTAAACAGGCTTCCTTTTAAAAATAGCCTTGTTTCTGCACACCATTATTCCTATTATAATTTTGCCTGAGACTAAATTTGTCATTGTTTTGTTGTTGTGGGGTTTTTTCTGGTTGTTTTCATAAAAGCCAGACTTTCCTGAAAAAAAGGAAGAAAAAGAAAATCCTGGAAATTATTTTGTTGCCTTTTGACTAGTTAGAGTTAAAAAGCATTTAGACCACAGATGTGAAACACTAGCCATCCCAAAAGTCTAATTATACGTATTTAGAAACATTAAATTGGAAATCTACTTGAATCGTTAAAACTTAAATAGCTTTAAAAGTAAAAATGCACTTCAGAATAAAATATTATCTCTAAAAAAAAAAATTACTACAAAAATCATTGAAGTGTAATATTTCTTAATAAAATTTGTAGTTGCATCCTTTTTTAAGAGGTTTCTATATTTTATTAAATAGAGATGGGTTCCTGGGACTGATCCCTTACTGTGCTGTGTTGACACTTACCTCATTAAAACATGCTTATCTCTTACACAAGGAAGAAGTTGCAAAGATCAAAACACTGAAGAAAACAAGATGCACAGGCTCAGTGTCCGAAGTCTGTCTTTTTTTTGTTGTAATAAACACTTCTACAGCATTTATTTACTGTAGAACTTTTATATTTCAAAACCCATATTAGTCTTTAAAGTACAATCTGTGTGTTTTCACATGTGCTACGATTTATTTTGATCTTTGAGTTTGAACAAATGCGCATTAAATATGTATCTTGGAAATAATCAAGTCCCTTTACTTTTTTCTTCAATGTTTAAGGCCAAACACCATGAATTTTGAATACATTTAAATTCCAATACTATGTACTTATCAGTAACCTCATTTTTAGTGAAAATATTGGAACAATAGCTCAATCCAGTTACTGATAACAAGATTTTGGGGAATATTTTCCAGCACATTTTTTCTTTAGGCATTATTTTGTATTATATGCCCCCATTTGTATTATGCCCACAAGAGGAAACATTCCCTTTAAAATGTTAAAATTAAGAGAAAAATACATTTTCACAATGTGAAGACTCATCATAAGGGACATGTGGAAATGCTGAAAAAGGAATACTTTCATTGCATATGTTTAACTGTCTAGTGCTGCCTCCTACAAAATAATCCTTGCACCATTTTTTTTTTAATATTTTTTTTCAAATCTGCTTTGACTAACTGCTAAAGAATGACATAACTTTCCAAATTAAACAAAAGCTTATTCCTAACAGCAATTATGGCTTGGATACAAAAGTGTGTCTTGTATCTATAAAACAATTATTTGGTGATTAGTTAACAGAATAAAAGGAAACGTGCTTTCTTTGCTTCATTTAAAGCAAGATGAGAATTTTGTTTCCAGAGCTGATGAGGTGGGCTAAAACATATAGATTGGCTGTGGGCAGATAAGTTATCCCCATCTCCTTGAAGTCAAGGATCTTGTATTAGTAGGAAGGTTCTCTTACAAAAATGCTATTATTTTATGTTGGAAGCAATACAAGCATTTTAGGATGATATAAGAAAACAGCCTTGTGTGTCATTCTGTGATACAGTTTATTGTTGTGGCTGTGCAGTGGGTTAATCTCAAACACTAGAAATAAACATATAGAGTGTAGATACCTTAGAAATCTTTTTCTTATTTTGATGTATGGAATTCTGACCTGGTCTTTCCTTAAGAATACAAAAATTGTTTGAGCAGAGTATAAAACTATTTTAGACCTTATAATTATGGAGCTAGAATAGTTAAGTCATTTCAATCTGTTGTATGAGCAGAATTAAAGCAAGACTGGAGGCAAATTTAAAGTAAATAAACTAATCAATAAGCCAAACAAGAAATATAGAGTGCAGAGCTAATAATCATGAAAAGCCTCATCATTATTTATTTCATATTTCCTATTTCTACCAGTATGCACTCAGAGACAGGAAAAAAGAAATAGAACAGGTAAGAAAAAAATCAGGCTTTAAAAAATGGTATTTGAAAAAAATTAGTTTATTGTAGAGAATGAAGATGTGATGACACAAGAGTTTGGATGACAAAAGTCCCTATTAAAGCAGTTAAAAAAAGTTTACATACATGAATTTTCCTAACAATGTTTGTATTTAGACTTTTAGTCATCTTGTGTAACATCAGTTTCCTATCATTTAGGCACTTTAATTTGGTCTCTTACACTCCTCCATGATTAATGAAGGGAGATAAATATCTCCAGAGGGTGATCCATTCCATCTGTCTTTGACACTTTTCTGGCTTTTCTCTGACCATGAAGGAAAGCTCAATTGAAAATCATTGTTTGGTTTTTATGTTGGACTAATTGCTGAACTCTTACCTTAGATGTCTGATTTCCTAAAGGAGAGATTATTTGAATGAAATGCAGGGAGCAAATACTCTAAACCAATAATTATTTAATTTCTGCTGGTTTTCAGCAGTATGTTTTAAGACATTGACTTTACCAAAACAAAACTATTTAATGTCAGTTTTAAGTGCAAAGGTGAAAAATAGGGACAAGATTCAAAGTTGCTCTGAACAATGCCATAAATCCAAAGAGCAGGATTGAGACAAGTGGTAACTTCTATCAAGACTGGAGAAGGAGGTTATGGAAGATGATAATTTCTCTTCTTCCACAGACTTTGAGACAGTTTTCTTTGCACCCAAACTCTTTGACTCAGATACCTTGTCTCTTCTAGGCCTTATCTAGTCTGGATTTTTGATGAACCATAAATTTTAAGGAGTTTTTTCTGGGTGATGGGATATTAACAGATACAGAATTTATGGATGGATTTCTGAATTTGAGAGAGCTCTTTATTATTACAGTCTGCTTAGCTAAGAAATTTAAGTTTTGTATTTATGCTTGATTTGAGAACAATTTTAATGTTATAAAATTCCTCCTTCTGACTGGTATACTTAAAATAATGTAAAAATTATATATCAAGAATAAAATTAGAAAATTCTACCACTTTCATACAATTTTTTTTTAATTAAATGAACATTCAATTATACACTCCTTGGAATTTTTTTGGTCTTGTTTTATACTGAACGTTTGTTATGCTTAGCATACATATGCAGGTTTCTGAACAGTTGCATATGATTCAAAACATAACAGTGCTGTATTGGTAGACACAGGTAGAAATAAAAAATCACTGACAGGATGGAGCACCCAATATGGAGAAATGAAAAACATTCTTGAGCAGTAGTGGCTGTTAAAATGGCATAATTTATCCACATGTTACACTTACCCAAGTTTCTGCAGAAAAGTATCTTTCTTTCCTCATGATTAGAGAAATAATGTAATAGGAAATTAATGTCAATTCTTTGAAAAACTACATCTGTATATTCTAATTGTGTTGTAGCATACCAAAATAAGCATTAGTTTCAAGATAGGGTATCATCCATTTAAAATACTATATGATTCTTCTTCTATTTTATGATACTCTGGATGATTGTTTTATTCCCAACAAATATGTATCCATCTATGTATCAGAGATAAAAAATTAAAGAAATAGTCAATATAGGTAAATTACAGGCAAGTTTCCCATTAGACTAAGAACATCCTACAAAACAAGAAAATGTCCATAATTTTGTTCTTTATGTTAAGATTTATATTAGTTCTATAATTTAGGACTTTGAAAAGACTAGAGAATAGATTTATTTTTTTTTCTAGATCTATCTATATATGAAATATCACGTAGCTTTTTCAAGAAACTTTCTCAGAGATGTTTTAATGTGAAGTGAACCACGACAACTTACAGTGAGTTTCTGACACACTGGAATAACCATAAATATTGAAGGACACTCTCCATTTACACAGTCTCACATTTAAGGAGACATGTAAACTCCAAGATTATTAATCTGAATAAGAGATTAATCAGCAATTCTGTTGTTTATGTAAGAGCATATGCCTTTAATGTGATTTCAGGATTTTTTTAGGCAGGATCTTTACATTTTGAGAAATAACTAGTGGCTGATGTGATGTTCTGTAGTCATATTAGGTAAGAAATGTAAAAGAGGAAGAATTTCTCACAAGTCCAAAAGAGTAAAAATATTCAGGTATCCCAAGAGTTACAAATCTAATTTACATTTTTAGAAATACTTGAAAAAACTGTGGGCTCAAGTGTGTAATTATGCCATGATAAATTGACAAATTATCACGTGTCATAAGAGCCTGGGTAATCTCTTCCTCTGTGGCCTTGATTAACACACTTTGGGTCTTCAGCAGTCTGAGATTTTCACTGCAACAGAAGAAAACTTAATACAAAGAGTTTTCTGAGTCCCAAGTATTATTGCAAGCCTCTCCCCACCATTTTTAATATTTGGAAATAGGATTCAGGCTCCTGATTTTGTTAGTAACACTTTAAAATGTTGCTATTTTGTTTGTTTGTTTGTTGTGCATTATTTGTTGTTGGTTTGGGTTTTTTAGTACGTGCTGCAACCTTCCTTCATATACCCTCTACCTGACTTGTTTTTGTTAGGATGAGATCCAAAAGATTCCCTTATTACTCCTTTTACATTTTCTCTTCCTTAGTTAATTCTTTTCCATTATTCTCAAATAAACCACTTATAAATATTTTCTTTTGTGTGCACATGTAAGAGGACACACAAACCACACCACAGATTTACAAATGGATTAAAATACCTGTTAGCCAGACAAAATCATTAAATAAATCCATTTGGGGTACTTTTTCTTCTTTTTTCTCCACAGCATTACCCTGACAGCAATGATTTAAGGCTACAAATTAACATTTAGTGCAATAATCAATAGCAATTGTTTTATTTCTTCTTCCTTTAAAAACTTGTTTCCATTATAATTTTACAGCTCATTTTTCCTGGCCTCCTGTTCCCAGAAAGAGCTTGCAGCTGCTGTGCCTAGCCAGCAAGTCATGCTATTGAATGTCTGTGGAGTGCATCAGCACAAAACATAAATTCAAGATTAGGTAAGAAAGCCTCAATTTTCTATTCACTCCAGTTTTCATCACTTTCAGAAAGCGTTTTAGGCAAATCTCTTTTTATAGCCCAGGGTTTTGTTCAGTTTTGCCATTATTACTCAGAGTATGATGATTTCTGCCTACTGAATGTCAGTTCCCCATTCAAGGGCATAGAACATTTAAATTGGTGTTGCAGACCAAACAGAAGTAAATAAATTAAGAAGAAAATAGGAGGGAAATCAATATAGAAATCTAGCTACTATACTAATTTCCCCTAACTGAGCATTTTGCACTCAGAAATTTGTGGCCACATTTACATAGACCTCTAAACCACTTATTCCAGTACTTGGTACTGCAGAATTACTTTTTCTTCTAATTTTCCAGGAGACTCTGTGTATCAGAGATTATTTTATTTCTTTCACAAGAAATCTGCTGCTGCACTAGTTGAATATGTTGCCCCAATCCAACAGGACCCTAAGTGAATTCAGAGTAAAGGATATGGCTGAAGAGATTGTTTTATAAGGCCTAGCAGGCACATGAATCACTTAGAATTTATATGAGTGGAATTGCATAACCACCTCCAGTAAATTTTCCCTTTTTCTTCTAAGCCACTAGGCTTTTGCTACCACATGCTGTGGATGGATTGTTATAAAGTCTTCCACTTTCCCACTCCCCTTAATATTTCCCATTTTGGCAATGGATAGAGTGAGCTCTTAAAGGGGCATGTAATTATATCTGTAGGGAAGAAGACAGAAATACTGGACATGATTTACTGTGGCTTCTCATTTAATTTAGAATTAAACAGGATTTAGTCAGCAAAGCATTAGGCAGAACTGAAATCTGCACTGAAGATTACCTTTTTTTGTCTTTAGTAACCTAATCTGTGCAGAAAATTAAAAATGTGGATGTTTGTTGAAATTTAGAAAAACTTATAAAATTATTTACTATATCTCTACTTTTACAGCAACAATATCTGAAGCAATTTTTCTGCTATGTAATTTACCTAAAAATATAATTTTTCTTTATTTTTAAAAATTCTTTTTTGAATATTTATTTGCAACTTTTCTAATTTAGGACGTGGCTGTGGGAGTATCATGAACCAGAGAGGAATAACCCAGACAAGTGAATTCTAATAGTCTGCCCTGTGGGTTTCTGCAGTGAGGCACAGTAGTGAGGGTGGATCACACTGTGCTGACTCCCTGAAATGATTGGCATTCAGCACTCATGGCCTACTTTGATCACAAAGTAACGTGAACTTATTTAGCATTCCGAGATGTAAAGGCTCTACTGTCCCCACACTATTTTCAAGGAGAAACTGTTTAGAGACTATGTCTTAACCCAAAAAAACTATTTGAACTATGTTTGGAGTACCATCCATTAAGTACTTCAAATTATTTGTTTCAGATCATAATTGTGCAAAAGCTGTCAGCCTTCAGGGACAGGCCAGGCTTATCTGTGTGCTTTTAACATGCTGCTTCTACCAGGATACTTGAATGTCCTAGAGACCACAGAAAGGAAATGTGTTGCCTGGAAGCCACTCTCTTTAACAGTAGCATGAACAGGCACAGAAATTCCTATTCCTCATCTGTTTGCTATCTTTCCCTAACTTCCATGTACAATGGGGTGCTCTCTGTCTCTTTTTTCTCCTGGACAATTTGAATCACATTCTTCTTCAAAGTATTTGCTATTAACATCACTCACCGTTGAAGCCAACACCTGGAACGGGCAGGAACTGTCCTTTGATTAGTGGTGTTTTCAGCATTTACATTTCCTGACCACATTTCGTTTGTTCCTGTTTTCAATCAACTCTATTTCATATCCATCCATTTATCTAAGAACAAGGCATCTTGGCAGTGGAAAAGCGATTCCCTTAAATCACGCCCAAAAATATTGTTACTTTGCTCCTTTCAAACCATAACATTGCTAAATTTGTTTTCAAGAAAGTTGTTTAGATGGATCTGGATGGAAGAGGCTGGATTTATGCAGGTGGCAGGGAGCCTGTGGGTATGGCAGCCTACATTCCTCATGGTCTATTTACCTGCTCTACTGGTGATGTGTCTAAAATTATTTTCCTCTAAATTTTCACTTTATTAAAAAAAGGATTTAAAAAATGTAGTGTGTGTGTCTGTGTGTTCTGGGGGTTGAGGTGAATGCAGCACATGATTTTGTTCCAATAAACCAAAATGTCTGGAAGACAAAATATAGCCGTACCAGCCTTGACACTGTTTCTTTTTCCTAGACGTTATGTTTCATTTCATCTCTATTATATTCATCTCTTTATTCCCATAAATGTTATATTTATCTGTCCCTGAGAGCAATTCAGACACATTTCTTAATCACTCAGAAGTTCAAAAATATTATTGATCTCATATAAAAACTCTCCTGAGGCACTGCATGAAACAACCTTCTAAAAGAGGAGATATATAATATTCTTCATGGTGGATGGCAGGTGCTTTGTGGACTTGAATCCATACAAAATATTTAGGAGGGGCATGAATACCTTTCAAAGTAAGTCACCTTCTGGAGAAATTACGAGACACCAAATTCTTTGGTAGAGTCATTAAACATTTATTTGCTTTGGCTTGCAGCATCCATGCAAACATTCTTTTGGGTTTCCTTCCCTGTAAAATTTGCACCCAGCCTTGTTTTGTTCAATAAAAGCTCAGAATTTGATCAAATTTATACAAAATGCAGGTTAACCTGTTTTGTCTTTGAATTTACCTACTGTCTGCGTCTGGTGTATTACAAGATGAATATACAAAACAGTTCTTGCTGTTAAAAATTAAAATAAGGTATTTCCAAATGTTTTGAATGCAAATGGTTTTATAATATTCCTTCAGCTCTCCTTTCAGTGAATTTATGCAAATTTTTTTTCTACATAAAATTTGCCTTTCTGAATGAGAACAGATGGAAATAATGATGTCTGCTCTCTTGTCTTAGGGACCTCTTTTAGGAGGTGATAGGTTATCTATAAGAAATGCATGATAATTTTCAGTGCATATAAATCAGTTTAGAAATAAATATCTAATTTTAAAACTCTTAGATCAAAGCAGAAGACTGCTATGCTAAGAATGCTTTCACAGCTTAAAAAGAAAAAGTATAACTACTTAGCTAAGGGCCTTACAAAGTATGCTCAACGTGTCTACTGAATGTGAATTTATACAATGGATTAAAGTATAGATTAAAACACAGATATCTGATATTTTAATGGCTCTTGTTAAAAGATGTTTTCTTACATCATAGCATTTGATCTGATCTATTTAGATTAAAATTATTATTGTAAGTTCAATTCATTTTTATAAATTGAAAATGCCTGTATGTTTTTAATAAAGTTAAATTAGTAAGGTAAAATCAGAGCTGAACAAATAATTCATAACTGTTAATTTATTTGACAAATTTTGTTCTATTTTTTTTTGTTTGAAGATTATCCACTCACAGATAATATAAAGTGCACATCTTCCATGAATAATTATTGAAGTACAGTTAAGCCTAGAGCAGTTTTTCAAAATCTTTCATATTTAAAATTCATTATGTGTTGGTTAATTTTGATTACACCTTTGGGTTACCTGATACTGTCTTTGGGACATGCATTGAAAAACATTGTTTTGGCTATTACTATATCATAAATCTAATGTTAAGGGATCAAAAGCAGAAATGTACTTTGTCTGCTTATGCTGCTCCTGTTTCAACGGAGTTGTGACAGTCATGTTAACATAACTGTATACAAGGGAGCATGGAAAAACATTTTTTAGGTCTTCTTTTGACTATTATAATGTAGTTGTGATTACTTATCTGCTTTATTTGAAATTTACTTTTCACCCCATACCAATAACAATATTTATTTTTTTTTAAATGCTCCTATTGAAGCAAACATGAAAGCAATATATTTTAATAGAGTTAAAGTTCTGGGAATTGTTAAAAGTAACTTTTTCTTCATAAGTTTTTTTATTTTTCTATACAGATGTAATCACACCTTCCAAAACAGAATATTTTCTGTAACATCATGACCAACCTTTGCTACTTTCTCTTATGTTACAATTTGATACGTTTTTAAGCATTTTAGACCTTACTCTTTTGACCCTCCCATCAACTCCAGCAGAGAGATCTGGTTTTCTTCATGGCAAACCGCACCAGGATGACTGATTCCAAAGAATAATAGGCATTGTGTTTTTGCTGGAATAGTTTTCAGCTGGATCTGTTCCCTGAATAGTTCACTGGATAGACAGTGAAATTGTAGTTGCAGTACAGAAAGACAAAAAAGCAGGGGTGGGAATGAATGACTGTCAGTGAAAGATGAGGCAGACTGCTTCTTTTATTTAACAGCCCTGCTGCACACCAGTTGTTTTCTGGGCCTCAGTATCTAGTCAAGAATGTTTCATTTCCAAGCAAATGGAATTTATTTACAGTACAATTTATATCCCGTAAATCTTGATATGAACTTTATATGAGAAAACAAAACCATTCTAAATGGTCTGAGCACCCAGCCATTAAAAATTAGAGCAGATTAAGTTGTCCCATAATTATATAATCAGTTTAGCCTCCTCCATGTGAGAATGAAAAGCTTAGTGACTTCTGGCTCAGATGCCAACAGTCGCTTTTGAAGCTTATATTTGTATAATAGCAATACCTTCACTTCCTGCACCTTTTGGCCTAGTTGCAAGAGATTGGCCTTTGGAGCTCCAAAGAGTGTTGACACAGAGGCTGACACACATTTGAAGCTGCAGTAACTTGCATATCCAAAGGATTTTGTAGGTGGAAACAAAACCATAAATGAGCTGTTGTCTCTGTGACTACCATTGTTCCCAGGGGTTATGTTCAGTGGTTAATGAGGTATGTTGTAGCCAATGGCTCCAGAGAGAATCTAGTCTATAAAAGATGCAATAACAACAATAATGAATTATAAATTACAATTAATTTTCCACTTTGGTTTGGTTTTATTTTAGAGCAATTTTAAGTTGGTGTCTGTTTATATTTTAAGCCAATTACTGACTAACACATTGCTTTATTTGCAGCATTTTGGAAGCAGCTGAAAGGAATCCAAGCATAATATTTTAAGTCATTGTTTTGTTTAAAAAAACCCTGACATCATGAAATTTGGTCTCAAAAGAGTAATGTTGAAATTGATGAAGAACTAGAAGGGGAGACTATCTTGTGTGAAGCTAGAAATGGTTTGCAGATTGTTATGCAGCAGACAGAGCTTGTCTGGTTACACATTAAAAGAGCAATGAATACTTACTCAACTTCCTTATATGTCAAAAAAGCAAACAAAGACTTGGGAGGTGGACTTAAACAACTGATTTTTGGATAGGTAAAAACAAGTTTAATTCAGCATCTCTGATGTTAATTACTTCTGATTGAAAAATATAAACCTAATAAAAATGTTATTTTCATCGACTAACAAGTTCTACCTGAGCTTTTAAATCTTAAACTTGATGATATTTTGATGATATTTTTATTGCTATTTCTTCTCAGTTTAACTTTTTCTCTATAGTTGTCGCATCATTCTTCTGAAGTCTATATAAAACTAGTCACATTTTTAAAGAGGAAATAATTTTACAGTTGAATATACAGTAGCTAAAATATTTCAAGGGGAAAATTCTGGATTTATGCCTTGTTTCTGCTCAAATTGATGAAGAACTATCAGAGTTAAGTTATGGGTTGTGTATTCATTCTGAGAAAATACATGAATTCAGATATAGTGCCCAGACAAGGGTCTTTACTGTCAGTTTCCTATCTTTTTATCTAACGTAATACACCAGTAACTGTTTCAAGAGAACCTGAAAAAAAAAAAAAAAGTAAATTCAGTGATAATGGGAAAATTTCACCTGAAGGAATTGAAAGAGTAAAAAGATACACTCCAAATTCCTCTGTTCAAATCAGGTGCTTAGCAATGGAACAGTATCTTCATTGGAGTGAAAGAACAGAAGTTTTAATTTTTTTTAGATTGATTTTCTTTCCAGGAGATTTTAAGCCTTATTTTAGTAAAAATGAATCTCAGTACTTCTTCTCACCTTATGAGACTCCTGGGGTTTTCGTTTATCCAGATAATTTTTGGGAGTCCTAATTGCTGTCAGCAAGTGAGTCACAAAGCTTGCTGAAGCTAATGGGTTTGTCAAACAGTTTCAGGCTGAATGAAAGGAACATTTAAGACTTCTTATGTATCAAAGATAGCTGGAAGCAATAAAATAATCATCCAAGGCAAATACCAGATCAGAGTTTGAACACAGGCTTTGGACATATGAATTGAGTAATTTATTTTAGATCCAGTTGTCCTAATTTTTAACATAGTGAGCATATGACAAATACAAAAAGTTATGGCACACTTTCTGGGTAAATGAGAACTGAGCATCTTGTTTTAAAAGCCCACTTGTTAACAAATGGCCACACATCCTTCTCAATGCACTGCCTGTTCAGTTTTATGCAGCTGGCATAGTGCAATCTGTGTAATATCTAATGCTCTAAATATTGCTCCTCTGTATATCTACGAGCCCAATTGGGTATGATACTTAGCTTTCTGCAGATATGAGGCATTTCAATGGCAAAAAAGTTTCAATTTAGATATCAGAATCTGGGAAAGAACAGAAGTAACTGTCAGTGGCAGTGTTTGGAGGTGCAATTTGTTGGGTAAACAATTCTCTGCCTTGCAGATTGTGAAGCAAGAAAATTATCTTTTATTTCAGTCACAATTGGGTAAAGAGTAATTGGGTTCCTATTGCTGTTGGATATAAACAAACATACGTATGCAGGGAATACATCTTTGGGATGTAACACATCATCCTCCCAGCAGAAGCAATCCTTGCTGCCAGCTGTTCAGACCAGCTTGGTAATCTATCTGTAAAGCTGCAGCCAACTGCAAATTTTTTCCTTGCCTGCTGACTTTTACTATTCACTTCTCTCTCCAAACCCCTTAATGGGAAACCTTTAACACTCTACTAAGCTTCATTTTCCAAGATTGTTGCTTTCAAGGCCCTGCACTGAATAGACTAATAAACTCACTTAGGTAAGCAAGTATTGCTTATCTTGAGTAAAGCTTGAAGAATCTGGCCAGAGAAGAACAGCAGGGAATGATTTTTTTCTACAGCCAATTTTTCTGTTGTGCATTAAGTAGTCTTCTCTGACCCCTTTTCATTAGCAGGTCTATTTCTCCTGACAGATAGTTTTGAATCTTTCCAGAGCCACAAGTATTCATTTCACTCACACATTAAGTTCCTAATACAATACGATATGTAACAGACAGTGACTGACACATTTAATGCTCTGCTATATATGTATGTTTGTGTATTTACTTACTTACTGGTAATATCAATATCCCACTTCTTCCTAGTTTGGCCCCTGGAACATAGCACAGACTTGTGTATATATAGTTTCAAGCTCCATCAGACAGAAAATTCAATACTCTAAAGCAAACATTAGTTCATATTGTTTTTCTATTTCCTGACATTGCCATAACTGCTGCAGAAATACAAGTAACTGAGCCAAAACTTTATGTTTATTGATTTGCTGAGGGAATCACAGAATTTTACTTGGTCATGAGATTGTACCCTTTGCAAACAGGGTTTAGCATTGCAGTTATTCACTTCCCATTAAGAAGCTACTCATGTGCTCCTAGATCTGTTCACAAATGCAGCACCAAACCAGTGATTCTATAACATAAACATTTTGGTTGGTTATTTTTAAAAATGAATTATTCAACTGAAAGTCTAGATAATTAAAATATGTATAATTCTACAAAAACACTGTTTTAACTCTACAACTGCTACAATTCCAACTGCTAGTTGGAATGGCTAAAAGACATAAACTGAATGTTTCCCGAGTTCATCAATTTCTTAAGGAGAAAGAGAATGATGAAATGCTACACATATTTTACATTCATTTCATACTGGAGAAACAGAGAAAATAAAATTATGATAATTTCCTTAAATTAAAAAAATTTAATTTCATGAAAATACCTCTATTGCAAGGAAAAGCCCCTATATGTAGGTTTCTAACAGTAACATTTGCACTTCTACATCTGTGTCTTGCTGATGAATTAAAATGTTCCCTCAGACTAGGGATATTTTTTGACCTCTGGGAGGAGCCTCTCCACTGATAAGAGCAAAATAATGTAAGGGAAGAGCTTTTGAATTTGTTGAAGCTGGAGAAACTCACTGAATCTCAGTATGACTATATTTTCTGCAGAAGTATGTATCCTGCTTACAAACATTTTTCATCTTCCTACTGTATTTCTTTAAGATTAAGGAGAAGGAGAAAATCTTAAGCAATAAGTTATTTTCTTCTTCACTTTCTTGTTTCTGAATGTACTTCCTCTCTTTACTGCTTTTTAATTTCTTGGTTTTTCTTCTCCACCATGCAGAAGTGCTTATATCTGATAGCACAGCATATTTCTTCAAACAAAAAAAAATGCATTTTTTTTCAGAATTCTTGCCTTTTAACACAAGAAATAATAATCATTTTTATGGCTTCCTATAAGTATGTAATTGATTTAATGATGCTAATTGTTAGCTGGTTATATTAGATAGGTTGTTCGGTTTGTGGACTTTTCTCCCTAGTTTCCCTTTAATGGCAATTTCTCTCTTATTTTTAGTATTGGGACCACAGAGGTATATTTAAATTTTATGCCAGCTAACTATTAACTGAATGATAATTGGGAAAAAAAGTGTATATAAAAAATAATGTAGATTTCTAATTCTTATCCAGGAACATTTAGCAATTAACTAGACTTATACTAATACCTTTCTCCTAATACTCAGTATTGCAAGCATCCTGCATATCTTGTGACAATGACAGTTTTGATACTTTCAGACAATTATGACAGGCTAAATATCTGTGTATTTTTTTCTTTTGGATGTAAAAAGTAAAAGTACCCTGTCTTCTTTTTATGTTCTCTCTCCGTTAGGTTGGTTTTCTGGCCTGCTTTCTTAGGCTAAGTAGGCCGTAAATCCTGTCTACCTCTTCTGAACTTATTGTTGCACTAGGTGAATATTTGAAGCTGCACCTTTGCTACCACCATGCAATTTCCCAGTACATAAAACCTGCATTTAATCAAAAAAGTTAGGTTTTACATATCAGGAACCACAACAGGCCTTTATTTAAATAGCTTTTTTAAGTGATTGGAGAGGAGGAAATATTGCACTACTTTTTTAATAAGCTTAAATAAGGAGGATCCTGGGAACTGCTGACCAGTCATCCTAATCTCAGTGCCCAGTAAGAACATGGAGCAGAGGATATGTCAAAACATATGGAAGAAAGGGAGGTGGTTAGTGACAGCCAACATGGGTCCACTGGGGAAAACGGTGACAGATTAATCTGGTGGCCTTCTACAGTAAAGTTACTACATCCAGGAGAAGAGTCACCTGGACTTCTGTAAGGCCTTTGATATAGTCCCCTACAACATTCTTGCCACTAAATTGGAAAGCTGTTGGTTTGATGGATGAACTGTTAGGTGAGTAAGGAGTTGGCTGGACAGCCACATGCAAAGAGTTACAGTCAATGACTCAATGTCAAAGCCAAAATATGTCAGGTGTCTTTCAAGGGTGCTGAACTGAACTTAATTCCTTCAGCAGTGATAGAGACTGTGGGATTGAGTGCACTCTCAGCAAGTTTGCTGGTGATGCCAAGCTGAGTGGTGCAGTTCATTCACTTAAGGGAAATTCACTTAAGGATGCAAGAGGGTTCTTGACGTGTTTGAGAAATGAGTCTGTGTGGAATCTCATGGAGTTCAGCAAGGTCAAGTGCAAGATCCTGCACCTAGTCTGTGCCAACGTCCATACTAATACAGACTGGAGAGTTAATGGATTGGTAGTAAGTCTGCACAGAAAAACTTGGGGATACTGATGGACAAGCCAAAAATGTGTGCTCATAGCCCAGGAAAATAATTGTTTCATGGGCTGCATAATGAGAAGAGTGGCCAGCAGGTCAAGGCAGGTGATTTTGATGCTCTATTCCATTTTGGTGAGCTCCCATGTGGAGTAGTGTTTTCACTCTGGGGTCCCCAGTACAAGAAAGCCATGGGCCGATTAGAATGGGTCAGAGGAAGGCCACAAGATTGTTCAGACAGCTGGAACACTTCTCCAATTAGGAAAGGCAGAGAGGGAGAGAGATGGCTGGAGAAGATTCTGGAGTAAGCTCTTGCAACCTTTCAGCACTTAGAGCAGTTTTCTAAGTCTGCTGTGGCAGAAAAAGGAACAATGGTTAAACTGAAAGAGGGTAGCTTTAGTTTGGACATACAAAATATTAATTACAACGAGAGTTAGTAAGATGCTGGAATAGCTTACCCAGAGATGTTGAGGGTGTCCCATCCTTTGAAGTGTTCCAGATCATGTTAGGTGGAGCTTGGAACAGTAACTTTCCATGTCCCTCTAGCTCAGCAGGAATTTACAGTAAGAAAATGGATTTTGGTAGTATAAAGAATAACAGACAATTACCAAAATTCAGTTTTGAAGGCTCAAAGTAAATTGTAAAAAGTAGGATCACAACAGATGTTGCAGGTAGGTGTCAGAATTAATAAAGGAAATCATGAATTTGGAAGCCATTACTGCAAATGAATATATAGCAATGTAGTATTTTCTGTATTTTTCAACATGGCTGCATTTTGCAGGCTTTTTATTTTGCTATATTATTTTGCTATTGCTGCTTACTTAGCTATTTCTATACTATCAACTATGATATTGCACCCCATGTGTGAATCATACAGATTATTATTTAGACTAGTGTTTATATTCTGAGGAGAGATAGAGTACAGTCATTCAAAATCTCACAAAGACTAGAATGTGATACAGCAGAAAACACTGAAAGAAACCGGTTGATTCAAGCTAAAGATGACTTCTACCTTTTAAGAGTTACATCCTAGATCAATTCTCTTCTCATTCTTCAGAGGGTGAAATTAACATGTTTCCTTTCCACGTCATGCCCATAGCTGTATTTCCCTACGGTCATCATGGGAATAATTATTTTTTAGAGGTTTTAGAACTAGTAATGGCTCTGGCTTTGAGTATTTTCTCATCTGATTTTTTTTTTTTTAACACTTACATATTTCTCTGCCTTCTGTCTCCTTTCCTTGCACCTTTTTGTTGTTGACCATTCAAAGAAAACACTGCAGTCCAGAGCAGCCATCGTGTTTAAGCTCTGAATGAAAGTCTTTTGTAGTTCCATGCAAAATGATCACATATTTTTTGGAATTTATACATTTATTATATTATTTAGAAGCATTTGATGAGGTGAACCCAAGAAGTCTCCTCCCTCAAGTCCACACTCCCAGAACTGCTCTACTGATCATGCAGGTTAGATGATATCAGGTGACAAGGTATGGTGAGGATGGGGGGCTCTTAACTGTGGGGATAAGTAACTGGAAATCCAATGAGATCTCAGTCTATGCATTCCAAACATTTAATCAGGGAGCCTGGAATGAGAAGAGTCTCTCAAAGGATGGGAATGAATCTCACTAATTGTTGAAGACATGGTTCAGAGAAATTGGGATGTATTTTATATTCTTATTCATTAGAATTTAAAAGCTGAGCCAAGAGCCATTGTATTCTAGTGAACACAATAGCTGGATTAGATAGTTAGCAGATACTTAATTAGGAAACACCATTAATTTTGAGCAACTCTGATGAGTCAGCTGCCTGTACATTGCTGCACTTTAAAAGTAATCCATGTTCTGAATCAATACCTAACAGTTCAGAGACTTTCTGCATATAGCTATATAAATATAAACAGATATGTGTGTGTGTGAGTGCATTTGTATTTTTATATATATATATATATATATATGTATGTATGTATGTATGCAATCTGAGTTAAATGTTATTTGGAGGAATGTGTACTCTCATAGTCTTGGTCTTCATAGAGGTTCATGAATCACAAGTTTGCTTGAAAATTAATTTTTTCAGTAGTGAATGGAAATAAAATAGAGAGGCAGAGAAAGCTCAGATTAAATGAAACTGGCATTGCAAACCATGAACTAGTTCATCTCCATGACAGAAAATTGAAGTAATCTCACATCAGGATCATATGAATAATTAATTTACCTCTAATTCAAGAACTTACTCTGAACTAAAAATATATGTGAAGTGGTATGTTACCTTTACTTAAAAACAGTTTTTTGTTGGCATGGTTTAACTACTGAACTGAAGTCTAAAAAGAGAGAATGCCTCTACTATTAATCTTTAATAAGCCATGCCACATAGGAGAACTATAATTCAACAGGCAACAGCAAATAATTCCACATAATTTTTGATATTATATAACTTCAATTTATTGAGAAAACATTGACAGTAAAAAAGACAGACTGTTAATACTATATGCAAGGACTCTAGTTTAGAAAAGTTGTAACTAAAATTTGACTACTGCTGGCAAAGAGACTCACTTTCCATTGCCAAAAGATTGCCAAAAGTATTATTTTTTTTTCTGTGTTGTAATACTTTAATACAGTGAAACAAACCAGTTGCATTTAATTTGGTTTCATGATCCCTTTATGACACTATGTATTGCAATGACCTCAATATAATCAGACCTGATTTTATAAACAGCACAAAACCAGTCCTTCCATTAATCATAGATACAAGTAATAAATTATGTTCATTTTCAACTTGCCTGAGAGAAACGGAGACCTAGAGTAACCAAAGTGAAAAAAGATCCATCCAAATGTAAGAAATACTAATTTTTATAGGTACATTAATAAAACAAATACAGAACCATGCTTTCTGTACTGAAAACATTAATATAACTTTAGTTATCTGTGCTTAGTTAGAAGACACCAGAAATGCATGGGTAGAAAAATAACAGAGCACTGTCTATTCAATTATGATCAGATACTTTTTTACCTGTATTATGTTTATATATTTGTCTATACATGTTTCTATAAAAATGTTTCTATATATTACAATGAAAAGGAATTATTCATAACAGCTATAGTATGAAGACAGGAAGCAGAGTACTAAAGTGAAGACACTAGGCACAGTTGTCATTTTAGTTAATTTGTTCAAGTAAGACATTGCATTAGGCAAAATATTTGGATTCAGGAGCTCTTTTGCTGCTTTCCTCTGTAATTTGGGCATATTACCTATTTTGTATGCATATCTGATTTTTCAGTTCTTCAAGCACAAAACAAGCAAACAAATTGTTGTTTGACAGTTACACAGCTCATTAATACAGAAGAAAGACATATCTCTTCATCTAGATAGATTCCAAATGTTAATCACAGCAGATTGTGTTATTTTGCTGATTTTTAAATTCTAGTTCACTGCTCTGATGCCTGGAAGAGGAAAAAAAGTTGGGTCTAACAATTTCTTTCTCTTCAAACTGATTATTCAATTTGTGTCAGCAAAGTTATTGGCAGGGATAAGCTGGTCTCCTGTAGGCAGCAATAATTGAAAGTAAACATTGAACAGGGACTAAAATAAGAAAAAAAAAAAAAAAAGGCACAAACCCAATGTACTTACTGCAAACAAATAACTATTCCTATAGCCTTGAATTTATCTTTGTACACCCATCATTGTATGGTACGATTTTTTTCATTTCTTCAAGTAATACAGCTATTTTTATGCAACACTGCACTGAAATTTATCCTCCTCATAAAAAAAAATAAAAAAATATTGTTTTAAGAGAATACATTCTATACGCAGGTTCAAACCCCCAAAATTTGTCTGTGTTATCAATGCTATGGTGATCCTTTTATGTGAAATTACCAAAGATGGGAAGTAAGAAAAAATCTGCCTATCAGAATCTGAAATCCCCACAGAAAAAAATAAACTTCAGAGGTTTCAGAAGGTTTGCTGAGTTCCCTGCCCTTCTCTTCCCATTATTTATATGGAACATTTTGAACTATATTTAATGCCAGAACACAGAGCTGTAATGCAGCCATACAACATGAGAGAATGTATGTTTTAATAAACTAGGTGAAAAATATATTAGATAACAAAATAGGTGTGATGATATTAATTTGAGGAATGACTTAAAAAATTGAAGTCCTGTCTGTGTAATAACCTAGGTTTCTGTGACAAAAGGCTGAAGAGAAGCCCTAGTAAAATATATTTGTCTCACCTGTAGGAATTCACTACATGATCTTGTAAAAACTCCTTTTCCAGCTCTTTCTAGTACCCCCATTAGGTACTGGAAGGCTGCTATAGGATCTCCCAGAGATTTCTCTGCTTCAGGCTGAGCAACCCCAAATCTCTTAGCCCGTCTTCCCAGGACAGGTGCTCCAGCCCTCGGATCATCTTCATGGTTCTCCTCTGGACTTGTTTCAACAGGTCCAAATCCTTCTGCTGGGGGGCCCAGGTTTGGAAACAGGATTCAGGGTGGGGTTGCATGAGAGCAGAGCTGAGGGACAGAACAGCCCTGGGAACTGAAGAATAGAGAAACAAAGAACCAAAGGCTCCAAAAGTGAACCCAAACCCCTGGCCCTGGGCTAAGCACCACAAGGTTAGAAAGAGCTGTGCTGAACTGCCCGAATTTTATCCTGGAAAGCTTTGCTGTTCCCTGTGGGACATGGAAGTTTTACGAGGAATCACTGTGGTAACCTGTGCAAACTTCTCTTTAGGTAGAATGAATGAAAAGAAAAACTTCCACAAAATCATCAAGGAAACTGCCATCTGCTTGTCTTGAAGGTTTTCTCTACTCCTGATCAGAGGTTGTAGTGGCAAAACAGGTCCTGGTACGTCATCTGTTCTTTACAGACAATGTAGAAAACTTAAAAAATTTTTGTAAAATGCTATACTCATGTGTGAGTGCAAAAGCACGGATATATTGGTATTCTGTTACAGTGTTTCAGTGTCTTATGAAAGGTTGTAGCAAAAAGTGAAAATAGTATCACAAGTGAAATTGATACACTGGCATAGCAAAGATGTAAAGGAAGAAAAGAAATTAGCATATTTTGAATTTTCCATGAAATCACTATGAGTAACTGTGAGAATGTTCCTTAATGACTTTACCACAGGCTACAAAAAACATATTTTAGTATCTCAAATACATTTGAAATAAATATAAGGCTTTTTATTTAAACTAACAAAAAGTAAACATAGAGCTTCAAATTAATTTAACTTCAAATAGATATTTTAATTAATTCTGTTATGTCTCCTGCCATAGGCAAATGTATTAGGCATAATATATTAACATAATGAAAAGGTGATCTCTGCCTCATGAAACAGAAAAATTCCCTTTTCCTTACCTTCAGTACTCCTGTATGACTACTCTGTAGCCTCTGTGGTCCTTACATTGCTTTCATCAGAAAATATGATACTATTCTCTCCTCAGTTTAAATACAATGTGGTCAAATCTGAGTTTGCTTTTTCCTGCAAGATCTCCAAACCCCCTGTTTAGATATTAATCTGTACTGATGATGTAACGTGGACATTTCCACTCAGACCCACAAACCAGGCTCATTTAGGATGCTTCTATTCCTTTCCTGTGCATGTCTGCTCCCATATGCTGCTCTGTCTTTGGCCTATTCCCGACTGGTTCTTTTGCATTAAAAAGGTGCTCAAACCTTCTCTTGTCTTTAGGATCCATTGCAGCTCTACCCTTTGCTGTTCAGTCTCTCGTCTGTCAGCATCTTTGCCACATTTACTAAATTTTTGTTCATCTTTCCTCTTCCAATACTCTACCCTGATTATGAAGACCTTTTCTATTACCTCAAGTCTGCTGTGTACTATAATTAGCTATGAGTTTTAGCCTCATGTTCTTCAAATTTTTAGTTTTAAGAACAACCCTATTGAACTCATAGGGATTACTTTGATTTTAGAAATTTTTGTCATGATTTTTGAGAATCAGCAGTTTCTTAGTTTAATTTTCTCTGTAAAGAATATATATTCCAAATATATCATGCTTTTAAATTCTTAAAGAGAAGTTCATCATGCTTCTGAAAAAAAAAAAAAATCCAAGAACAATCTTATGAATCTTAGTATCTTTCATTTAAAAGACAATAAAATTTATCCTAAGCTTGCAGTAATTATCTATTACTTTTGTTTTCCCCATTTTACATTATTTTTCTTCATTTTTTGTTCAAATGTTTGGTGTTTTGTTCTTTCTCTTTGATTGTTATCTTTTCAGCTATCATTTGTGATGCATAATAGACACCCTACAGAGATCACTTGGAAGCACAACATAATCATTAATAAAATTAGTGGGATGGATTGAAAATAGAATGCTTTTTTTATTTATGCTCTGTATTCAAACAGATAGCAAGCATCATCATGAAGATCTTGATGATGATAAATAAAAACTAAGGTGTTTTTTCCTAGCTATCTTATTTTAATTGAATGATAACAAAACAAACCAATTCCTACTCTTAACAACTGGATTTGTGCAAATATAGTGTTACCAATGCAAGCAAAAAAATAAAGGGAAACCGGAAATATCGTGATGTACTCAGGAAAAAAAAAAGCAAGAATATTAAAACTCCAGCAATCAATCTACACTGAAAATTCTGCCCCAGGCACTGACTGTGTTCACAGACTGTGAACCTCTATTTTTCTTTCAAAACAACCCCATATAGTGTGTGGATAAGTACTTTGAAAAGAAAAAGCAGTGTTTTTTCCAGAACCTTTGGAGAGATGAGAGTGATTCTAGAACAACTCAGAGAAAAAATAAAAAATGATAACACACAAATAACTAGTCAGAAATTGTTGACTGCTAATTCTATGTGATATAACTATATAGAGAGTAGTACCCCTTGGATAGCTACTAGATCTGATAAAAGTCATGATTCATTTTGATCTATCATATTTAAGGGAAAAAATCCCAATGTATCATGTAGAAAAATGGAACAACACTAAAAATACATGACCTCAATAAAAGCAAGTTTCAGAGAAGAAAATTATAAGGAAAAAAGTATAGAAGAATAATTATAAAAAGAGGAGGGAAATAAGCAAAAACTTGAAAGAAATACACCGAATGTATCAGAGGTAATCAGCACTTGTAGGATACCATCAGCTGGCAGCTGTCTGCTTACCACCCCCTCACCCCATAGAAATGAGGAGAACCAGAAGGGCAAAATTAAGAAAACTCGTGGGTTGAGATAAAGAAAGTAGTAATGCAAAAGTCTCACACACAAGCAGAGCAAAACAAGGAATTGATTCACTACTCCCCAGGGGCAGGCAGGTGTTCCAGCATCCCAAGGAAGGCAGGGCACCATCATGGTGCCTCAGGAAGGCGAGCACTGTAACTGCCAGCACCCCTCCCTCTTTCCCTAGCTTTTACTGCTGATGTAAATCAGGATGCCATATGGTAGAGAATATCCCTTGGGTCAGCTGGGGCAGCTGTCCCAGCTGTGCCCCCTCCCAAATTCTTGTGCACCCTCAGCCTCCTCGCTGGTGGGGTGGTGTGTGAAGCAGAAAAAGCTTGACAATGTGTAAGCACAGCTCAGCAGCAACAAAAATATCCCTGTGTTATCAACACAGTTTTCAGAACAAATACAAACCAGAGCATCATAGCTACTATGAAGAAAATTAACTCCCTCCCAGCCCAAACCAGTCTGTCATCCTATAACAGTCTGTGATAGATTGGCATTTAAGAAAACAAAGAGAAACACCTAAGGAAGTTAAAACCACTGGAGGCTGATGGGAGTTTTTCTCCTGGCCATTTCTAAGAATTGACAGCAGTTTTAACCATTGAAAAGTGAGATCAGCCTGTGAACATCACCTTAAGACCTAAGCCTGGGAATTTCTTTGTCTCTTTGTTTCCTGCCTGTGAAAGGTAACAGAGCTCCAGGCCTCCCATACCCTGCCCAGGCCATGCGGCCCCGTGGGGCAGGGGCTGGGCTGGGCCTGCCGCGGCTCCCGGCCGGGAGATGGGGCCTGCGGGGCTTGCCCCGGGCTCGGGCCGAGCCAGGCCGGTCTCTGGCTCGGCTGCAGTTTTTGCTGTGACTGAATTCACCAGAGACTGCCGAGTGAAGAAAGAAAAAGCTCTGGACCTGCGGCGGGCTGAGACAGTGACCACACTCTCCAGAGCAGCCATGAAGAATCTTCCATTGCAGACAACTCCAGCTGCTGCTCCAGCAGAGATCACAGAACCATCTACAAAGCCTGGGCAAGATTTTAACTCTTTCACTACCCAGCTGAGACTTGCAGATTAATCCTTTTTTTCCAGAGAAAGAAAAAGAGAGTAATCAACATGTAAAGAGATTTTATAAACTATCAGAGACAGTAAAGAAAATAATTAAGCTTCAGAACATGTAGAGAATAAGGAGATGCTTTATAAGCTGAAATATTTTTCTGTTAAAGTTATGGAGATGGACAATAGTGTCCGGAAAAAACTCCTTTAATTCATGACAGAGTATATAGGGAGGAATGGAGTGTTCAAAGTGTGGATTTTGAGCAAAAGGTGGAGTAACTGTGATACAGTGAAGTGCTGGAACAGAGGGGGAGAAGTAATAGTTGAAGATTTGAGGCCTTGAGAGGCAAAGAGAAAACTTCTGTTTCCAGTGAAGCTCACAGAGACAGATGAAGAGAACTTCTGCCTTTGAATAACTCATCCTTAAAAATGACATCCCTAGACTCATGGCCCATAACACACCTCAGAGTGATGTGAAATGGGAGGAGAAAATCTGATGACAGATTTCCGGGCAGCTGGCATCAGAAAAACAGAAAGCTATAACAGAAATAGTTTTCTCTTGAGAAACTCCATAAATTAGCAGAAGACGACTTCTGTTTCTCTACAGAGACTGATGAAAAGACTCTAGCAGGAATTGGGACTGTTTAAACGCCAAAGTTCCAAAGTTTTTTGTCTCTATGTTGTCATGTAAACAAAAGAATGGTTGAGTAGTGGGAGAAAAAAGGGTTTTCTGGAAGTTTTATTTTAGTTTTCTTATTACTGTAGTTTTGTTAATAAACTTTCTTTATTCCTTTTAAGTTTTAAACCTGTTTTGCTCTTGTTCTAATCCACATCTCATAGCAAGAAATAAGTAAGTTTTCTAGTAATTTTTAGTTACTGCTTTAAAACCACGACACAGTCACATAAAAATATGACAGAAATTTACTGTTTTCAGAAAAAAAATAAAAGAGCATGTTAAATTAAAACAGAGAGGGAAAAAGTAGGCTATCACTGGCAGAGAGGTAAAATAGAGCCACTCCTGGTAGAGATGACCCAACTCTATGAATAAAAAGAGATAACACAGAAGGGTAGTTACCTAATGACACTTTATTATATTTTCAACATCAACATTTGAACAGGAACATGAAGTACCAAATGCCAGGACCACGTGGTATCCTCACCCAGTCCAGCATAGCTCCTGGTGGATTTATCAGAACTCCATCAATGGAGACTCCATTCCAGGGCAGTGCTAAATATCACATTTTGAGCTACTAGCCTGTCTCATGTTTAAGCAAGATGAAGAACTTACACTGCTCATTTCAGAGTATTACTACAGCACCCATGTAGGCAAAGGTACTTGTTGGGAGAGGCAAACATAAAACAAGCGATAACAAAGTTCAGATTCTGATTTACAAGTTAGTTATAAACACTGGCAAATCCATAAGGAGAAACCTCTGGGGCAACATGGATGGATTACCATTTTTTTCACTCCAGCATCTGCTTGGAATTCTTGAAAATTCTGAGACTGTAGACTTGTGAATAAAACAGCAATTTTTAGACTTTTACTAAACATCACAAAATACTGATATTTAGCTATTATTGACAATAGCTTGGGATCTTTTCATGAAACTCTTTCCCATTTACTCTTCAGTATTTGCATTTTGACTTGTAAAGTGGCATTAGGGAGATTGCACCAACACACAATATTTAATGGTCTGAGGAAATAACAAATCATGATTTAAAAACATGTAGTTGGTGTATTGTTCATAAGACTAACAAAAATGGATTTAAATCCATGAGCCAAAAGGTCTCAACTACATAAAACTAAACCATTCACAGAAATTTAGATTATTTGTAGAAAAGATATGAAGCAAGATATAAATAAAATAGGATGGTAATCAGAATGTGATGTTATAAAGCATATCATTAGTATCTGCTCAGTTTTGATGAGGAACAGGAAAAATTATTGAACCATGGAATAT
Organism: Cyanistes caeruleus; assembly: GCF_971803275.1. Taxonomy (NCBI): domain Eukaryota; kingdom Metazoa; phylum Chordata; class Aves; order Passeriformes; family Paridae; genus Cyanistes; species Cyanistes caeruleus. The sequence goes on along the minus strand of NC_141704.1, from coordinate 20,692,494 downwards.
TTTGGGTTGGAAGGGAATTTTAAATGTAATCTATCCCAACCCCACCCTAAAATGAACAGCAGAATCTCAACCAGATTAATTTTCTAAGGCCCAACGCAACCTGACCTTGAATGTTTCCAGGAATGGGACATCTACCACCTCTCTGGACAGCCTGGACAGTTAGATAAATTGTGTCCTTTGTGATGAGAACCACTTATACAGGAATTGAAAAAGGTAAGAATATTGCCAGAGGACCAGAAACGGTTAAATGAATTTCATATTGGATTTCCACAGGCTGTTGGAAGCCAGAAGATGTGGTACTGTATTGATTCAAAATCTTCCCATTCAAAAAGCAAAGTCATAAGGACTATAAAAAAGAAAACTTTTTTCTTTGGACAAATACCACTCAGGGAAAAAAGAAAAATTCCTCCACAAATAATAATGAGAGAAAAAAGCTGTTAAATACCACTTTGTCACATCTAAGTGCCCTGTGGTCTAAAATCTTCTGGTCTTATTTAGTTGGCATTTTTGTTCATCGTGCAGTCTCCAAAACTCTTGATTTCAAATATTTAAGCCACCTACCACACATATACAATATATTGACCTGTAAGGATACAACTGACACTGACCACCATGAGACTTTATTAATTCCTGGCCAAAGGAAATAAATTAATCAAACAAACAAAACAACAATCCTACCCACCCTCCCCAAACATGCATATACATTAACTATTAATTATAAAATATTCCTGCTGTTCTGTGTAAAAAAGCTTTTAAATCCTACAGGTGATATCACAACTTTAAAAATTTGCCAAGTGCAGCTTTCTCCTCTTGCTATGTAGAGATGGTAGCACAGAAACAAGAGTCCTAATCTCAGCATGAACAATTTCACTGCATTGACCTCAGACATGGAAAATACTGAGGCTGAAAAGAAGAAGTATCCTGGTGATTATTCATACAAGGAGTAACAAGCTGTCCTTTTCAGAAAGGAAAGACTTAAATTCTTGTTCTACATTCACTGCTTGACTTAATACCTTAATTGAACCAAGAATAAACAAACGTTTCAGACAAGGATGTGTGCAGAACGATAATTTACTAACACCTTTATCAGTGTAAAATTAGAGGGAAAAATGTGAGAAAGTCAGTGGATCAATTTTCCAATCTCTTCTGAAAGTCTGCTACTAGACAAAATGTAACAAACAGGTGAAGTTTTTTATAATCACAGCAAATTTGAAGTGGAAAAGCATAAAACCTATTAAAAAGCCATTAAAAAGCTAAGGGATAAAACGAGGCTTCAGGAGTTAAAAACATCTAGATAAGCAGAGTCAATGAACATCAAAACATTATTAAACAAGTGAGAAAATGGAATTTTTTTATGACATAATTGTGCAGAAGTTAAACCTTTTTTTTAAAAAAAAATCTCTTATCATGAATAGATAGGAAAAAAAATGCTTCATCAGATGTAGATGAATCTGTGCAACTCTGTACAGAAAGGGCTTGCTGTTAAAGGTACCAGAATTTATTTTTATTATGTTTTAAATCCTTTTTATTAATTAAAGAAAATCAGAAACTAAAATGAAAGTAAGCCTTCTATTGACATTTCAAGTCTGAATATAGCCTATACACATGGAAGGGAAATAGAACATAATATTTAACAATATTTAGAGGAATTATCAGGAATCTGGTCCTGTTTTAATTTGCAATGAAATAATACAATAAATCATTTGGAGGTTTCAGGAATAGGGCTATCCTTCCCTTTTTTAATATAGGTGTTGTGAAAAAGATTAGTGAAGTTTAAAAAAAGGAAATTTAAACAGAAATATTAAAGCGAATTAGATAAGGAAAGGTGGTGGAGTAACACTGATTTGGTTGCTTTGGTTTATCTGTGCTTTATTAACACTCATTCCCCCCCCCCCCAACCTTTTACCACCTATTCACTTTTGATTATAGGGTAAAATTTACAATTATATCTTTGTTTTAACCAAACACTCTGGGTTAAAAACAAATACACAGATTTGTGCAGAGAAACTGTTTGCTTGGCCCTACCTGAATATCAGGCACCCATCAAAGCTGCTCTTTGTCAGCTGTACAGGGGAGAGAAAATAAAATAAAATAAAATACTTGTGGGTTGAGACCAGAACAGGGAAAGACCACTCACTAATTACCAACATGGGGAAAAATTGACTCAGCTTGGTGAAATTAGTTAAATTTAATAAAATTTAAATAAATTTAAATTAGTTAAATTTATTGCCAATCAAATCAGCATAGAGTAGTGAAAATTAAAACACCTTCTCTCCACTTCTCCCTTCTTCCTAGGCTGAGCTTCACTCCTGATTTCTCCATCACTTCCCCTCAGTGGCAGAGGAGAATGGGAAATATGGTCTGAGTCAGTTCATCACATGTTGTCTTTTTTTCCTTCCTTCTTAGGGGAGAAACTCCTCAAACTCTCCCCCTGCTGCAGCATGCTGTCCCTCCTACAGGGGATAGATCTCAATGAACCTTTTCTCTGTGAATTCTTCCACAGGACTACAGTTCTTTACATAAAGGGTCACAAGTCCTGCTCTCAAACCTGCTCCAGCATGGGCTCCTCTCTCCCTGGGGCCAGAGGTGCTACCTTGGCCCTGCTCCAGCATGAGCTTCCCATGGGGTCATGGCCTCTTTGGGTGTCCACCTGTTCTGCAGGGGGAATCTCTTCTCCAGGGGCTGCAGGGGCACAGCTGCCTCTCCATGCCTGCACCACAGCCTGCAGGGTGGTGGTGATGAATTTCCCCCTCTTTCTTCACTGACCTTGGTGTCTCCAGAATTGTTTCTCTCTCACTCATACATTCTCACTCCTCTCTTCTATTGCTGCAGTCTCTGTTGGCATCATTCCAGTTTTTTTTTCCCCTTCTCAAACATGTTATCCCAGAGGTGCTACCACCATCAATGGGGGCTTGACCCTGGCCAGAGGCAGCTCTGTCTTGGAGCTGGCTGGCATTGACTATGTTGGACATGGGGAAAGGTTCTGGCAACTTCTCTCAGAAGCCACCCTTGTAGCCTCTACAAAAATCTGGCCATTCAAACCCAATTTAGAATCACTTGGATTTTTGGGCCATATTTTCAGAATCTGTAAATTTGCTCTCTATAGTTATCTAAAAAAAATTGTACTCTTATGTACTTCAAAATTGTATTCATTGCAACACCATAGGCATAATAACCATTCATTTTGCTAAAGAATTCCTAATATTGATTTTGATTAAGAAAAGTAATTTCCAATGTCAATAAATTTAATAAAACAAGAATAAAAATACCTCTTCAGAGAAAGTTGCATCAACCCAGCCAAATGATCAAGAGAATTTTTCTCATGGGCATAAGCCTTCTGTAAAATGTGATATTCATGGCCTGTTGATGCTTGAGCATAAGATCAATAACCCTGTAAATGCTTACCTACATAGGTCATACAGTTTTGTACAGACTATTCAGATGGATCTCATAATTCAAATAAATCTTAGACACATGGAGTTGCACAGGTTGTCCATTGGCTTCTGTCATGTAGGCTCTTAAATATCGGGACTACACTATGCCAGCCTCATTTGAGCACCTGAACCTAGACAATATTAATTCAACACAGATTCAGTCTCCGATAATACATCCTTACTCATGACCAGAGTTTTTAGACACAGCAGCAAAACAATGTCAGACTCCCTTTGTTGTCACCTTATTGTCATGTTGCAGTAAACTCCAGATTTGGAGTGTAATAAATAATAACAATAGTATATGTACAATAAAAATTGCATGCAATGCTTTGTGAACAATTTGCAGGAGAGAATAACTTGCATGATAGAATACCATTGTCACTCAATATTTTAATTTGCTTCCTTCCTAAAGCTCCAATTAGGGCAACTAAAATCAAGTGGTAAGGTCTTATTTTGAAAAACAGAGGCTGTTTCACCGTAGGTTTGTGTCAAGAGAAGTGCCTCTGCAGATATCAGTAAACGAGAGACACCCCTGACAGTGCTATTCACAGTCAATACAAATATGAGCTTCTAAGAGAGACTTTTCAAGAAAAAGAAATCTGATGCAATAAATGTCTGCACATTTACACCCAACATAAAGCAGGGCTTAGAAAGGTAAATGCCCCATTGCAGACTGCAAGTATTCTTTGATATTCTTATTATGCTAAAATATGTACTGACAATAATGTGACTTAAAATATCCCCAGTGACAACAAGCGAGTATAATGGAAGAAAATCTATTATTATATTATCAACATTATTAAAAACTATTTGCTGCTGCTTTGATAAACATATTAGTCTTTATGTGTTTTAAGCCAAAGAACTTGAAAATTAGAATCAGCAATGACAGCTATGTTCTCTCACATTATCCTCTGCTTCTCAGAAAAAGTAATAATCATTTGCAAATTAATATAAGAAGGTAGTATTTATATCTCAATTGACTCTCACTAAAATATGAGAAACTCATATCTTATAGGAAATGACAAATGCTTTAAATGCACTTTCTGTCTAAATAAGGGTGAAAATTAAAAATCTGTCAGGTCGTTGTTTTTTTTTGTTCAGTTACAGAGAGTGTACAGTAATGAAAATATGTTCAATAGCAATTAAGAAGTAATTCAAAACCAGAAAAAAAAACCCTAAATGCTTCAAGCTTTCAACAGTCAGGTACAAAATTATATTTAAAATTTCATTGTAATCCAAATGTTCCCAATGTCTTTTTTTAATGGAATTTTCTTTTCCACTGATAAGCTTAATCCTCAAGTTCTGCTGATCTGGGACAACACCATGGAGTAATGGTGACTTAATCCATTGCTGTCAATAAACACTATGTATTTTACTGTGAAAAACACAGAGACAGAACCAGCCAATATGAAGACCATAATGCAATCATTCATGAAATATGAATGACTATCTAGTATGAGGAAAGCAGCTAAATTTGACATAAATAATGAATATTTTGATTTTGCAAAGAATATTGATATAAGCTTATTTTCTATTTTGCAACCAAAAAATAAGCTATTTAACAAATTAGTTTTATCACTTCCAAATTTTTTTTCTTATCAAGCTGAAATTGTAACAAATCATTAAAGAGTAACTTTTAATTATTAAGCACAACTTTTATTCGTTCAACACATTATTTTCTATTGTTTACAGTTTTTCTTATTTTAGCTATTCCCATATAATCGCCTTCTTTTAATCACTGCTTTTGACAGTCTCTATCTTTCAAATTCATGTTTAAATTTATGCTTACCTACATCTTAGGAATTGTCAGAATGTGAAGTTCTATTATAAACACAATTGCACTGATATAAAGAAAACACTCTGGGTGAGTTTCCTCTTAACAAACTTTATCTAAATAAATAGGCATCTGACCTAAGGCTCATTAAGAGAGAAATGAGCTTCCACAGAATTATTTATGCTACAGTTTTCAGAAATTCATTTTAGAACAGGATGAATCACTTTCTAGAGTAGTCTACATCTTTTTCTTAAGTCTTATCATATTTAAGTCAAGGAGAGCTCAAATTTTGTGATCCATAACAGATGATCATCAGTTACTTTATAAATAAAATTGCTTTGAGGGCCAAGAAAAGGACCACTGCAGCCTTATCTGTACAGTCTTGTCTTTCTCAAGCCTCTTCTGGATAGTAGACTGAGGGAAATGTGAGTCCTTTCTAAAGACTGCCTCTCTCAGTGGGAAGGGTGACCTGCCTTACAGTAACAAAAATTTCTCAGTGAGCAGGTGGACTCTGTAATTTCCCTCCTGCCAACTATAGACCTCTCTCTACTCCAGTCTGCTCAGCACCATATGCTTAATACCCAAAACCAAGCTTGTGAGCCAGTTGCCTTTTTCATTTGATTTCTACCCCCCTCCCACAAACCACGTCATTTGTTGTGTGTTAGCCCAGGTGCACTCAGTTCTTTAAAAGGTAGTCTGTAATAGCAGCTGTGTGCCTAGGGATCAGGTGCTTAGTGGTTCTTCTCCTTAGAACGTTCAGTGAGTCAATTCAGAAAATCCATGCAGGTTTTTTATCTTATTTTTTAAAACATAAAGCTTTTAGTGAACAACTGTATGATAAATATGAAATCAAGATATAAAGTCAATAAAACTGTGGCAAATGGGGAAAATTGAAACAGAGATTGGCCATTATTTCAGAGGGAATGAAGGTGGTAAGCAGGGTCAACATGGGAGGAGAAAATGGTAAACTATAGAATCGTAATTGTAAGGTGCTCTTGTTGACCAGCCCTGCACAAATTCAGTGGAGCTCTGTTTACAGCAGAACAAAAATATATGTAATTTCTTTGACACTTGCATCTAATTTCACCCTTTGTCTCTGGTGCCTGGATTGCTCTCCCCAATGCTGGCAAGGGAATGAGGGTGGATGAGATGACTTGATGTGCTAACAACTGACATGGACACAAACAGCAGACATAAGGTTAATTATCTAAATAAATTCTTTAAAGAAACTGAGGTGCCTCTCTGGCATCTCGTTCTTCTTTTACTAGCAGTTGTTTTTGTGTTTCACATTATCATGCAATGATTTATGTGTTGTTAATTCACACTTCCATTGGTCTGAGGTAAAAATCAGATGCCAGCTGAGTTCCTGTCCCACAACATTCCCCTAAGGCTTTGCTCTTCACCGTCTGTCTCTTCTGCAGCCAGGTATCCTGCTCAGAGTAAATGTTAATTGTTAATGTTTTTAAATGATGCAGCTTTATATTGAAATTAGAATAATATGGAGTGATCAAAATGTAAACTGAGTTTTCACACTCGGTGGCAATGCTTTTCATAATTGCCATTCAGTCTTATCTGTGCTCTTGCCATTACCAGAACCTGGTTGAGGATACCTTTATCTTGAATGTTCTCCTTTAATAGAAGAGATCCAGCATGGGCTGATAATTGGCACAGGGAGTTGTGTTATGTCTTTCAAAATTTGTGCTAAAGGGTTCCTTCCAGAATAAATGAGCATACCCTTACCACGTTCTCACATTCTGATAATTTCTGCTTGTCAGAATGGTGGACTTGGAGTACAATTAAAATAGTGACATGCAAACATAATTGGGTGTGTGTTACACACAGAGGTTGAATGGTGATAAAGTTCATTGTACAGTCAGTGAAAATTCTCTTGAGCTCCTGGTGTGTTGATGCTAAACCTGACAGTCGACCAGTTCAGCCAGCTGCAGTTTCCCTTGTCCTTGTTTGTATCTGATTCATTATCCAGGACTTTATCAATAATTTTTATCTACTCTATAAATGGATGCTATGTCTAACTTTTTTATTTTCTTTTTTTTTAGGAAACACAAAGTGTGCTTCAGAGCACAAAGGAAGAACAGTGCATGTGAATTACACGCTTTGGATGGCAGGTGATTTATGAGTCTTGACAAGGCAATTTACAGATTTTCTATTTCTGCATTCAAAATATAGTTTGTGTCTAACAGGAACTCCTATTGCTATTAATTACCACATGAAACAAAAACATAGTTGCTGTGACATAAAATATGGAGGATTATTTTGAAAAGTACACACTTAATCACGTATCATAGTTGAATGGATTCAGAATCAGTGTAAAGGAAATTTGATAATCTTTTGCCCAAGCTTTTGGTATACAAACTGAAGCAAAATCCTATTTCTCAGATAAGTAAAAATAAAGGGGACAATTAAGGGGAAAAAGAGAACATCCACAGCAAGTTAATTAATTAAATATATCTTGGCAGTTTCAGTCATATTTAAAGCCAACTTTGGCAGATTACAGGCCTGGATTTGCTGCATTTCTATTCTAATAATAATAATGCAACATAATGTAAGAGGATTGCTTCACTGGACTATCTACTACTGCAGAGAAAATTTGTTTTATAATTATATATCCCAAATAAAATTTACAGAAATGTTGAAGACCATAAAGAAAGTCATCAACAAATTATGAGGTTTGAATTCTCCCAGTTATATGTGTACAACACTTCCATTACTGTTGAAAGGATTTAGGAATCTACACTGAAGCATAAGTGTAGCTGATTGGAATTTTCATTGAAATTTGCATTGTAGTTTTTTCCTGCTAAGGATTTTCTACTGTAAAATTGTGTTTATTATCATTTTTCATTTTTAATGACTATAAAACAAAATAGATATCAAGCCTCTGTGATAGACCATATGGGAAGGGCTCCCAAGGACTTAATTTCTCTCTTCTTTTATTCACTCCATATGTAAAAACCAGTATTCCAGGCATGTAACATATTGTCTAACTCAAAAGGAGCTGGTTTTGGTATATATATATATATGTGTGTGTATATATATATATATATATATATGATAAATATTCTTCTCATTCTGAAGCTGGAATAGTAATGATATGTAATTTTGAAGAGGATTATTGATTAGTGACAAAAGAATATTTACTGGCTGTGCCATTTTTTATATCCATGCAAGGAAAAGGGATTAGGTGCCACATTTGTCTGGGATGCAGAGGGATTACTGTGCTCTGAACTGTCGATCTGCTAAGTATAAAAAAGGCCACTTCTTGAGAGACATCTGTTAGTTTGGATGTTACTCAGCTTCTGTTTCCCACCAAGATCATTGCAAATGAGAGAATGGGTAAGTCACTGGCAGGAGATACTCTGCCTGAGCTATTCTTACTCTGTTGAGCATATGGTTCCATTATCTGTCACCACTTAGACCCATGCCACTTTATTTTGTTGAAATAAATTAAAAGCTGCTTGATTTCTAAATGCTCATGGGATACAAATAATTCTCATGGATAAATTTGATCATAAGGACTTTGTTTTATGGGCTTCATAAGAATATCTTTTTTTCTTGTAGGGCCATGAATTCAAATTAAAACATGTATAAAAGATTTTAAAGGAATGTGTTATGCTTAATGCTATTAACTCTACTTTTTTTCTAACAAATGTCTCTAATTAACCAGGAGCTTCCCCTTGAGACAAAAAAAATTTTAAAAATCCATTCAAGCACTTTTTCCCTGCTCTGCCAATTCTTGTCTAGTTTTTCATGTGTTCATGGCTTTATAAAATAAGTAACGGACTACATTTTTTTCCCTATGCATCAAAGCAATTCATTCCAGTACTAAGTTCTGTAAGGAGTGATCTGTAAAATAATTGACCACATAGAATGTGAAATTTTAAAGGATATTAGAACACATTCATTGCTTTGAACACCTTACTAAGTATACAACAGTGAGGAGCTGAAGAGATGATTAAGCCAATTAATAGTCATAGAGAATTACCACATATTTGCAATATGTCATCCTGGCATGACCTTATGTACTCTTGTATTGATACAACATCCCAGTGAAAACATTGCAAGGCATTATCAAGGCACCCTGTTGAGCTTACTTTATCATTTTCCATAACTATTTTACACTATTTACTTATCTTCCTCCTCTTTCCTCTTATGCACAACTTTTTAGAGGAGCCAAAGTATTTCACATTTTATATCTTTTCCCCACTTTTTATAACCCCTTTTTCAATATGTTTTTGTGTTGTTGTTGTTTCTTGTTTTGTTTTATTTTTGGGTTGATTTTTTTTTTCCTTTTATAGATGATTATCAGTGACCTGGTTTTACTTGTTCATCATTTTATGACTTTATTAAGGCAGTGGCAGAGATCTTACTCTCTGGGTATTTTCTGGTCATAAAAGAAGAGCTCTATAGACTCCTACTGACTAATCAGGAATTATAGTCAGGGACCAAAAAATATACAAGTCCCTGTATTCCAGAAGGATCCAGCTAACTCAGCCCTTTGTGAGCCTTGATAATATAATTTAAGGAAGTATGTTGACTTTTTAAAAAGGCAAATTTCAAGCATTCAGTATCTCAGCTTTCAGCCCAAATGTGAGAGGTACAGATTCAACATAGCATATGGATTTAAAGTTATTATTACAGATTTAGAGCATCGAGCCATTTCCAGTCTGTGAAATTACTTCCCATGAAATATAATCTTCAATTTGCATTTTTTCTGATTTCTTCCATTATTTTATTCTCCATTTATATTTTAACTCCCACAGCACTCACTACTGGATAATGCCAGCTGATGAATCAGCATCATGAAGGCAGCACAGACACTATGATAACTAAGTTTCATTTTCTACTCTCTGAAGATGCAGCCACCAGCTTTGTTGCAATGAAAAATTACTCATATTGCACATATGATACATGGATATTCAGAATGAGTTTTATATGATGTTCTGTATGAAATTAAAAAGGGAATATAATGATTTTATCCCACAGAGGGTGTAATAGTAGCTAAAGGTAAATTTGGGAGATTTGTGGTTGATGAATATTCAAATAAAAACAAGTGTGGAAAATTTTACTCTCTCTGTCTTTTGACATGGTAGCCTGAAACAGTCTAAACACAAAGACTGGAGAAAATTTGTGGAATATGTAAGCTATGAGTATCCTGGATGTCTTTCTGCCACATAAATATCAGTGCTGTTAAAAGGTCAAGACTAAACAATGATAATTTTGAGCTGGGAAGATTGTGGTTTGGATTCTAGGAGATTAAATGAAACCTTAGCTGCAGTAAAACAGGTTACATATCTGATCAAAAACAATGGGCATAGGAGGATTGTAGAAAAGCAGTGAAATTATATTTTTCAAAGCCATTCACATAAAAAAATATGCATTCCTGTTAGAAACTAGAGAAACCAGAGTTTGAGGCTGAAATTTATCTGATGTAAAACAGCTGACTTCTAGAGCTTAGCTGGTCATCTGTGGTTTCATTTACTGTAAATGGAGATGAATCAGAATAACAAATTAATCTCATTATAAAATAAATAACTAAAATAGATTAGATTAATCACACAAGAAAAGCATTAATTTCTCTTTTTCAAGAAAAACAGGCCCTCTAATTAGCTATTCTCTGGATGTATACATCACAGGTTTTTAAAGATACATCTCTTCAGTACACAGTTCTTTCGTGAATGCTTGAAAAATTTCAGATATTTTTATATCTATAGCAACATATGAATTGAAACTTGGAAGATTGAAACCTTTGTATCCATACATTTTTTTTGTCCACAATGCAAGAAATAGTCACAGATGTAAATAACAAGTGGGATAACTATTTCACAGATATATTGCACCAACAATGAATCCACAAAACGCTTTCTGAATGTTACAGATAAGCAAGCAAATTAGCAAAGTATTATTAATAATGGTAATGATAATATGTCAAAAGCTTCCTTCAGTTAATGTAAGAAAATCTGATTAAAATTTCCCTTTTTTTAATCATTTGCTAAGCAGAAAGTGATAAAATCTATCACCTGCATTCTTCTCTGTTCTTCTATGACATGCTGGGACCCCTTATTTGTTTGCTTAGTATTTCTGCAACAGGGGAATAAGGGAAGCACCAGTCCACTGGAAACCCACAGAGAGATAGTGAAAATTATAAAGAACTGGGATTTTTTGACTAGGTGGGAGAATATATCATAGCTTTATCTTCTGGTAATATATTTACACAATTACAATATAATTTTAGACTCAAAGCATGGCCTCTCTTGAATTAAACTGATATCAGTCAGTTGAACAATATTGTTTTCAAGGGTTAATGCTGTTAATTTTGAATATTCTCACAGGGATTATTTGTTCACAAGGTTTCTAAAAACTAAGGAAGTTTATTTTAATTTAAGCTCTGAAAAGTCCAGCTGATAAATTTTACATGTTTTAGCCGGAGTATGAAGACTCAGAAGTCATCTCAAGGCAAAAGGCAGCAGAGAGAAAGACCTAAGATACTGCATGTGTGTGTTAAAGTGAGCAACTAAAAATATTTTATTAGCCTTTAGTTTTGAAGATGTGCAGCAAAGAAAGCTCATAAATAAACTTCCTAACACTTTTGAAATTAAAAGATTGTGATTCAAATCATAGTTATGAAGCTTTCTTTCTTACTGTCTTTCTTTCTTATTACATCTTAGCTTACTAAGAAGGATAAATTTGTTTTGAAAAGTCTTGACACTCACAATTTTCCAGATGTTTAATTGCATAATCATGAAGATGAAATTTTTTTAAAAGAAATCTGGCTCTTGATTTAGCAAAGATTTAAACTAAGAAGCATAATTAGAGGTGCTAAATAATTGTTGTTGATGTGTGAGAATATAATAATAATAAATGTTAAATAAAAATTTCTATTACCTAATTAGTCTAGTAGAAGTTATGCCTTGTGATTAACTCACAGTTTACTCTCTTTACCCCGAAAAGCAGCAGTCTTTGATAAGTTTCTTGAAATCCCTTTTTCCCTAGCTACTGATAACTGACATAAGCTGAAATTTCCCCATATGCACGACAGAGCAAATGAGCTCTCTGGCCTGGCTGGGGTTTATGGCCTTTCCTATTTCCCATGGCTTAGCTGAGTCTAGGTCTCCTTTCAAGCAGGCTGTGACTGTTTTGCTTTTTGCTGCAGAGAATCATCTGAAATGAATTTTAGGTGTTTTCTAATTGGTTTTGTCTTCCAAATCCTTTCCTTTCTCTAGCATGCTTCTTTCTTAGCTGGAGATAAAAAGAAGCTAACCACTACGGTACCCATATTTTTGCAATTGTTTTGTAGACTTTAGTTCATCTCTCATCATACCTAGAGTAGAAATGAGAGAGTCCCAATCCTATTACTTTTTTCAGAGTCATTATGAGGGAGGCAGAAGTAAAGGAATTCTGTAGTTTACATGAGAAAAATGTAAAATAATTGCTTTTTCTGAAATAAGTTATTTTATTCTTTCATTGTCATGAATTAGTTTGCTCAAGAGACCAAGAAAAGACAATGCATGACCCACAGTTATTTCAATAAATCAGATAATACAGTGAGTTAATTAAGTCTGTAATATTAACAGTTGATAATTTCTAAGGGTAACTGGCTCCTTAAGATTTGATAATGTCCTGGCTCAAACCAATAGGCGTTTAAAGCTGACCCCAGTTTTGGGGTCCCTTGGTTTTAAGTGTTTGACAGAGCAGCTAAAGATCTCTCTCCCTCACAATGTTCTTTCTTACTGTTCATAAGTTAACACTTCACTAAAAATTTCTCAGATCAAAGCATTTTTTAACCATAGATCACTGATGGAAGTGAGAGGTGGAAACAGATAAAGTGGAAAAGAGTGAACGAGATCATGAACATTGCTCTAGTTCTCAGGGAAGGCAGAAGCCTTAGAGGTAGTCCAGGAAAGAGATCTGTCTCATTGTTTTGCAAATGGTGCTACTGTCATGAAAAATAAGCAAAAAACAGATGGATTTTATTATCACTCAGTTTTCTGTTTTAGCATTTCTTATTCAGGAGAACTAGGTATGTTTAATGCACTAGTGTTACATGAATAATGGTGATACAACTAGGAGACATTCCTAAAACTTCAAACAATAGTACCTTCAAAAAGTAAAAGAAATTATAGGGAAAAAAAAAGTCATGCAAAATCAAGAAAATAAGAGAAAGCTTTCTAACAGATCTGAATCTGCTGGGTCAATATATTATTTTGAAAGGTATATTTTGGATTCCATTGTCATTCCTAATTTGAGATCACACTGTAAAAGGAAGTAAAGCAGTCAAATAGGAAAAAAGATTACTAGAAGTTCCTTATAAAGATTTTTATTAAAAGTATAGTAGGCTGAAGAGCAAAATGAGAGCAAACTGGAAGTACATCTGAGAAACTAGATGATATTGTGGTAGAATGAGGTACGAGAGGAAAAATCTGCATACATACATAACTTGAGAAAACCAGCCTGTTCTTTCCTTTTTACTTTTTTTTTCCAGTGATTCATTTGGAAATGATCAGAGGGACTTTTTTACTTCTTCTGTTGTATAGCTTTGAGGGACAAATTATTTTTTACTTAAAAAGACAGATGTAGCTTTCACAGAGTGTAGGTTCTTTAATTGAAAAAAGCCATGAAAAAAATTTGAGTTAGAGGAGCTTTTGTGTCATCACCACATAATTGATACTCCTCACTGAAGAATTGGAGTATTAATTTAAGCTTAAAAAAAGTGAAGATTCTAATGAAACTACAGGACACAAGTTGATTTCTTTTCTTTTTCTTTGTCTTGTATCATTAAGGCAAAGACTGTTACTGCAAAACCAATTTACAGAGCAAGAATATGCTGTTGGTTAGAGAAACTGATTTCTTTAAAGCCTTAAATACAATCTTAATATTTCAATGTCACTTAGAGTTGTGTCAAAGTCATAAGTTTTTGTTCAGACAATGGGAAATATCAAGACAGATATTCCTGGGAGTACTGAGCTATACAGTTTTGACAATAAGCAGTTTTATGTCTTTGGTGTTTTGTGATATCTAAAACATTTGCCTTCTCCAGAATGGCATCCTCTCTACAGTTCTGCAGGTCCTTTTGAGGCCCTTGACCCAACACAAGTTTCCCATGGCTTCACAGCCCTCTTTTGGGTATCCACCTACTCTGGCATGAGTCTGCTCCAGGGGCTGCAGGTGGATCTCTGCAGCCCTGTGATCCTCCATGGCTGCAGGGAACAGCTGCTTCACCGTGGTCCTCACCACATCCTGCAGAGGAATCTCACATCCTCCCCCTCCTTGGTATCTGTAGACTTCTTCCTCTCACATCTTCCCATTCCAGTCTTCTCTGGCCACAAACACATTTGCACATGAACCTTTTTTTCCTTCTTAAATATGTTACACTCAGGCTTTGCCACCATTTCTAATTGACCCAGTCCATTTTTGGAGCTTGTAGGGAATGGCTTTGCTGAACCTGTAGGAAGCTTCTGGCACCTCCTCACAGAAGCCACCCCTGCAACAGCCCCACCATCAAAACCTGGCCATGCAAACCCAATACAGAAAACTTCTCTGGCTGGGATGTTAAGAATCCTAGAAGTTATAAAGTATCAGAGTTTATACCTGGGAAGGTAGACCCAGATCACAGCTTTGCCTGTTGAGCAGCTGGGTACTTGGAGTTGGAAATACAAGTTTTGGGGAGGTTCTCAACCCTCCACCAGGCAAACTGAGAGGAAGCCAAAAGCCTTGGAGCCTTGGCTAGACAGAGCAACCTGGGAGCCAGGACTCACAGCTCCACAGCATGTCATGTGGATACTGGAGAGTTGGTAGCCTGGAAGTCCACCAACAGGCTTCATAAAAAGCAGTTGGGTGAGCTAGCATTGCAGATTCCTGTTGGAAATGTGCCTTCTTTCTGTCACAGCTTTGTCAAAACTGAACTGTCTCCTGCAAACACTTTAGTTTTGATGAATTTGCAGTCTCTGCTCCATCTAACAACGTCCAAAACACTGATTCTGGAGTCTGTAATTTGGGGAGTAAGGCTCTTCAGTAGGAAAACAAACGTTCTTAGGAAATACATACAGTTTTGTACAACTGGTAAACAAAATCCACACTAAACTAATTGAGATATTCTTTCATGCATGACGAATGAAAGCTGCTTTGCCTGGCTTCTTTTTAACATTTTAGTTTGTTGGGTTGATCAGCTACACTTTTGAAACGGAGAATACTGTTGCTCGCTTGTGCACTTATTCATCAGATATTTGTCTGTTCTCAACATTATTTTGGAAAAGGTTGTCACTAGTAGAATTACATTGATGACGTAACTCAGCTAATGGCTCCATCATTAAAAAAAAATAGAGATATTTCGATAAATGCTCTATCTATACTGCAAGGAGGAAGTTGAAGTACAGTAATATGCATTTTTCTCTTTTTAACAATCTACATAAATATAGGATTTATTTAATCTATATTGATTTTTATTTAATCCAATATTTGTATAACTTGAAAGACCAGGGGTAAAGAAAAGAAGTTGTTTAGTAAAGTCCTGATTTTTGAATTGTCATATTTTTAGGATAATTTTTTCCATGAAAGAAATTTCATTTTTTTTATTGCCCTTTATTCAATAAATCTTTCTATATAAGTTGGGAACAACATAATGTGATAAATAACTGTGAATAACTGTGCTCTTCCACCTTTAAACACAGAATGGCATTGAGATTTTGTAGAGGTTTTATCTCTGGTCTCTGTAAACATTCTTTAAAAGATATATTCTATATCTGTAAAACAGATTTCAGAGAGTTCACATGAGTATAAATAAATGCAGATAACACAATGGAAGTATTTCAGCAGAGGTTCAGCTGTTCTCAAGAGTATTTTTCACACAAATGTAATGTCACTGCACTAGAAATGTCTGAATATTCTGGATTTCAAAAGGTCTGTGTGCTATTCATTATGGCTGGGAATTTCAAAGGGACAAAGGAACTGAATTCAAAGCCAGTTATTGGTTTGGGTTTTTTTTATACATCCTCTCACAGCATTCAATTTTTTCCCACAGAAATTATCATTTCCATGAGAACTTGTGGTTTTTTGAGCTTTGGGGTTTATTTTGTTTTAGTTTGATTTTTTAGAATTCTGTCATTTGATCTAATTTGGATTTCACTGTGGTTTGTTTGCCATTAACACTGATGTGACCCTAAATTTTATAGTTATTGTGCATTAGTACCTAATTATATCAGGTGCCCAGCAACAGAGATAATGAGAGATCTCTGAAAAAAAGACACCAATAAATGCACAGATTCACTTATGTTCTTTCAAGGAGATTGTATTGATTCTATCAAATCTGAAATCACCAGAAATGTTATCATTTATATCAACATGGGGGCTGTGCTGATTTTTCCAGTGCAGAAAACCAGGATACACTCACATAACTTCTATCTGCCTAAACTTACTGTAATCAAAACTATGCTCATTTTTTCTCAGAGAGTGGCTATGGATCACATTCACTTTTCAACTGGTGTGGACTGTCCATTTCAAGAAGGCTGTCAAATCACCTGGCCAATTCAAGTATCTAGACCTTTCTTTCATGGTTCAAAGCACCCTTCTCTGAGAACATAACATTTTGGATTAAACTCTGAAAAGATCATAAATGCTGTGCAAACATGCTGCAGAAATTGTGGCATCAGTTTGATATATGAGTACTTTAATGTTAGCTTCTGGTGTCTCCTGAAATAAAGAAAAGAAAAATGAAGGAGGAAAACCAGGAAATGTGGAAAAGGTGTGTAATACAAATATATTGACCTTCATTCATGGGGAACAGAGAGAGAATTGGTCTGTTAAGGTCCTGTTGAATCAAAAAGTTTCAACAGGATCTCTGTAACTAATTATATATTCTGATCAGAAAATCTCCTCTTCCATTTTTGATCTTTGAACAGTGAGAAATTTTCTGTGCAGGCAAAAAGTATTAATTTCTTTCTAGTTTCTATTTGAATTTGAATATTTTGTAAAATATGACTAATAGGTTTTGACTGTAGAACAATTTGAAACATCAAAACAGGGATAAAACTGATTGTGCTATAGGTAGTGGTTTTGGGACTCCCAATTTCAGGGCCAATTTCCTGTTGCTTTTGCCTTTTTCTACTTTCAAGAAAAAAAATCAAGGTATTGGATGGTCATTAGAGAAAAGCTCCTTTTAATCTCTTATGAAATTTCAAATGAGAAATGTAAAGAAATAAATTTTGCATTGACAACACCAAAGGAGTTATTTAAAAATTCTCCTTAGTTACCAAGTTAAGTGTTTCATATATTTACTAATACTTTTCTGACTCTTGCATTTTCCACCATACTGTCAAGTTTTGTCACTAAGTTGCACAGATCATATAATGTAAGAGTTTCCTAAAAGCTTTTACCGGAATGCTTCAATAAATACTCTTGTATTCTAAATTTTTTTTTAAAAAACCACACATTTTTAGTGTAATTTTTTAGTTGTTTTTTTTTTCTCTTCCCTCTTCTCTTCATCCTGCTGAATAATTTCCTTCATAAACTAGGTGACTGTTCAGTTGTTTAGTAATTACTAAACAGCTTCACTCTCTTTTTGCATTTTCTTGATTTGTTTTAGTTTTGTTTGGCTTGGTTTGGTTTTAGTCTAGGAAAATTCCTGTCTGGTTTTGGGATTTAAATTATGTGAACAAAGGGTAAAGTAGACCTTGTGATAAGTCTTTTGATCTAGACTTAACAGCCTATACAAATATACCAAACCATCTTGAAACATTTAAATGTTTTTGATAACATTGTCATAGTATTTGTTCTTTGCCTAAGTTTCCACTGCACTCATAGTCAGACTATGAAATGAAAGATTTTATTTCAAGCTTCTCCCACAGACACTATATATTTTTGCTGTCTATTCTATTTCTAATTTGACACTCAATGCTAAGTCAAATTGAATTAATCCTTCCTTTCCTAGCTGAAGAAGGATCTGTTTGTTACAAGGTTCCTAATAAGAAAAATGCTCAACCTGGTTTTCATGAAGACCTTCCTAAAGAACTTCCAAAATTATGCAAATGCAGCCAAGGAATTCCTTATCTATTATTGAGATGTGTCTGTAAACCCATTTGCCTAAATGTGTCATCCTATGCAACCACATCTCTCAGGTTCACACATTTCAGGCTTACAAAATGTTTGGACTGCATGTACAGCTGTTGAACATTTTAAAGGCTAAAGGAGAACTGTGGTACTAAAGACTAATTTTTCAATGTGAACAGGTTAGGTCAGCATTTCAGAAGACACTGACACATGGTTAAATACTCTGTAATCAACTGGATTTCTCTAAAGGGCTTAGCAACCAGTAGCTCATGGATCCAAACTGACTGCAGGTACAGAACTAATCTCTGAAAAACTACTTCTAGTATCATAGAGCACCACAGTTAAAAAGCAGCTGAATTTCTAGTCCACATTCAAGTTTCATGAGTGTGTTGTCTTTGTTTTGATTAGAACTTCATTGTAACAATTGTGAATCTGTGCAGATAATGATTTGCATATGTAAATGATTGATAAATGACTGTATAGTTGTAAGAAAATTTTTTGGTGCAATACCTATATGAGATGTATGCATATGAACTTGATTTGCTATTTTAACTTCTCAGTTTGTTTTAGTTAAATGTAATTCAGCTACTAATTCCACCCTACCCACCTCCAGGCCCCTGACTTATGTAATAGATTCAGATTAAGTTTTCAGAATTTTTAAAAAATTTTGAAAATCATGTTTTATAGTATTATTGCATATTTATCTGGCTGAATGATCCTTTCAATTGTGTAGCATGTATTCTACTTCAGCCTTCATGAAGATTCTTATGCTGTAACTATGGCAACATAGATAAACTGAGGATATTTTTTTCTAAGGTGAGTTCTATAATCATCTGTACCATATATTTGCATGCAACATCAAACAGCATCAAGCTAAAAAAAAAAGCATATGTATGTATCCATTTAAAATATCTAGATAGCTTTTACTGGATAGTAGAATGTAACAACAAATTTTCATTTTCTTCTGAAAAAGACAGGGCGATGGGTCAAAATATGATCATGCTATTTAAATATAGGTAGTCAGATAAAATCTAATCAATTAACCCTTTCTCACAGTGAGAAATACAATTATAGAAAAGCTTTAATAAGTTGTGGTGCTGGACAAAACAAAACATTGCTCATTTCAAATAACTAACAGTAAATACAACAGAGAAGATAAACAAGGAATGAGTTATTTCCAGCCTCAAACTATCCTGAACTTGTTTCAGTCTTACATGTTTTTGTATTTGTTTTAAACTGGATTTAAAGGGACTTAAAAATAGTGCAGCCAAGGCAAAAAATACAGGAAGAAAACCAGAAAATAGAGAGCTCTGCAAACAAATGTAAAAGTAGACCACATAAAGGCTTAGATAAGGAAGTTTAAAAATCTAATTAAAAAAGTCAGATCACCTTTTACCACAACCTGGATTATTTGTATTTGTTTTATCTATGAATTGTGTTTCATCTATATATATGACTTTCTCTTTCCTCTAGCTATCTTTAATATTAGCTTTAGCTTTATTGACTTCCCTGGTGGGAAATTAGGTTGGTTGAAAAATTTACTCTTCCTTCCTATTTTTTTTTTTTTTTCTGGAAAATAAGCAAGCAAACAAATATAAAGCCCTAACAAGATTTCACAGGAACAGAAATTCTTTTGCTTCACTAGTAGTTTAAAAATTATTTCAAGAATGAGTATTCCTGACTGTTATTTGATTAATTTCCATGTGGTGTTTTTCCCTTGTAAGAACAAATTAAGCATGTCACATATGCTGGCAGGTATATTTTTTAAGGTTTATCAGTAATGTCACAGAATGCCCATAGTCTTAAATTTCAATTTTTCTCTCTAAGTGGGAAAGTACCAAACTACATTATTCAGTGCTGAGAAAAGATTAACTGACTTTATTATCTTTCTTAGAAGAACACCAGAATGTGTAGCCAGATCAAAATATTGTAAAAGGTCTGTCTAAACAGCATATTTTCACACCTCTAAGAGTTCTTCAAACTCCTCTGAGAAAAGTGTTCAATGAGATTTTTGTGTTACCTTCTGTCCACCACATGAAAATCTCCAGCCGAACATTCAGAACTCAGCTTGGGATTAGCTGAGGATGTCCATCCAGCTGTAGGAAATATGTTATTTAATTTTAACTGAATATTTTTATTATCTTTAGCACAATGATTTTTTTTAATGATGACTATAAAATCATATTACACAAATATGAATTATGTCCAAGGGTCTGAATTTTCTTACTAAGCTGGGAGTGTGCTACAGCTTGAGATAAAGATTTGCAATTACATATTAAAATTATTTTAAAGAGTGGCTAACAATTGGATCCATATTTCTATTACTGCTATTTGGAAGAAGAGGGTTGGATGTGTTTTCTAAACTTATTTCCAATGTTGAAATGAATTCAACAGATTTGTGCAAATCTATGCTAAAGTTTTGCTTTTCTGTTTGAAGTGTTAATTTTCTCCATATGGGAAGTGCAGAGGAGGACTTCAGAAAGGACAGAGGGGTAACTGAAGGGACTATTAATATATAAAGTGATGAAGCAATAAAGCAGTAAAATTAGCCTCAGTCTAATGAGCGATGATAAGGATTAATGTAACAGCATGTAAAAGGGAGGTGGGAGAAAAGTCTGCATGAAAAACTACATTTACCAGTAAGAAAGTAATTTTTTCATTATTAAAATTAAATTAAATTAAATTAAAAAATCACCTGGGAAAAATGTGGGTGAAATTGTGCCCTGCTATTCTTGTCACTTCATCTCACTCTCTTTTTCATTACCATACTGAGTTCTGTCTCATAAGTTTTCTACCTCCTCTCAGTCCCAACAAGCTGTTCCTGAACATCTGACTGGTCATTAAGAACTTTCAGAGCTGTTGTGCTTTTCTACAAGGTCTGCCATTTTTAGTAATTAATATTTAGGGACTTTGAATTACAGAAGCCCAAACTAAACTGGACACCAGAAATGTCACTCTTGTTTCTCTCACTGTGGTAATGTGGCTAGAATAACAGAGCAAAGTTTTGGCAAAATGATGGAAAAATGATTAAAAATGTCACAGTTCAATGATGAGAATCTGAATGTGACAAGTGAAATTTTTCTTTCTTTTTACATAGATATGACTGCAGATTTGGAGCTTCCAACTGTATTTACACAGCCCAAGATTCCAGATCAAGAGTTTCAGCCTTAACTTATTAGCCACTGTTTTGATATTATCTTTTGAACTATAAATGGTTCTAAAACTATTAAAACTTAGTAGTAGCTAAGCACTAAATAGATCTAACTAGAAGTAAATACTTTTCTCCAAATCCACGTTAGGGCAGATGAATTGCATGTTTGCTTTTGGGTTATTTTTTCCCTCAATAATCTGTTAAGGTGTACATTACTTAGCATTTCCCAGCCTTGTATAACATGTAATAGGTAACAGTTAGCCACTACATTTAGTTTTTCATATTAGCTACACTTCTATCTAAAAATACTTCTTTGATATTAACAACTTTGATATTTCCTTTTTGATATTAACTTTGATAACAGTGATCAGGTAACTTCTTAGCATCCTTAGCAAATTTAAAAAGTCCTTAGCCGTCTGTCAAGCTTCTGAGTGTCCTCCTTGCCCTTCCCACGTTTGCTCCATTCTGAGCTCTTTTTTTCATGAGCATGAGTAACAAGAGTTTTATGTGCATTCTGCAAGACTAAGATGGCATAAATGTACAGTGGGATCAATATCTTGCTGCCTCCACTGGAAATCTCTGTTTTGCTTTACTGAGGTTTTTTTGTCTTTTTCACAGCCAGATCAAGTTTGCAGCTGGAAATGATTCTGTAATCAACATGCAGCACTAAAGTCCTTTCATCTGTTTTTCTATAGATAAGTTCCTAGGCTGATGTCATAGAAGTTTATCTTATTAAACCTGAAACATATAATCCTGCATGATTACCAATTGCATTGCATCTTAAATTTTCTGTCATCCCTATGGTTAGTTCCTCCTGTATATGTTAATTATTTTTTTGTAGACAACATTTTACAACTTTATTTAATCACAAATTCTCTGAGGCAAATCATGTCCTTTCTGTTTTAGGTAACAGTACTAAATAAATCTGTCCTAAAAATTGTTTCTTGTGAAAAACCACTGAACTGATCCTTCAAAATCCCTTGTCATCTCCTTTTCAGGTTGTTTTTCCTTTGCTTTTTAATTAAAGTATAATCCAATCTTCACTACTTTTTTTCCATTAAGAAATGAAATAGATGCTTTCCTCTGGTCCAAATACAAAATGTACTGCAGGTCTCATCTATCTAAAAAACCCCAGAAAACCACAGTAATTTATGTTAGAATATGTTATGATTGATATACCAATATTACATATTTCATTTTGCATTTGTTAAGCCTTTGAATATTATTAATTCATTGTGAGACTATCCAAACTACAGAAGTCAGAAAGCTTCTGACTATATCTGTTGTTCTCAGACAGAAAAATCCAAATTTCTTTACTAAGCTGAGCTAAGTAATATTATTTTTGCTTCACCTGAGTTTGTTAGTCAACTCATATTTTTCTCTTATATTCAGTATCTTCCTCCTTTTTTGAGTGCAAAGACCAAGCACGCTTTTAATATGCACCTACATCCTAAATTTGAGGAAACTTCATGATTCTTCCAGTTTTAATTGCACAAGCTACAACTTTCAACTGATTTGATTTGCTGGTCTTACTAATAATTAGAGGTCACATTTTTAAAAAATGGATTTTACACGCAGTTAGATTGTTTTGTTTTTCTAGCTGAATTCAAGTAATTTATTAAACTTACAATTATTCTGTCCATTTTTTATTGCTCATTCATGTGTCTTATGAACCTGTGGAAGACAGGTTTATGCCACTGAGCTTTGAGACTCCTCTGTAACATAAAGTTTCCCTAACTGAGAGATATTTTTGAAAGCTAATCAAGCCCAGATTCTTCACTAGAAACTGGGCTACTTGTTACTGAGAATGTATTGTCTGGATTTTAGATTGCTAGAAGAAAATAGCTATGAATAAATTTGTCTCTGGATGTCTCAATTTCCACTTCAACACAAGAGAAAGATTGTAAATGGAAATTTAGGCAGAGTCATTGGAATGCTTGTAAAACACCCCTGTACAAATGAATCTGACATCAGTTAACTTGAGTACATATCTGGTCCTGTATTGAGGTGAGGAAGAATCTACCAGCACACTCTCTAAACCACCATTTGTTAAACTTTTTAATGAATATAATGTTCTTTTTAGAGCCAGCAACTTGACTGTTGTGAATAAACTTCATTTAAATTCTTTTAAAGATTGTTAAATTACAGTTAGTCAGACATATGTGTTTTCTGATATATCTGTCCCACAGGACCTTCTGGATATGAAACCTTCTAACATTTTAGATGGAGGATCTATAGTTAGGCAAGATTTTTGGGAAGGAATCATTTTAGTTCACATTCTATAATAACAGAAAACAAACACATGTAAGTGCACAATGCATATTCAACATCTTCATTAGCAGTATCCAATTACAATCTACTTTAAGTTTATTATGGCACAGAACCATGAACAGAAAATTGAGCCAACGGTGCCTGTAAGATTAAATAAAAACACAGTATGTGATGGTATGAATATTTTTAAAACAGTTTCCACACATCAACTCTATTAATAACGTGATGTAAAATATCAATATTCTTTATTTCCCAGGTATGTGAAACCCTTACACCCATTTAATAACAGCAGAGACTGTTCTCTATTACTGCAAGATGTGGCCTAAGCATCAAGTAAAGATGTGTCATGGTTTAATCTCATCCCACAGCCGAGCCCCATGCAGCAGTTAATTCACTCCCACACCAGTGGGACTGGGCAGATAATTAGAAGAGTAAAATCTAGAAAATTTTGGAATTTTGGGTTCAGATGTAGATCATGCATGACAGTGACTTGGAAATGAAAATGCCATCACTCCAAATACCCTCCCCTTCCTCCTTTTCCCCCACTTTCTGTATGGAGCATATTGTCTGGGATAGCCCTTTGGTCAGCTGGGATAACCTGTCACAGTTGTGTTTCCTCCCAGCTTCCCTTGCACACCCAACTTTTGTGCCACTGCACAAAAAAGCTTTTTGTGGCTGCACAAAAAGCAGACACGACCTTGGCTTTGTGTAAGCCCTGCTCAGCAATAACAAAAATATCTCTATATTATCAACCCTGTGTTCAGGGTGTTTAAATCCAAAACATAACCCCATGCAAAGCCACTGCGAAGGAAATATACTCATTAACCCAAAACCAACACAAGAAGAGAAACTTTCCTTGATTTTGATTTTGATTTTAATTTTAGTTTTAATATTAATTCAGTTCCTTTAAACAAACTGTTTATCAAAAGAAGAACTGGTAGATAGTTGGAATAAGTAGAAAACACAGAGTGTCTGCTGAGGCAAATTTTTAGCAATGTCTTAATTTCTTTTCAGTTTTCATCATCATCAAGTCATTTTTTTTACTGATTCATTAATGATGTTGTGAAAGTAATATTATTTCTTTTCTGGACCATATAGGCTGTAATGTGCTTTTCAATGAGAAAAATTACTTCCTAAACTATGACAACTTTTCTTTAGAGAAGAGCATGGTGCTGTTTTAAGAATTGTATGTGAAAACCAGCCTTTTGCTATTAATGTTCATTATAATACAGAACTCTCTCACACGTCCCATGTGGTGTAATCAGTTCTACTGAAATTCAGCCATTTATGGTATCCTTATATTGGGCTCTTTTTGTGAATGACCAACATTTTTTCTATACTCAATGTTGGAAAATAATTTTAGGAGATAAAATTCTTATCAAAACTAAGAGTTACTTATTTACAAAAGTTGCACTAATTTCTTATGTTGTCCCACACTAATTTTTGTTTTAAAGCTTTTCCCACACACCTCACAGGTCCATTCTCCAATGGGAAAGAACAAAATACATTTTTTTATCTTATTTAGTGCCACTGCAGGCCAGTGAGTCCAAGAAAAATGGAGAGATTAGTTATAACTACATATCACTGGAAAAGAGATCTACTCAGTTACCCCAGGGGTATTTGGTGTGACTACAGGGGGATGTGACCTCTGCAGCTAAGCCCAGTTACAACCACAGTCCTGTCTTAAGAGAGTCATAGTTATTCCTGCTATCAAATGGGGTCTTGATGCAGTCTACAGACCACCCAAACCACTTCTCTGTACATGTTTTTTTATCACATCACTTCATGTTTACATTTACATGGGGCCTGGACTCACTAACTGAGTGAGCTCAGCTTTAGCTGGGGATCTGATGCAGATCAGCTGTACAGCACCAAAGAATCTGCCAACTGATGCATGTTACATTAATCTTATGGGATTTGCTGCCTCCTCACTCAAGGAAGTCCCCAGCGTTAGCGATCCAGGTGGAAGGTGATTATACAACCGTTTGTTGTACGAATATTCCCTTGTCTCCTTCGTGGTTATTTGGGAAGGAAAGAGTAGGCTCAGACAGATAGATAGACATCACTTCTTCACCTGTTTTTTCAGCTTCAGTAGACACAGCTTCAGCAACTCATCCCATTCTACCATATGTTATAACCTATATCTAGGTCATATCTCTGGAGAGTCCAGTTCTGAGTGATTTTCTACAGAACTCCGATTACAAATTTAAAATGTTTTTGTATTGTTTATAAAATAAATTCAGTTGAGGACTGCTTCAGGAATGATCTTAAGATGAATAAGTTAGATAGGAAGGGGTCCCAAGACCTCCAATAGTGTTAATATCTTTGTACCTTTGGTAGAGGGTCATCCAGAAATAAAATCAGATTTATTATAATGAACCTCAAGATATTGTCAAAGGTTTTTAGAAAAGAAATTATGTGTTTATCTCTGAAATTTACAACATTTTACTGAAGTCTCTGCAGATTCTAGAAATGATCTCTAAATACACATTTATGCTATCAGCACACCAAGCCTTTAAGTAAAGTAGTGTTGCTTTTAAAACATCAGTAATAATATTTTTTCTTTGTTTTTAAGGGGGTTGTGTGTCTGTCCTTCCCCCTCCCCCTTGTTAAATAAACTGTTTTTAATAGCACCATAATATACATTTTTGTTGAAAAAAAAAACAAAGGAAACAAACTGCCCCCCCCAAAAAAACCCTCAGAAATAACCAAAAACAAAACAAAAAGAAAAAGTTCCAAAAAAAAAACCCATATCCTTTTGAACCTTTGACTAGTTTGAGTCTTTTTTTTTCAGAGGAATATAAGTCACAGAAACAAAGGAAGAAGACTAGATAACAGCAAATTTTACGAGAACTAGTGACTAAATGCTGAGAAGAGACACACTAATGCCCACAGGCAACACTGCAACACAGAAAAAGCTACAGCAGTCTTTTGAGGATCCACACAGAACCCCAGTAAAAAGAAATAAAACCTGCAGTAATCAAAGTATTGCTGGTTCCACTACTGACAGAAAGAGTCATTTTGCAAAGCTTCTGTGAATGTATTGTTAGAGGAATTCTGAAGGTTTAAAGTGTGGATGTTGATAAAACAAGCTACAATATGCTCTTTCACTGTTTTTGGCTTTTCATTCTTACTAGATTTTCTTCTCATACACTTGAATATTTATATTTCATTTGAAATAAAGATTTGACTGACTTTATTGACAGCCAGTCTCTTTAACACTAGAATGAACCAATTTACAATTGAGAGATTGAGGCTGATGTGCCAAGGTTGAAGAGTTCCACCAGTGTAACTATGTACAGATTATTACATGAGAGGCTTAAAACACAAGAAAAGTAATGTCATGCTCCACATAGAGAAACTCTCCTGTCATTTAAGATAGACTTTTTTTTGTGTGTTATCCACAATAGGCTAAATGCTTCCCTGTGTGCTGTTCTTAGCAGGAGGGGTAACTTCATTGAGGTAGCACTGTTTTTCACATTTTCTGAAGCATTGAAAATTTTCTAAAGCCATCCAAGTATTAAAAGATCAATCTGCTTTATACCTGGTTCATATAAATTCCTTTTCTTTTAAATCTCTATTCATTCCATGACAAGTAACAGAATGTCAGCTCATTCTTAACATATTCAAAGTGGAAATAAAAATGGTTTATTTTGCACTCAGAATAATTTAATTTTATGTTTTATCCATATTACTTTACACTGCAGTAGATTAGGTAGGTAGTTAGAGAAATGACATTTCACTGAGAAATAACTTCTTAAGCTGTTCTCCAATGGTCACCTATAAATATCCAAATATCTCTTAATGTTTATTGCTATGGGTTATTAAAGACCTGATACATTGTAATAGAGATTTGCCATAGAAAATTTAGTATTAGATATTTTCATGGGTTTTTTTTTCCAGTCTAGCTGCATATCAAATAGATAAACTATATCCAGTCAAAAGAATATGTCAGCTAATGGTTAATTTGGTCTTTAAGAATATGCAGCAGTAAAAGTGTCATGTCAAGCATTTTACTTCATAAACATACCTAATTTACATGTTCAAATGCCTGAAAAATTTGACTTTAAAGATATTTTGTAGCTCAGAAAATACTTCATAATTCATTGCTTATTTGATTATATTATCTTACTTTTCTCAAAATTTATTGATTGTTCTCAAAAAAATCAATATTTCTTAGCATTTCTTTGGAAATAGTATCTTAGAGAATTAATGACTTTTGATTGGTATTTGATTTTTCATTCATACACACACATGTGACACTGTTTCTAATCTTTAATAAGTTAAGCTTTATCTAGAAAAAGCACATTGAGAATTCATTGCTCATTAGTCAAAAAGGGCAAAGCTTTAAACTGTTCTGTGAGGATACAGAACATTGATATCAAGTCATATGAATATTGGTGAATGTGTTGGCTGGTGATAGGACAGGCACTCTAAAGCTGCATATGCTTTGCACAGAGTTTCCATGAGCAGGCAGAGCAGGGAATGCCAGGTAGGTGCCATGAGCTCCCTTATCAGCAAGTGTCTTTTCTTCTTTCTTCCATTTGTATGGGTTCCTTTCGACTGACCCTGTAGATGGAAAGTGGACATTTTTAACAGGATTAATCTGACCAATGCAAAGCCTAAAATAGAGGCTGCTCTGTCTGAAACTGACATCTGAAGTTCCTTTATAGTCAATAGGAACAGGAAAACACTTCAGGATTAAATTAATGCGATGTCATCTGAACGTACTCATCTATCAGATGACACTTTCAAAGAGCCTGTTCTCTTCAGTAACTTTGAAGGTGCCAGAAGTGACTTTCTTGGATGCAGACACTTTCTAAATTTAGGTGAGTTAAGGTGTCTCTATTTGAAAATGGACAACAAGAAGAAAAAGTATTTTTATAATGGCTGGAAATTGTTTAATTGTCATAAACCAGCTACAAGCATAGCAGTCTGTAACAATTTACAGCATATTTCATACATCACATGGGAAAGGCTATACTTCCAAACTTTGATAGAATAAAATAACTCACATTGTAAGAACTTTATTGAAAAGATAAAAAAAAAAAAAAGAATGGAAATTCCATCCTTCTTTTTCCTCAACAGACAAACATACACAATTCTTCAATGTAACAAGAGTGCCCACTCACATTCACAAATAAATTGTTAGTTTTAGAACAATATGCTGTGGCAGATTCTTGTACATATTCTCTCAGACCAATAAAATGTGAGCAGTCCTAGTTACCATGCTATTGTATAGTTCAGTAGGAGAGGGAACACAGGAGGGTTTTTTTGCCATTAAAATTAAAGAAGTTATATTTTACTATTAACTGTAATTCAGGCTCTCATCTTATTAAAGATGCATGAAAGACTCCTGACAAGGACATATTTTTAAGCATTTCTAACTGTGTATTTAGTGAACCGCTATAGGCCTACCTATCCCTCTGTTATTTCTGCTTTTAAAGTTCTGAAATGGAAATGATTTTCTGTCATGAAGTGCTAGATACTATTTAAAGTCAACAAAATATGCCCAAGGACATTGAGTGTGATGTGTTCCTCTGTCATCTGTTTTACTCAAGCAGCAGAGTCTGTTTGACTAGCTTGCTGGATGGGAAAAGCAGAAATAAAATAGAAGAAAATTGAAGCCAATATTATTCTGTTTTACTTCGAGGACAAGGTGCTTTCAAAGTTATGTGGAACTCTGTGATTCTGACACGTACCCACAATACAGAGTTAACACTAAGCAAATAAAAACAATTTTATACCCTATCTTGAGGAAGCTGTGGTCACCAGCTTTTTTCATGTTAACAATCTAGAAATCATTTTATCCAATAGATGAAACTTCCTCTATCACAAAAAATTTACTTTATTTCTATAAATAGATATTTACTTATCCAAGAAAGGTACAACTACACTTCAACTATTGTCTGGATTCTAACCTAATTTATATTAGTTAAAATAAGGTGAGTCACTGATGCTACACAGTGTGAATCTGGGGAGAAGCAATATGTAGATAGCTATAGGAACTTGATATGCTCTCCAATACATAATGAGCACAGCATGCTCTTGTTTGAAGAAATAGTGTAGCTGTAAGATTTTGGCAATCTATAGACCAAATGAATGCTATTACTGTGTACTTTACCCTTAAAAGTCACATTTGGAATTCATTGCTGCTGAGGTACCTCAGACTATTTTCATTGTTTTGACAACTATTTTATGTATTTTGTGCATATACCATACACTATAACACAAATGAAACAAAACCAAGCAAAAAACAAGTTCAGTTGCATATATAGACCTTATATCAATCTGTATATATATATATATTTATGACTGTATATAATTATATACATACATATAACAGTGTTTTTTACTCCTAAAAGAAAAATAATTCAGAGGCCATAATCAACACCAGTTAAGTGATATGTACATATGTGTTTGCCTCTGTGTGTGTGTCACTTGTTCTTAGAAGCTCTTTAAAGGCCTTGGATGAGTAATAACATTGGGAAAAGTCAAATAAAAGTTATCTAGTCCAATTTAGATTTTTTTTTTAGGATCAAACGAATTAAACTCTTTTTAAGAGGTACTTTTCCCACACTTCCAAATGTAAAGAATTTGTAGGGTGACTTGTTTAGCCTTGAATATCTACTCATTCAACTTTGGGAGAATATCCAAAACCATTATCAATGAATGAATTCCCCACCTACACATAAATATCAACAGATAGGGATACCAATAGAAACAGAGAGCAACAGATTCTACAGTAGCTAGAGATAGAAACTATATAGATTTAGACATAGATATAGATAGATAGAGATATATCAGCATAACCACCAAACCTTTGTAATCTGTTCTGGGAACAGAAATTTTTGACTAAAATTTCTTTGACTGCAGCCATAAAAATATTTATAAAAAAATATCATGCTTATTTGCACATTTGAATTGTTGCATAACTGTTGAGGCACTTAAAACTAAGATATTTCCTCTTTAAACTGAGAGCTATCTAGAACTCACCTGTTTGTGACTTTTGAAAATCCTTGTCTGAACAGCAACCCCCTTGAAAAAGCTTTCTCTAATCTAAATACACCATAATTCCTTGGGTTGGTAATGGACAATACATCAGCCTTTTCAATCGTTTCCTAGCAAAAGCCAGGGCCAAAAGATCAGTACAAGGCACAAGGGATGTGGCTGATTTAAGCAAGTTGGATGAAAGATCTGGACATGTTGGACAACAGCCTTTGGTTTAGTGCTCCCTCTGAGGAAGCAAGTGAAAAAAATAGGTACAGAAATAATTCAAAACTAGATTTCCTAAGACAGTGATCTTGTCTAATACTTTCACTGAGGAAGGTTGATCCTTTAGTATTGATGCTATAGTTTTGGGATAAAGATACTATTTTGTGATCTTTGAATATATGAATTTTCAAAAATGTTAAAGATATTAAATATTGCAAGGCCTGGGAATTTAAGTCAGGTTGCCAGTGTATGCTTGAACAGTTCCCAGAATCCATAACTTCTTTTTGTTCTCTTATAGTCCTTTTTCATACAGTGTCATATACAGGACCTGTACTGTTCTCTTTTATTTTATCTAGAAATAACATACTGTAATTGCCGTTCTGGAATGCAGTTCATTATTCATTTGAAAAACCCAAATATCCCATTTCTTTTGTGATATGTAAAAAAGTGAGTACTATCATTATTATGCTCTGTTCAAAAACATATTTATTCTCTAAAGATGTTTCAGTGCTCTGCATAGTAGGTGGCCCAAGATTTAGTAATCTAAGCTCAAATTAGGGTTGAATTTGAGAGGTTGCTGTGCCTGGTATCCCCTATTTGTTGCTATGCTGGTTTTCCATATTTCATGCACTTTCAAATCCCCTGCTGCTTTGACAATTTCGTGTATGAAATCTGTTTTTACACTAACATCCAGTTTAGCCCCAAAACAGATTTTTTGAAATGTTTTGTTGTACTTCATAAAGAACTCTATAAACAAAACAGCTAGTATGAATCCGTGAAGATGCGAATACTGAAAATATCAAATGAGAAATTATTAGAGGGGACCTGTGGATCTGTATAGGTAGGTATTACCAACAGCTAAACCATCCTTTCAGTTATGATGAGCATGCCTGTTAATAGGTTCTCAAAAAAAAATGGAAATGTCTGTCAAGACATGAAAGCTTGAACCTGAAACAACATAATCATCATTGCAATGCTATCGCAGTCATAGAATCATAGACTGTATAGGTTGGAATGGACCTTTACAGATCTAGTTCAACCCCCAAATGTTTTCAAAAGTTATGAAATGCAATTTATATGGCAGTAAAAATAGCATAATTTTAGTGTTCTTACACTTTGATGTAGTCTTCTCTTATATGGTCACATTTTTTCCTACATATTTTCCCACCTAGCCTCTCATTCACTTAACATCATAGAAATCTACATTTTATTAATACTGTTTTTAAGACTAGGTATTTTTCTGTTGCCCAGTATCCAAACCACGATTAGAAGGAAGAACAAGAATTTCTTTATGTACTTTTTATGGCACTCATCACTTGCTAGTACACTGAAGTTTTTAAAGGCATCAATACATCCACTTTTATAACACTACTTTTCCATTATCTCTCCAGTAGGTAAACTGAGATTGATGCTAGAATGAACAGTGTAATGTTCTGTCCTTATTTAAACAATTTATGCATGAACTTTTGCACCTTACTTTTCTTTAAATACAATATGTAACTTAAAATTATTGAAGAACTTTTGTCAGATTTTCTGCCAGAAATATCCAGTTTTTTAAGGCACTCATAAGCAGCACATAGACTGTAGGGACCCAGAAAAATTCAAGTAACTCTTTTGCCTAGAATACCATGGAGCTTCATGGCACAGTGAGTATAGGTCATTGTCCAACTCCCCAAACTCCATTCTTCAATTCTTTGTCTTGCTTACTAGAAAAACCACTAGAACCTCTTTCACTGCAACCTTATTCTGCCAGAATTTGTTGAGATCAAACTTGCAGAGAAATGTGATATTTCCACGAGACCTGCTAACAAGACAAATGAGTTTTGAAGTTCACTTTCCCATCTGTGGTTTACTAGCTCTCTTTTTGCTTTTTGGGTTTTGGCTTGTTCACACCCTTTCCTTGTGATTTCCTTAGGAATCACAAAAACCTCCATCCTTGAGTTCCCAAGGACCCTTACTTTTCAGCTGCCTCATCCCAGGCATCCTGAACTAGGAGACTAGGGATTTTCCAAAATCTCTTGTCTCTGTTTTCAACATCATTTCACTAAAAATTTTCCCCACCTATTCACCTGGAGATAGACCCTTAGCTTGCCACCAGTTTAATCACATACAGGTGAAATCTTACAAGTGTAAAGCTCAGACCAACGAGTTTATTGCCTCAGGCATGAAATTCAGCCAGTGGCACTCCAGTCCTCTCCTGCTCCCAATTGCTGGCATCTTCTGCAGTGGCCATGTGGTAGCCTCAGCCCTGCTCTGGGTGCCAGCAAGCCTCTGCATGCTGTTGGGAATTCCAGCTCCTGGAAGAGGTGTTTGAGGGCAGCAGAGATGACCTCCAGCTCCAGGGAGCTCAGCCAGGAGAGTTGGTCTCCAGGGGCAGCCCCAGCTCAGCACACAAGCTCTCTTTGTGCTCTCCCTGGCCAGACAGCCAAGAGGTTTGTGAAAATAAAGTCTGGAGAGCATGGAAACAATCATTTGTTCATGGTTATCTCAAGATTATGGAAGAATTGTGCATGAACAAGCAAAAAGACAACTACTTCTCTATATGAACACTTGATCACACTTCCTGAGAGGCAAAGAACTCTCTTTCTTGATGCCATTAAGTTACCACCTGCAAGTATCCATTTAACACCAGCTTAGAACTCCTTTCCTTGGAACTGCAGTAAAAAGACAATTTATTAGAACAAAAACTTTAAACAGCCTGTTTAAATATTATTATATTTTTATATTATTATATTATGCTGTTAAAATATTATTACTGTATCATTTTTTTAGTTTTTAGAACTATTATACCAAAGCAAATGTTTTAATAATAAGTTTGTGAAAGACTACTCATTTTCCTAATTGACAGTTTGTTAATTATCTCCTAAATGTCACTAATATTAAGAGTTTTTACTCAAAAAATTGCTTCTGACTTATAAGTGTTCTGTCTTTGATTTATTGCTTATTAAAACATCTCTTATACCTGCAATAAGTGAAAATGAAACTGATATATATGTATTTACAGTAAATCGTTTTGCTCTTGGTTTTGGATTGGGGTTTTGTTTCTTTTTTGTCTAATTTCTTTCTTTTCTCTTGTTTATTTTTTAGAGTTTCCATTTTATTAATTTATTTATGTACTTATTTATTTATTTGTTCTTAGGTAATGGCTTCTTTTTCTTTGGTTGAAGTTTGAGTTACTTAGTGTC
The DNA here is from genome assembly GCF_971803275.1 of Cyanistes caeruleus. NCBI lineage: Eukaryota > Metazoa > Chordata > Aves > Passeriformes > Paridae > Cyanistes > Cyanistes caeruleus. The sequence goes on along the minus strand of NC_141704.1, from coordinate 20,658,408 downwards.
ACACCAGCTTAGCCACAAAAAGCAGCTTACAAGATGTGGAAAAAGACAGCCAGTGATACCTTATAAACAGTCATTTTAAATGCTGGCAAGCTGTTAGAGAAAGTGAGGGAAATTAAATTTCCCTGACCACTTGCACCTGAAGAACATTCTCAAATGTCATTGATTGCTGCAGAAAAGACAACATGATGTGTCACATGGATTAGTGCATTTATTTACTCTATTATTTTCAGTCTTGAAATCTCTGTGCAAGTGTCCACTGGGAGATCTTGGTATTAAGATACAGAGGATATGGATAAGTGGTGTTTGTGCTTATTTAGAGCCAGAACATGGGTCATCTCAGAGGTGGTGTCACCATCATCTGGAAATTCTTCACAGTGTAGGGCTAACAAACATTTTAATTTTCATTATTAAAATCCAATAATTTTTCAGTGGACTTTCTTAGGGGGAAAAAAAAGTATTTTCTGAGAAAAATTTTTTTTCTGTTTCTCACAACTTTTATAGCCATCTGTAGAAAGGAAAAAAAAAAAAGCTTGCAATTATAACAAATCAACAGAACTCAGAAAAGTCATGTGCAAAGTAGAATTCTCCACTTTGGTTATATTTCCCATAACAGAAGTAGAGCTGTGTGACATTGCTTTGACTAGCCTATTCATATATTTTTGCTGCTAAATCATCTATATTACATCTTGAAGTTTATTTCTTCAAGAAGCATGATTTATAGAAGACTAGTGGACTGAATTAGAGCTTCTGTAACACAAGGACATAAAAAATATACTCTAATAATTTCTGTTCTTTTGCTGAAGTGGGGGTTTTTGCTTGAGTTCAGTATTTAGGATTATGCCCATGCAGAAAAATATTCTCAGGTCAAGCATACTTTAATAATAATAATAATAATAATAATAATAATAATGATTGATTTTTCATTCCTTCACTACCAATACATATATTTATATATATACACATATATATATGAAGTTGAAGTTGTTAACTTTTTAAAATTTACTATTTTTATAGTATTTTAGAACATTATGAGTACTGTGTACTCTAGGGTGAGTAAATTAAAATAAATTTAATATAAATAATAATAAACAATTAATAATTATCTCAGTATTAATAATAATGATTTGATTATTAATAATAAATAATTTATATGCTCTACACTGTGAAAAAAGCACAGACAATGAGAATTTATATATTATTTAGTTACATCACTAGGAAAAACCCACAAAACTATCACTCTTCATGGCTCAGCAGAATACAGACATGTTAAGAAATATAACTCTCTAATCATATGTACCAGTGAGCACTGGAACCTAGTACCTTCCTAAAATGCATTGGGAAAATTCAGCGCCTTGTAATCTTCTGTCTCTCTAACTTCAGTTCTTGGTCAGAGCACCTGCTTATTAGAGGGAAAATGGTGCAAAGAGAAGAAATGCATATATGGTAATTCCTCATTTTTCTTAAGTATTTAATTTAACCTTAAATGTATAATATGTAAACTCATTTTTAGCAAGAAGGAGTTACACTAGGACATTTTTTCCTTCCCTTTTTTGTGTTGAAACAATTGGTTCACGTAGAGACCAACAAGCTTGATTTAACTAGATAGAAGTAATAGCTTTTATACTGAGAGAAAGAATGCAGAATTAACTGGTGTCTAATATAAATGACATTTCTGTATCTTTCAGATCTTCATACACAACCCTCTGGAAAGCAGGCAGACAAAATCCTGGGAATACTGAATAAAAACAGCAGTTGATGATCCGTTACAAAATCATTTCCTCTCCTCAGTAAAATGATATGATTAAAAGGTGATATACAGAGATTAAGAAAATGGATGATGTTACTATCACAGTCTAATAGTACTGGTCATAAGTGTAAGGATGAAAGTCACCTGGAACATCATCAGTTTTTGTCTCTGCGGTTTTCATACATTTTGTTAAAGCCCAACACAAAAAAAAAAAACCAACTTAAATTAAAGCAGCCATACACAATAATAATAATACTGATTCTTTCTTATTTTTCATGTCACATCAGAACAGTGCTGACTGAACACTTAATAACTTCTTAATATAAACAAATGGACAAGTAATGATTCTGCTTCAGAATTATTTGCTACACAGAGAAACTGCTGTTTCTTATGAAGGCCCTTCTCTTTTTCCATTTTTGTTTATCTGTGAAAAAAACACTTTTTTTATATTTTAACTTTTGTGATAAAGAGTCTTCATTAATGACTTGGGTGATGTGATGGAGTGCTCTCTCAATGAGACCGCAAGCTTGACTGGGTGGAGTGGTCACTATGCTGTAGGTTCTGAAGGGTTTTGCCAGGCTGGAGAAATTGGTCGATAGAAGAGTCATCAGGTTCTACAGAGGAAAGTGCAAAGCTTTGCATCTGTGATGAAATTACCACATGAACAATAGAAATTGGATGGAAAGCAGTGCCAAGGAAAATGAGCTGATGTACATGTTGAATGAGTTGAACCCTTCTATCAAGAAGACAAGCTGTTGCCAGTATCCCCAGGGACATGAACCTTTCCACATATTTAACACTTGTGAGAGCCCATCTGGAGTATTGTGTCCAGTTGGGGTCTCTCCCACACCAAAAAACACATTGCCATATTGGAACAAGTCCAATAGAAAGCCAGCAAGATGACTGAAGGTCCATTATTTGGAAGGAAAGCATGAAAGCATGTTTATTCAACCTCAAGAAAACAAGGAAACCAATGAGGGGTGAGGAGAAGACAGCGCCAGCCTCTCTGTTCCAAGGTGCACAGGGACAGGAAGAGAGGTCATGGATAAAAGTTGGAACAAAGAAATATTGACTGAATACAAAAGGAAAATTTTTTCTCATAAGGATGGTCCAGCACTGGAACAGGTTGTCCAAAGTTTTGTGGCATTTCAGATACTGAATTAAAAACTGATCTGTATATGTGCCTGAGCAACCTGATCTAATTGGACCCTCTGTAAGGGGAGGGTCAGAGTAGGAGATCTCCAGACATGTCTGTAACATAAAATACTCTATGATTCTGGAAAAATAATCTGTTTGTCCTTTAAAAGAAAACACTGTTTAACTGTGGTAACAGTCAATACCTTTCTAGATCTGTGTTTCCTTTTGGTACTTACAACTTTTTACTTCTGCAACTTATTTTTTCCATCATTCCATCAGAGCTGCTATATAGTATGTAAATACTAGTTGCTAGTCTTGAAATAGCCAACAACTCTTCCCTTTCCCTCATATTGTATCACTGTTTTCAAGCCTTGTGTCCTGCTAAATAATGAAAATGCGAGGGAAAAAATTATAACATGACAGCAATATGAGATCTCTGACTCCTGCTGACTGTAAATGTATATGTCTATCAAAATTTGGATCATAGTCACTTGTAGCTGAAATCCTCTAAAACACAAAATTCATTTTTTTGCATTTTAATAGACAAATTTGTTTTGTGAAATCACATTACACTGTCTCTTTACAGTGTGGCATCACATACACTGTCCACTTTATTAGTGTTCTTATAGACAATCAGACTTTTGAAAGTCTATAGACAAGGAATCAGAAACCTGGTTAGAATTTATAGGTTTTGAGCTTGCCAGTGTTGTAGCACCACTGGTTAGTTACCTTTAAACTGCTACTGTCACCTCCTATTGTACTCATGCATACACAGATATCAGTGGTAGACATGCCTGATGATGCACTTTTCTGTTCTTTGTAGGACTGGACTTGATGGATTTCGGTCTGGATTTCTGCTGTTGGCTGTGCAGTGTGAATATGAACTGTTGGTACAGAGAGATAAATGCACGAGCATCAAGGACTCTGGTATCAAGTCCCATTAGAATCAATGGGAATTTATCATCTGAAAGCAACAAAATTCCAGTCAGAACTAGGTCTTTAGAATCCTAGAACTCAGACAAAATACTTTTCATCTCATGAAAAACTGACAGCATTTCTCCTCAAACAGACAAAACCTGAAAAATATGATTAACAGTACCTGGACAGAGATATTATGAAGCCATTCCTTCAGATATTACAAGGAGCAGAAAAAGAAAAGGTGAGATAACACTATTACTGTGTTGCTGGTGCCCTATGGGAGAGTAATAGTGAATAATAATAGTGTGCTGATAGCACTAATTAACTGGGGCTATCAAGCTGCTGAGTGATGTAGAAGGAAAAAAAGTATTGAGGAAAAATAGAAACAAGGAAACACAATAGGGTAGAAAAAGAGCTAAGGAGACAGGCAGAGCTGACATGGAACAAATTATTTTTCAGGGACAAGAGTGCTTGAAAAAATTGATCATCTTGAAGAGGAAAATAAACCACTGATTCAAAAGCAAAAGAACATGGTACCAAAATTAGATTGAACATATGTATCCTCATAGAGATGAATGGAAGTAAGATGAAAAATGTGAGAAGAAAAAGAAAATTGTCATCTTCAAATTTCCAACTCTCCAGTGATACAGAGACACATAGAAATGGTATAATAATAGTCTTTTTTCCCCCAGACATACTAAAAAACTGCAAACCTGGAAAGATTTTAACAGCAAAGGCAGAAAACCTGGGCATCGATGGATGGCAGCTCATGCAGTTTTAAATAGTTTCAGCCATGTAAATGGCAGTTTCCTACAGATATTATTTAGCCTTGTCTGCACCTTTGAGTGTCTAAGCCAAAAGCTGTATTATAAAATCAGTTACTGATTAAATATAAAGGTTTGGAAAGAATATTAGAAGTAATTTAGTCTCAATTTCCACAATTGGAAGGGACAGATGTCACTTGACCAGGTTGCTCAAGTCCTTATCCAAACTGGCCTTGAACACTTTCAGGTCTGGGTCATTCACAATCTCTCTGGGCAATCTGTTTCAGTGTCTTATCACCCTCACAGTGAAAAATTTCTTTCTAATATCCAGCCTGAATTTTTCCTCTTTTAATTTGTACCCATTACACCTTGTCCTATTATCTATTACAATTATTCTGTATTGTAATATTCTTTCCAAATAGTTGTCAAGCTGTATTACATTTTATTTTGTTTTATTTATTTTATTTTATTTTTATTTTATTGTGAGAGTTTAATGAGACTAGCTGTAGTCACATACATTTCATCAGCATTTCTCTTACCATTGTTATGATGCTAAAGTCGGGATAACTTGAAGACTGAGACACAGGGAGGTTGCAAAGCTTTTCTTTCTGACAGTGTAATTGAATTACTGGGATAGACAGGCCCAAATAATACAATATTTGTGTTGCAAAACAATATGGACTCCTGGGGTTTTATCAGTTTTAGTTTGGCTCTTGTTAAAGGCCAAGGTATGTTTCTCTGAATAGAAAACAGCTGAGGATCCTCAGAATGACACAGCATATTTTTCGTAGATCATATTACTTTACCTACACATATTGCTAAGATCTAAAAAGGCCTTGGGTAAAGTTGAACATGTCCATTTTTATAAATAATCTTATAAAAATGAAAACAGGCTAAATAACAATGTTTTTCAATTAGCCCTTATTTGGGTATTTTCTTCTATGATCCCTCAATAACAAACTCGATAATAAAAATAAATATAGCTGATTGTTAGATAAGGGCTTTGTGAAACACATCAGCTCAAAATGACACATTACTTTTTCAGTACTTTGTTTAGTTCACATAAAAATCACGAGTGAAATAATGCAATCTAAATATAAACAAAAATACAAATCATGCAGAGACTATAAAACTTAGAAGGGTGACGGACACGCCCCTGTTGGAAGTGGTCACACCTCACAGGTCATAGTTCAGAAGCAGGTCAGGCATGTAAGCAGTATATTTCTAATGAGTAATATTCCTCAACTGAGAAAATCACTTCCTACTTTGGCTGGAGCTTTAAAGCTAATTTGGAAACCAAAATAGTCTTTGAAGTAGTTTACGTGTTTTGATTATCAAGTTCTTCAGAAACTCTGAAACCACTCAGGCTGTGTTTGCTGGAGGTCAAATCCTCTCAAAATAATAAAAGAAAAAAAGGAATTAGAAATTTCAGATTATCCATTTACTAAAGCATAGGTTGTGCTCATTCCCCATCCTGATCAGGTCTGGTTCAAAGGCTGGTGAATTCTTTAGGGTGTTTCATTTTAGGGTGTTTCATAGTCCAAAAAATAATCGTCTACTACCAGTTTCTCATATAGAAGATTTCCTTCTCTCATAATTTTGGTAGGAACAATTTAGTTCTGCTGTTGCTTCATGGTTGATCCCAGTAAATATTGGAGGCAGTACCTTGTGCTAGTACCAATGATTAAAGTGTTCTTTCAGATTGCTATGACCACTCAGTTGCTTGAAAGATCAACATGTTTGGATCGTTGCCTTCTGCAATATAGAAAACTACATTTCATCAGTACTTTTCTTTTACTTATGCTTAATTCCCCTGAAAGACAGTATGACCATTGTTAGTTTGAAATACTAGAATTTTCCACTTAATCTGGTTTTCTAAGAAATGCAGTACTGTAGAAAAGAAAGGAGGTGAGGAATCAAAGTCTCATTATTATTAATCAGTATCTTGCATATGTGTGTTCTTTTGCAGAGGCATATGTGTGCATATATGTGTATTCAGATTATTTATGATAGAAAAATTTTATTTATATTCAAATTTCTATGCCATTATCAAATAGCACCTCCCCATATTAAAAACATACTAATACCAAATGTATCAAAATATTGTTTTATGTATTTAAGACAGTTTAGTGATGGACTTGCTAGTATTATATGTGTTATATAGTGTTATAAATATGGTTGAACTCAATGATTTCAAGGGTATTTTTTCAATTTTCATGATTCTCTAATTCTATTTCCGTGTCTTCCTGAGAGGGCAGCTGAGAGAAGTATTACATGCTAGATTTCTCACTGACAGCATAAATGACTGAAATTTACAGTAGCAAAATCTTGCACAAGTATTTCATAAGCAGCAGGAGCTGTATTTCACAAAGATTGAGTTACATCAAGTTAGTGATTTCAGGTTTCAGGTTTTATTATTATTCTCAATTGAATTTTGTGGACATGATAATAATATATATCAAATTAATATACATGCAGAAAAAGCTGTTTCTTATTCTTGGGAACTAATTATTCCTTGAAATTGTCTTTAGTATTATGAACTTTGTTTTTTAGTGATTTGTATTTTCCAACAAGTTTTATTAGCTTACAGCCTTAAAAAACATATGCACAGAGGAGAGTTCTTTTAATATTGAATAAATAATATATTCTTATTGATATATGTTGATTATAGCTTTGCAATATCTGAGTTTTACTTCTCTCCTTGTCTACAATATTTAATAAATCCCTCTAGTTTTATTAAATCAATGAAGTTGATCAGCTATAGAGACTAGGATTCTATTCCAGTAAACAAATATATAATACAGAGGAACTATCAATGTATTGAAATATCTATTGCTATAGCTACCTATAGGGCATCACCCATCTGGTTCAGCTCTATGGTATCAATCACCTTTTAATGTATAAAAACTGGAGCAAAAACAAAAGATCAACTTTTAAAAATTCTTCATTTCTTTACTAAGTGTAGTGTAAAAGATCACACTATATATAATTAGGTAGAAAAATAGAGTACATGCATGCAGATGAAAAAAAACAACGTTCTTTGTCTGGCAAACAGAACAGAAGGATTGCTGCAGATAAATAGTGGCATTAATGAGTCATAGCATCCTTAAACCAGGGGCAATGATAAAGGTATTTATATTTCCTCTCCTTATTTCATTCATCACCTGTTCCCTCATCATTTAAAATTGCATGTTATTATCTTTGTTTTGACAGCATATGGGGTGATTTACATTGCTGCATGTATGTTTTTTGTTCTCTTCATTACTCTATGAACCAGCTCTGCCCAGCTTTCAAGACTGCTTTTCTCTAGTGATCAGATATTGACTGTCTCTGATTTGCAGCTGCATATCCAGAACCCTGAGATCATCTGTACATATATTCTCAAAGCATTTGTTGTTATCTTGTGCTCACACAATTTGGGTACCATGTTACAACCTGTATTGTATCTACCTTGATAAAAAGATAGGCTGTATTTCTGTGTATGTGAAATTGCAATTGTTGTGGGGTTTTGCCAGTGTTCATCTTGTATTCTACCACTCTCTGCTGTCACAAAAACTTCTGTGTGTAAAACTGAGGCTTGAGCAAAAGAAATCATTAAAGAGAGAGACTCTCTGGGTTTTGAGTGAGTAGGAGTATAAAAAGAGCTGATCTGCAGCATATGTTAAAAAAATGACAGAATTGAAAGACTGGAGTGTTTGCTGTGAGTATGCTCAGACGACTGAGAAGATATGCAGGTCAGCACTCCCCCTGGAATACTGTGAAGACCCATCAGCCTCTTCCTGCTTATGATTTTCTTTTAGCACAGAACTGTTTACTGTCATGGAGCTGGCACATGGTAGTGGATCCAGTTCCACATCCATGATCATAACCGAGAAAATACTGCTCTGTCTCACTGCATATACAGAGAATGAGCAGTTGTACTGTCCCAAATTCTGAACTGACTAGAACTCTCTCAGAGAACAAAGATGTTTGCATGGTAAATAAAATATAGGAAAAAAACTCAGGAGTTGACAAAGCCATATTTCAATGGAAGTTCTGGAGGTATTTTGCCGCTGAGTTGTGTTACACACTTCAGGAGAGTGCACCAGAACTACTGGTGAATGGACACTTGTATTAGTCCTGTCCACATGCATCTGTAGAATCACCATTTTTCATAGGAGGGAAACTGGACTATTAGAGAAGTAAGAACTTGAAACATGATTACTTTTCTGGATGTGTTTTATATCTGCAGGAAAGACATTCATCTCACTTTGCTTCACTTCCTCATACTTTTATAAATTTTGATAAACAGCAAAATATTAGGTCTAGAATGACACTGTCTAAAAATCAGTGTTGATATGGAAAGGTTAAAAAAATGCCACAATCCATGTAGAGTTCCAAAAAGTACTTTGGCATTGGTATTGAACATTACAACATATAATTTACTGGCAGGTGGTCAATAGAGCAGGGTTCACAGCTCACAGATGTCCTCAGGAAGCGTTGACTGCATAAACACCGGACAGGAAATGACTGGCTTGGTTAACAGTTCTTCAGAAAATATTTTAGCTCATGAGTCAACAGTATCATGCTGTTGAGAAATAAAAAAAGCATCACACAGATGTATAGGAACAGGAAAAACAATTTCAAAAAAGGAAAAAAAGGAAAGAAAAAGAGAAATACAGGAAAGAGAGAGAGAAAGAGGGAAAGAAAGAGACAAAAAGAGAGAAAGGGAGAGAAAGGGAGAGAAAGAGAGAAAGAGAGAAAGAGAAAGAGGGAGAGAAAAAGAGAGAGAGAGAGAGAAAAAGAAAAAAAGAGAGAAAGACTTGCTTTATGCAACTCTCAGAGGGATGACAACCAATCCTAAAGATGCTCCAACTTCAAGAACAGAAAATGTTTCCAAAAGTAATAGAATAATCTCTCATAGCAAATGGGAAATAAAAAAACAGCTTAAAGTGCAGTAAGACAATACAAATCTTGCTAATAATAAGGGTGACAACCATTAAACAGACTGCATGGCAAAGCTATAACCTATGTCACTGAAAATCTGATGGGAAAAGTTTATAGATGAGGGAGAAGAAAAAAGAGCCTGAAAAATATATGGAAAAAGAAATGGAAATTAGAGACAGAAAAAGGTTTTTAGACCATATTAATTTTTATTAATAAATATCTGATTTTTGCTCCAACTTCAAATATGTATGTTTCAGTATTGTATTTAGTAACACTATATCCAATGACCATTTCCTAAAGAACATATCACTCTCTGTTTAGCACTAACAAAAAGTTTCATGATTTCTAAAATAATGTCCTAAGCATGATCAAAGAAATAATTTTATGCCTATTTCATCTCTGTGGTCAAATTAATCCTTAAATGTGTTTGCTTAAATAGAGTGTTATGTATACTTCCTCTTTATAGCGAGCCCCAAATCTGGTTGTTAGGGTATTCATGTGGAGGACAGAACTTTCATCTTCCTCCTTGTGGCAGAGGAAGATACTGAATATGGTCTCCTGGTATCTGAAGTTTGGATGTATGCTCTAGATCAATATGAGATATTGAGTTATGTAAGTCCCAATTCTTTTATCGTTATTTTCCCATTAATTTATTCAGTATTACTGCTGTTTCAAAATGATACACAGACACAAATTAACACTAAAAATCCTATTGAAAGTACTCCTATTTCAATGACATTTGCTGATTTTAGCTTGACATAGTCAGTTTACAACTCCTATTAACGGTTGCTGAAGTTATAGATTTGTAATCCAAAATGGTTTGACATCATTGTCAATAACTACTCTTTACAGATGGTTGAAATTAAAATGTCATTCTAAAAAGTAAAAATTTCAATACTAATTTCCATGAAATGCTGATGTTTAAACAGAATGCCATTTTCAAGAATAACCTTGAGCTCAGCTTTGAAAAGAGAAAATCTTTCCTGTTTTCTGTGACAAATGTGAAGAGTTAATGCTTGGGAAGTGCTGAGATAAATGCTTATTGATGACTCAGTTAACATCTTGGAGTGAGCAGAGTATAAACAGCCAAAATACGTCCTCTTTTTTTATAGCTCAACAAGCAAGGGAATGCAGTCATAAAAAAGGAAATGTAATGAAGTGAAATCAAAACAAACAAAAGACAAACTCTCATTTGGTGCTGATGACTCATTTTCAACCTCTTTTTCAAACTGTCATTTTAATTTCTAGGTTGGACTCCTCACCTGCGACCACTTGTGTGACATTTATAAACGAAAATGTGGGATTTAATTAGGTAAGAACTCCTAACGTTTCAGGCACATCTTACATGTATTTAATCCCACCTTTGGATGCTCAAGAGCAGCTGTTTCTGGCTAAGGTGAAGGGGTCCCAGGGCAGGTGGCCGGGGCTCCACGCACGGCCCAGGCTGGTGCGGGTGCCCTGGCCGTGCCCGGGGGAACCCGGCTGCCGGGAGCCTGCTCCACTCACACACAGCCTGAGACATACAGTAGCTGCTAGACTGTTGGGAGGCAAAGATTTAGTTTCAGATAAGCATTGTTAAAATGGAGGCAAGGCTGTAAAGCCCAGCTAGCACTAACTTTGACCTCCTGCATTGGGGGATGGGCCGTGTGAGGCCTGGATGAAGTTGCCCCACCCCAGACCCCTTGTGAGGGGCAGCCCAGGAGTTCTGATAGCGTTTGAGCCCCTGGAGTTCCTCCCTAATTTTGTTTTTAGTGGTCCCTGACCCTAAACTCCACCCTTCTGTCCACCAGAACCCCTCACCCTGCCTTTGCTTGCAGCTCTCTATCTCTGAGTGAGTTTGTTCCCAAATTTCATGGTTTCATGAAGAGAAGCCCGTCTCGTTCTTGTCCCCTGCTGGTTCCCAGTGACTGTAGCTTCTCCGGACATGATCCTGCGGTTGCAGACTGCAACACTAGAGCAAGGAGTGAAGAGGCCAATAAGCCCCACAGCAGCCCAGCAGCAGCTGGCTCTGCAGAGGAATTTCAATTAGTCAGGTGACAATCAGCTGCAGTCCCCAAGGAGACAGCTACCACCTCTTCTGCACAGTTCTCGGTCGCTGCTACAAAAAGCTCGCTTGTGACACCGCTTACAACATCAGGTGTAAAAGTAGCTGCTTGGAGACACTTGTCCTGTCTGCATGGTTTAATTTAAAAAACTGAGATTTTCTATTCTGTGCTTGAATATGAATGAGTCAGTTGTAAACAAAGAACTAAAATAGATGAGTCTGGCGTGGAGAGGTAGCTGAGTCATTCTATAAAACGTGTCCCTTAAATGTAAATGGCAGAGGTTTTCTTTTTTGACACAATAATTGCTATTTTAGCTTAATGAGCTATGAGGCTTTTGCAGCAAAATGGCTCCTGAAGTATACTCTCCCAGTCAGTGCCTCCACTTTTAAACTTTTCTATCCATGATTTTACTTCTTGACCACTGTGAAGAGTAAGTCAAAATATTTTCTTCAGGAGCTTTCTTTCCATTTTAGCTATTTATTTTAATAAAGAGTGTTTGAATTGTGTACCTCTTTTTCCTGAGAAGATAACATTTCTTCATTGAACTGTGCCTCTTATACCATATAAAAAGGGGACACAATCATATGTTGGTATTAAAGCTTTGGAGTTTTGATTCAGAAGAAGAGGTTAGCACAGAAGAGGATTGTTTCTAGTTTGGATTAAAATACCTAAAAATAGTACTAGAAAACATTACAAGTTTCATCAAATATATCCACTATTTGAATGAGAAAAACTTCCCACAAATATTAAATAAAATTTCTTTTTCCTTCCTCATTACAACGTGAAAAGACACTATATTAATAAAGCAGTATTATTCCACAGCAACTGATAAAATTTATCTTCTTAGTATTTTACTGATATGATATATTGTACGTATGCTTTAAAAATAAAGAAAAAAAACTATTTTCTTAAAATACCTTACCTAGATAGATTTACTGCTTTAAAAGGCTAAAGAAATTGTAATGTCATCTAATGAAAATGTCACCTGGAAAAAAAATTAATACTGTTTTGGATGCATATTTCCACTAAAAAATGCATTGCAAAAAAAATAAAAATTTAATCAGAACATGTTCCTCCTGTTACCTTTGATAACATTAATAGCAGCCACATAAGACAGGGTATTTAAAATAGGCAGAGAAAAGAATTCTCCAGAGCAACAGGTAGCAACATTAGTTGGCCAACACTCTTCTTGGGGTCCACAAGTAGAAATGGTGAGTATTAAACAGTGATTTTACTATGTTCAGACATGACAAATCCTTGGCATTTTAAATATGGGGCAATGCAAGTTCAAAGGAGGGGTTCAGCTAAGGAGATTCTCAGAGAGAGCAGGAGGCTTTTCAAAGGTCTGGAAAAATCAAACACTGGAAGATGAAAGGTTTAAGTATATTTAGACTAAGGAAAGGAAAAGACAACAGCAGTTTTCATGCATGTAAAATATAGTTTTTAAGGAGTTTATTCCCTTTTCAAAACTCATTTCAGATCAGATATTAAATAAGAGAAGGTCTGTGTTGGTATGTGCAGCAGTGAGGACTTTGCAGTAGTCTAGCCGTTTCTTGGGAGGCTGTGGCAACTCCCTCAGATTCTCTTCCTCAGAAAAGGTTGTAAAGGTGTTTGTTCAGATATAGCTGAACCAACATTTGCAAAGGAGGTGGGAGTAAAAACTCTCCTCTAATTTCGTTCAGCCTCAATTTCTGCTTTTTTGTTGATTTTATTATCCAGCTTCATAATATATATTATTATGCAGAAAATAACATCATGAAGTAATTAATTCAGAAAGTTGAATTCAAAGCAAAATTTTTGGAAGAAATGAAACACAGGGCTATGCCCTGGAAATTAAAAACATGTTCATTTAAAATTTTCAACAATTATTTTCAGATAGCAATAATATTTTATCTTCAAATAAATTCTCCCATAATTACTATATTATTACTCTATATAATTATTTCATTGCTTTCACACTGGCTTTTTACACATCATATGTGAAAATACCAGTATTAGGCATTAACAACAAGGTTGATAAATGTAATTTCATGGTGCCAGCTTGGGTTAGTGACAGGTTTAGAAATTTCATGCCAATCCAACTAAATGCTGCAAAATATAGCCGTGAATTCTTTTCCTTTTTTCAATCTCCTTAAATATTTTACATGGCTCAATGAGGATGAGACAAATTATAAGTTAATTTTAAGAATTATAATGGATGGCAATTACATCTGTATTATTTCATATTTTCACTATTCTAATTATCCTTACAATAGACGTTCTGCCTCATTGTTCTCATGACAGTTTGCCAGAGAAGTACTGCATCAGAATGCTAATAACTTGCCACATCCCCTGTTTGACAGCTAAGAGTAAACCTCAAATATGTGATTTTACTGATGTTCAATAGTTTTGTTCAGTGGGTCCATATCACTTTAAAGTGGTAATAACCCACATGGAAAAACTAAGAATGGAATGGATATCAAAATACAGAAAAGGCTGGACCATGCTTTTTAAATTACTTGTTATATTTTTTTTAAATACTAAATATTGCAATTTAAGTATATTTAAGTTTATTTTTTAAAACTATCATTTTAAGGATATACGAGCCCATTTTTTAAAATAAACCATTTCCAGCTATAGCTTATCTAGGAAATTTATGTGTGATTACTGAGGTCCCGTGTATTTTATCTGATAAATATTCTTTTCTATTATTCAACCAACTAACATCACATGTGCTTTTAAACAAAATCGATTCAACCTTTGTCTTGCCATGTATTTCCTAAATAATCAAGGTTTTCTTTGGCTAAATTCTGTTTAGATATATGGTATCTTATTAAAATATAATTGGTTTATTTAATATCAATATACTCATGTCCATAGTCCAGAGCTGTATCCAACTCTGGGGTCCCCAGCAGGGGAAGGACATTGAACTGTTGGAGCAAATCCAGAGGAAGGCCACCAAGTTGATTAGTGGGATGGAGCACTTTTCTGACAGAGAAAGACTAAGAGAATTGAATTGCTCAGCCTATAGAAGAGAAGGCTGCAGGGTGACCTAATTGTGTCCTTCCAGTACCTGAAGAGCCTACAAGAAAGCTGGAGAACAACTTTGTACAAGAGCATGTAGTGACAGGACAAGGGGGAATGGCTTCAAACTGAAAGAGAGTAGAGTGAGATTCTATATCAGAAAGAAATTCTTTGCTGTGAGGGTGGTGAGGCACTGGAACAGGTTGCCCAGAGAAGTTTTGGGTGCCTCATCCCTGAAAGTGTTCAAGATCAGATTGGATGAGGCTCTGAGCAACCTGGTCTAGTGGAAAGTGTCCCTGCTATGTCAGGAGGGTTGGACTCAGATGACCTTTAAGGTCCCTTCCAACCCAAATCGTTCTAAGATTCTGTGATATCAATTGCCCAGGATAACTTTGCATATTCATTTCAGCATGCACATAAATGAAGCTGGCATATAATCATCCCACTCTGTAAAATATAAATATTCATTTGATTTTAAGTTCACTGTCTTAGACATTCTGGCTTTCTTAAATGTGAGAATTTATTTAAGTGCTATGCAGTGATGGGGTCCAAAATATTTAATGAGTCATGTATTCAGTGTGAAAGATAAATATATGAAGTATGTTGCTAATCATCTAACCTTTATTTCTATGATTCTCCAAACTCCCAAGTTCATGAGAAACAAGACCTTGGAACCAGACTGAAAGTAATTGTTGTGGATCAAAAGTTGATTCTGTCTGGATGAGAATAAATTAACTGATCTTTATGCAGTGAATTAGTTTGGTTTAAAAGAAAACAGCTGAAGGAAAGGACAAAAAGAAGAATTCAATTCATCTTGGATTTGACAAAAGTTCCTGAAACAATAGAATTGGCAGAAGACATAAAACTATCTTACTACTTTATCAGTATCCTTCTTCAGGGGAAATTTCAGCATTTCTTATGGGTTTACTAGAGGCTGTTGATATAAAACAGAGGGGTCAGAGGGGCTGCATAACAGTGCTGTGTTGAAGAATTGACTTTGAGACAAGATCAGGGTATTCATCCACTTCATTCAGCTCAAGATATTGTTTTTGATGGAGACATCTTATCTGCCTAAACATTTGGCACAAACATTTTGTTTTATTAATTTAGTGTTATTTGAAAACAGGAAAGAGCTCAGGGCAAAACATGAGATATTTACACTTTTACAGATCTGGGTCATAAGTCTGTTCTCCTTCTATTTCTTGTCCTAACATAATTTACTTCGGAATATAATTCAATAGTACTAAATTCAGCCTACTGAAGCACTTCTGCCTGTTGAATCCTGGATATCAGATGAAGCCAAATGTCATAGGAGTATGAATTAGTCATGTTTCTGCACTCATGATCATCATGAACCTGGGACTCTTCGAAGAAGTAGTAGTGAAATAATTCATCTCTCTGGACCCTTTGTCAGTGAATTCAAATGTCAGTGGACAATTAGAGTTTCTGAACTCCAAAGTTCTTTACTATATTAATCTTCATGACTCTTCAGCAGTCTCACCCGAGTGAGACTCCAAAAACTTACAGACATTTTGTGAATTCTTAATGAAAGAAATTGTCCAAACACTGACATAATTCACATAGCAAAGTTGTATATTAGCCCAACTAAAGTGACTATATTTTATACTCAGCTACCAGATCCATCCCTTTTCTTGAGCAATAATGTTAAATCACCTCTTAAGTCTTCAAAAGTCTATGAAAACATCATGATGCTGTCACCTAGGAATTTTAGTTGTGTAAACTCATTGAACCTCAATGACTATCTTTCACTCTTCCCCGTTTATCATGATATACTTAATAACTTGGATTAAGCAAACAGCCCAAATCAAAATATTTAACATTTTCTACATTTTATTTCTGATATCTGTCTGCATTTATAGGTAAAGTGTCTTTGTATATTCTGAAAAAGCAGAAATGCTGAGACATTCATGATACCAAGCTTAATATCTGTGGTACAACAAAGTTAAAAAGAAATACCAAAACCTCAGAATAAGAAAGCAGTCATGATCTCTTGCTTAAATCCAGTTTTGTAGCTATCACTTTTTCCTAAATTCCTACTTTTGAAATTCATTTGGAAACTTAGTTCGTAATCTACTGGAGTTTGAAATTTTGTGTAAAACTGCCCCAAGCAGTCTTCAAAATACTTTTTTCTGAAGGTGTTAATGAGTGATGAGTTATTACTGTGAATGACAATAGCATTAAAAGGAAAAGAAAGTGCAAGCAATTTTTATACATTACTTGATTCTCTAAAACCTGAAAATAAATAAATAAGAGTTCAAGCACAGAAATTAAAAGCTTCAGCACTAAATGTAGAATCCTCTGTCAAAAATTACTTGAATTGTTTGAAAAATATATAGTGATATTTTAATATTTCAATATTTTAAATTCAACTTCAGGGCTACCATTTAGACAACCTTGTGAAAACGTGATGATTTTTTGTATAAATTTCTAAAGAAAGGAGAAGCTAGACACATTATACAGTCCTATTCTAAGTGTCATTTTTCATCATTTTATATTTCATTTCACATAATATGCCAAAGAAAAAATATGCATAGGTTGTTATCAGCGGTGCTATTTTCTCTGTTCCATTTCTGTGTATTTTTGTCCTGTTTCTCCTTTGCCAAAGTGACATAACTATTACTGTAATTATGATTTTTAAAAAGATTTCTGAGTATTTTAATTGAATAGTCAGAATATTTTTACAACCCTACTCAACTTAGTATTATTTATTATTTAATCCATGAGATGCTTTAGGCCATTTATATAAAAAGTTAATTCAGCTGTTCTAATGTCAGCAACAAAGGGAGAAATTCTTTGTTTTAGTTATCGAAGCAAGCTCTTACATGCAAATTCCCATTTTAATTATGATTGGCTAAGCACATGCATTCCATTTTCATCTTCTATATAGTGGAAAAGGGTGGGCAGTAAGAGTTGTGAGTCTAGCCAGCAAAAGAAAATAGGAAACTTTCAATATTTTAGGTTAGACATTTTTTTCAGAGTTAGAAGGCTTAAGTATTTCTGATCAGGCAGCCTGTTTACCTCCCTGTTATGGCTTCAAGACTTTTATCCTTCTCTGTGCAGATCAACACACATTTGGCAATGCTTTCTGTTTCATCTTCATGTCTGGATGTCCTAAGCCATACATTAAGGAAAAAAAATCTCCCCTCAGAATATACTAGAAAGCCTTCCTGCAGGGGCAGATCATTAGGAGAAAACATAATAATCAGTCAGAAAAAAAGTCTTCTTTAATGAATTTCAAGGAGACACTTTTGAGGTAAGATCTAACTAGAGCTTAGGAAGCAGGCAATTACTAATGGAATGTTGCAATTGAAGGTAATGCTGAACAGCACTGCTCACTGTGCTTCTGTGGGATAATTCCTCTCTGCCATTAAGTGAGGTATATATATTACACAAAGAAAACCTTCTGCAGTATCTAGTAACAGTGATAGTTAAGGGCAGTGAGAGGATGTTATGAGCACTTATCTGTACACAGTAATTGCAGAAGAACAACTAGCTTTTATCCTGATAGCCTGTCTAAAACTTACTGCCTCAGCTAAGAGGCAGACCTTCGTTGTTTGCAGCATAACCACAGTCACACTGGATAATGACCATATAATGAAAAGTCAATTTGCATCGCAACCTCTCTTTTCATCTGGAAAAATTTACTCAGAAGAGGTAATTTAACAAGACTTTTAATTCTTCTAGAGTCAAATCTTGTTCTTATCCTGCTCCCAAATCTCCTTTGCAGAGAAGAAAGGGCTCACAGTTTTCTAGAGATCTGAGACTGAATGTTGAGAAGAGATAAATAATGACCATTCGTGCCTCTTGGGGAATGCAAACAAATTTATAAACACAATTAACTGGCTTCTTTTCCAATAATTTATGCATTCCTAGGAGGTTTTTTTTTCAGAATCTTTCTGTTCTGGCCATACAAACAAGAGTACAAGCATTTAGACTAACAGGTATGATTGATTAATAACACATTTTTATTATAATATTATCCTGATTTTAAAAATTGTTTTTATTTTATTGAATAAAAAGCCTCATTTTTATTTAATAGAAGTTTCAGTTCTAAGTAATTCCATCAGCAAATAGTTTTAGCTTAGCCTTTTTATTAATCACATGCTCACAAACCTTGATTTTCAGGAAAGAAAATTTATTAACCTGAGTCCGGTTTTCTTACTTTCTTGGATTTTATTTATTTCTTCTGAAAAGAGGTGAAACTCTTGCTCCTTATTTCCCAGTATACCTGCACCCTAAAGCAGTAAACTTCTCTGCCTGAACAAACTGTGCCATAGCTACACTTTTGAAAGGTGCAAGTAACAGAGTGCTAACCTGAAAAAGAAGAAACAGAAATGCTGACATCCATGAATCACAGTTCACTGAAGAGCAAACATGATAAATTGTTCGCAGGAAATAAAGTGGTACTGAGATTCTGTGTGAGATGGCACAGATGAATCATCACCAAATAGAGAGCTTCTGCACACGTCTGTTCATCAGAAGGGACAGCTGAGCAGAGCACACTGTGAATGTGAGGCAATGACATATAGACCTATACGTGGAAAAATGAGCTTTGCAATCAAGGCTTAAAGCTCCCTTTGGTGTAATAAAAGAACGGTTATTTAGCTTTCTTGTGTTATCTTTAAATGTTTTAGTACAATTTTTTTATTTTTTTTTATTTTTTGGTAAGATCACCCACACATGAAGGTCTCATTTATGAAGGATAACATTTATTCAGTTGGTCTTTTCTGGTATGTTTCATATATTTTAATTTTTTGAGACAGGCAGGTTGCCAAAGTATATTTTCCTCAGTAGTTTCACTTTTATAGTGGCAGCTGCAAACCACAGAAATGTTTTATTCTTTGCTCAGTGTATAACACAGGTGTTATAATATCAACATTTTCTACTCACTTGAGAGACCTATTGAAAGGAATATGAAAGGCACATTGACTGAGTAGGAAATGTAATGCAATAGAACTAGCTCCAAGCAGAAAATGTAGAGATTTGTCTTCAGTGATTTATGCTTTGAAAAAGAGGGCAGATCAAAAATGTATGGGTTTATATGAGGAGAAACTATACCCAATATACACATATGACTGTTCTTGTAGCAGTTTGTACTCCAATGTAACTTTGCTGGTTAACTGCAAATATTTTGTATTAAAGAATAGATTTTATGTTCCATATGTTTATTAAAAAATATATTGCCTCCCAATAAAAATGGTAAAATGTATTTCTTTCAAAATAATAACTGAACAGTCTCACTTTAAATATGTCTGATTTAAAGTGTTTGTGATTCTTCCTCATTTTTTGAACCAAACATTGACCAACTCAATGTGGATATAGAGATAACTTGAACAAAACCAGATCTTTGTCTTCTAAAGGACAAAATTGGTAGATAAGACCTTTTTCAGCACATTATAATAGTTGGCACGTGTCTGCCTTGTTGTTTAAACACTTCTGAAGTCTATGCTATTGAAGTTCTATGCAAGAGCTACAGAAGAAGTTTGCAAAGAATTAATGATAAAAATATAATTTAGGAATTTAGTAGCATAAATTTATTAAAATAGGTTTGTGGAGGGACAAAAATATATGCCAGGTATAAATTAAATTATATTTAATGTTATTAAGGGGATTCATTTGTTACTGGATGTTCAGACCTGATGATTGAAAAGAGCTGATGACTGAAAAGAGTTGATGATCATGAGAATTCTCAGCTTTACACAAGAGTAAAGAATTTTTCCTATTTTGTTTACCCTCTGAAACAAACTCTTAAAGTGCTTATTCATTCTCTAAAAAAGCAAAAAAAACCATGACAACCACTAATACACAGTCAAATTTTACAATTTACAAACACATAACAGACTGAAAATATTTTATCTGGATTCTGAAATCAATATATGTGAATAGTGAATATATTGAAATGGAACACCATGGGATTACATATTTGTAACAATATTAAATATTCGTGGACTCATAAACTCACAACTTCTAAAAAAATCTATTTTCTGTTTTTGGTTTCAACATATAGGCAATGCAATTTTACAGTCAACATTAATCCATGGGTTTTAGCATCACAATGCATCCAGTAATCAAAGTCCACAAAAGCTGGTGAAAAGGATTTTTGCTTTTCAGAAAGTCTTGAATCTAACTTTGGAGAAAAAACAACATGTTCATGCATGATAGAAACTGAAGGTCTTGAAAGTTTAAAACATTCTTCAACCGTAGTTATTTTTTTCCCTTTCTCAGTTCTATAACTCTACAGCAAACTTGGCTTTCTAAAAGCCTTCTTAAGTGTCTATGTTATGATATTTATTGTTGGACTATCTCTGGAATCAACTGTAGATCAGTTACTGTAATAAATAATCAGCCTCCAAGTAAAAAACAGATTGAGCTAGTAAAACTGAATTCTTGATTAGCCTTAACATTTTTATATTTAGTATTATTTATATTATTATTCTCTCTCAGATATTTGTGTTCCCAGAAGCTACTGTTCATGAGCCTGTAAATGTTTCTATTCTATTATCAGCACAAATGTTTCTCATACTGCCAAATGTTATAGCTTAGATGTACAAACCTAACACTGTAATTTTAATCAAGTGTGAACTTTAATAAAAATATTACTTTCATTAAAAAAGAGCAAAAATGTCTCAAATATGTTTTTCTTTAAAAGAAAAAGAAAATTTAGGTGATTTCTTTTTCTAGCTTACTTTTTATTTGGTCTATGATATGCTGCCTATGAACGGTTTCTTACTCTGTTTTCTTGAGCTTTTTTAAAACTCCCGTGTCAGGGACTTTGAACCTTTATCAGAAGTGAACATCACGTATATCCTTTCATTTTTGACATCTCTCATTAAAAGAGTTAAAAGAGCTTTTGCACAAACAGTTCTGTCTTTGGAAGCTGAAATTAGATTTCCATCATCTTGAGACCTGAAAATCCAAAAGTTGCTCTTTGGATGCCTCCTGAGAATAAAGACTGATGCTATCAGCAAAAGCTACCAGCACATCACAATGTGTTTAATAATCAAAACAAGTTTAAATGAAGAAGAACAATCAAACTGCTGCAAAATCTATTTTGGAAGGGTTTGGCATCATCTGTCGAAAAGAAAAGAAAAAAAATCCTGCCTTTCTTTCCGAATTGGCATTTGAAAAGATAAACAGTTTTTCATGTTTATACGTTGTCAGCTACATGCACCTGAGAAGGCTGGGAAAACATTTGGAAATAAGAATTTACAAACTGAGAGACAAAGAAGTAAAAAAATTAATAAAATAACTAAAGTAAAAAATCTCTAAACAAAAAGTCAGTTCGTTAAGTTTCACCTGAGATATTCATGGCAGAGTGAAAATAAATGGAGAATCGATATCTGTATTAGCAAACTTTGCATCACAAAGACATTCCAGGTAGTGACTCAAGACAGAGAGCAATATCACTGTAAACAAATGCATCCATTATTGTAAGTAACTACCTAGATGGAGAGGAATTCAAGCTGATGGTGGAGTAGCAGCAAACTGTTCAATTTCAATTAAATTCTTTTAAGAGAAATAAGCTTTCAGAGCACTCCTTTTCCTAAGACAGCCTCAGAAACAGAGAAAATCAGACTCTCTCTTCAGTCCCTCTGTGGGTTGCCCTAGCAGTTGCAAGTTGCAAGTTGCAAAGTGCGGGGATCAAAATGATGCATCAGTACTGCATTATATGTTAACTCCAAAAAGAAGTGACATTATTCTGAACTTATAAAAGCCCTGGATGCTATTTATGGATAATGTTCTTGTTAACATACTTGTTAAAGTGTTTTAGCCCACATAATTGTAAAGATAGAAAAGTAAGAAATCTATATTTTCATATAGTTTATTTTGCCTGTCCAAGAAAAAAGTCTAGAGGAAGATTGCTAAAAATTAATAGAAAAAGACAATGAAAGTGTTTTATCTTGTAAACAATTAAAACAAAGGAGGAGTTCTATGATGATGAGAGAGTTGGGGTTTTCAGCCTGGAGAGGTGGAGGCTCAGAGAGTCCTCATTGTGGTCTTCCAGTACTTAAAGTGGGCTCTTAAGAAAAAGGAGTGATTTTTACCTGGGCAGGTAGTGACATCACAAGGGGGAATGGTTTTGAGTTAAAAGTGGCTTGGATTAAATGTTAGGATGGATGAATTACCCAGAGGGTAGTGAGGCACAGAAACAGGCTACCCAGAGAACTTGTGGATGGCCCATCCATAGAAGTGTTCAAGGACAGCTTGGATGGGGCCCTGAGAAACTGGATTTAGTGGGTGGCATCCCTGCCCATGGCAGAGGAATTGGAACTAAAATGGTCTTTAAGGTCCTTTCAACACTGAGCCTTTCTGTAATTCTGTGATTCTCTGAAGCTATTTTTAGCTCTAAGTACAAACCAGCTTGATCTCCACTTCCCTCTGGTATCACAACAGGATTTTCTTCCCACATTTGCAAATGACATTTAATTTCTCTACTCATCTTCCTACACTTACACGCTTTCATGTTATCTTGTATTTACTTTGGAAATAAAGCAGTGCAGAACTTCTTAAATGGGATATGTATTTATCATGATTATTTTCACTAAGTTGTTTTATTTTTTCTTTAATCATGTAATTACAACACTAATTGGACCATTTGAGGATTAAGATTTTCTCAGGGTATTTTTTAACAGTGTCTTCTGTTTAACTAGGATACTGAATGTCCCCTTGTGGACATACTTGCTATTATTCGGCTTTAGAAGTTCTTTTCAGTTCCAAAGTATAAAGAAATTTAAGACTGTGTATACTACAGGGCTTAGGTTTAATATTGAGTACTAATACTGAGCACTAAATTATGTGTCCAGGATCTCAAGACAATGATACTTCTGTTAAGGAGTCACTGATATAAGCAAAGACGGTTTTACATTAAACAATAAGAAATGTTTAAATGCTGATATTCTTATATCCTTAAGAAATGTGCCCACTGCACTTCAGCATTGGGTGTGAGCTAAACTTGTATACAGATTTACATACTTCTACCAGTCCAAACAATGAAATTGACTGTCAACTGACTAAAAGGTGTTTGCTAAAATCCTTGCAAGGAAATTAAATTATTTCATCCATCAGGAGAAAGTTATTAGAGTATGTGGGAATAGTTCAAATTCAGAATGTGACGATAAGTTTTTTACTAACAAAATAACTTTGGATACTGCATTTGAAAAGCATCTCAATAATTGTGAGTACTTCATGTGGTGGGAGATATTTAAATATGTGGTTCTGTGAATGAGCCCATTTATCATAATTTAAAATATATTAATCTCTTATTTCTCTTACTTTAGTGCACAGAACACAAATTAAAACAGTCTGTTATGGATCTACTGCATTTACTCTCTATTTAGCTTCTTGCCAGTTCTCATTAATTTTCCTTCACCCATAAAAACTGATCTTAAGGAAAATTTTAATAATCTTCATATAAAACTTGGCTCAAGAAGCATTTCACAGAACAGTGTAGAATAGTATATTTATTTACAAAAGTCATAAGTGGGCTAAAAAAGGATGGGAATAACAAGTATATAAAGTTTGATGATGGCCATGAGAAGCTGTAGAAACATTTCTTAATCATTATCACTCTAATGCAGATGACATTCAGTGCCAATAAATTACAAGTAAAGTGTATGAGGAGTGAGTATTCTGAACTAGGTATTATTCCTTTAGGAAAACCAAAAGAGAAAAGTTATAATAATTCTTTGAAGACTGTTCAATATTGATAAAGAAAAACAAAAAAAGTAAGCAAAAATCCCCAAATATTGTACAGTTAATATAGCAAGACAGAGAATAAAATATGAAACATCATTATGCCGGTACATAAATTAATAACAGATATAAATATTTGACAGTTAATCTCTGAAAGTAAATATTATTATTGGAAAGGTATATCTGTGGAGGGCTTTTACTGGAAGGAAATGGGATAACTTCATCTATACTGTGAGTTCCGTGCAAATAGAAGATTCTTTGGCCTTGTTTGTCAAAAAAGGAATGTATCAAAGTCTGGTTTGCACAGAGAAAGAGTGAAATTACTTATTCTCAGTTTCTCTAAAAGTAAGCAAGTACCAAACCATATTTTATGTTGCAGGTTAAAAACAAAAGTTGAAAGCTGGAGTTCATTATAACAAGAAAAGCATGAAAAGTTTACATAGGTTCAAAAACTGATTGTACAAATTCATTGGGGAGATTCCGATAAACGTTTGTTTCAAGCACTTCAGACTCAAATCTTAAAAGGTTGTGTCAGAAAACTGTCTGCTTCCCTTGTCCCGCACTTTTTCCTAGACATTCACTTATGACTCAGTGTCAGAAATATTGGACACAGAAAAAATGAAGAAACCTCTTGATACCAGAAATATGTTCTGTTTTTATTTGTTTATCTGTGAGTCATCTGCCCTGTGATAACTGTTGAGAACTGGCCTCATGGGCTCTTTTAGACACACTCAGGATATAAATTTACCTGTTGCTTAAGTAAGCAAGAACCAGTAGCTCTAGGAGGACAGGTCAAACCCAGCTTGTCCTGTGCCTCCACCAAGGAGCACAATCCCATGAGGTATTGGCACAACAGGCAGTGCCAGATGTTGGTAACAGCTCCATCAACAGATGCTAATATGTCAAGAAATGACCCAGGACCAGAGGACATCCAGAGACCCAAGTTCAGAGCAAGCTAGATGAAGGCTGGGACATAAAAGTGAGGTAATATGACTCAATATACCTTAGGGAAAGAACTCCAAGCAATGTCAATTTATTTCCCAGTTCAGATGTGATAGGTGACAACTCTAGCATAGCCTCAGGTGCTGGGTCTAGATATTAGCTCAGCCCTTTGTGCTTGCAAACTTGTGTCTCACTCAGCTTTATACAGAATCGATAAAAGAACAAAATGCTGGATTTCAGTCTTGCAATGTACATATGCTAAGTATTTATCTGAACACCATAAGCATATAGAAGCACGAAATCACAGTAGCATTTGGCACTGATATAAGTTTACTCTGAATTTAAAAATTAATCAAAAACCTTATTCTGCAAACACATGGAGGTATTAGTAAAACTGACACTTCAAAGACTACTGACAGCTAAAATTTAATTTAGTTTCTATAATGTCAAGAATGAGTTGCCTTACATCTAAATAGACCATAAGAAATCATCTTAAACTTGAGGGAAGCCATAGGTAATCTTTTAGAGAAGAGGAAATGAAAATCAAATTCTCAGTTCTAGTTCAATTGAAACATCCCAGGCAAAGGTGACAGAATAGATAAAACATTTATATTAAAAAAATGCCATGTTGCCTGGAGCTTATTGATAAATGCTGCTTTATTAGACTCAGCTATTCCTGAAGATAAACGCATACAACTTTCATTGATTTCCTTCAGCTTATATTTTGATAATCATTCAGAGTACCAGTACAACGTGACATTTCATGCTGCTGAGTCAAATTGGTCTTACTGAACAGTCATAAAAACTGTAGAATCACTGGATCATTCATACTGAAAGGAACCCTGACAAGTCACCCAATCCACCTTCCTTCTCCAAACAGAGACAACTTTAAATTCAGACAAGATTTAGAACTTTTTTCAGAGGAGCCTTGACTTGCTCAAAGAACTCAGACTTTCTCAGCAACCTATACAAAAGCGTATTAAATTTGATAGTGAATCTGTTTTATTTCAGTTTCGTTGGTTTGGTTTGTTCTTTCCTAGCTAGGCTCTCAGAATCTCTTCTGTTTCAATTCATGTTCCCTGTCTCTTGTTTTTTCATTGGGTCCCTTAGAAGAAAGTTTGGCTCTATTTCTTTTGCTACCTACTTGTAGGTATTAGAAGGCTGCTGTTTAATGTCCCCCTACATTTTTTTACTTTTTTCAGACAAAAGAAACCAAAACCCTGATCAATTCCCAGAAAAGCAGAATAACATTTTTTAATTTGACCTATTGACAAGTCCTGCTAGCTCTGGAGCTGTTGGCCACCTTTCTTGCCAAGGCACTCCTGGCTCCCACACGCACACCCAGGTCATTTTGGCAGCAGTGGCTCAGCCAGCCTGCCCCAGCCAGGACCACTGCTCAGAGCACCACATCTGCAGTGCAGACTGCTGACAAGGCTGTGGCTGCCAGTTTTCCTGGGGTACTTTCTCCAGTCACTGATGGGGACTGAGCCCTGTGGGCTATTAGCACCACTGTGATTTCACCATTTAGAAAATTATTTTTATTACCATTATAGCTATATAATATTTATTACTATTATAATTATATATGACTATTATACTATTATTTATAACTATTACTGTTATATAATCTTTTAATCTTTATTCCTTGTTTTGCCAAAGTCAAATCACACAAAGCATCTACACATACATACAATACTTAATTTCACCTTCAAAACCCTAAGATTGTATTTTTAAAGTAGCCATTTGCATTTTCTGTGATTATTGTTCTGTTAAGCATAATAAGTGTGTGCCTCACAGGAAGAAGTGCAGAAAAAGACAGACTGTTGCTTGAAATAACAAGGTATCAGGGAAAAAAATTGCCCCAAAATCTCTTGATGAAATTTTATGTCTAGTTAAGAAAATGGTAAAACTCCTATTAACTCTGATCATAGTCATAATTCCACTTCATCCCACCACATAAAGTCTGTGTCAACTCTTGGGGACTGTAAAATATTATCTTGGGAAGCAGCCAGTAGAGAGTTTTCTTCTGCCTAATGCTCATAGGGAAGGGCTCAATAATCTAACCTAAACAATGTCCTCCTATAATGAGCAGCAGCTGGACCTTGTAAAAAGGTGGCTATACTTTAAAACAACCTTCCTTAATGCAGAAGTCATGTCCCTGTACCTGTCCTGAGCATGCCTTCTGACAACAGCCAGAACTAAAAGCTCAAGAGGGAAATGCTGAAACATCTTCAGTTTAAAAGAAGAAACTTGGCTGCCAGGAAATGACACTAACTTAAAGTCAAAGTTTCCATATAAAATGTATTTCTTTTTGTTGATGTGTTTTGAAGTATTTTTGCAAATATATTTTATAATTACAGGCTTTGAACATACATATTTGTTTATACAGATAACATCCACATTAGTGCTAGGAGAGGGAAAAAATACCAAAGTCAAGAGAAAAGTTTAAAAAAAAGTCAGAGAAGTTCAAGCTATAAATCAAACATTTGCCTGCGATGTTTTAGGAGATAAGAGGCAGAAATGTAACTTCACTTCCCATTTGGCATTCATATTTCCTGTTAAGCATCTAACCACTTTCACATAACCTCAGAGGTTCATCATTCTTTATGAGTCTTTTTCTCTTTGTCAGCAGTAACCTATTATTGCTGCTACAATCCATATAACTAAAGAGACTCTGATGACACAGCCGCCACAGAAAAAGGTGGCTGCAGTGATTATGTAATGAGGTCACTAATTCTTGCATATATATGCCTTAAAACTGTTGCACTGCTTCATGTCTCACTAGCTGGGTTGATGAAATATCTTGAACAAAATATAAAAATGTTGTTAACTCAGATGTTATTTACTTGTATTTCAGTAGCACCTACAAGCCAGAATAAGCTGAGATGTCAGCCAAAAATATCATGTTTCCCTATAAAAAACCTGTATAATCAGACTATAAACATGACTTTAGTCTCTCCCTCTTTGTGCTCTTCTCCTTCTACCTCCCTTTTATAAAACTCCAGCTGGAATAGTGCTTCCAGCTGAGGTCCCCAGTCCAAAAAAAATACACAGACCTGTTGGAACAGGTTCAGGGGAGAACCGGAACATTATCAGTAGGCTGGAGCACCTCTCTTGTGAAGAAAGGTTGAGAGAGTTGACATTGTTCATCTTGGAGAAGAGAAGGCTGCAGAGAGAATTCTGGGGCTTTCAATATATAAAGGGAATTATAAAAAAGACAGAGGAACTTTTTACAATGACAAAAAGACACTTTTTACAATGGCCTATAGTGATAGAACAGGGTACAATGGATTTATTCTGAAGGTGGGTAGATTAAATATACAGGAGACATTTTTTTACAATGACAATGGTGATACTCTGGAACAGGTTGCCCAGAGAAGTTGTTCATCTTTGAAATTGTTTAATGTGAGGTTTGACAGTACTCTGAGCAACCTGACCTAGTGGAAGTTGTCCCCGTTAATGGCAGGTGGGTTGGAACTAAATGAACTTTACGGTCCCTCTCAAACCAGAGTTCTATGATCCCATGATGCTATGAAAGAGACATAAGATACCACAAGGATATAGAGTTATAATGATCTTATCTACCTAAATACACCATTTAACAGACCATCAATAGAATGTTGGAATCCACTTCACTCCTAAATTTATCATGTAATAGGGAAAAAATATTTGTTGCAACATCAAAAGGAAAATCATTTCAGGATGCAAGCAGGTCAGTTTTCCTAACTGTAAAACTTAATTCCTTGGTCCATGAAATATTCACCATCTGTTCTATCAATCAAGATGCAGGAGAGATCTAGGATTAGTTCATGCATCTGCTGACTCTGGTACTTAACAATTTCTTTTTTCATTTCTGCAGACATCAACTTTTCGTGGTTAATTACCTCCCATAGACAAGAACTTG
This sequence comes from Cyanistes caeruleus, assembly GCF_971803275.1. Taxonomy (NCBI): domain Eukaryota; kingdom Metazoa; phylum Chordata; class Aves; order Passeriformes; family Paridae; genus Cyanistes; species Cyanistes caeruleus. The sequence goes on along the minus strand of NC_141704.1, from coordinate 20,629,308 downwards.
GGTTGTCAACCAGTCCACAGGACCACTGCAGATATCTATATATATATATATAGATATATATAGATATATATAGGCATGTGATATAATTCTTACTTTAAAGACTTTCTTGAGTTGGCCATATCAAGACACAGTTTTCATATTCTTGAAGGACATCTGTTTTTTGATGACAAGAGTTTGTCAGGCATTTGCCATTGACTATAAAAGAAGCTCAGTCTGGACAGCTGAAATGTGTCTTAAGCTAGGTGACATGATATACAAATCTGCCTTTTAACAAGGGATTATTAGGTTTATTCTAAGCCCATTTACCTGTTAGTATTGTTGATATATTCACATTCAAGATACAAACTTAGCCTAAGTTCCTTGGAAGACAGCAGTTACAGCAAAAGACTAAAAACTTATCAATCTTATCTGTAGGTAAGACTTCCAAATATTTAGAAATTTTACAGTTATATCCTTTCCAACTAAGCTTTCCAAAAAAATGGGCAGGAAACCAGGGTAGTTCAGCCACAGCCTGCCCTCAGCTAGAAATGTGATTTAGGTAGACAGCATTCATGGTGGGCCTTCTGCATAGTTTGAATATACACTGTGATGTATTTGCAGAGAACAGGTGTGACAAGCACAGATAACTGAAGGTAATGCCCATATCCAAAGATGAGCCCAAACAGAGATGAAAATCTTTATTCTGGTGTCTGCTGATTCTTGCACTTCTTAAAGTTTTTAGGCTTACTTTATGCAATGTGCAAATACAAGCATGTATACAGACATAATCTAGGGGGTACCATTACCACAGAATCTCTTCCAATAGTGACTCTTTTCTATGTGTTATCTGTGCTTAGACTTTGGCTTTTAAATACTTCAGTCTGCCTCTTCAAAGATGCGATATTCTCATTGTGATATTCTCCCTGCCAAAAAATTTGTGTAGCAGATTGTATCACCAGTTAAGTGAGGAAGACATATAGATAATGCCCAGTCTCAAAGTAAATATGGAAAAATGAGAAGAAAAGTAGCAACATAGTCTGATCTCAAACAGCTAAAAAATATTCTAATATAGAAAAAAAAACACCATAAATTAACTGAATAAGCAAATCAGATGATTTGGTTTATTTTTAAATTAGTTTTTTTTCAAGTCCAAGGTTGTTCAGAAGTACCCTATTTACTTCTAAATAAAGTAGTCTGAGTCTTGAAGAGTATCTGTTCTTCATGGAGTTTTCTAAAGTTATTTTACTTCATTTCTGATTGATCCCCATGGGAATACTACCACAGCATTAGTCAACAGCCAAACAAAGTAGTTTAGAGCTAGGCCAGGCTGTTTTTCACTCTGTACTGGTCTGTGATGATGTCTTTCCTAATGTATTTAATAATTAATTTCTTGGCTACCTTCAGCATTTCAACCATTAGTGAGCCTCCCTGGAACTAACTATATGTTAGTATCTCCATCCGTGTCGGACTCTTCTTTCAAATTTACCTCAAAATATATTTCAAAAGCAATTTATGCTGAATTTTTTTCAAGCTCCTTTTAGACATGGCTTCTTCAGTCTGAAGGATAGCTAGCTCTGACTTTGCACTGTCTGAGAGTACCTATACAGCATGCTTGAATAAGTATTTCCATCGTATTTCGAGAATGAAGTCATATTTTTGCTGTAAAGTTATGTGTCCTGTTAGAAATATAAGCTGAATGACAGAATCTCCCACTGGTAACAAAGCAACTCTACAGTACTTCAGTACCTTACTGAACATTCAGTGCTCACAAGATACTACAAGTAACCTTTCACCCAACTATTCATTATTTTTAGATTATGCAACCCTTGCAGTGAATTCACATGCACAATTCCAAAGTACTCCTATAATGTGAATTGAAAATTGCACAGTTGAGATGCAAATACATTCTGATAAAATCACACCATTTACTTCTGGAAGCATCTAAAATATAGAAATATAACAAAATATTTAATATTGCCATATTATTCTCTGACTTCAGTAGGTCTGATTATGTGAGGCCAGAAAGAAAGGCAGGCAGGCTGAAACATAAGTTCTTCAAGTAAAACAACAGTTTGCTTCTTTTACGTAAGCCTATTTCCTTGCAACTTACTGGAAATTGTATGCTCTCTGGTTACAGCAGCAGCAGAGCAGACTTTGCAGTGACAAGGTAATGTGATTTATGAATTTGATGGTGTTGCAGTCAGATGGTTCATGTTTTCCAAGAGTTTTCTTAATAGCCCAGATTGGTCATTAAAAGTCAAAAATTGTAACAAAAAGAGCTAGAGAAATTTCATCTCAATATGGAAATAAACTGATGTGTCCTACAGGTTAAACCATTAAATATTTGGATTACCTCTAAAAAGAAAATATAATTTTTTGGTTTGGGTTTATAGCTCCAAAAATTCCATTTTAAAAACTCCAAACAATCATGAAAAGGCCCATGATTTCTTTAGTGAATCCTATTGTGCTACGGATCACAGATCCTATGCTCTTAATAGATGTTGAAGCTGACTACATGCCAGGTGCTCACCAAAGCCTCTCTATCACTCCCTTCACAGCTGGACAGGGGAGAGAAAATATAACAAAAGACTCATTGGTCAAGATAAGGACATGGAGGCCATTCACCAGTTACTCGCATGGACACCTCTCACAGGAGATCATCCTCCATGGACATCTCCTCAGTGCAGGCCCCTTCCCCTGATTCCAGCCCCTCATGAACTGTTCCAGTGTGGGTCTCATGCAGGCTCACAAGTCCAGGCAGAAAACATGTTCACTGTGGTCTCCTCTCTCCATGCACTCACAGGTCCTGCAGGAACCTGCTTCAGTGGGATTTTCCCACAGGGTCACACTCTCCTTTGGGCATCCATCTGCTCTTGTGTGAGGTGTCCTACAGCCTGGATCTCTGCTCCACTGGGGACCTCCATGGGCTGCAGATGGATATCTGGTCCATCACGGACCTCCACAGGCCTGTCTCACCATGGTTTTCATCACAGACTGCAGCTTCTGGGGAACCTCCTCCTACATCCTAATATTTGGCACTTGTATTTTTATTAATTTAGATAGAGAGCCATGTTTCTTTCAAAACAATTTTTATTTTTCCACTGATGTTTTATCCTGTTAAAGTTTCTAACAAAATCTGTACAGCAAAACATTCAGAGAACTCATTGGGAACCTGGTCAGAACCTGTTGCTGTTGTGCCTGAAACAGCCAAAGTTCTGATGTAGTGCAAGGTGACATAAATAATCTGCCAGAGCAGCATGCCTTTCTAAGGAAAGATCAGTGATTGAGCATCTGATCCTATGGTTCTGTTGTATCTGTCTAAAGTTAATTCAGGAAACACTAACTGCTAACACTAACACTAACTAGGATGCACACTTATTATTAAATATTTTAATTATTATTAGTTATAATAACTAGTTAATTCCAGACTTCTCTTTGTTTTCCAGAATTGTTGGAAATATCTGAAGTCTGCTTGTACAATCTCCTCTGGAAACTCTGTCTGCTTCCTTCAGGTAAAATCAAAGTCTTTTGCTGGCTGGGTTCCATTGGAACACCAGATACGAAACTTGATTCTTATGTACTTACTAAAGAAATGTGGTTTATGTTTTTCCTTCTTTTGACAGAGGACAATAAAGTCACTTTATTACAAGCATCTTGACTTCAGTAGACCCTAACTCACTTTGATATCAAATTCCCTTTTATTTAGGCAATTTATAGTACTGATACTTTTCTGACCAAAGAACAGTTAGGAACTGTTATTCAGCCTGCTATAGCTACAATTTCTATTTTTACGTAGATATAAAATTTTATCTTTCATATTTTACATTTTACAATGAGTGGATTGCCAAATTTTTGCTCCTTAAACAATTAAACATGAGTGTGATACATATAAAGCTGCCAGCCAGCTTGGCCTGCCTTAAAAAGTCACATATCAGTCTCAATTGTTGAAACCTAGAGTTTTGAGTACTTCCTTTTCTGTATTCAGACTTGCTAATGCCTTCTTTTTTTGTCTACATTTGTGTACAGAGTTTATGTTTTTCTTTACAAATATCCTGTTTTATTTTAGGCATTCTTATTGAGATACACATATGCTCATTTACAATTTGTAGACACAAATCAATAAAGAATCTGAGATTATTGAAGAAAACTTTCAATACATATATTTAGAGGTATTTATTACAACACCTGATTTTAAAAAAACAATATTTTAAAATAAGTCTCTGCATACATTTCCTTTCTTCCTTTCTGCTACTTAAATTTGATTTGTGGGCCCTGAAGGTGCTATTCTACAAGTTCAGAACCACTATGGGTTTAGACATTCCTGTGGGAGAGTTCAAGGTCTTTTCCACTGTTTCCTCCCTCCTACTAGTTCAGTCCTAAGCTATATGAGATTTTATTTAGAGGAAACTGAAATAATTAGATTCTGTCATTTAGGATAATAAAATTCCTAATTTGTCAAATTTATAAAGACAGTTGAATTTAAAAAAAATTAAAGTTCCAAAGCAGTATCTTTACATCTAGACTATTAACTAATATGATTAACAACTTTTCCAGCTGAGACACTTTCCCACCCTATTAAATAATTTAATGTTCAATGGGACTGAGAAAGAGAAGGAGAAACTGCAAACCTGAATGTACAGCTCGTTGTTTGGTGTTCTCCTTTGGGATATAAAAAAGTCAGGTTACAAGTTTCTGCTTCAAAATCCGGTTTAATTATTTATACAAAGAGAAATAGATTCAATTGTATACTGAGAGGAGTTCACACTAGGATATCCAATATCTTGATGATTAGGGTACTCCCATGGGATACTGGAAACCTCTTCTTCCATTCCTATGCCAGTGAATACTTAATAATTTATACACAATAAAATTGCTTCAAGACAAACTCTCAAAAGGTGATCCAGTACCACAAAGATTAGAATACTTATTGGCAATTAAAACAGACATGATTTCAACCCTCTCATCAAATCAGGACCCCAAAATGAGGAAGCACAAATGTTTGGAAAGAGATTCCTCTCTCCTAATGCTTTGAACTCTGGACTGCAGAGTAAAATAAAGAGTTTTTGTGGAGCAGAGGATTTATGAGACAGCTGAACTGGAACTGGGTATTTTTTTCCTGAAGAGGATACTTTATTGTGAATATATAACACCAAGTGTTCTTGATACCTGTCAGAGTGCTCACATATCTTGGCATTCTCATTTTGTGAACAGCTGCTAGCTTTTTGTGAGTCTTACTTGTAGACACCTTGCTTTCTATACTATGCATAAAAAGTCTGACCATTAAATTTGGGAGCCAAGGTTATAGCAGATTGCAGTGTGCCTAAAGGTTAGAAATGCTAAAATCCAAAATGAATCTGCTTCATTGCTATGCACAGAAGAGAAAATATTCATTTGTATCCGAATTGCTGGTACCTCTATATCGCAGAAGAAACAAGGCTACTTCAAAATGTGTAGCAGTAGAGACAAATTCCAGATGGCCCCCAAAAGAGCATTTTACTTAAATCTATTCTCTGTGTAATGATATGGAAATGTTTAGCAACTAAAATTTCTTTAAAGATTGTATAAAAATAAAAATAAGTTATGGAAAAGCTATGCTTTTTCTGATCTATTATGGCTCACTTAATCCTTATAGCCTTTATGATGTGGATTTATTATATATTATTTGTATACTTATTTATGCATTTACACCTATTAATTAACGTATAAGGTAAATTAAACCACTAAAAACCTTGTTAAAGACTGGAAAACAAAACAAAGAAAAGAAAAAAGAAAAGCCTTCTTGACTAAAGGTGAAATACATTTTTTTCTCTAGAGAATATTAAGTTCTGAGTGTCAAATTCATAGTATTCATGAGTCAATAGGAGTCAGGTAATTGTATAGTCCATAAATATGCTTATTCCCCTTGAATACTTATATTACTTAAATATACATAAGGTCTATAATTTTTTTTTATTATCTAAATTGAGCTATTCAATAAGCACTCAGAGCAAAACAAGAAAAATTGAAACTTTGAGCACTATCAGTATGAAAAAATGTCTACAATTTCATAGAGAAGACCTTGGATTTTACCTTACATTACTGTTACAGAAAAAATGGAATTGCGCAGCAAACTATTATTCAAAATTATCACTATCAATATCATTGTAAATAATAAAAGGAACAATAAATATAAAATGTACATCATATTTTGTTTTTTATTTCTAATAGGTGTATCTGAAACTCCTAAGTGAAAGAGAAACTGCTTGGAAGAAGCTGCCAATTTTAATACCTCCCCTGAGAAATGAAATTATTTACTCAACAACAAAAAAAATTTGAAATTTATCACCGTGAAACAAAATGTGTAATCTACACTGTGAAGAGAAAAAATTGTAGTAATAATAATAGCAATAGTAGTAATAACATTGCCATCCATAAAATGTATCTTCCCCTTACAGCCACCAAAAAAATCTGTAACACTTGCTTATAGGGAAAAAAGTGCTTTCATTTAACATATTTTTTCCTTTCTACATGCCTACTGTGTTATGTCATAGAAAGTGTATAGCTCATTTTTTTCCAATTGGTCTGTCACGTCATTTTCAAACTACATTTATATCTCAGGCTTTGATCAGCATAAAGGTAAAAAATGTAACTGGAGTACACAAATAATTAGAGGTGGATGTGATCCCAATGCTCACTATCATCACATCAATTTTCAAAGAAGGCTGTGTCAGCACATATTTAGAGTGCTCTTATTTAAAGCTTTTACTGTGTGACCTCCTCTCCATCCAGGAGCTGTTAATTTTTTTGTCACTTGCCAGGCAAACAGCAATTGAAGTACCTAAAACACCTGTTTATACATCTGACCATTATGTGTCCAGAACAGCCAGCAAAGGGTTGTCTGAACTGAACACATTCAATGTGAAACTGTCTAGAACTAATTGATGAAGATGAGGGTAAATATTGACATAATATGGCACTTTAGTAGCAAATCAAGGCAGCCAAGTGTATTGCTTTCTGCATTCTCAGAGATGTGAAAAAAATCCCCTGAAAATGTGTCAATATTTCTTTTAAATTTTTGAATACAGCTTGAATAAAATTAAAATATGGTCAGTAGTTCATACTAGCCTTACAAAAACCCTTAATCTTATACAAAACTTGAAGGGAGGTTTATATCAAATAATTCTTAATTATCTAAGACCAGAATGTACTCAGTCAAATAAATTACTTTTTACCACCCTTCAAAGTTTCACAAATAGACCTCACAGGGCAAGATCTTTGTGATGTCTTTTGTACAGCTCAAGACTGATGTCAATTATTACTTTATAGGGAAGAAGGTGTTCCATAAGTGATTTCTGCCTTTAAAAAGAGAGACTATACTAGATCAAAATTTCAAATACTAAATACCACAGTTTGAAATTAAAAATTGCCAAAAACATTGATCTTCCTTTGTTCCTTCTTCTGGCCTTGCTACAATCCCACATCATTCTTCAATGACAAAATTCTTTTAATATGTTTCTACCTACTTGGTCACCTCTTTCCATGAAAGCCATGAAACTCTCTGAGATACGAGAGCTCACTGTGCATGACAGATTTCCTCCAGAGCTCCTCAGTAAAGCTATGGCTATGGCTTACTTTGCTTGGGGAGTACTATTAAACAGCTGTTGAAAGGTAAGCATAGCCAGGTGTCTTTTTTTGGCAAAAGCAGGTTATAAAATCCTTATGCTCAGTCAGGTTAATTGTGCTGAGTATTGCCTCTGCAATCCTATCAGGAAGCATAGACAAGTGAAGAATAAGACCTAATGACAAACCTGGAAACATAAGCAGAGCTTTTCAATCAAAAATATGAAAATCAAAAAATATTGATTTTTCTTGTGACAGAATATTCTGGATTGAATATTTTGGCATTGAGCAGGTAGTTTATATAAAACACTGTTTGGAAAATGTGCATCACTTGGAAATAAGAGCGTTTTTCTCATTTTGTGGCTAATGATGTAAAGCATGGGAGAAAATCAGTCCTTTACTTTCCTAGGTTAAGGAAAGGGCAGATCTTCATCAAGAAAAACTTGCTTATCTCTGTGATTTGGCAGAGACAGGCTACTAATAGTGTTTAACAATCCCTATCGTGTTAATTCTTTAAACCTTCCAATAGAAAATGTACTTAACATCTTGAAGTAAAGTATATGGGAAGCCATTATTCAATAAGAATTGATGTCCAATGCACAGTTCAAAGAGCGGTTCGAACTTGAGTTTGAGATTTTGATTTTTTACTTGGGAGAACTTTTTTGGTATCAGTAAATTGGTGAAGTCATCAATTTAAAAAGAAAATGAGAGGGGGAAATGGGAATAAGATTTAAAAAGAAAAAGAGAACTTGCAGAGAATCTAGCAAAACTCTTTCCTATTTTAAATGTTTTCTAAATTACTGTCCTAAATAATTCCTCTAAAAATTCTAGAGTTTGTACAGCATATTCATACTATGGTATATACACACAGACTGAAAGCCACAAAAATATTTCAATGAAGAATCTTAAGCTCTATGATTCATTTTATTATGAATTTATACAGGAAGTTGAAATGGATGGGGGAATATTAAAGTTAGTGGCTTTTAACTTCAGTTAATTATTTATTGACTGGCATGAAAGTCAAGGAGACATCTTTGTTCCAGGAAAGCCTACATGAAAAGGCAGAAAAAAAAAAAAATGCATTTAAAGGCAGAAAGCCTACATACCTATTGAAAGGTATTTTCAATCATAATTTCAGAAAGATTCTGAAATTCTTCTTGTTATATGAATTTTTAACTGTTTCTATTGTGCAATCTCTCTATATAGAGATCAGCACACAAAATATCATTCCTTGTGTCTGGAGAGAAGTATGATCATCACAGCTGCTACAACCCTTTATGTTTTCCTGAAAATTTTAGCTGGTTTCCTTCACTACGCTTCAAAAGACCAAATGTTGAACCCATGTAAACATTGCAGATTGATAAGTGAATGCCAACCACAGTTATGTAAGTGCTTAACAGTTACTTGCTTCACAAGAGGATCATGTACTTTGAAAAAGTAGAAGTTGGGCATTTTTTTAGGTGTGAGGGTAATTACTTGTAAATAAGATGCAGAATTCACCCAAATGATCTCCTGAGGCAGCTTTGCAAAGATCGTAGTGCATTTATCTTGCAGATGGCTACAGTGTGAAGAGCTAAACCAATGTCTAACAGGGTTAGGACTAGATGATGTATCACACGGCATTTTATATTGCTGAATACATGTATTGAAAGACACCAGCTTAAAACTCCCTGAAGAATCAGTGAAGACAAAGAGAATAGGTAATCCCAACTACTTCGTGCATTTGATTTAGGGTATAAACTACCTTGTAAAGCTTCTTTGCTCTCCAGCAACTATAGAGGAAGTTTCCACAGCTAGATTAGATGGGATACTCAGTATTCAGAAGATAAAGCTGTTTCATGATCCCTGTCATAGAGGTTTTAAGGTCTTTGATGCAGCAGCAAAATGTAGTACTAGTTTGGCCGTTTGTATATTTATATTTACTAACTGAATATTGAATGGAAAATTGTTTAACATTTCAGATGAGATGAGATTGAAACTATGCATTTCTGTTTTATTTGATAATTCATCTCATGTATCAGTAACATTTTGTTTTAATGATATCATATAGCTCTATACAAGAGAAATTTCTGTGGCCTATTTTCTTCTCCCAATCATTTAAGAACCACTGTAAAGAAGGATAGTGGACTATAAAAATACATTTTCGTAAGTGTGTTTTCTGTGTCAAATGAAGGCTTTTGGCATGTCTCATGTGTCCAGTATAAGTGTTATCTTTCAGTGTGAGAACTGAATCAAAATCAGCAGGAAACAGAAAACTTGCAATAAGAAACACTGTCAGGAACAAAGGAAACCAATAACAATTGACCAGTAACTAATGAAAATGGATGGAAAAAAGGAGCAGAAAGAATTGACAAAAGAAGATTGCTCGTACTAAGGATAAATAATGAAGTAGCACTGTTTATCTTCATTTGGCTACCTATCTTAAAGGATAAACCCCCAATGCTGACACAGTAAAGAAAGAGAAAATATGAACCCTTTCTAAAGTTGCTCTACATGCAACATTGCCTCCTGTTGTGGAATCTCCTACTGCCTCTCTTCTTTTTCCATGTTAAAAGTTATTTTTTCCATGTGCAACAGATACCTCCTCAAAAAAAATTCCAAATAAACCAAAAACCCAAACCCCAAAATGAATAACTAAGCAAACATGAAGATTTTCTGGGTTTGTTTTGTATTTTGCAGTTAAAAAAAAAAAAAAAAAAATTCAGCTCACAAATAATTTTGTTAATTTCCTTTTCTCTATTCCATTTTTAAAATTTCTTACCTGTCATATCTTTCTAAATTTTTTTATGATTGTAATCAAGAAAAAAGAAAAAGTTTTCTTTGTCTGCTAAACTCAGCATATTCTTCCAAACACCTCATTTAGCAATTCTTCATTTACTTTGGGTGCCAAAATCCACAGAGAAATCTGCAATTTTGCTTTTGTTTGGCTTATAATTTTAGGGCTGTCAAAGATCAGTAGAAAAGGCAAACAATTGAACAATTATAGACTTTTATAATCTACCAGCTGCTATAGAACTACTCTAGTACCTTTTTGTTATTGCTGTGCTCTTATTTTTCTTTCCTGATTTTAAATGACAATCTGTGATCACGAAAATTAAGACATAAACAACATTTGAAATATGTCACCTGTCCCTCAAATATATATAAGGAGAAAAAGTGCACTGCAAACTAATATTCCTGGAGAAATAGGGCATCATCCTTTAATTACTCTAAAAATGTAATAATTCTTGCAATGACAGGAAAATGTCACTACCTAGGATTTATGATCCATATCTAAAGACCTGCTAGACAGATCTCAGTGGTTCAGTCTAGCTGAAAAATAGGCCCAAAACATGAATCAATCATGATTTTTTTTTTTTCTAAAAACCTTAAGGGTTATGTCCCTTGTGCTGTTTTTTGGCTGGGATGGAGTTAATACTCCTTGTAACAGCTACTTTGGTCTGCCAGGGGGAGTGAGTGAATGACTGGGTCATTCTTAGCTGTCAGCTGGTGTTAAACCATTACATCCTTGACAACTCAAAAATTAATCAAGTTTGTCCACTAAATGTTTTTGAGACCTTAATAATCACCACAAAATGCTTCTGCTTAAATACAGGGTAGACCTCTATTCCCAGTGGAAATCTGAAATCACAAAAAAAGTTATTTTTTACAGACTGGGAATATGCTGTCAGTTATTATCTAATCTTGTTTTGACTCATTTTTAAAAAATAAAAATAAGCACCTTTTAAAATATGACTACTCTTGAGGTATGATTCATCTCACCTAGACTTTGCTGTTAAATTCACGCATTCTTTATTCTTAATTCCACAGTGTAGGTTATTCCAGTCCCTCAAGAAGCTACCTCCAAAATATCATTCATCCTACCAAAGACACATAGGTTAGGAAAGTATGAATTAAGATCCAGAAGTACCTGTGTTGTTTTGTCTGCTTTGGGAGGAAGACAGATTGACACAACAATGCAATGGCTAAAGATGTGGCATGAGTGCTACTGTTCTACCTGTTCTACCTTCCCATGAGAATCAGAATTTGAAATGTCTAATACTTTAGACAACATACACATACATGGGCCAACCCATGGAATTGATCTGTCTTGATTTTAACTCCACTCTGGATGGATCATTAGTTAATTTAAATTTAATTTAACATTTAATGTTAATGCTTGCAGCTACTGACTTTTCAATATATAGATTTCTTCTTTCTCAGATTCAAAAATGTATGTGCTGATCATTCATGTGCAGTTGCCAATGATGCAATTTTGTCCTAGATTTATGCTTCAAGGTATAGTTTTCTTTCATTTGCTTATGACTTGCATTATGTTCTATGGCAACTGCTGCTGTTTTTAAAAATAGTAATCATTTAAATCACATTACCTGGCATTATTTGAAGAAAATAATACTATTAATATGGCAAGTGATAGTTTGTTAGCAGTAATTGAATGAAAACTGATTTCTGACTTTATTTCTGAAAGATAACTCTAGGTTTTTATTTACGGCAATAAATCAAAAAATTTCAAGAAATCCATTAAAAGATTATGCTGTAAAAACTTCATAAAACTGAGCACAAACAGTTTGCAGTTTTCCTAAGTCAATAAAATAGTTTTCTGTTTCTATTCTGATCTACTGTATCAAGACAATAAAATCTCACAAAGAAATTCCATCATTCAACCACTATCTTCTGCTTAGCTTTAGGGCACAGCTTTATGACATCCAGCTTGGATTTAATGTGTTCTGACTTACAACAAAACAAAACAAAGCAAATCCCCAAAGATATTTAACTTTAGACTGAATTTTAAGGATAAAATCATTAATTCAGTGGAATGAACTGGACTTTTGCCACTGATGCCTTTCAGATTAGTATATCTACAGAGAAGATTTTTACATGCATAGAACCATGTCCCAAGTCTGGGAATCAAACAATGAAACTTTTATGGTAGAATCAAATTGGTTCAAAGAGCTGCTTTCTATTTCCTTCCAATTTATATACCAAAGATATACTGATAATTCTTCTGTAGTACCCTCATAATCACTGAAATGTTATTATATCATGAAAATTATTATCGGCTTTTAAAATTCTGCAGAACATTGGCTTTTAATAAATTTCATATGACTTTACTATACCAGCTGACTTATACAACACTGTGTTTTCTGCTGCTAATGAAAAATACTCAGTAGTTTTAAGTGAGATGCTTTGAGACAGATTTTTTTACCTTTCCTGGTCTCCATTTAGTGAATATTGATTTTTCACTACAGACTTTCTAATGAACTGGAAGACAACCTATCTTCCTTTATTTACCTTTCTCTTCTATATAGCACATTTGCATTCTCAAATTACATGTAGATGTGTGTAATGCAAAATATTATTTTAATTGAATTCAGAAAGGTTTGGAAACCCTTTTTGCCAACAAAAAAAAGATACAGAAACCCTTTTTGTTTTTTAAACAGAATTATTCTGATCCTATATTAATTGTTAAAATTAGAATGTCCTTGCCTTCCATTCTGTTGCCTTTAAAATGGCTACTACTTAAGATTTAGCATTTTTATTCCGGACACCAGCCAGTATTGAGGATATTTTTGTACTCTACCACAAACAATTCCATAATGCAGACATAAGAGATTAAATTGCTAACTCAGATATTAGCAAAACATCATGAGCAGTCTGGGTCTCAGTGAGGCACAACTGATCAGACAAGCTACACAAGAATTGCTGAATCCTGAGTTGTCACAAAATATAGAGAGATCTATCCCAGCTCACTATTTTAGTTCTTGCCGTATATATTTACTTCAAACAAGCAATAAGGCAAGGGCAAATGGGTATAAAGATATAACAAGAGAGCAAAGCTGCTTGCTGGTGTAGGATCTGTATGAAAATATTCTGTTGTATTACAGAATCTCAATAGCATTTTCAGAAGTTAATGCTGTCAAGAAAAAACAATTTTTTTTTTATTATTTAATGTGAAGAAAACACTGAAATTTACAGAAAATGGAAATTTTAAAACAAATAAAGGTTAAAGTTCTTAATGCATTCAAAGTTTTATGTATTCCCTGGCAGAACTTAATCCTAGCCTGAGTATATGGACAGACATTACCTAGATTACTCTAATGGTAAATTAAATCAAAGCACTAATAAATCTTAAATGGAGCAAAGTTTCAAGCAGTAATGCAAAACATGTTTATTCTACAATTTAATAAGCTTCAGTGTATTATTGACCTCAAACAGAAAAGTGGAGATTGCAAAGCTAATTCTATTTCTGTATATTTTGTTTCAATAGAAAAGGAAAGAGAAACTGAAATAGAAGAAAGATTGTTGGGGATAAACCCCAAAGAAATGAAAAATATATTACCAAAAAAAGTCAGAGTTCTGAAGAGAAGTTCTGCTGTGTTTGTTTCACGTGTAGTTCAAGTGTCAGAGCAATTCCTGATAGAGCATGCCAGTGTAGGAAATCTTCATGAAACCAATTCCAGACCACACATAGAATTGTCATTCTTTAATGGAAATAGTGGATCACAAGCATTGACTTTTGAAACAAAGGAAATAAATTTATTTGAGCTTTAGTTGTGTTTTTTTCCTATTTTTCTCTGCTTTGGACAGTAACAGGAATATGAGAAACTAATATTTGAATATCTTGTACATCTTTGATGCTATTAACTACTCATTTCAAGAAAACAAATGATCATGTTTATCTTGTGATAAAAAAGCCTGTATCAAGCAATTTCAGAAAATGGATTCTCGAACTTTTGTCCTGATGGAATGTCTTTCTACACAGAGAACACCATTTGCTTTTAGACAAATAGGAGTTTCCTGTTATTGCCAGTGTGAAATCAGTGCTGCACAAATACAGAAGGAGAACCTTTTAACACCTTGAGTATTTAAAATATAGCCAATGTTGTGCAGTTTACACACTTCCACAGTCATATTTTAAGGTAGTAGACACTGTCAAGATTACAGGATTAGCACTAGGTCCCTGAGGTCCCTTTACCTCCTTTGTCAGTCCTAATACTTGAGTTAATTACTGAATTTCCTAAGGAAACATATTAAGGTATTTAACTTGAATTTTAACTTTCAACACATGCATGCAGTTTAGTTTACAGGTTTTCTACTTAATTAAAAAATCATCAGTATATAATTTTCATTATGTTGTACTTAGATTTATTCAACAAAGCTTCAACCAATCATTAAAAAGTGAATAGATCAAAATTCCAGCCTGCAATACATTTAGTGCCAGACATTCAGTGTGCCATTACTAGAGCAGTGACAACTTTACAAGGTTAAAACCCATTAATTATACTTATAGCAGGGATCCCATGTCCATCAGAATTTGCATGTGGAAATGATAATTTGGATAAGCATATAACATTATAACATTTTGAAAAGACAAAAACTTTTGGAAATTCCCTTCCTGGAATTCATCAAAACACCTCATATGTGTTATAGGAAGAATAAATTACTCAGAAAAATCACATATTTGACATTAGTCTTCATATTAGGAGCTTAAAACAACATGAAATTGTTTATACCATGAGATGAATAACTAAGATACTTAGATGAACAATGAACAGCATTTATCCATTAATGCACTTCCCATTGGGCTGTTCAGAAGAAGATTAATTGGAATTAACATCAAATAAGAAAAAAACTATAGCTTTTTGTGTGTCTATTTTCTGATTAAGAAAACAAGCACTCTTCAAAATTTTCTTTTTTTCTTGAAAATGTTCGGAAATCCTTTGCCATAATTTTCTGTGATCTTAGTGATGAAAGTTATCCAAGTTATCCAAGATCAAAACAGGCAAAAAGAAACAGGTTTGGAAGTCTTACAATTGTGTTTTCACACCAGTGTCCATGGGCTTTTTCCCCAAAATGAATGAGAGCTTCTTGCAGTATTTCGACAAGCTTTGCCAGAACAGAGTATAAATGCACTTATGTTACAGCCAGGCAGACAAGAGGTGAGGTATAAAGAAAAAACATATGTTTTCTAGGACAACATGATTTATTGACTTCTAGAATAAATGATAGAAATAAGAAAAAGGAGAAGCAAGAAAGAACAAAACCTTAGGAGCTTGTAAAAGTGTTCTTTTTCTCTGTTGATATAAGAAACTAGGGACTGCCTTGCTATGAAGAGCTTTCCTGTGTGTTTGGGTGAATAATCTGAAGTAATTAGTCACTAGACTAACCACTAATAGTTTGGATTTTTTTAAAATTATATACAAACTTACACTTTTTTTATTAATTATTTAAAAATTTATCAACATCATGTTCATCTGGGAAATATGTCTGAAATCAGGACAAATTATTTGACTCTCTTCTCTTCTGTCATAACATTTTGTTTTGTGAAACAATAAGCATCACTTTCATATAGTATCACAGACTACATAAACAACATACCTTTTTCCTCTTCCATTATAATATCACATACCACTTATTCTATCGTTTTGATGTTCAGAATTTCGATTCTAAAAACAATTGCAGCAGTTTTAAGTTCATTCTCTGAATGAAACAATGAACAAATCCAGCAAACAAGTAATTGGAAAATTTGTGAGCAGAAATGCAAAGCAGTTTACAAATGGCATAATGGAATTTATTTAAAAATATAAATTAAAATTTGATGTTTTGTAAGTATGCAATTGCTTTGTTATATTGTTTGCACAATGCATTTTGAGAACTACACAGTAGTTATGAGTCAACATTTATTAACTTTTCTATTTTCCAGTTGTTTAATTGTAAATTTTAGACACTTTCTTGTGAAGAAAAAAGTCTTTGTTTAATTTTGGCATATATGGTTCTTTTTCTAATACTCAGAAACTTCAAATGCTCATACACAAAAAAATATATTATTTTTCTACACTTTAATAAGACCACTTCATTAAAAAGAATACCAGTGTTTTGATTTTTTTGCCTGTTTTGGGGACAAATTTAGCATTTGTTGTTAGTTTTCTAGTTCAGATTTATTGAATAAGATCCAATGCAAATTTTTTTCACACACTGAGGCATGAAATTATTTGTATTTGACAATATAGAACCTAGTGCAAGGAAAAAAGAATGGATATACATAATATTCCCACAGGCTGCTAAGACAATTGGATAAAATATCCTCCATAAAGCAATATGAAAACACATTTTTTTATTCAGGATCCTAGTTGTTCTGTTACTCCCAAAGAGGCTTTGTAAGGTCAGACGCCTTCAGCAATAACCATCGCCTATTTCAGTGTCAGCAAAGGCTGTGCAATTCCTGTGGCCATAAAGGCTTCACAGTATCATAGTTAACAGGAAAGGTTAACCACAAGGTTTTCACAAGTTTGCTATCTACCATTGTGTTTGCTGCTGTACATCATTGTATACTGAAGAACTTTCAACCCAAGGCAATCCTGTCAGCTCATTTGGAATGGCAGAAAAGTGACTTAAAGAGTGAAAAAATAACATCACTCAATATGAGTGACCTATACACCAGAAATTTAGAATTTGCAAGACAAAAGTCTTTTGCTTCACTAGGCTTTGGATTCACTGGAGGACACAATGTAGAGGCTATCAGGGGAAACAGAAATAGATCCATGTGATAAATAGTGACACAGAATGCTAAAACATTTACGTATTTTTAACTACCTTGGTATGAAACTCTTACCTGAAAAAAAATTCAGATGTCTATTCCCTTTATTAAACATATCTGTGGAATTAAAGTGTAAATACTCCATACTGTTGCATATTTATATTAAAAATTATTGCATAATTCTATATTAATTAATGCATAAAATCAGTCTGGCTTAATCTTCATCTGTATTTTAATGTCTTACCTCATGAAGTGTGAGATGGAAGGCTGCATGCTACTGACATATTCAGTTCAAAAGATCATGCTAGTCCTCTTTAACAGCAAGGAATGTTAGAATTAATCATTTACAGCTTTTTAATAGGGTCAACTGCAACTATGCAATGGGAAGGAGAATATTAGCTTATACTTAGGGGATATCACATTGCAATCAGCCACATATTAGAGCATCAGCAAGAGGCATTTGCAAAAGTGATTGAACAAGAGAATTTTGCTGAAGTGTCCACAACTTCTTCTATGCAGAGGCTTTCTGACAACTCCTTAGATCAGTTTGACCCTTGACACTTCTCACTTGGAATTGCAGTTTATAAGAAGAATACTAAACATTTTTTTTTATCACTTTCCATTTTTGATTTCAGTTGAAGTTGTATTAGTTTAACCTTTGAGATCCAGTATCACGGTGCTGGCTTTCATACACAGAAGTTTGCTTTTTAGCATATGCTCAGAGAATGGAAGGATTTTTCTTAAAGTATTTAACACAATATTTTTTTCAGAGTTAAAATTTATATTCAGATTGATGAAAATGGGAAGCCATAAAAGGAAGAATGAAAGGAAGAAAAAGTGACATTTCAAGAACTAAGCTCAATTACTAATTTTGCTTATTTTTCCTCATCTCCCTTTTATCTTATGAGAAAGAATACATTAGCAAATGTTTTTTGTGTCCTTGGTTTTGTGGAAAAGTTACTGTAAAGGGATTGTACTTTGATGTTGTTCCTGAGGTTGGGTTCATTGGTCATTCTACTGTCTTGCAGGAGAGCAGTGTCTGCAATGTCCCTTACAAAGGCTGTAATGAACAGCACAATGTCAGTGATGTTCCTTGGGATGTCCATAAGTGCAAAAGCTGAAATCTGCAAGGTGCTGTGGAAGAAAGGACCATTTGTACTGTAATAACGCTTGGAGCACTCGGCACATGCCAAAGAGTACTCAGCACCTTGCTGGATTTTCCCAATGGTCAGAAAATTAAATAGGATGATAAAAGGCATAATTTAGCATATTCACTGCAGCACTAAGTACTACCCAGTTGCTATTACATAGAGAATTTTGCTCTTTTTTTTGGATGAAAATATATATTATTTTGATTCTTTGAACTGTCTGCTGTGTTTCTTTGACAGAAATAAGTCATTAGCAATGTAATTCTTCTAGCACTAGTAGCATTACGACAAATGCAGCAAAATTAATTCTTTGTTCCATATTTTTCAGTAAAAGAAAAATTGAGTTTAATCTTCTATTCTATCCTCTGTCACCTAAATTATTTGATAAACATAAAAAACAGATAATTATATTATTTGGCTACCATTCAAAAGATCAAGCAATCTACATGGCAAATTCTGGATAACCAGTGGCTGGTTAACTAAGGTTATTGAGTACTCCACTATGTTCTTGGTACACTGTTCTCAAGTTCTGATTTAAATGGCAGTCAGTAAATATGTTTATCTCTACTACCTTTGCAGTCCTATGCAGCTTACAAGGATTATTCAAGTAATTAAAATGCTATGTGTTCTTAAGTAACATGTAGAGTCTGAGTTTAATCTTTGTTTTCAATACTCAAGTGGCTGCTGAAAGAAGATTTTGGGTTTACATTATTAAAAAAGTAGTGGCAACTTTAATCCTTGATTAATTCTGAATCCTAATTCAAAAAACAAAAAAGAAAAACCAAAGGCCCACACTTCTCTTGATGTAACTATCCTGAAAAATACCTCTGTGCAAGATACCAGATTCACACAGCAGTCTATTCCTCTGTTTTATCCTTTTGACTTTGCAGGTGAGGTTAAGCATTCATAATAACTTAATCTGCTCTTGCAGTTCCTTCTTTTTTTTTTTCATTCTTTGGATAAGCGAACACTGACTAAAGGAGATTTACAGTTAGGTAGTCTTGGTCTCAAACTGCTGAAAGTTATTAAATATAAACTTACTTTTCTATCCTCTTATGGACCAGTGATCAGAATAATTGAGCTTCATGAGCAGAAGGTGTCTGTATTCTTGTCTCCTAAATTCATGGATGCGCCAGCTAGTAGAACATTATTCATCAGAATATTTTGGACACTAGGGGTAATCAAAGAACAATTGTTGTTTTCAAAATTTATTACCAGGAGAGCATGTATCCTAAAAATATCATAGTTTAATAAGTAATGCTATAAAGGTTGGAAGGCAGAAAGAGTGAAGCATTGGTTTAACACTGAAGTGCAGTAGCTCCCTTCCAAGGAAAGTATTTTCTAGGCATTAAATCAGCAATGTGTTCTGAAAAAAATACATGAGAAATGAGAATCAGTATTTTTATATTTCCTAGCCATGCAAGGGTACTCCTTTTTAAAGAATGCTGGAGTGATTAGTGAGTGGCTAGAGTGTTAGAGTAATAAGAGAAGTGAAAATGCCTGGGATTAATTAAATTAGTTAAAAGACAGTGCAGTGATTGTGTATAGTGATATCTGAGGCAACTGGAAATGACCATTAAAATGCCTGGAATAACAGATGCTGAGGCCTGAAAATGATCAATAACATGACTGTGAGACAGCTGGTTTCATTAATTGAAGAAATTAGCTAACTGGTTAGGAACTTGCTTCAGTTAGATCAATTAAAAACAACTAATTGAATAGAAGGAGAATCGTGCTTCATTGGTTCAAATAAAATAAGTTTAGTAAAAGATTTAAGAAATCACAGATGGGTGTCTAATTAATAACAGCAACAATGACAAGAAAGGTCTTCAGTGGTTAAATGAGGAAATAAAGAGTTTGAGCAGACATAAGGGCTTGAGCACGTTGAGGGCAGATACCTGAGGACCTCAGGGTAAGGGTTAGGTTAATTGAAATCCATTGGATCTGACTATAGAGGAAGTGAATGGTTGTCTCATTTGCAGACTTTGGGGTAGCTTATTCCTCCTCTACTTGTCCAAGAAAACAGGATTTGGGAATATGTGTCACAAAAATAATAAGAGGCATGTATAAAACATCTGCTAGGGTGTAAAAAAGTAATTGTGGACAACATTAGTTTCTGACTGGAAAAATATGATCCACAAAACTTCATACCATGGATTTCCTAGGAGCACCAGAGTTAAATAACAATTTTCACTTTGGTGTGAAAGATATTTAAAACATAGAAACAGGTCCAGTGGGAGCTTAAAGGAGCCTGCTAGTACCTAAAAAGCAAGTACCAGCAAGAGAGCTGGAGAGGGACTTTTTAAGAGGTTGTGTAGCAGCCTGGTCCAGTGAAAGGTGTTACGGCCCAAGGCAGCAGGGGTTGGAACTAAGTGTTCTTTAAGGTCCCCCCCAAAATAAACCATTCTATGACTTTTTTTAATGTAGCTGCCTATTGCCCTTGTGAGTAGGTGGTGCCTGTGAGATATGAAAATGTTTTCCAGATATTATTTACACATACATAAAGCATACAAATAAAATATAGAATATGTATAGAATACAATTTAATATATATAGAGAGTATATTATTAGTATATAGTACTAATATGTTTTGAAAAGTGCCAGAAATTATTTTTTTTCCATTTTCTATGTAAACCCATTAATAAAAATAAAGAAAACCTTTTAAAATGGTAATATGTAGAAATCTCAAGTAGCTGTTTTGAACTTGTTATTTGAGACTGGAGGATGGAAAAAGATGCACAAGTTTATTACTCCTCCTACTCTAGAAATAATTATACTAATTCATTTAACATTTGTGCTATGTTCTTTTGATGGCTCTATAACAATCTTCCATTTGCATTTATTCTCCTGGTAATTATGCTTATTATAACATCATATATTTACAACAACATTACAAACACCCATCTGTTAAGGTCACACCATATAATAAAGGTGCAGTGTTTTTAGGTTTGCCACATTGCAAATACTTGACTCCAGACTTGACAAAATGCATTTTGTATTCAATTAACCCTAATGATGAGCTATCTGTAAAATTCTGCTATACATTGCATTACCTAACACAGAAAATTAATCCAAATAATCAGCAACAGTGGGGTCTGATTCAAAAAATTTGCTCTATATCACAGCTTAATTCTAATAATTGTTTTTATACAGAATAACCCTATCATGGCATTCTGTGCAAACTCAGCTATACACGAGTGCTCCATTTTTAAATTCCAGTCTCTCAAAGTCATGCAAACAAGAAACATTTTAAAACTCTTTTAAAATGAATTCTGCATTTGTACCTCTAAGACAAGACAATAAGCCCTATGACTCACTGATAAACTTTTTAGGTTCTAATGAGATTGTTCTATATCCTTCAGGTACATCTTCTACAAAAGGCTTGGAAAGTATTCACCTTGAGGAGGATAGAACGTATCTGCAAAGCAAGAACGGCAAGTCTCTTCTGCAGAGGGAACTTTATTTTTTGCTTTTTGAAGGCAAAGGGAAAGAAGGAAAGACTTCATTCTGCATGAGAATTGCTGTGACACCCCGTCTTTGGCATCTGTTTCTAGAACCAACCACTGCTTGTTCCTATGATAATGACAATTTTGTATTGATCCCTTTCCAAAAAATATCAGCAGAAAGAGAGGGAATTAAATGGAGGGTCTAAAGTCAGAAAGTTGAAGTCTTCACCAATTAAACTTATCAGAAGAGAGCTCTTGCACTCTCCTTAGAGGAACTAGAACTTCATTCCACACATTCCACAATTACAAAGCCCTAAAATACTACCTGTGCAACAACGAATTTCATCACATCAAGTGAATTCTTTTAAACAGACCAGAGATCCCATGAATAGGAAAAGAGAATTTATAACTCTGAAATATTACAGCTATTAAAAATAAAAAGACATACAAAGAAATGGACATTATTTTCAAGGACATTTGATTTCTGTTTTCAATATATCTGGATATTTTTACTTTCTGTTAATCACCTTTGTCCTTTTTTGCCAACTAAAAATATTTTTGGTTTTCCTACTGAATTTTCAGGTTAACCACCTATTGTTTTAGGGGAAAAATACTTTTGCTACTATTTAGGCAGGGTCAAAATACTTTTAGTACTGAATTTAATTCCTCCTTGTCATTCTTCTTCACTCTCCTATGTCTCTTTTTGAAGTCTGAGAATCTTTGGAAGAGTGGAATAACTCTTTTGATCTGTCTTTAATTTTTTTTCTTTTTTCTTGTTTTTTTTTGCTTTGCATTTTCTAATCCCAAGGGGGATGAATCTCTTAAATTTAAATGTGAATAACATTATAACTTTTGATTTCATATGTATAATAGTAACAGGTTAATTTTTTATTTTACCTTCAGCAACAAAGCATTAATTGCTGCTCTAAAGTTAATGTATTCCCCATGTTCTGTCTGTTCTAATATGTATATTTTAGCTATATGTCCTCAGACCACTCTGGATACCAATTTGAAGTGCTGTTCATTAATTAATACAGGGTACTAATTGCAATTGTTCCAACTAAGTTTTTCATGTTCAAGCTTGAAAGTTTTTGCATTTTATTTTATGAGATAGACCAGGTGAGGGATGAAAAATTTACATTACAAAACATTTTATGACAAACACGTTTCTATGACACTAATCATACAAAAACTGGAGTGCTTTAGATCTGCGTAACTTCTGAATAAGTCATACATTTGTGACTACATGATGCCATTTTGGTACACATATATATAGTTCTAAAAATATACTGAACTGTGGGGGTTTTGCAATATGGATAGAGATTATATAATCCCATTTCTAAACATCAGTAAAGATATACTGTTGACACAGAATGAGGATAAACAAAATTCCCTTTCTGAAGTTCAGATATGTTGCTGATACTGCAGGAAAAGATCTGGTGAAAGTTCCACAGGTCTCATGCCAAAAATGCCTTTGAAATCTTATTGGAAAAAATCACAACATGCGTCCTGCTTGCATCTTCTGATTTGAAATTAGAAACTCAAAGTAATTTAGTAGTGTAAGAGTTTTTTTAGTCCAATAGGTTTAATCTTTTAATGTATTTAAATATCAATAATTTCCACCTTGGAAATTGGTGACGGTTTATCTCTGATTTCTAGGTATATAATTCAAATTAAAAAAATTATTTTGATTTCAGCAATCATTCTGCAAAAGCTCCTTATAATGTGCATATGCCTTCAGTTTTTCTAGTACAAACATTAGCAGGTACTAGCCTGGATTCTACACACAGAATATTAGACCCTTTCATTAGCTCTCACCAGCAACACAGATAGCCTTGGAAAACAGTAAGTGAAGTCCTGCAGAAACTGCAGATACATATTCTGAAGCATAATGATAAAGGAACCAACACAAACCCACTTTCTTTCCTCTGGCATTCTCATTGATTGCTCAACCATCAGAATTACCTAATGTTCTCTAAGCAGGAAATTTTATATGCACTAATAGAATTAGATTCACTTAGCATAAAGTTTTAAGTATGGTACTGGGAAATCCAGCTTGAGAAGATATATTAGGATTGGTTTTCATGGATATCTCTCTACCTGCTGGAACTATTTGCATGAAATTCAGTATATATTAAAGGATTAATGACATTATGTGAAAGAACCAATAGAAAAAGCTCTTCAAGTATATATTTATTTATAAAGGGTTTTAAAAATTGCCATATGTCTTTATAAGAATAATAATAGGTATTTCAGCTGGGATTTATATACAAATTGGAGTAGCATCTAGGTGGGAACTTCAAAGAGGGAAAGATGCAGACCAAATGGCACAGAAAACTAACCCCATAAGGGATTTTCGTCACTCCAGGTAAATGGGCATATGACCTCCTCCTCCTGGGAATGACTGAAAAAAGTGGATCTAACTTTCCTGGTATGTCAGACTGTGTAACACATTGCTCCTTAGCCTAAACTTACTTTCTGTCCTTCCCAGTCCTTTGAAAAGCAATGCAGATTTTGTCTGAGTAAGGAAAGCAGAACGCATCTCATAAGTCCTGTAGTCACTTTTATTCTTCCATCTGATGACACTAAAACAAATATATATTGAAGGTGCCATATTGCATTTAAAATAAAGTAGGGTGTTTATTTTTGATAAAGCAGCTAACAGTTGAAACTCGCAGCCTCACAGAATGGTATGAGCCTTCTAATTTTTAAATGTGATTCAGAAAATGGAATATTAATCTTTTCTAAGATTAAAAGAGTAACTATCTATAAAGATACTCAGTAAAATTTCTTTGCAAGTTATACACTGCTGCTGTGAAATACCTCTAAAAATCTATTCATCCTCATGGCAGAAATTATGATTTTCGTCATATGAAGAATGAATGACACTGGCTTTCTATATAAACTGATCTAAGCCCTATTACACTGCAAAAATAATTATATTTAAGTCATGAAACTTCTTTATTTTTTTTTAATTCTTTTTCTTCCCATTTATTGATGAAGTGCATCTTTATGTACAATCACTGATCTCAAAATCCTTTTGTGATTTCATTCAGGCTTTCCTCACTTGAATATTCACTGTTAAGGATCTGCTAGTGGGGTTTTCATCTCTTTCTACTCCATATTCTTGAGATGCACAAGAAATTTGACTCTACCACCAAATGTATGCACCCCAGTGTTGTTTTCTAATGCACAAAGTGGCCAGCAAGCTTTCAGATGGGTCTAGAGTTCAGTGCAGCACTACTGGACACTACAGTCTGCTCATCACTGCACAGAGGCCAGGCTGGGAATTGCACAGATTTGATTTTCTCATTTCAATATCCTAAAACACACTAAGCAGTCTGACTCTGTCTTGTTTTCCAAATTGTGGAGGTGAAGTCAGTTAGTGATTTTTATATATATGTATACGATAGCTAGTAATTATGGTATGTATTTCCATAAACCAGATAGAAAATTTGAATTATTATCTGGTACCTGTCTACCATATTGACCTGATGATCTGATCACTGTTAGGTAAAAATGTTCATACGTAAATTCTATATCTATTCCCCATTTAAGCTTTTTTCTTACAAAGATGTATGTCTGATCATTTCATTTTTATTTAGTTTTTCACATATTTTATAGAATAATTTTTGTTTTAGAGAATAAAACCATTACATCCATAAAAAGTGATTTGAAACAATAAATAAATATCAAGAAGGATCTAGGCAGAAAAACCATATCATATGCAACAGATGGCATAAAAGCTCTTGAAGGGCCTAAAGTCCTTCAGGAACAGAAAATTATACTACCAAATCTGCTTGAAAATGTGCCTGAATGACTGAGCATCTTCATGCTGCACAACACAAGCCTCATTGATTTAAGGCATCATATCAAGCTCTCAGTATTATATAACCAAATTTCTTTATCTGTCAATACATATTTCTTTTAAATAATTAAATTTAAAATATACCAAATAATTTTTTTTCTTCAATTATATTTATTTGTGATATTTAAAAGGTCTGCACTAGCATATGTAACACAATATCCATTTGGTATAGATATCTTTTTATGTGTTTCTTATATGTTTTCTCCCATAGTTTTTGGTAGCTGGGTGACTGTGTTAGAATCATTCAGTACTATACAGAATAAGGTTGACACCACCAGAAACAGGTTCAGGTCCTATGATTCATTCACTATAGATCCCTTTCTCTTTCCATTTACTAGTTATACTCCTCAGGGTACCTAGAGTCTTAAAAAGACTGAAGTCTTATAAAGGAGTTCTTAATAGCAGTAGATATGGGATTCCTTAGGTGAAATAGGTTTACCTAGCTCTAATTTTTGCTATAAAGCTTCCTCAGTGTCAATATCTGTTCTAGGAAACCAGAAAAAAAACCTATCTTTCTAAAAGTCATGATGGCTGAGATTATTGAACTACATTTTCATTCTCCAACATATTATTACAAATCCTAAATTGTTCTCAAGACTTAGAAGTGATATTAGTTACATTAAAATTCAAAACAGTAGTTCTCCTGATTTGCCCTTTTACCCTTTTTGTCCCTTCTGTGTCTGTCAGTAATGAAATGGCAAATACAGCACTGAAAGTTTTTCATGACAGAATAAAAATTTTTAG
Source organism: Cyanistes caeruleus (assembly GCF_971803275.1). Lineage (NCBI taxonomy): Eukaryota > Metazoa > Chordata > Aves > Passeriformes > Paridae > Cyanistes > Cyanistes caeruleus. The sequence goes on along the minus strand of NC_141704.1, from coordinate 20,602,986 downwards.
TCATTGGAAAAACAGTATGGGAAAAGCCCACAAGTTGAATGTTGATTTCTTTTTTCAGACAAAATAAAAAGGATGTGTTTTTACAATATGCTTATGTAAATAAGGAAGAAGTTAGAGTATTAAGATTTCATCCCATTAAGTCAGAAATCCCTGATACTTTATTAAAGAATCATAAGGAAATTTGGGAGCTCTTTGCACAGATCAGTTTTAACAAGTCTTAGCAAACCAGAACAATGATAAGGAATAAAAGCCTAGTAACATATGCTTAATCCTATAAAAAGATAAAAGAGGATTAACCAGAGGACAGCAGTTTGGTGTTACTCCTCTGTAAAATAGCCAAATGGTTGTTTTTGCACTGTACTAATAAAGCTTTAAAGCCAGCATGGTTTCATGAAAGGGAGGTCTCAGCTATTTTGGAAGGATTTTTGTTTTGCAAAATTGCATATTCATAAAAGTAATTCCATTGCTTTGGCACACCTTCTCCTCCAAGGCATTTTAATTCCACATAACATTTTTATTAATAACATTACATTAGGGAATAGTCAATAACACATCAGAAGGACTGCAAATTGTCTCACTGATATATCTCAAAATATAATTTTAACAGATGAGGTAATAATGAGCAGGGACAGTTCTGCTGGGGAACCTTAAGTGACAGATTTTTGGTTTACTCTTTAATACTTCCTCTTATGATCTAAATAAATATAGAAATTTTTAATTGAAAAAGTTTGAAAATTACACACTAGAGGATATAAAATATTGAGAAGGAAATGTTATTAATGCATGCTATGTGGTCATTGGATTCACTGCCATACTCATATCCCTCCTAAAGTCATAATTGTTCTCAATGTATAATCATACTGCCTCTTACTGAAGTGCATGGAAAGGCACTGTGAATTATTTAAAATTGCATTTATACTTTTTTTTCCCACCCAAAAAAGAGAGGATTCAAATTTTGAGTTAGAATATTTGTGCAATATTGGGGTTGGAATAGTTTTTTGTATTCCCAACTCCTTTCTATCATTCACCACTGTGAATGGATTTGTGTCCCCCTTAGTGTTTCTCTACATGGCTCCCAGGGAGGATATCATCACCTGGGCTGTCAGTAAACATAACATGCAAATAGGTATAATCATGGCTTGTGTTCCATGGTTACAGCTTGGCTCTTGTAGGAGTCAGGATTATTTTTTCTTGCTTTTTCTGCAGAAACGACTTGAAATAATCAGCTTTTCTTTCTTTTCTTATCCTTATGAAACATTACAGATTTTAGACTAAATAGACTATCCTAAAGTTTACAGAGAGAGTAAACAACAGTGTCTCAAGAATTTTATTCCCTTGACCGACTCAGCAAGTTATGATCACAATGAAATCCCAATCTGGTAATGAAAACAATTTTTCTTTAAGATTGGCAGAGAAATCACCATTTCAGTGACAAAATTTGGATAATTTTCTTGAAATTTTTTGCTGTATCGTATTCTAAACCAAGATTTCATTGTCCTTGATTTTCTTTCTCTATGGTGCAATCTAAAGCTTGAACCTTAAGCTCAAGCTGACAGGCTTTAATCAAGGTAAAAGCTTTATTACTTTCTAGCTAGCATCATACCAGAAATTATGATTAAAATATCCAGGTGTCCTATGCTTTTAACTCTATGAAATAGTTAAAATCTTTCTTAGTGCCTAGATCATGTAAATTACCAGTCTTGTGTTTCATGGAAGAAGTTAAATTGTTCCAAAGAATGATATGTAAAAACGGGTTTGAGAACAGTTAATTCTAAATAATTTCTAAAAATTGTATGAGTCATTTTGGTTCTTCAGAATATTGAAGTTTGCCATACAATCATTGGGGAGGGAATTACCCTCTTTCCTTGGCATATTTAAGCTAGAAGCCACTTTCTGAATAGTATATGAAATCTGATTTCTACTGCCCCACCTGTTCAATGACCTTGGCCTCTTTGGAAAATCATGAAACTGCCGTCAACTTTACCTCTATAAACGGAGTACAGAAGCAGTGCTTTTGTATCCTGTGTTCCATAAAGCAGAAACTTTATGAATATAAAGGATACCTGTACTCACCATCTACAGACCAATAACTAATCAGCAAATTAGAACCAAACCAGAAATTCCAAGTTAAAATCTTTTTGAACATACATAGAAATAGGTCTTAAAATTTAATTCAGTATGAGCCATGACAGAGAATCCTAAACCCACATTAGACAACCTAGCAATATATTTAAATTTTGGGAGCATCAGAAGGAGCAGAATCATAAGGACATAATTATGTATGTATATATGTATGTATGTATGTATGTATGTATGTATGTATGTATCTATCTATCTATCTATCTATCTATCTATCTATCTATCTATCATCTACTTGTCTGAATAAGAGCCTTGGGTTCAAGGTGAAATCAAAGCTCTGTGTAAGGTTTCCTACATATCTGGGTTCTTTGCAAAAAGCGTTAACTCCCTTTCTTTTGATCTCATAATAACAGGATAAGTAGCAACATAACATCCAGGCCTGTAGCCCTTTCATTGCTTAGCATTGGTACAGAAGTCTGAAAATGCAAAGAAAACATAAACATAGCCTACTTTTAAAAGAATGTAAAGCACATTAGCAAACAATTATTGCCTCTCTACTGCCATTCTTTGTTTCCTTTGGAAGAAAATTCAGGGACATCATGATGTGATGCTCAGGGCAGTCTCTTCTCACTAAGCACTTGGGATAGGCTGTATAATTTAGTCACAACTAGAGTTCTGAACAGGAGGACTCTGCTTTAGAAACCAGGTATGCCTATTACTTTTTAATGTTATGATAATATATACTGTGATTTTAAATATTTATATAAATTGATTTTATAACTGTTTTCCTTGGGCAGGACAGAGGTCAGTTCACTATATTAAACATGGCCTAATTTGGCTGTATTTTTTCTTCTCCTCTGCCTAGTTCCACATTAAAAATCAGAAAAGTCAGTATTATATATGTGCCTGAAATATATTCAGAAACATGAACTCCTGACCTGTCTGTTTTGTGTTTGAAGTAGTAACACAACTCCCACAGAATGGATTGTGTAGAAAATCAGGCAGCACAGTATCATTAACACAGTGACACCACAACTGAGAATTTTTCTGAATATGACTTAAACTTCAAGTTATACTCACTTCTAGATAGCACTAAATATTACTAGAACATAATTTTCTACTTTTTTTTTTTTTTTGTAACAGCAAGAAGACTTAATTAAAAGTTTGTAATATATAATTATCTATTGCATGTCATAAATTAAAGCAAAGAGTATTTTCTCTTTGTTTGGGTTTTCCTTTGTTTTATCTGATTGGTTTCTCTCCAAAGCGATCATCAAAGAGTAAGGACCTGTTAATCTCCTACAAGTGACCTCAAAGTGTGGTACAGTGATTTTTTTCCTTTTCTACTTCATATATACTGTTCTAATGCTCAGAAAAAAATAGACTGTGTGATGACAAGTGTCTGTGCTCTAGCTATACCTTAGGCAAAAGGACAGCTTAAAAGAAAAAGTGTCACTAAGTGATTACAAACTAGAATGCCTGCAGTGAAACCTTTTTTTTTGTTCTTGACCCTCATGAGTCACCTAGCTGCCAGTAGTGCAAATCATTTATTGATTCTGTTGTATCCAAGATTTTTCTTTTCTCCTCTTTCACCTATATCAGAAGCATCTATGACACAGCATCTGTTATTTTGACTAACATCATGAAGGTACATAAAAATATAATTGCACATCAGGTATGTTTATTACAGTATGAATAAATCACGTGAAGACTCAACAATTGGAGGAAAATGTATTTACTTGAAGAAAAGAAATTTCATAAACAGTGAAAAATCCTCAAACACTAGCAATATCAAAGAGCCACAAGGCTCCCTAGTCTATTTTAAATGCTTGGTTTCTCAGTGGAAGTAGTACTCTATGTTTCATTTCTCATTTTCTGATGCAGAGTTACAGATGCAAAGCATTTATGAGGAATTTTAGATATTGCAGCTGGTTACAGTGTCATTGCTATGCACCATATACATGCATCACGTTACCTAGGCTGTTTGCTACAAGTATGCCCATCTCCAAAGAGCATTAAAACTGTTTATAGCATTTCTTCTTTATAGATTTAATATATTTGAATTTTTAAAAAGGCATGGTGGATTTTGTTCAATCCAATTTTTTTTTTATTTTTTATTTTTTTTGAAAAGTGGTGTGCAGAGAAGGTCCACAGTGTTACACTTTAATTCTGAGGTATAAAAAATAAAATACACTCATACAAATGCATTTTAAGTCTTTCTATCTGTCTTCTGGTTCCACACACAGAAGAAATCTAACACTACATTTTATTGTGGACCTACTGCAGCCTATTGCTAGCATTTTAATAAAGTCCACACCTGGGTGTCTTGATACAGAAATACAGAGAGCTATGCTTTTAATACCTCAAATGAGATCATTACTCATATTTGTGTGTTAGTGTGAATCTCTTATTGCTTGTCTCAAGCCACAAAACTCCCCTCCTCTCAGGGTGTTTAAATCATTTATTGGCATATCAGTACTATTTTATTGATCTTAGTACAGTAGACTAGAGATCTATAAATTGACATCCGTTTTCTTTGTTTAATCAAATTTCCAATAGTACAACATTCAACCATTTTTAAACAGTACTTCAAGACTGAAGCATTGTGCTTTTCATAAAGCAGTAGAGTGCCTTGTGTCATGAGATCGTGAATATATCCATCGTTACCCCATATGTATGTTTATTTTAAAAATGGAACAATTTCCTCTTCATGGTGTACATTAATTTTCACATCCACTCTTGCAATATGAGTATATATATTTAATGACCATCATTTATATTTTAAACACAAAGAAGTTGTCTGTCTACACTTTATACCTTTGAAAAATTCACTCTTAGCTAGTTTTAAGTGTCAACTTCATCTATTTTCTCAGTGACAAAGAAACCAAATGTAATTCTGCAATTCTGAAATTTGTTATAACTGGCTTCCTTCATAAAGAAAAAAAACCTGCTTTCATTAATGTCAGACTAAATTTCAATCTCACACATTTGCAACAAGGGCCAAGACAATATAGTCACTTTGATGTCGATTTGGAGAGATACAGGAACTTTCCTGGCTATTGCCATAGATATATGTAAAAAAAGCAGTCAGCATTTTCAAAATCTGGTGTAACCAATCTGACACCTTCAAGTCTTCAATAATCAGTTGAGTGCATACTTGTCAGTATTTTATTTGGTAAGTGCTTTTGCAAATGATGGTTTGAGATCAGCTTCTGCTCCTCTAAACACTGGAATTTCTTGCAAAATTGAGAGGGGGGGATGCTTTAATGAGAAAATGGTTATTATGCTTAGAGATCATTTGCATTTCCATAGTGTTAAAGCTGCCGAGGGATGCTGTAAGGAGCAGCAGAGGAACAAGGGATTCCTCCTGCCCAGGTGCTGGGGCCCAGCCTGGGTGCCCTGCAGCTCAGGGCTATCCAGAGCTGACGATGAGCACAGGTGCTGCATTCCCATTTACAAGTCCAGCCAGCAGCAAGGCTGAGTGTCCCTCCCAGCCATGAGCAGAGGACACTGACAGAGCTGTCTGCCTCACTGCCAGGTAACAGTGGCATTTAACCATACCCACAGGCACTGGGTGTATGTCAGTTACCACCACTGATGTAACACAGAACCTTACACACTCCTGTTCTTCAGGCCTGAAGCTCACACAAGTGCCCCTGTGCTCTGGATTTACACACACACATGCACACACATTCCAGCATTTGAGCATCACTGTCCTCTGTCTGATTGTTGCCCTCATTGCTTTCCGGGCAGTCTAACCTGCTACACTGATGTTCCACCCACTGGCTGGTCCAGCCTGGTGATGTCTAGCAAACAGACCTGAACTCTCCCACTTTTCTTAGTCTCCACCCTCATTTCCCCCCGTACTCCACCTGGTGCTGACATCCTCACTTGCGCCAGCTGCCTGGCACCCTGGGCTCGAGGGCCCTGTGGTTTGACTCTGGTTTCTGGCACTTGCACCAGTCACTGCAAAGCTTTAGCTGCTCCACAGCAAACATGTGGAAATGTATGACCCAGGTGCCTCCCAGCTGCTGACTGAGCTCCTCACTCCTTCCAGTGCTGGCACCTTGAATGCTTAGGTTTCTTCAGCTACTTCTGTTGCTGGTACTGTGTGTATCAACCTCTTAGACCCTGCAGTACCCACACGTAGGTGGAAAAGCCACCATAGAAAGACCATTAAGAATTGGTTCAGAAAGAAGATTTGACAGCTGCAGCTATTGAGCAGACTGGTAACTGTTTACATTATCATCCCTTAAATATTTTCTTCTATCTGCTGGTTCCTCACTAGTTACTTAAACATTTCTCAGTAAGTTTTGTCTAGTGCCACAGACTCTCTCAAATATCCAAATCCTCATATTCATCTTATTTCTGTTTTCTTATCAGTCATAAAGCCCAGGTTCTTATCAGTTATAAAGTTCAGGGAGGCCTTCCCCAAACCTGTGCCACATCAAATGGCAGCTGAACAGTTTCCATTATGGTTTCTGACTCTGTGATTTTGTTTATTACTTTCCCTTTCACTGATTAACCCACTGAAAGGAAAAGTTCCTTGATCAGCCAATCTTACTGAAGCAGATAGCCTCACAGACCACACACCCTTACATAAACATTTTCTCAGTTTTCTCAGGTGGGGACTATCCCTGCAATTGTTGTGTGGTCGCCTGATGTTGAGAAGTGGAAGAGCAATCATAGCAACCATCCTTTTTTATTTGCAGTTTGAATTATACAAAACCTATTTGCTTTGATATATTGTAGCCCACCTGCAGATTATGGTGGCACTTTTTTTCTTAATAATGAAGGATGGGGTCATTTTATATACACCTATAACAATAGTAAGTTGTTTCTGAATATTCAATAATATAATATATATCATAGATTTAATGTTTGTCTATTTTCAGGACTTCATTTATGACAGAACAAGCTTGAAGCATGAAAAGCCTTGATAGAACTAGAAAGAAACTAATTTATCATAGGAAACCCTTTTACAATAAGCAATTTAACATATAATTAGGAATTCTTAGAAGAAAGAATCATCCATTTCTCAGCATAAAGACATTTTAGTGAATATTGTACATTTCATGGCAACAATAGTAGTTACAAAATGCATATAGTGTAGTCAGTTCTGTAGAATTATAATTATTAATTTATACTATCATTTAATTTTGAAGCTATGGAAGTTTCCTTAACTATAGTTGGATAGTAAACAGAAATTAATCAATATTTATTTTGATTGTTGCTGTTCTTTTCTATCAGTATCAGCAGTATTTTAAAGGCACTTGTGTTTAAGTCTTCCATCAACATATAAGCTCTAAAAATCGATAAAATATCCATAAGTGAAAACCTTGATGCTGATTTTGTGAAGGGCTGCTTTAGACCCCTGCCCCATATCTTCTCCATGTCCTTCCTATATGTGAATTGGATATTCCCAAAAGTTCATTTAAAAAAGAAAAGGACAGAAACAAGAGTAACTTGTCAAAGTCCCCAGTCCATAAAGCTTTTCTAATACACAGAAAGAAATTATCCTCCCACACATAATAGCAGCCTGATGAGTGCCTGTGGGACTGCAGCTTTGCAACAGAGATTGGATCTGTATCTCCCTACACAAATCTAAAGCAAAGACAAAATAGCTTGGTCTTTAATACAGGCATATTGTTAGCTGCAGAGGTGCAATAGCAGTATTTGTTTTTTCAGGTACAGGTGAATAAACATCAACTTCATAATATTTAAAATATATATTGAGAAATAAAAAGGTTATTTCTTTTTGACAATTCTAGATTGAACCTATTATTATTTCTCATCTAAACTGTAATATCTTTTTTCTTTTCCATAAATACTTAGGAGGTCTCTAATCACAGCGTCCTGGAAAGAGTTATTACTGTGGTGTTTCAAAGCTTGTGATTATCTTTTGGCAAAGATAGTGTTGTGTTTATGCATACCATATTCTGCTCCTACATACATTCAAAATAATATTTCAAAGTGTCAAATGGAACAATTTCTTTTAAGTTTGAAATCAACACACTTAGTCCTTCATTATGCTGTATGGAACACATTTGATTTCTGGCAGAGAAAATAACATGTTACCGTAAATGTTTCAGGCAAGACCAATATGGAAATAGCACTGATTTAACATTTTAAAATTCAATAGGAGCTGTAGACTTTCCATATTCAAGACTCCCACTGATTTGGAAATGGCTGGAGACACAGGGCATGAATGTAGAGATTTAAGAATGGTCTCTTCACTCCTTTTTTTTTTTTCTTTTTGGTGCCTATTCTATAGGCAGAAAAAAAAACAATAACAAAAAAACGTCAAGACTTCTTTGTGTTTTAGAAGATATTAACGTAGTTGTTGTCTGCTACAAATTTTTTTTTTTTAGCATATGCATTTTGGTACAAGATAATTCTGCAGACAATGATGTGCTCATTTTTACACATTATGAAGTGAGAAAATACAGTTTCTTGAACATTAAAACCCACTCAGAGCTTAAAGAGGGATAAAGAAAATGTTATGTTTAAACAGAAATTTCCAAGAAAATGAGACAAAAGCTGACTTCATCAACAATAAGAAATTTTAAAAAATATGAATCATCTGAAGCTGTGTAAGAATCTGAGGGAAAGGAAGAAATTGTATGGGGATTTTTTCTTACTTGTCTAGACTTTTAGACCTCTGTCTAGCATATCAAAATATAGAAAGTGCTAATATAGTTTAAATGATAAATCATATCAGTAGAGTACAGAGCTGTAACATCATGTCAAGCTGTAGTATCATAATAGCTGCCATTAGACTCGTGAATTATGCAGAATGACCATCTGTTTGTTCCTTATACACTACAGAAGGAATCACACTGAAATGACATTGACCAGAGAAGCTGGACAAGCTCCACAAGTGGATGCCCCAGCCCTGGGGGTGTTCAAGGCCAGGCTGTGTGGAGCTTTGAGCAACCTGGTCTCATAGAAGGCATCCCTTCCCATGGCAGAAATTTGGAATTAGATGATGTTTAAGATCTTTTCTAACTCAAACCATTCTGTGATTCCATGAGTGATACTTGATCTTTCAAGGTGTTCATGGCAGCTTTACTCTTTTCATGGGTAACAACACACTTTCACACCTGATGGAACAATTGCAATTAAAAGCCCAACTCCCATAGCTTCTGAAGAAAACTAAAAATGAAATTTAGAAAGGAAATGAGATAGGGGAACAAAAGAAAAATCCAGAGCCCTGAGCTACACAGTTTATACAATACAGAGGAAGAATCGTGTATTTCAGAAAATAAAAATAAAAATCCTGCAGGGTCAACATGGTGAGCAAGAGCTGAAGAATGTGCTCTAATATGGTCCAGCTTGTGGCTTGAGCTGGAGGCTGATAATGCTTGTGCTCAGATGACTCCACCCTGCCTTCCTGCAGAGGAGCAAAGGAATACTGCACCTGCTCCCCAGCAGAAAATGTCGTACCTTCCCCACCTGCTTTGCTGTGTGGTCAGAATCCTACCAACTCCTGTTACATCCATTTGACAGGAGAAGCTGAGGTGGCCCAAGGGAGGTCCAAGTTAGCCTTTTTGGCTAATGGAACTGCAAAAACCCTCCCCCTCTCTGGGCTTCTCTGAGCTGTAAAGACTCTGCACTTCATTCAGCTCTTACATTACTCAGGCATCCCATAAAGGGCATAGCCCAAGTCTCCTCTGCCAAAGCAGAGGTCAAGTGTTCCCTTCAAATCAAGGCCAAGCAATTTTAGCAAACAGTTCAACAGTTATGAGACTTAGATAGGGAGTTGTATACCTGCATCCAAATTTTTTATGTTTTGACAGGAATTAAATTCACATTTTTTGACTCAGTAAGGTCAGTCTAAAACCATTAAGCTATAATATATTTTTAAAAAGAGATAAAGCAGTTGTTCATCTTTGCTTGGCATATTGGAGGATGAACTGGAATCAGAGGAAGAATGAACACTCATAAGGACAATTGATTCTCTGACCCAGTGATAAAAGCATTTTTTTGAGAATGAACTGGGTTCAATTCCCCATTTTTAAGAATGATTTGAGCTTTTTGTAACCCCTGTCTCTATTTTTATATAATAATGCACTTTTGTGAATTAACTTTTTATAAAAAGAGGCATAATACCTACATATTGAAACACAAATTTGCAGCACATTTTATTTCCTTACCAGGCATATTGGGTGAGCTCTAGCTGACCCAAATGCATCAAAAAAATATTACTTTAACAAAGTGGTGGTTCATATTATCATTACAGAGGAGTATGCAAGATTCTTGTAGTAAGAATGTATATTCAGTGGAATAATAATATTATTTTGAATCTTGAACCATTTGTGTGTCTCCTCTGTGGTATTTCTGTGCCACATGTGCTTGATCTCATTTTTGAACTACATAGATATAGCAGGCCATTTTTAGTACCTATTGTACATAGTCCCCTCATTGTGGTGAAAATGAGAACAGATACAATGCTCCTAAAATGAAACTGAGCATTCTCTCACTCTTAATTCAATTGTGTGCTGGAAATCGATCAAAATACCTGCTCCAAAACAAGGACTTCCACACTAGCTTTTGCTGAAATAATAATACACCAGAGTAGACATTTCCACACCTAGTCTGATGCAGAAATCCTGAGACATATTAATCTTAAATTCCCTACTCCCTCATTATTTTTGATCTTTACTCCCTGCCTCCACCCCCATTTCCTCTAAATGATTTATTGGTAGAAGGCTTAATAGGATAATAGAGGTCTACAGAATTCTGCAAATCTTCTCTAAACAGTAATAACTTCAGGATGAGTTTAGGAGGAACACAGGAATGCAAAGAATTTAATTAACAAATCTTTTAATAGTGCTAGCAGAATAGACTACTTTTTAAAAAAATCCATCACTGATAATTACTTTCCAGCCCAAGCAAAAGCTTTGTATGTTAGAAAAGGTAAAACAGAATTGTTTATCTTTTATGATTATATGGAGAAATAAAAATATTTTCAGTGACAGGACTAATCACTTCTGTACAGATAAAAAGGCAGACAGAATAAAAAAAAAAGTGGGTTTTCTTACTGGAGTAATTGCAGTGAAGAGTTGATTTTAGCTAATAAGACAAGTAATAACTTAAGAGAGAAAAGAAGAAAAGGAAAGGAGAAAACCCAGAAATCTGAGCAATGTTAGTTGATAACAGAACTCAGACACTCAGTATTCTTATGTGTTTTCCCCAAACAACATGTCAGTTATATAGAAGTAAACTCTGCACTAAAAGCAGAGGAATCCTAGGCCTCATTACATCTCAAGCTTCCCAGTTGCAAGGACACATATTCACTAGTCCACCCTTAAAAAATAAACTTGGTTTTTCTGTGCTCTTAATTGGAGCCCCCAGCACTTTAAGGTGATGGCAGCAGCCCAAATCCTCTGGAACAATTCTTCCAGCAGTTGGTTTCTGTGTGCTCTGTCTGAGCAACTTACAGAAAACAATGAGGTTGCCTCCTGAAGCCTATTTTCTCAGTCTAGTAAATTCTCCAACAGCTACTGCATAATGCTTTATTGGGACTCTCAATTTCATCTGCTTTCTGAATTCCAGCAATATGAACTTTTTTCATGTATTAACTCTTGCAGTATTAATTTAATCAGTACTTCTTTCTCCCCCCTCCCTCTATTTTTCAATTCATTAATGAGGAACAATTTGCTGCTTCTGGAACTTACAGCTGAGCTAGGCAAAAAAATACACCTATCCCTTTTCATCTGCATCATCTACCCAGAAACTAGTTCTTGTAACTGAACTCATTAATGTTGTTTCTTCATACTGTCTGGAGCAGTTGGTTATTCTTCTGAGTTCAAGACACATAAGAATTTGATGCATTTAAAGCCTCCCAAGAAAAGAATTTGGAGTGAGTGGGTAAATGGAAGGAGTGTCAATTTCCCACCCTTATGTTCAATATTGTACAGAAAAGCAGACAGCTGGGAATTTTTGCAGTGATAGATTAACAGTGCAAATAGCCATCCTTAAGTAGCAACATACACATCACCTTCAATTTAATGAAAATAAAAATATTGCTTACTAACTTTAAATCATACCTCAAGTCCTTCTAAATCCTGGTCCTTCTCCTATTATTTTTACACAGCAGCAATTCTGAATTAAGTTTGGACAAAGTAAAGCTAATATATGCTATTCTTGAGTGTTTTTATTGCTTTTTGCAGTACCTGCTCTGCCGCTGTTGAGATTGTCCCCCTGACCTGAGTCACTGTCTTCCTTTGTGTCTGGGTGCCAGCTAAGCTCTGAAAGTTAACCACAAGATGCTGTCCTCAGGGAACTGGGCAAGTCAGTAGCTTTCTGTTACATCCACTATTAAAACACACTTTCAGTTTCTCTTGGGGACAAGTCTTTCTAGTGATACATAACCAGAAGATGCATGTGTCTGTTAAAGTATCAAAACTGGCTCTTCCCCTAAGAACATAAATAAAATGTGTTATTCTGCCACCAATGTTTTGGAGCACAGACAAGCAGCAGTAAGCAGTTGGCAAGGAAAAAATGGTGCAACCCCCTCTTAGAGATAATGAAGGCGTAAGATCTCCCAGGAAAGACAATTGATATCTGGGAGTTTATCACAGTAATTAATTTTCCTAGGCAGAAACTAAGTCCAAATTCTCGAGCATGCTCCACAGAAGAGATGACAGATTATTCTTTGCAGAGCTAATTGAAAAAATGCTACATAGCTACAGCAGCAGGATTAGCAATGCCAGAAACAAAGTAGGGTGAATGGGTGAACTGCCCCATATTTACCAAAGTTCTTTACAGAGACTGGAATGGTTTCTCTTCAGAAATGATGCTGTGGACTTTCCTGTTACTTCACAGTCAAACCTAACCAGCTATGGTTAAAACCATGAGAACTGATAGGCTTTGCTGTATAGCTGTTCTTCTGCTGCCTAGCATCTAATCTATCACTGCAAAATTTACCACATTGCTTAAGAGGAATCCCTCATGGAGTTCCTTATGGTAACAAATACTAGCAGAAATGTCAAATGTAAGATTGCAGCACATGAAAGGAGGTATTTGATTTGCTGTACTGATTTGTTTCTGAATAAAACCAGACTGTTTTCTATTTAAATGCAAAATATGATGTAAAGTCCAAGAAAAGTCAAAAACTTTATGTTTTGTTTCAATGGGCTTTTTGATCTACATTTGTTATGTGTACACATCTATTATCATGCTGAGCATGAAATAACTCCTTTCAACCTGTTGATGTCCCCTTTCTGATCTTTCTCTAATCCCATTGCTCAAAAATATCATTAAATACTTCATGCTGTCACAGAAAACATATCTTTGAAATTAAAAATAATCTTTAGGAGTTTACATACATTTGGAGTTGTGTTCTGGCAAAATCTGTGGAAAACATCAAAATGGCAGTATAAAAGAAGAACCTTTACAAAGGACTGTTAGACTTGTAGAAGTGTTCAGGTACATAGAAAGTGTTTAGATACCTAGAAAGCTTGGATAATACATGGGATTTCCAAGAATTTTCTGATTTTCACTGTCTTAAAGGAAAATTCCCTTCACAGGTTCCTTTGAAGATACATCTTTTAACTCCAACTGCAGTTAAACACTTTTGAAAATCCCTTTAGATACCAATTTGACATTTCAGGCATTTAATTTATTTTAAATTCTTGGCCAACACCTCTAGTAAACTGCAAGGAAAAGGAAGTGGGAAACAAGGAAGAAACAGACACCAGGAGCTCAAGGCTTTTTCCAAACGTGACTTGACATTTGTTGTTTATAGAGCCAGTGCAAGTTCCTGCAGAGCGTGGTTCAGGGGATCCTGAGGTGGTTTGTTTTCACTGCTGGGATCCTGGCTGGCTACCTCACCTCGCTAAAGCAGGTAGTGAAAGTTCCACTAAGTCAGTAGACCCTAAAATACATATTTTTGACTATTAGGTTACAATACAAGACTGCTATTGTAACAATAGAAACCATTTCAGAATTTCCAATTGTGGGCAAAGCAATTCAGCATAGCATGGTAATTTTTGGTGCATGATTTAATTATTAAGGAACGCCAGCATTTTATTCCCCATTACTATAATTGAAAGCATATTTTTGCGTCCTCTCAACGTGAGAAAATTCATTTTCAATTCCATTGTATTTGTATTCTCTGTTCACATTTAATATATTTTAGATTTAATATAAATTCCCCTGTGCGAAAATTCAGAGTTGACAATAGGGTTACTGTGTTTTATATAAATTACACAGAAGCTTGTTGTCTTTCCATGGATGTAAAATTTTATTTCTTCTTAATCCCAATTCTTTTATTACAAATTAAAACATGGACAACATTTTAATTATGAGTTGAAATGCATAATGAACTGAAAAACTAATCTCACTTCTACAGCTTTTGGCATGGAGTCCTATACATCTCTAGAATTTCATTACAGACAGAAGTAAACAGCCTACAAGTGACCCTGTGTTTGCCTCTGCTGAATTCCAGTATATTCTTTTAGATTTAGTATCTTGAAAGCACAACAATTTCAACATAACTAGAGAAATGAATGAAAATTGAAGATATATAAGCCATGAGTAAATAAAATATATTGCTGAGAGATGAGAAATGAGAATTCTATTTAAATGCCAGCAATATATACAAGGGTCCAGCCAGCTTCCTACAGGTATCAGAATGACTATTTAAGTATTTCCCAGAACAGATAAAACTCCATGAAGGGATTATTAAGGGTATTATGTCTCATAATACTCAACTCAATTTAACAGAATATAGAGAATGTAGGAAAAAATATATTCTGCTCCTTCTCTTGCATTAGAGGAAAAACAAATTTGAACTTAGATCCTTTGCTTCAGGTGAACATCTTAACAGTCTTTCCATTCAGAAAATATTAAATTAGGTATGGGTGAGATGTCTCATATGGAGCAGTGAACTATCCTGGAGATTAGATCACACAAGTAGAAAAACTGAGTTCAAATTTTTATACATTCAGATTATTTACAGAAAGCAGAAAATGGCCTTCATGGATCCAACAGGGAGGTTGGAGCCACTAACTCAACCCCTGCACAGAAATAGAGGAGCAAGACAAGGTGGGACGCATTTGGCTGAGGTAGGCAGGGTTGTTTGAAGTACTGATTAAAAATGTAACTCTTTATTAATCCTTAATTGAACAAAAGTGCTGCCTTCTGAAACGTTTTATGAGATGTATAAAGTACTATAGCTTCAATCCCAGCAACTTTGAGACAAGCCAAACTCTTTGATAGGGTGTCTTTTGGTGAATTAACCATTCACTAAGGAAAAACCAATCATTCAACACCACTGTGCCTGCCTAGTATCCAAGAATACTGATTTGGTATTTTCTAATACTGGGTAGCTGCCATTTGTCTTGGGATAACTTTTAGTGAGTGATGCAACTGTGAATTATATAAACACAAATGTAGTAGCAAATGTCTCTTCCTAATGTTGATTGTTTCTTAGTAATTGTATGTATAATTCCTGTAATTATAATGTTATTTATTATGTTAATTTACTACAGAGTTCCCATTAATTATTTCTAAATGTGATTGGACTGCTTTCTATTTCTGATACTTAATGCAGTTAGGAATGACATGAACCACATTTTAATGAATGTTGCTCTTATTTTTTATGTGCAGCACTGTGTGCTTATTTTACAAGTTTTTGTGGGTTTTCCTGTTTTGTTTTTTTCTGCCTTTCCTGGTTAAGTAGCTTGTTGTAAAGATGCAGCATAGAACAAAAGCATTTGTCAAGCCTTTTTTTAAAAAGCAAGCAAAGAAACAGATGGAGCCTTAAAAAATTGTGTATGTATATGTATATAGATCTATTTATCTCAGAAGCAAGACATAAATTACACATGTAAGGTCTTATTCCTGAGTTTGAAAGTGGTGAATTAACCTCTTGGGGAAGGTACTGGAGGTGTTACTGACCATTCTATTGAAAGGGTAGGAAGGCAGTACACATCTTGATTGATTCTCAAATAACTGGGAATAGAAGTAAAAAAGAGAAACTGCCTAAAGGCATTGCACTTTTCCATGTCTGATCCTGATTGTTCTTCAGGAAGTTATCTGGACAAGAAACACATTAAAAAAAGATCTAGAAGGAAATCAGCGAAGCTGGACAAGCAAGGATAAGTTCAAGAGGTGAATGACAGCTAAAAGTAATCTGAATGACTAAAAAAGGAAGTTTTAACTTCAAGGATCTTAAAGTGTCTTACTAAGCACAAAATGTTTCTGGCCCCAAAAAGCCCCAGAAGACCATCTCCATGACAGGCCAACCTATTTAAACAGAAAGGTCAGACTGTCAAAGAAACTAAACTGCCTCACAGACCTATAGAGCAGATGATAAACTGGGAGGTAATTTAATGAACTTCTCCAACCTCCCATCCTTTGACATTTCACACTTGGCTCCACAGTTAGCAGTGCAACAGATATGGGTTCACTGAGTTCCAGGCACGAGTAATTATCCTGAGAAGTAAAGGGGGCAAAGCAAGCTTCAGCCCCTTTGTGCCATTAGGAGAGCTCTAGTTTCATAAATAGTTGACTTCCATAATCTGCTCACCTTTTCAGAGTTGTCTGGTTCTTCCTTTGAAAACAATGACCTTTGATGCTGGATACTGTGTTTGCTGCTGATACACAGGGAAGAGCAGAGCCCTTGGGGTAGAGCCTTCAGCTTTTTCTCCCATCACACAGTTTCCCTGGTCAGGGGCTATATCTGGTCACTTGAGACAGTGAACATTGACCCTGGCATTTCCAGATACAGCTCACAAGCAATCATGTTTTCAGCTGACTGCATAGTCCACTTCCTCATAAAAAACATGCAATGAAAAACACACAAGTCTTTTTTTTTTCGGTACAAAAATTGAGGTCAGTGACCAAAATTTAATTTTTTTTTTAACTCTCTCCTGTGAAATCTGATACTTTTTTTCAGATTAAAAATTTCCATTTCACCAAAATTAAAAATTATAAATGTACAACTAAAATGCAGATTTTTATATGCTACCACACTTTCTCATTCAATGGGCAGAAAAAAACTTGAAAAATATGTGTGATTATAATAAATGTTTGATTAGTTATTACTATGAAATTAACAGTGACTTTTATCATCTTGCATGAACTAAATATCTAATGGAGTGCAATAGGTAGCTACTGTGATGAAATAAAAAGCACAGTTAGGAACACGAATTCCAAATACTTTCAGCAATCTCAAACAATATTACAATCTCATATCCCTGTATAATTTAAAATATTCAAAATTTTTATTGAAACAGTTGCAAACATTTTTGTGCTTGTTTTCAAACTGACTGCATATCCTCTCCTATTTATTTCTTGTTTGTAGCTTTTAGCTATTGTGCTTGTTTAAGAACTATTTATTTTCTAAATAAAAATATCATTATCAATACCCTTCAAAATGTGAACTAGGAAAAAAAAATAAGAAACATGGAATTGATTGTGTTCTGAACCTTCTTACAAGACCTAATCATTCATCAATATGAAATTGCCTAAAAGCTAGCATTCAGAACAATAAAGAAGAATAAGAAGCTGTATCTTTATATATGCTTCTCCTAAAATGTATACAATTCATAAAATTTGTTAAGAAAATAAAAAGAGTTTACATTTTCTTTCATAAAATAGAGAGAGACAAAATGCAATTAGAGGTGGTCAAAATTACAAAAGGTAATAATTTTTATTTTTTTATGTGTATTAATGTGTGTTGGGACCCTGATCAAAACTGTGTACCACAGTTTCATGCAGTCACTCACATCAGAGCAATTTTCATCATATAAAAGAGGGCAAGAGTATCTGAAAAGAAATCAAATGTAATTAGAAATTGCATCATTGCCAAGGTCAGAGACACCAAAAAACAAGTTAAATGTTATATGCTTCAAAGCCAAACTGGCTCTGGAGTACAATGGTATCTCCTGCCTTTCAGAAGAACCTGTGAGGGAAGCTAGAGCTTCACCTCAGAGGCTGAAAGTTTGTTTTCTGAAGACTGACTGGACTGCAACTTATCTCCATTTGTCTGTCTGCTGACAGAGCTGTTACGAATATTTTGAGAAAATAATCAATCAAATAATACAAACGGTTTATGATTATGAGCTCTGATCATAAGTAGAAAACTGTGAAGTGTGAAGCATAGAAATATCAGGAATGCTGTGTTAGGAGTGTGTAACAGTAGAAGCCTTGCCAAGAAGTTACTGGACCTCTATGTTTCAGTTAAGGAACTGTGAAGATTGTCATGCTCCCCATGTTGTTTCTAACATGGTGAAACCTACTACCCTTCCCATCTTGATTTTTATATCCAGGATTCCAATCTGTAGACCTCAGAAGAAATAGCCAATTATTGTTTTAGAATAAGAATATTGATGAAGTTATTAACTATTGGAACTAATCAGGTAAAAGTGAAGGTTAAAGAATAGACATAGTATGTAAAAGAACTTATACAACAATGATTTAGCAGAAAAAGTATATAAAAGGGGTGGGGTTTGTTTGTTGAGTGGGACACATTTCAGAAGATCTATCCCCCACATCCCCAGTGCCCCCAAAAAAGAAGTATCTGCTTATTTGTATCAAATTACTATTGGATTTCTTTGGCCCTGTTTTTGACAGAGCTGCCTATGAAACAGGTGCCAAGAAGTTTATAGCCAAACATTTTAAAATCAACCAAAATAGGTGTGCTGCCCTAATCTGGCCTCAGAAACTCCACTTCTAATCACTAAATCCATGAACTAAATTCCAGATCACTTAACTGTGGCAGTTCTAAATCTACTTCAGGAGGGCAAAGAGGTGAGGATAGAAACTCTATTATTCACCTCAAGGCAAGATATTCTCACCTGCAGAAAAAAATAACTCTATAGCTCTCTGTCTGCATTCTTCTTTTCATATGGCATGTTGGCTTTTATAACAATCTGCAGGGAAAGAGATATTCAATCAGAAAATTCAATTTTCCCACTTGCAGGGGACAGGGGAAGGAATTAGGCTATACTTGCCTAACACAGTATGATGACTCTGAAGTCTAAAGGGGTTTATACGTCCTGTTGACCACACCTGCTGAATGTTTGGTGTGAGATACTGATTCTGCAACTACAGGTTCCTCTAAACATGTTAACTTCTGCTCAGTCCAACATGTCCATGCTGTTTATCAGTTTTCCTAATATTCTGCTTGTAGACTTGCATTCCCTAAGAGTCTTTGCAACACATCACAATCCCACCTAATCACTAGGAAATAGTGTTATTCAGACTGTGTAACACACTCATCACATTACACACTTATGTAACATAAGTGGTGAAGAAGAGAGAAAAAAGAATAAAAAATTGCATGGAAATAACCCATTCTTACTATGTGAGCATAGGATCTTCCTTTTGATATTTTCATCAAAGAATATGATAGTGAACACTTAATGCTTTGAAATATCAATACTTTCTAGCCAAGGGTTCAAAACAAGAAAATGCCTTTAATGTATTCAAATCAAATGCTAAAAACACATAAAATTGCTAAAAATTCAGAGCTTAATACCAGAAAGGGGAAAATACTGCAAAACATTGATTTTTCAAGCCTTGAGGCAAAAAACCCCACTATGAAATCAGAAGAGAAGATCACTAGGAACTAAGCGAAAAAAACTTACTAAATTGATCACATAAAAGTATATTTCTGTCTTTTATCATCATTAATTACCCAATAATCTGAAATATATGGCTGAAAGCTTTCACTCCTTCAGTAGGCTACGTCTGATGCACCATTTTCTGAGAATTTGACACTATCACAGCTCTCCTGTTCATTTCTGTCAAAGCATGGACAGACTACATATGGAAAGAGGGCTTGAAACTATGTGTTAGAAAATGCAAACAGGGAAAAAAACAGAAATTGTATCTAACTTGGTTTAGTTGTAATTGAATTTACCAGGTGTATTTGGGCCTGTTAATTTCAAATAACACAAAAGACCTACAGAGCAGTACTACAGGAAACAAATCAAACCTGCTGATAATGCAGAAGTCCTTAAAACTGAGAGCCTAGTTTTTTTAGTAAGCAAAATTAAAAAGCGGTAGTAAACAAGCAGATTAGGCAATTTAAATTGAAGTGATGAACATCAGGTCTAAAAGAAAATAAGCAGACATCTGTAAGTGGTCTAAATTCAAATTTAAACCTCTACTTTCATTTCTGTACAGGTGAGGGAATACACAAAACCTCCCACAGAAGGAAAAAATTCTTGCTCTGGAGACAGACAGATGTGCTGGAGGTAATTTCATTCTAGATGTGTGAAATGATGATGTTCTTCATTTGATGTGCATAGTTAATGGATCTCCTGCAACCCAAAATTCTGCAGCTATGGTAGGGACATATTGCTGTCATTTTTTTTTCTCTGAGAGACAAGACCTCCTCTGAATGCTTCTCTTCTGAACTCATCAGATAGGGAGCAGGTAGAAGGCTCATCACAAAATTATTTTAGCCTTTGATGAAGCTGAAGGAAAAGCAACTTTCTGACTCCTCATCAGTACAGCTGGATTGTGGCATCCTTGGCATATAAATCAGCTCTTGTCACATAAGTTGACATAAAACCCCATGTGCTTCAGTTTTCAAGTGGCTAGAGTATTTTACTGCCATAAACCAGTATTTTCTGTGTTTGGTTTCTTCATTTGATTTCTCAATGAACTGTAGTATACTCTTATGGCCTTGAGCATCTGACAATTTACCAGAAGACCTGGTAACATGACTGCTTAGGACTGCTTAGAAGATTGAAAATGTTATGCTAAATTACAATAAAATAAATATAAACATTCTGTGATAAAATATAAATGAATGTTCTTATTATATATTCTTAAAATATACAGAGCTCAAGGATTTGACTCTGCTTTTAGTATGTTCTACTTTTAAACAGGAAGGCTTAAGAATATTAATTCTGAATGAGGTAGATAGTTTTCAGCTCAGAAATAATACTTGTGCTCATTATGGAATAAATGAGAAAAAATATATTGCAGCTACTCTTCTATATTACTTCAAAACAGAGGGTAACACTCTGGACCCATCCATTTAAAATGTTCTAGACCAATTTTTCCATTGGACAAATAGCTGTAGGCTTTACCACAGAAAATCAGTATATTTAATAGAAGATTGTAACCTGTTCTCTAGGGTCTACTGGCACCGTGTGAGATGCTAGTTAGAGAAGCAGTACTATTTTAAACTCTTCGTGGAGCTTCTCTCTGGGCACACAGACCAATACAATTCTTGAACACACAAGAACTGGCATGAATGACAGGATATAATCTAGATGTAGAACTCTCATTACTTTGCTACAAGGACAATTCTGTGTAGGAAAAAAAGGAATGGAACTGCACAAAGTTCTGCCTACTTCACCCTGTCTTAGCCTATAAGGCCTACTCTGATTCTTCAGATTTCCTTCATGAAAGGAAAATAGGTACTAATTTTTTTACATATTCTTAATGTTATACCTGAAAAACAAAAATATCACTTTTGAAAGCCAATGAAACAATACTAATTTTCAAGCACAGCAGCTTCATGCTGAGGCCAAGAGTGTATCACAGGAAATCCAGAAGATACCTTTGTCTGATACAGTGCAGTGTAACAGGACTTCATGATGAAGGGTTCATCACTCATACAGACACAGGAGATCTGCAACACTTGGCTTGGAGGCCTGGGATCACTCCTGGACAGCACATCTTTAGCAGGTTTAGTCTGAGTGTTTGTCACTGAGACAATGACTTCTACAGCTTCTGTTGGTATCTGATGCCTCCATTCAAGAATAGTCAAGATGACGCTTTGTTCATGGCAGAATTGCAGAAATTATTAAAAGAGTAACTAAAAGTCATGTTGTGAAAGACTCCAGAAATTCTATCTCTTTAGCTTTACAAGAAGGAGGTTAAAAGGTAACCTCATTACAGCCTATAAGTAGTCACAAAGAGACCAGAGATGTCAGTGTGTTAACACATCTAAGCAGAAAGTAGAATATAGATGTATTCAGGTTAGGAGAAAAAAAAAAACAACACTTTTTTTTATTTTTTTAACAGTGAAGATATTAACCTTTAGAACATATTACTGAGAAGAGTTCTAGATTTATCATCACTCAGATTTTTTAAACTGAGATAAGATTTTATTTCATTTTTCCAAAGGACTTGTCCTAGTTCAAACTGGAATTAATTTAGGAAAGTTCTTTCCTTCACAGAAGGTCAGACTACATGACTCTTTCTTGATGGGTAATCCATTAATCTAATAATATAACAGCAAATAATGCTGACAATAGAACTCAACCAACCATTTGTCCTGTTGATAGGATCCATCCTCTATAACATTTAGACTTATGATGATAGAACATTTAATTTTAATCACTAAAATGCTTCTTATTGGGCTGACGAACCATCTCTTTTCATTGTACAACCCACAAAATAACAGCACCTTAGTTCTGTCATTCCTACACATAATGCATATTTATTTCTATACTGTTACTGAGACTTGTATAGTGATATAATTAAAATATTAAATCTGGTTTTAATACTTTTCTACTTTGTTATTTTTAGCTCAATTGACTCTACTTATCACCTTCAACTTACTACCCTTTTTCAGTTCAGGTTTCTGGCCTGCTCTGTTGTAATAGTAGTTTTCCATTCCACAGCTCCCTTTTAATCACTTCTGTGTAGATCTAATATAGCACACATAGAATACATATTTTCTCTTCCTTTCACATTTTCCTCCCAACTTGCTAATTTCAGATTGTTCCTGAATGATTGAAAATCCTCCAGAAGATGACATATTTTCTGATAACAGAATTGATGTTAATATCAGATTACTAATTAATCTGGCACATGAAAACAAGATTTTCATTTGTATATATATATCTTTATACATAATTTATCTCTCTCTCAGGGAGAAGTTAAAGAAGCATGTCTGAGTTTGCAGCAGGATAAAATTAAAGCATGGAAAGTTTAGTTTGCATGATTTAGAAAGGCTTGTGTTGAACTGATACAGATAACTGATAACTGTTGTTATCCTCCAACTTCCTTTCCTTTCATGACATGTTGTGACTACAACAAATCAGTTTCAGAAATCTCTTTACACAGCTCTTTGTTTTCATCTGCCATATCTCATAACCCTCTATATAAAGGACATTATATATGAATTACTATTCTGCACATGGATTTGCTATTTTCTCAACAAAATATATTAGCTTTGCCATTTACAGGTATCAGGGAAAACAGAAAAAAGTTTTGTCTGGCTAACTTGAAAAACCCCCTTCAATTTCTTTTATAAATATAGCAATCAGACTTGATGTTTCAGAAATTGGGATGTAGTAACTGGATTCTGATATTTGTTTTTCTTATTTCACATTGTTCTATTCAAATAACCATAGAAAGAGGGATGTAAATTGTTGCAGGAATAGTCCATTTGTGTAGCAGAGATTCAGTGCATTGATTAGTTATTAGTTATTATTAGTGATTGAGTGCAGTGCTGTCATTAGTTTTCAGTGACATTCGTTTTGTCCATTTTTTCACCATGAAAAAGAAATAAAATTTAAAATTATTTTGATTTTTTGATAGAACTTCTCTTTTTTCTCTCAATATATGCAAAAGGTCCACACCATTCAGATTTTTCCATATCAGTCTAGTACATTGAGATGAGCATTATCTAAGATGCTGATTAAAATTTTTTTTTATTATTTTTTTTTTTTATTAATATAGTTCTCTGTAATTCTGACTAAGAATAACTTACAGGATACAGATACTACATATTCCATGACCTAACTACTCTTTTCACATTAGAATAAAACATTTTTTTCCCTCAGATGCACATCTTGAATAGATTTGTGAGGTTTATGTTCAGAGACTTTGTATTGCATTTCACCAAAGAATATTATCCATATTGATATTAGCTCTGGATTGATGCCAATTCAAATGGCTCTGGCTTATCCTTCATCTGTGTTCCAATACTAGTTCTGTAAGAAGGAGACAAAGAGCTTGTAGGGATTTATGACCTAGTAGTATCCATTTCTTTTTGGGATGGATATAGCACTGAGGGACTGAACCTGAGAGCTAAAGTGTTAGGTTGTTGGTTGATACTGGGCAAGTGAGGAAGAAAGATTTGCTATCCCAAAATAGTTAACCAGCTGAATATGAAGCAAAAGACAATAGAGGATATATTGAGAAAATTGTTTTTAGACAAAAATTTACACTTTCAAGATTCCTCTGCAGGAAATAAGTGTTTTTCATTGCATGAAACAATTCATTAGTATAAAACAATTACTCCCTAGCACACATACCAGGTTACAGAACATACTGATTTGGAAGGGTTTCACAAGGATAATTGTGTCCAACTCCTGTCCCTGCACTGGACCATCCCCAAGAGTCACACCATGTGCCCAAAGATTAACTGCTGGGTTAGTCATTACTACATTACTACACTGACTCCTTAGCCTGACTTTTTGCCTATCAGAATGCGTTATTCTTGAGCTTGGAGAAAATGAACCTTATCAACCAACTTATTAATCAATATCAACCCATCCTCTTGGATGTAGCTTCCCTACACTGCCTCTTCCCATAGAAGACCTTCCAAGAAGATGCCTGACAACACCAGAGTTAACTGTCCTGAAGTTCATGGTTACAATCTTATTTGCTACCTTGCTTCCAGCTTGCCCAGTACTGAACTCCACAATCTCATGGTCATTACAACCTAGAATTCCCCCAGCCTTTACATCTCAAACAAAATCCCTGTTTGTTAGTACGAGGCTGAGCAGTACACCATTACTTGTGGGATCCTCCACCACCTGTGTCAGAAAGCTGTCATCAACGCTTTCCAGGATCCTCCTGCCTTCCTGTGTACATTCTCCAGCAGATGCCAGGGTAGTTAAAGTCCCCCACAAGAACTGTTACTGTGAGGCTGCCTCAAGCTGCCTGCAGAAGGCCTCATCCATTTCCTCCTCCTGCTCAGGCAGCCTGTAGAACATACCCGTGACAAAGTCACCCTTACTAGTCTTCCCTTTTATCCTAACCTGCCTGATCTCAGCTCATTTATCAGACATCCCTAGACAGAGCTTGATATTTCACACAGAGGACAAGTCAACCACTATGCCCTCAGAGTCTGTTTCTCCTAAACAGGCTGCAGTCCTTCAGGACAGCATTCCAGGTACGGGAGCTATTCCATCGTGTGTCTGTGAACCCAGTGGGATCCAAGCCTTGTGACTGTACACAGATCTCTAGCTCCTGCTCTTTGTTCCCTATACTGCACACAAGTACAGGCACTTCATAGAAGCATTTTTCTGTCTCAGTATTCCAGTAGGGGAGCAAAGAGATGCTCCATAGAGCTGTCCTTTGGTTACATCTGTGGCTGCTTTTGTTTGACCTGAAATATTCTGTAGAATATTTCCCCTCTGAAACCCAAAAAATCTATCATTATTTTCTTCACAGTGAAGCACTTCATAAGCTCATCATGCTTCCTTCTGTCTCCTCCCTACCCCCATGTCCATAGCTCTCCATAGCCTGGGAGCTGTCACAGTGGGAAGAAGCATTGTAGAGTGGAGTGCTTCCAAAGACAGGATCCTTACTTCATCAATACGTGTGAGTGCCTCAGCACTGACATCTTCCTCTCGTGTCTCTCAGAAAGATGAAATTTAACTAGATTTCCATATCTTAGATTCCTAAAAAAAATGTGTCTTACAGCCAGAGCTGTAAATCACTGGCAGATGAAAGATCCTATGGCTTTTGGTGACCCTCTTGTTTTATTTCCTCTACTCTCTACAATTCCCTACTAGTTAATGTTTTCATGTTACCCCATGGAACCCTGTTTTTCACAAGAACCATTCAGTGGCACTCTCCCAGTTCTGTTCTTGAGGAATCTGTGCAGTTGATTTAGGTTTCTAGATTCTTCTGCAGAGACAAAAGCCTAAAGTGACTTCTATTATTTACCATTTTATTTCATGGTTAATCAGTGCTTACAGAGTTGCATGAATACTGTTTGTTGCAAATTATAATGTGGGGTTTTTTTACCTTTATTTCCTAGCTGTGATTATTACCAAGATTATGTAATGCCTTACCCTTGTAAAAAAAAGATTTTTTGTGGAATTTTTGTGTGTGTTTGATTTGGATAAATTATCTCCTGTACCATTTTAGTATCATACTCTTGTCAACAGCTACTTAGGTTTGCAAGAAAAAGAAACCTCTTGCATTCCCAGATGTTCAGCTCTTCTGCCAAAATAAGAATTGAATTAGGAACAGAGTAATTAAAAGGCGATATATTATAGAAAAAGCAAGTTAAAGTTATATCAACTCAATAGTCTTGAAATCATAGGAAATGACTGGCTCCTTTAACATTTTGCACAAGATTTTAACCTAATAATTTTAAAACAGATGGCATACTTATTATGATTTCTCATTTAAATTTATGATATCTTTAATATTCTTAAGTGTTTGAGACATTAAAATGTACAAATTCAACTGTATATTGTATGCCAGCTAGACAGGCAATTAGGTGTTTGGTTTTTTTAATAAAAATATTAATTTTTCTTAGTTTTAAAATATCAACTGTAATAGAGAACACCTTCCTAAATGTTCACAGAACATATGTCAAAAAGCTTGGAAATAAACATGACCCACTTCCTATCACCAAAGGGAAATCACAAATACCTACCTTCCCAGAGGAGAAAGAAGTGAGGGATTGCTATTCAGTAGAGAAATAAAACAAATATTATCAGTGCAACCAACATAATAAAGAATCTGCAATAAATAATTTCATTTCTGTCACGTTCAAGCTTTCACATATAATTTGAGTACTCAAGCATATCTTCTATGGTACTGGAAACCATAATGCAATTTCTCCTGCTTTGGGCAAGCTTGTGACTTCACCTATTTTGCCCAAGAGAGAAATAATTATTCTGCCTCTTTTAAATTAGCTTCCTTGAGCAGTCAGAAACATATTAATATGGCCCCACTTGCTATAGTATAAGAATGTCTTACAGCTTCTATGTTTTTGCCTTGGTTACATCCATGAAGAAACATGACTCTGTCCATTCTATGGCAAAAATTCATCAGATAGTTCCAGATAGTTTCTAGGTCTTTACAACTGACAGTACCTTCAATAAAACAAAGTTAGCACAAGTTTTAAAGACCCAAGGTAATACTCTAATCTCTGTGATATGTCCAAGATCCAGTTGCACCCTGCCCTTCTTCCCTTTGGCATTGTGGACATCTCGAATACATGGGCAGGTTCTTGATGAGTCATCTGTTTGTGTCATACAGTAAAATGTACAAGCCTACACGTAAGTGTGCAGCTCCTAATGCCTTCAGTGGAACAGCTTGCTCTCTTGAAGTTATGTACATATAGATATAACTAGCTGACACTATTCATTTATTTTCCTTAACACACTTACTGCATTTCATGGTCACTTTTATCCACTATCCAACAGTTAGTTGATTTAATTCCTAAAGGCTTTTCTTCCCCATATGAAAGCTATTCAGATTATGATCCTTCAAGGTTCCTAAAGATTTCATATTGAAAAAATAAATAAATAAATAAATAAATAAATAAATAAATAAATAAATAAGATCATGTGAAGATTAAAGAATGTTTCATTGGGTACTCCACTTTATTTTGGTAAAATCCCACAGGATCAAGCTCTGTTACTATCCCAGCTTTTAACCTGAACAATTTGAAGTCAGTCTGTTACTGGTACTAGGTGCATATAACCATGTGCTTCTATGCTTATCAACAGCCAGAAATATTGCTGATATGTGTTTTTATTGGGGAGATTTTAATATTGGTTTTAAATATTAATTCCTGCAGACAATAGAATTAGTTCATATGCTGCTTTCCTACCATTTAAGAAAAATTCTCTTCCATACTTCAATTTATTCTCTCATCAAGACATCCCCTAGCAAAACCTTGAAGTAAAAACTGAAGTCCAGAGACTTAAACCAGTCTTAAGCTGCCAGATGTCTGTTTTTCTGTTTATATCAGTCAGCGAAAAAAATGAAGCTTTAACAGAAAACTTGCCAAAATTTTACAAACATTTTCTAAGTTTAAAGATATTTACAAGATTTGGTTCCCAGGAATAAGCCCATCACATTTGTACGTGTGAAACTACATTGATTTTTACAAGTAGCTGCCTATGTAGGTAGTAGCTTGGCTTTTTAAAAGGTTGTTTTTGTGTTGAAACAGGTCTGTAAAAATTTAATGGGTAATTTTTCACAGAATCACAGAACAGCTGACGTTAGCAGGTACTTCTGGAGAGGATCTGATTCACCCCTTTGCTTGAGGAAGGGTGTTAACCCTTGGCTAGCTGGCCAGGAACACGGTGCTAGAAGATCTCTAAGGAGGGAAGCTTCACAACCTCCCTGGGCAACTTGCACCAGTGCTTTGTCACCCTCCCACTAAAAAAGTGTTTCCTGGTGGTCAGAGGGATCCTGCTGTGTTTCTGTTTGTGCTCATCACTTCTGCCTCTTTCGCTGGTCACCACTGAAAAGATTGGTTCTGTCCTCTTTGCCTTCAAATTGGTTCTTTCTATAACTTCTAGGTCCCCAGTTTTCTGAGATAATGCAGAAAAGTGGATTACATGATGTTGGAAAGCAAATAGAGTATTCCATTTTACCATGAATTTTAATATAACTGAACAGAAAAAATGCTAAAACTAAGCTTTTAAAGCAGCAAATATCTCTAAGTAAATGTAGATTACTAACAAGTTTGTGGTTGTGCTATTATTGTTATTATTATTTTATATGATTGCTTTCATCTTTATTGTTAAAGAAACATTTAGACAGATTTTTTTATCAACATTTTAAGCAAAATTATAACAAAGAGGTTGTTTAGAATGTGGGTAATTCATTGTGTAACAGCTGTGAGAGTTCAGATCTAATTGTAGATAATCACCTTCATAAAGGAAAACTCTATACACAGTGGGTAAGTTGGGAGTCTTTTTACTTCATTATGCACTTTTGTAATTCATATATTTTGTGTAACTTCTATATGCAATGGTACTTTCAGTTTGTCATTATAAACACAGTTGTGATACATTAACACACATTGTAGGCCTTCAAATTGAATCAATTTTTGGATTTTTGTTCTATAATCAAAATTCTTGTCAAATTTAAGACTTTCTTATCTATATTTCACAAACTTTATATTCTTAGCCATCATTTTATCATTCAGCTTAATTATAATATAATTTTTATACCATTAAGCTGCTCTACTTACTGAAAGAATATCTTATACTGTTCCAAAGAGAATGTTTTTGGTTTTTTTCTCAGACAAGTTCTATATAAATTAAAGATAACTGCATTCACAATGGAAATATCTGTTTGCACCAGATTTGCTCTCTGGATGCCTCTCAGTCTAAAAGTATCTATTTTTATGAACAAAAGATAATTCAATTTTGCCAGTGCAACTGAAAAAGTGCATCTATTTGAGAGCTGAACACTATTTTGCAGTTTCTTGGTAATATTTGAATTGCTGAACTAGTTCATTTATTACATATTAAAACCACAGTTCTGATAAAGGAACATCTTTGCAAATTTTTGCTTGTTAGAAAGGTTTTCCTTATGGAACAGAAGTGCATATACAAACAGAGAAAGCATCCAGGCCATCTGCCCTTGGAATCATCATGTTTTCAGCTGAACTAGAATATTAGAGGATTACTGCAGGTTTAGCTTCAGTTTGTGTTCAATGAGGACCTTCAGTTCAGAGCCATTTAGAAACAATTTTTAGACTGGTTTGAACTGGGCCTTAGTGGTTTTTAATTTTCAATGTGATCCTTTGAGTGTAACACCTAAATTGCTCTGTGTATTTACCTCGAAGCAGCAGCAGATCTGCGGCACTGCTACAGGTACCAGGCACTCTGCCCAAGTCATAACCTCCATCACAGCTCCCAGGTATTCATTCCCTTTCTATTTCCCAACTCTTCAGAAAATGTTACTTCAGGATCTGGATGTGGCAGGCAAGCTATTGTAACAGCCAGGTTTATTTTTTTAGATGCTGATAATTGAGTGACTTGGAAATGATACCCTTCCTATTAAATTTGTATCCTGGGCATTTCAGGATGGACTAGATGCCCCCCTCTCTCAGGACACCCCAGGATCATACAGAAAGCCTTGGATTAACTCCACAGAGAGAATAATTTAGTTGTCATAAATGATAAAACTAGCTGAATTCTGGAAAACATATTCCCATCTATAAAAGAATTCTATAGAAGAATAAGACATTCTATAATCATAATAAGAAATCATAATCAAAAAAAGTGACATATACATAGAATCAAAAATTTAAATTTTTCTCAGCTTCTAAGTTCTAAGCTTTCTAAGCTTTTCTTAGCTTTTAAAAAGAAGAAAACTCCAAGCAGAAACTACAAAGGATTTTTCATGGAAAAAAATTATAAGTACAAGGAGCATCCTAGCGGGCATTTCTATTAAAGCAAAATCACTGAAGCCATCCAAAAAACAATTACATTGAATGGCTCCCTGGGGGAGACTGGAGCTCTGAATAGGAATAAGTTCCTGAAGGATGAAAAGTCTTCAGTCCTTAAGCTTCTTGTCGCATATTGTAGTTAAAAGTTAGTGGTTTACGTTATCAAAATCCAGGCTACTCTGACAAGGTCAGTTAATAAAAGTCTACTGCAGATAGATCACTGTGGCCTGACAAGCCTAGGCTGTTCTAAAGAAACAGGCAGGCAGACAGACAGACACATCTAACCCCGCCATACAGAATTTGTTTGGAGAAATTCTGTAGTCCTGGGTTGTCTTGAAGTTTCTGATCTCAGACAAGCTAAGCAGACAGCGCTGATACAGAATGGAGCTGATGTTTGCCAATCACCTCTTTCCTGTTTTCTATGAATCACACACAGGGAGTTTTGCAAATCCATTATGTCACAGTTGCAGGCTAGAATGCTTCCAAAATCAGGTAAAATCACAGATTAGCCTCAGAAAGTGAATTGAAATCGACACATTACAGCAGTGATGAATAATGGGATGTGATCTGAGAGTCTCAGTATTGCTACAGTTATATTCAGGAATAACTCACCAGTTGTGCTTCTCTGGATGCACTTTCTGTAAGCCCAAGCTTCTTCAGATACTGCTGACAAAATAGATTAATGTATGAAAGAGATTAATGTATGAAAAATGCTGATGAAATACAGATTGATGTCAATACTACTACTACTACTACTACTACTACTACTACTACTACTACTAATAATAATAATAATAATAATAATAATAATAATAAATAATTAGAATATATCATCCTGACAAGGTATTCCAACTATGAGCACCTACATCAGAAAGTTAGAAGATATATTTCAATGGTATGAACAGTGCATACTTCATTTGAAGCTCCTCTTCAATTTCTTATAGACTGTATTTTCTAGAACAGATTCTGTGGATTTATGTGCTTTGGTCAGCTTCTGAGCATGCAGACTGGGGACTTGTTGCCAGAACAAGACATTTTGAAGTGGTGATGGAGTCTATTATATAGAAGCAAGAACCAGCTTCTGATATCTCTAAACTTGTTCTCTCTTGGAGTCTCTGAGGGCTGACTTTCACATGCTGATTTATCTTGATCCTTACATACAGGGTAGTACCTACTTGAAATTTTTCACCTCTGTATGGATCCACTTCTGCTTATGTCCTAGGCATCTGTTAGTGTCAGTTCTGCCACTCTCTTATATAATCTAAAAGTTTTTTAAGTAAGGAGTAGAACTATAGTAGGAAAAAGTTGCTGCTTTATTGTGATTAAAATATTCATCAGGTTCAGCAGTATTTTAAATAAAATATGGAAATTACCATGTACAAAATGCCAACAGCCAGCAATTCTTTGTACGATATTCTAATTATTTCCCAGAATCTTAGATAATTTGTTTTACCTTACTGCAGGAGACTTTATGCCTTTTTTTTTTTTTCAGGATAGTACTTCTGTAGATTCATATAATTTTTAAGCGAACACCTGGCTTACAGAATACTTTGATCTCTTTGCACATCAGCACATTGCTGGTTGCATTTTATATCAGAATAGAAACCAGGGATACCTGATATGCCAGACAACCTACATTTTTATACTTTTTACTTCCTTTAGGAAAGTCTGACTCAGTCTACCTAATGTAAAATTTGAAATCCTGGCTGTGTATTACAGATCTGATTGTGTCCAAATGCAGCTTTCAGTGGAAAACAGATATGAGTGAAGACATTGCTGAACCTTGATAATGACCTTGAATACCAGTCTCTTCAGTTTAGTGTCTACATGCAATTGTGAGTTCATTTATTGTAAAATTAACTTCATAAACTCCCCTGTGAGGTTAGAGGGACTTATTGGAAATTTCATTATCCCACAGAAGGAGAACCCATGATCTACCTGTTATCATCACTTTATCTGAAAAACAGTAGCATCTACATCCTGGGTCAGGATGTGCTGCAAGTCCCACATAATGCAAATGTTTTTCAAACTTGTGTGGTTTCCCCACAGCAGAGAGCTGAGAATCTCATTTGCATCAGTAGCACACCAGCCCTTTGGCCCTGGCAGCTGGTAGTTCAAGTCCACTGTGCCAGGCAGGGAGGCTGACATTACACTTTTGCTCTCCAGAAAAAATCTTGCTTTGATCCCTGACTCCATTTCTATGGGAAATTCACCCACATGAGAAATAGTTTCAGTGATGTTTTCCTACCACAAAAAACATTCTGCTGTCATTAGTGCTGCATAGGGAAAAACTGGCTTTCCAGCACAGCCTCATCAAACATAGGTCGTGAGCTGTGTCAGGTGTCTCGGTGCTAACAGATAGGATACAGTAGGATGCAGTAATGGAAAAAGTGCAAGAACCTGCCTCAACAATATTACGTCCCTCAAATGGACATGCAGGGTTGTCTGCATGCAAGCAGCTGTCTCTTCTTGTCCTTTAAAGGAAAATATGATGTATTGTAACAGAACTTATTTCAAGGGGACCATGAGCATCATTCTTTCAAGAATAAAAGCCATGGAGGAATCTGTAGGACTTTGCGTATATGCAGCTCTGCTATGTGCATGGAAGAAGCAGAAACCATGGTGTGATTATTTCCCATGAGCATGTTATCTATACTGTCTCATCTCTGGTCTCATGGCAAAGCAATATACATGAGGATAAAATAAGATAAATTAATCAGACTTTTTAAAAAAACAAGTGGTTCCTTCCTTTCACCTGTAATGTTCACAGTGTTGCCAGTGCTGTTGTTTCTCCCTTTTCTGGTCTTATGTGTGGTCTGTCTCTTGGAGTAACAGCTCATTTTTCTTAAGTGAAACAACAGGTTCTGAAACACAGACATTTGAAACTATCTCTTGAACACACTTTCAGGAATCTATCCTAAACTTCCAGTGCCTTAGACAGTAATTTATAAAGTGGCCTCAGTCTGGCATTTGAAATAATCACATTATTGTTATTTTATCTTTCAAAATATGCGCTCCATAGCTGTCATTTGGTGAAGAATATCCTGAATTTTGTATAAAACTAATCTTTCTGTCATTCCTTGTTCAGTGTTATACTGCAAACAATGACAGAGGATGGAAGCTCTCACCAGAAATGATAACCTCTATATCAAAATGATTGCAACTCCTTCTGTATTTTCAGGTAAGTGTATGAACCATAGAAATGAAGAAATAAATAACGTATTTTTTCAGAAATGTTTAGCAACTGTGATGAAAAACTATGTAGAGCTAGGACAGAATATGTGGATACAGTTATATTTACTACTCTGTATCCTCCCAGAATTATGCACACAGTAAGAACTGAACTTCTGATTTAAAAAATGTAAACAATATTGAGGTACTTTTTACAGCTGCAATATGTGAGAGATGTAGAGAAATGGATAGATAAATAGAAGTATTGATAGGTTCATCTCTGATTTACTGTTTTAATTATTTAATTTTTACTCTTTTGTAACAGGCAAGTCCTCAAAAATTTGGCAGTTCAATATATCTTATGCATCTCCAACATTCATTTTCACTTTTTCACTTTTTTTTTATTTTATTTTATTAAAATTCCATCAAAAGAAATACCATTCAAAGTCTAATCAAGTTGATAAGATTTTCTAAGAAAACAGCCACTGAGGAAGACTTCCAGCTGCAGCCTATGGAAACTGTCTTTAGATATGGATGGTCATTCTGTTCCTCAGAAGAAAGAAATCAGTTGTCCAGAGTTGTGTTACCTTCTTTAAGCCGTTTTCACCCTCTTACTCCTCATATTTGTCCTTTTCTTGATATGTATTTACTCTATTGATGTGTTTTCTTCCATGATATCAAAGCCAGTACTTGAATAAAAAGCTCTAAATGGGGTAAGACAGAACTACTAGAATCTGTATTGAAGAAAGATTGTGACTAGTCATAAATCAAACCATATCTGTTGAAAAGTTCATCAACTTTCAAGCAAGATTAGGAAAAAAAAAACTTGCAAGTTAAATAAATATAGTTTATTTTATTAAAGGTCATCCTTATTTGATATTGATGTGATAATGACCACAAAGACAGTAAAGATACTGCAGCTAATTTGGGGAGTACAGTAGGCTTCCAGAAACAGAGCAAATGCTGTATCAGGTAAACAGGAAGCAAAAAAAGGCTTTCAAGCTAGCAGTGTATATAGCACTTCTTAATGACACCAATCTTGCTGAAAAATTTTGCAGAATAATGCTTAACTTTGGCTTGTCACTTATTCAAAGAACATCAAAGACACCTGTGCATGAAGCAGGAAGTAATAGCAGCCATGCAATTTATATTTTCCTTCCTCTGAGATAAGGATGAGTGCACTTGCAGTGTTGTTCAATATATTGGTGACCTGGAAATTGAACGGTAAGCAAAATAATTTCAGTTTCACAGAAAATTTTTCCCTTTATTTTGGAAAATATCATCCAGTTCCTTCTCAGACTAGGTTATGATGGACCAGGAAATCTCCAGAGTTTTTCTGAAATCCTGGCACTGAATTAGTGATTGACAAAAGAGAATGAGCTAATTCATTGGAGGAAAGACAGGTGCTGTCTTATTTGTTATGTTGCAACCTTTGATCACAGCTTACACCTCGTGAAAAAAAATGTTAACATACTTTTATTTGCAGGTCTTTGCAGAAGTTATGCATATTCCTTGGGCACCATCGTAATATTTGCTTGAATTTTAAAGAAAAATGAGTCTATTTTGTCATTTGCTATCTCATCCAACATTAACTCTGATGGCTTCCATTGATTATTTTGTCATGATTTCTCAGTGCAGTTCTGCAGAGTATGTAAGATGATCACCCACTCTGGGGATGGAGTGTGCCCTTTACAGAGGTCACTGGAGTTGACACAGTCCTTTCACAGTGGCACTTCTCAGTATTTTGCACTGCTTAGGGAAGGGTTTTAGACACTGTGACTCTGCCACTGCTCGTTTTTCTTTCCTGTCCATACTCCTCTGCTTGTCACATTATCCCACTTCTAGTGGAGTAATATGACAAATATCCCTCACTAGGAGACAAGGTATTTGTTTAATACAAACAGGAGCTTGGTTTGTCATCAAGGATAGTGTGCATTTTACTGTACTTCCAGCATTGTTTCAGCTTTGGGGACAATATTATTTTCTCTTCCCTGCTGCTGTACCACTTAAAACATTAAGTTCCTGGCAGCTAGTGACCTGCTGTCACACTTAAATGTCAAATGAGAAAAAGTATTGTTCTCCACTATTTTAGTGTTTTAATGTGATGAAGGAATTTACAGTTATCAAAATATATGAAATGTGAAAAGACTTCTAGAGTAACCTTTTAAGACACTTTGAAAATCTTCATAAGATTCTGCTGAAGCAAGCTAAGCACACTCCTAATTTGTAGTTCATTTCCTGAAAAAACTCTTAATATATTCATTAGCAAGGTTTCCAATTTTCTTTTAAGTTACTATAACTAAAGTTATTATTCCAGAATAATTTGTCTTTCATGTCAGCCAGCTCATTTTTATTTCAGAGATGCAACAGATTATTTCCACCAAAATATTTTTAATTTCTCATGATCTTTCTAGTAAATTTAAGCCAAGAAAGAAGCTAAATTTTGAGCTAAGTAGGAGAAAATACAATTTACATAATTCAGAAGTATAGGATGCAGTTCACAGATAAGATCTGTTCCTTCTTGTATTTGCTGTAACCACTAATAACAATAATTTACTTTCTCAGAAAGCAGAATAAGAATTAGTGATATACATACCTTGCTCTCCTATTAGCTACTGAAATCTCAGAAGAAAGTTTGAAAGAAATGACTTCTTGCTGAGAAAAGGACCTTTTCACATTTAGACTGCAAGAGGTAATATCCACAGCAAATGAAACACACGTGTGAAATAGTGTTTTCTGAATGCAAGTAATTGCACTTTCACAACTGCTAAATTTGCCATTAGATTAGATACCACCAAAAATGGGAAAAGTAATGCTTCCTTCTTCTGCCATTGAATTTTGCTCTTCAAAATTCAACCAGAATATGTAATTTCCTAATTATGCCACATGGCATATAAGTTAATTGAAAGCGTAATAAGCTATCATTTTATTTAATGGCTGATGTGATGGTGAGATATACTGGAACATTTATGTACATTTTTCAAACCAAAGCCTAGTGCTCCCTACACTATTTTATGTCTTCTGCCTTCCCATTCTGCCTTGAAAGATGAATAAATGAATAAGTTGTCTTCCAATAAAATAGATTTACAAACTGTATCTCTTAACAACACTTTACTTTCTTTGTTTCCTTGTTTAGTAATAATAAAATATATATTGACAGGAAGACAGGCAACATTATTAGTTAAAAAACCCTTCTGTGGAAATAGTTATCTGGGCATTTCTGGAAGAGGGGACTTTAGATGCAGTGGCTCATTACTCCTTCTATAGAGGAGTTAAAGTATCCTCTATTTGTTCTGTTTGATTCCTGGCTCATTGACCTGATACACAGAGTCATTCAGATCTCATTGTATCTATCTTGCAGTCACAAAACAACATTAAGGATTTGTTTCTGCTGTCAGTAAAACACAGTTGTGTGCCCTGATGGAGTTGTTTCAGCATAACCACACACAAATTATCATTAATAGCAATTGAATAGCTTGCTTCTCCATGAGCAGAACTAAACCCTAACTTTGTAAAATAAAGACTTTTTATAATTTTAGATAGAAAAAACACTACTGTACCTACACTAATGTTTAATTACTTCCAAACTTCAAGATCTCAGCTACTGAATGACTGAAATGTGAGTGAACTGTTCTGTGCATTTTCACAAACTGCCCATAAGCACCCTACTGAAGTAAAACCTGTAGATCAGTGCTGTTCTGTAGTTGTGTGCTCATATATCTGATTAGGTGCATTAATACCTATGGGATTTATAGCCTTAATCTACTCCACGTTTCAGATAGAAATACATGGAAAATGCACAAACTAATTTACATTCCATTTTTAACCTACTGTTCAACCAAAATAAGATGTATATTGATCCTGGCAAATCTGTTCACAGTAACATTTTCTTCAGACTACTGTGAAACTGGAAGATATTTATATATCATATACTAGTCTTTATGTATATGTAACATATGTTTATTTGTATATGCAATGTGCTTTAAACATGGTTCTCATGTACTGCTTTCTCAAATGCACAGGGTTATGCTTAAGTTAATAGGTACAGAAATTTCAAAGGATTTGAAACTTTTTGTTGTGTATTGAAAACTAAACTTTTCAAAGGCTTCTTGAAAAGAAACTCTGTCAAAATATTGCTTTTCAGATAAAACAGATTTTCATTCTCTTTTAGAAAATCCATCCTAGACATGAAAGTCTGTCTTGTTAAAAATTGATCTAATCAATTTTCACAAGAAAACTTCAATTTTATGAGATATTGGCTAAAAAAATAGAACTTGTTTTATTTATTATTTTTTTCAGGTTTCACTGCATTACCTCCATCATCTATATGCTTAAAAGTAAGCATATGTTCGTTTATAGTTTTGGCTTTGATGTGCTTGTGGCCTAGTCAAAAAAGGAAATTTCACACAAAATATCACTCATACCAAGCCCACAATACCACACTCTATTTTGGTATATCACCATACTTTGATAATATACCAAAGCAATCAGCAGATAATAGTTCAGACGTGCAATTTCTGGGAAACAACAAGTATGTTTTATCAAATACTTTGAAAATGGAAGCTCACTGTCATACAGTTGGCAGGTACACTGAAGTTTAAATATCGGCATTGTAATAGAAAGAGATTCAGTTTCAGATACTCCAAATTTCATTCAGTAAATTTAGGACCCATCACAGTTCCCTTAAGATATGTTATAATAATACATCTGCTGTGAGGATAAAATCAGAAGGAGCCATCCAGGCTAAGTCAGGAGACATAACATTTAATAATCAGCTGCATGTGAAGACCCATTGACTTGATGAATGGTGAGTACTGTACAGAGTGGAAAAGTCTTACAGACCATCCATCACAGGTATAGTAACAAAGGGGACAGTCCCTATCTGTGTTTTTTTTAATCATTTGGAGGGGCTCATTAACACCATAGATATAAATTTGATTTTCTCTTTGCATAGTTGTTTCTAACCTCACACAATGATGAAAATTAGATGTGAAAAAGATTAGCTTGTAGATTGGCATTTATTTCTTTAATTCGTAAGTGTTTATAAGGCAATAGTACATATATTCACTGGGCTACTGCTTTCCAAATTCTCCATTGATTTCTCTTCTGTTATTTCAAAGTCACCTTTATTGAGATATGCATCTGCTACATTCTCCTGTCAGAGACAGGGTACTAGGCTGAATAGACTTTCAGCTTAATCCAGTCTAGCTGTCATAAATTTTTACAAACTGTAAGTTCCAGAAATGTAAAGGATCAAAATTATTAGTGGATACTCAAAAATATAATACAATCATACAAAATAAATACTATCAGGACTCCTTTACTTTACAAACATATAAAATGAACTTACTTTGAGGGTGAGAAGAGGGAAAGAAATCCTTCCATTAGAAAATATAGTCACAAAGCTTTGAACAAATAAATTCACACACTGCCGAGTACACACACACACACGCATGCAGGCAGGCATGCACGTATGTACACACACAGGTGCACACATACACGCATACATACACACATGCTTAGAGTTTACACTGCATTCTTCTGATGCCAGGATTATTATTTTATTTGTACACCCACCTTTACTGCACATTCTAAACAAACAATAGACAACAGTATAAGGACTCTTTTTCCTTAAAACTGCAACAAAACAAGTCTCAACATTTGCAAAACATTCCTTTATTATTAGAAATAAATTATTTTGTATAAAAATTAGCATGCATTGACCATTGCATTTATTTTAGCATAACCCAGGACTTAATTCAGTCGGCCATCACAAGAAACAAACTCATCTTCTTTTACGAGTTGAACAATGTAGGACAGGAAAGGAAATTGTCACAATCACAAAAAAGTACTTACAAATATAACATCAGACATGATTTATTTCAACAGCATTTTTTTTTCACAAGCTAACATTTGTTTTCCTTTTGTGATTTGCTTCCTTTTGTGAGTGAACAGTTCAGAAGCTTGACACTGTGTCTCTGTGTTATAAAACTGGACTTTTCCTTCCCCTGTCTCTTTTTGCCTTTTGCTTTTGTTTAATCCTTGTTCTTTAGGAGACTGACTATTGATTTCAATGTAGTCTACTGATATTTTCAAGACTGAATTCTGGTGGTGGTAAAGTCTATGTTTGCAAGATCCAGTCCTGCAGATCTTCCAGTGAATTTCATCCCTGCTCAGTTTGCCTGATTGCTGTAACTGACATAAGTTGTCTTGGTAGAGGAGGCTGTAAATCAAAAAACCAAAAACAAACAAAAAAACACAAAAAACAAAAACAAAGTTCAGGATTTTTAGAATCAAGAGAGGAGGAAAAAAAATTTCCATATTTAGCATTTGATCTCAGACAGTGTCCCACCATATTTCCAAACAATATGGTCCATGTTCATGGAATAAAGAATGTTTAAGGATGTATATAAGCAGTGTATAAACTGGATCTCAATTTCTGTGTTCATGCCCACTTATTTTGTTTATGAAATGTTTATAATGTTAATGTTTCCCATATTAAATGGGAAAGTAGAGGTCAAGAGAAGAGAAAAATGATGAGTGATTTCAGCATACTCACAACAGAATTTCAACACCTGGTATTATTTTTTCTGAATTCCATATAGACATTTCTTAATTTAGAGACTGGATTTTTCTTTCTCTTCTACCGTTTGAAGACAGCTTTGCAGCTAGTGGTGGTTTGTCCATCTAGAAGGAGACTTACAGTCCTTGAAAGGAACAAAGCCTAACCCCTTCCAAATTAGAGAAACTGAGCAGACAGTTCCTACAGAACATATTATTTGGAGAAAATTAAGGTCTCCTTATATTGATGGTCAGCTGATCGTGCCTTCTTTTGATCAAAGCTGATACTCCTTGTTCAGAATGAGGCAATATGTTGAGGGAATTAAACAACTCTACTGTTGCAAAACTGAGCAACTAGGAAACTTTCATGAAAGTTTGTTTCAGGTTCTAGCTCATACATCTTTGCTATTAAGAAATATAAAAAATATGCTATAAAAATATGACTCAAGTCGTATCATGCAAGGTTAATATAATGGTTGGAGGAGGGAAGTGGTTACATAAGGTCTCACAGTTCTCTAATTTTAAATCAATTGGGTTCATGTAGAAACAGATTGCTGGGGGACTGAGTCTCTTTATTTCTCTATAAGGTCTATGTTACACTGCATAAAGAGGAATTTGACTTTCTAAATATGTTTTATATTCCGTCTGATATAGACATGTTCTGCTTATGATAGTGAAGATTGCAGCTGGCAAGATGAAAATAAGGGGATGGCAAAAATGATCCCTGGTCTATAGATTCAAATTTTCTATTCCCATACCTTTCTTCAATTTTTTTATTTTTTCTGTAGAGAGTCTGGTGAGAACAGCTGAGAGAGGAAAAGTATTCTTCATGCTAACTCTTAAATTCAGCCCAAAATATCTGATTATTTGTGATGAACAGGCTACAGAATCTGAGAAATTACAGTTTCTTCTGCCTCATAAATTAACCTAAAAAAAGGATCACTAAAATTGATGTAAATTAGTAATGGTTAGTGCAAATAAATTTACTTCTGGATTTTTGTCATGTTTTCTTAGATTTTCTGAGCAATTTGAATCTAATACTGCTTTTGCCACTTTTTTAAGACACAACAGATCCAGACCATTTAATTCACATATTACTATAATATTTTTCCCTATGAATGTATATATAAGAATGAATATTCAAAATGCAAGCTGTAAAATGTAATCTTTCTTACTTTCACTTGCATAGGTAGTTCCAATACTTTGTGTCTAGAAAAAGCTAATTCATGAAAGGACTGCTTTTGGCACACAAAGCAAGTCTTTCTCATAGTTGTTCACAATATTCAAGCACCAACATGAAATAGCTTTATTTGCATGTATTGGGACACTTGAAGCAAATATAGCCTCATCTACATCTTTCAGATCTTTCAGATGGGATGTACTGCTCCTGTCTGAACTCTCTCATGCTCCCACAGCTGGATTTCTGAGAGGATTCTATTTTTTCTTTTGGCCTGCTAAGTTCCTACTCAAAATAATGCGGGACTGATGAAATGGCACCAAGAACTTCAAGCATAGAAGAATGTTTTCCCAGCTAATAAATAACAGATAAATTCACATCTGAAAACTTGGGAACAAAAGGGCAGAAAGATTAGAGCTTATTTTTAACCCTTTCCCTGAAAGTAGGGTCACAGGGATGATAAGAGGTTAAGTTAGATTACCACATTATCCTGTATGAGCTGAGTTGAGTTCTGTGATCACTTTACATGTCCATGTTTTTAGCCCACAGCAATGTAACATAATCAGATTTTTCCCAACTCAGTAAGCTGAATTATGTGAGGACATTTGCAAGAATACAATACAAAATAAAAAAGTAGTAGTTACCACACCTCAGCTGATATACAGTAATTTGCTAAATTGCTGTAACTTTGTTGCGCATCTGAGAATTAAACAGTTTTGATAGAATTAATCTAGAGTTGCTCAAGAAACAAAAATTATCCAGTTGAGTTTTGAGTGCTGTTACTTTAAAAAAATCATGGCACAGGAACTTAATGTAGAAAATAGTTTGAAATATATTAAAACTAATCTCATCTCCAAACAATGTTTGTGGTGGTTTTTTTTTTACTTTATAAATATTGCATGTGTCTTTATAGTTCTGTGGAATAAGTCTACAGTTCATGTTTGGGGACCTGAAAGCTTCAGCAGCTGGTGTCCTGTTCTTTAAGACTGCTAGCATTTCACAATAATAACATGAACAACATTTGGCATATCTAGATGGTAAGAAAAAGTAACAGACTTGGCTCAAAAAATTTCTGAGAATAAACACTCTTTTACAGCTGCAGTTGCTACTTTGCTGTTGGAATGAAACAAAAAGAAGAACAAAATAAAAGAGGATCTAAAGCAATGTAGAATGATTATTATTATCTGACCTATATTCATTTAATGTATTTGTCATTCACTTCTGTAACCACATCTGAATGGGTTTTTTATCCTGTTTCCCAGAAAAATTTGTTTTCCACTGAATACGGACCTATTTCTACAAATAAACACGTCATGTGGAAGACAACATAGAACAATGTGTATTATATGGAACAGGACAAACTAGATAGAGCAGAGTTGTCTCTGGATGGGAAGCAAAAGGGATAACGTGACTATCTCATCCTGTTTTTCACCTAGTTATGAGCATTGCTACCATGACTAGTGTTTGTGCTTGGTAAATGGAAACTTGGGAAACGCTCACTGCCCAATGCAGGGATTAGGATTCTACTAAACTATCATTCTACTAAAATATCATTCTACTAAAATATCATTCTACTAGGAGTAGAATGATACTTTGTAATCAGTTTCATATGCTATATGCACTGAAAAAAAAGATCTATCTCACATGGAGTCAGTGCAAGAAGAAATTTTGTGGTGTCGAGAAGTTTGTTAAAAGTGAAAAGGACTTCTGCCGCATTGTGCACTTAAAATTCAGGGGAACCTTCAAAAGCTTTGACAATAACCTTTTCAGGAAAGAGAGAAACCCATCTTGAGGCCTAGAAGTAAATTACATAAGGAGAGCTATTTGGAGTGCAAATGACTGAATTGTTGCGTATGAAGCATTATGATGGATGAAAACCTAGTGAGGATATACTCCTATTGAGCTCAGAATTATATAGAAGTGTTACTGTTAAAGTCTTGTTTAGAGCACAGTAAATAAGCATTACCCTGCATACACACACTACAGGAGAAGCAGACTTGCTTCCAGTAGCATCTGTTTCTATGAATTATGCATAAGCATAGTTTAAGGAATACCAGTCACAGCATTTCTTAATTAGGTTCAGCAGATAAACATCAGACTTCCATATTAACACTCTTTCTCACCCTACTGTGAAAACCCTGCTTTACCCTTTCCTTGGAAGTTTATCATTTTGCACACTCAGCAAAATCCATGTCTCTTTTCCTTCTGAGTTTTCTTTTGGTAACGTCTGAAGAGTTGCAGAATTACTGAGTCTTTTATATTCTTATTCTATTATTTGATCCACAAAGAATTTCTATGCCTTTCTTGTTTGTCCTTTGTTACATGTCACAATCTGAAGCCGTACAAACCCACAGCTCACGCTAGCAGTTTTACACATTTTGAAGGGTCATGAGTTTTTCCAGTGAAACAGTTTGTTCTCACTATCCTCCATGCATCAGCAACTGTAATATGGTACAGTTATGGACTACTTTTATATAGTGTTCAACCTGGCAAACTGATAGATTTCAGTGTGGGGTTCATTTTCCAGAAATAAGTACAATATTTTAATGGAAACTTGGTACTGCCTTGTTTCAATGAGCTGAACCAAACCAGTACTATTTAAACATCAATATCATCCAAAAGCAATAAAAATTAAAAATAAACCATATTGTTTGCAGTAAAATGGCTGAAAAGCTTAGCTGTCATGGCTGCTGCCCATCTAATGTAACATCTAACTTCCCAATAGAAAACAATTCTCCATTTCTAAAAACTAGGGACAAGGTTAATGTCTTTGCTCATATTTGATCATTATTATTATTATTATTATTATTATGAAGTCCAGTTTATAAAATGATATGTCATGTGGTGGAATGGGAGCTGTAACCTCTGTTTTCTTCTATATCAGAGCAACGTAGAGATGTAGTAAGGTTCCAGAACTTTCCTGACATGGGAAACAATTTTTTTCCCATTAAAAACCTATGATATATCAGAACATGTAATGATTAAGCTTCATATAAGTTATCATGATTTTGTACCAAAATGAGAAAGACCAGAACAAAAACCCAGATGGGAAACATTATGCTGGGAAGTGTTATTCATGAGCTGTGATAAATGAACAACCCAACAAATATTAGGGTAGAAAGGTAAAAAGCATAATTTTCACTTCCATATCTGACTGCAAAATAAAAACAATGTTAGCTGTTTTCATTACAGATTTTTTTC
Source organism: Cyanistes caeruleus (assembly GCF_971803275.1). Classification (NCBI taxonomy): domain Eukaryota; kingdom Metazoa; phylum Chordata; class Aves; order Passeriformes; family Paridae; genus Cyanistes; species Cyanistes caeruleus. The sequence goes on along the minus strand of NC_141704.1, from coordinate 20,558,425 downwards.
AACAGCTTTTGAGTTTTGAATATACAATGATGACCATAGATACACCTCATGAACTGTCAGGACATACCACTGGCACAGCAATGTACAACACATCAAAATAGCACTAGCTAAAACAAATAATTTTTAAAAGATGTGGCGTTTCAAAATCTGCTTGTGCTTATTTTTTTTATTTTTTTTTTCTCCTGTGAAAATCAATTTCTTTGAAACAACTCTAGACATTCCTGCATTCAGCAGTACATGAATTCTGACACATCTCTGGATTCATGCAGAACAAGCAACAAAAATAATTAAGTTTATTATTAAAAGAAAGTGCATTCTTGTGAACGTACGTCTATTAAGATGTGCTGCCACTCTTGACCAAGTCTACAGATGACTTACTGTTGGTTTCAAGACTTTCACACAGTTCAGTCTTGACCTCGCCATTTGGTCTGTCGTTTCCTTTTTGTGTCAGTTTGCTTTGCATTGTAGCAGCTGTCACTACAGCCTTGAAGCTCCGCTTCCGTTTTTGAACATTCTGCTCTGGATGAAAAATGATAATATAAACCTTGGGCATGTAGAGCATGCCAAGAGACACAGAAGCACTTAAACTCATGGAGATAGTAAGTGTTGTTGTCTGGATGTACATCTGGGGAAGGAAAGAAACAACAAGATAAAAATCATTGTTATATCAGTTTAATATAAGGAAAACAAAGTAGTTATCTTAAAAGTACTAAGTGGAAAGGGAACATCAAAAGGACCCTTGGCTTCGGTTGTTCTTAATTATAGCTGTTCTTAATTATAGTCTCTTTCCTGTTGGGTTTATAACCTTAAGAGTACGTGGTAGAAACAACATAATATTCATGAAAATTCATTCTCATAAAACAAAGATGCTGTAGCAAACACGTTTTTAGAAAAAACAAACCAGTATGTCTGGACAAGAAAAAAGGAATGACAATAGAGCTAGCCTTGTGTCATCTATTTTAACAGACAGAAGCCTCTACACCAATATGCCACATGGTGATTCAACAGTATGTGCAGCATGGCTCGACTGACAGCAGCATAATGCAGAATCTAATGGAATCTTTTATATAGTCTGTGAGTTTCAAGCTGGAAAAAAAATTAGTTTTCCATAGTGATGCTTGAATATTCCTGAGTGTGTTGGGGATTGGGGTTTTTTTGTTTGTTTGTTTTCCATCCTACTTTTGAATTCTAATCACAGTGTTCTGTTGGCACACAATAAAGTTATTAATATGTCATGGTCCTAAGTAAGAAATCAGGAAATTGAGGAACCATGAAATTACCTCACAGAAGACCTCAGTTCCCTATAGATACAAAGGAAAAATCTGGCATTTCAGAGCAAGTCTGTCTATTTTTTGTTATCATCTACAAAAATAAGGTAATTCTGGTCTTCCATAATACCATAAAAGAAAATTGCAATGATCACCCCATTAAAACAGCAGACAAAAATTTTTATTTGAAGAACTATTCAGCTAGTATATAAGCAATACGAATTGTAGCTCTGCTCAAAATTTATCTTTTCTTAGGAAATTATTTTTTATTAGCCGTATTATGAACAAAAAATTCCTTTAGAGTTCTGTGTTAAGGAGGAAATCTCTCAGTAATCCTCGCTATACTGAAAAAGATACTGAAGTAAAATAGGCTCAGTGCCTTGGCAGATGACTCAGTGACATTGTTGTCAGGCACGATTTTAAGCACTGGCCAACACTATCACATTAACCTGAAGATAAGGTGGTAAGTCTGTCTGCAATGTCAGCTTCAGATCATCATTTTTTATGAAGTGCCTTTGGGTGACTTGGCCCCTGGCAGAAAAATAGAGATATAATAAACTGTTGTGCACTATTATAGCAGAACATTTTTAATGTCTTTCAGCCTACAAAGTTTTTCCATTAGATACTTTCTCCTTAGAGATCACAAATAAACTCTGCTCTCTCACTTAAAGGAATCTTAGGTAAGAAAAAAACATGGGTTCTAAATGACCTTTTAAAGTAACTGTATAATTGTACAGAAATACAAATACTATGCCAAATACTACCGTAAAAAGAATGATAGCCCAATCTACTCTTCAAGAAAACACAAAAAAATCCTTCATAATCTGTAAAAAGCTCAACCTGCTTTCAGGCACAGCACCAGCCTGAAAAGAAAATCAGGACTGTCGTTTTGTTGTGCTGAGGAAAGTTACAGGAGCAACACCTTCCTTCATTCCAATCATACATCACTTCAGTACTTGAGGAAATAATATACTCTTTTCTCACACAAGTGAAATAATTCCATTCCTTTCAATCTCCAAAATGACAGTGGTGTGCCTGAAAGCAGAGCTATATTGTACATGAACATTTCTAATGAAAACATTACCTGGTCACATTAATACAGAGTTTTTTTCAGACTTCTGTGGAATGACCTCTGTGCAGATGCATGTTCACATGCAGACAGCACCAACATATTTCTGTTTCTCCTTAAACCAAATTGACTGATCTCCAAACAAACTGGTACAGCAGTGGTTTTTAGGGTTAAGCATTGAATTAAGTAGCATCCAAAGGCAAAAGTATTTTGGTTCCTACATATGAATACATTTCCTAATGGGATTTTCAAAACTGAAATCATTGTAAGCAATACATTTTAAAAATTGTATTGTATATGAAAGGTTCATTTAACATAAAAATTCTTATTGAACCCTTACCTTTTTTTTTAAAACCCAAGTCATGGCAGTTAAGTGCTACCTAAGCCTCACCCATTCTGTAGCAATGCCTGGCATTGAAATATTTTCAGTTTTTTAGTTCTTACCAAAGTACTCAAGTTCTAACACTTGTCTCTCTCTCATGGTTCAATGAAAGAGTGACATGATAAAAAAGATAAAGCTCCAAAGGTTACAGGATAAAATACATGCATTGCTTTATTAGGAACATTAACAAATCTATGCATTATATTAGATTTTAATGATCTTTATAGCAGTAAGAGGTGTCACAGTGCCAGGATCTTCTCTTAGTGCGTCAGTGTCAGCTTGAAGGTTTACATTCAATTAAGCTGTGTAAGTGAAACAACTCTGAATCTTATCGTACACTGAAAAATTAAGATCCCATGGGCTTTAGCACAGGTATTTTTATGACATATTTCATTAAATCTAATCCAGTTTCTGTGCACTTAACTGATGATCAGTACAACAGCCTATTTAAAAAAATCCAAATCACAGTTATTTTCATATTGACAATTACAGTTCATATGCAATGGGGTTTATTTCTAATGATTGCTGTGGTTTTGAACCTGCCACTATAATTATTGAAATTTCAACTTTAGGGTGAACTGGTAGTTTTCAGACGGGACAGTTTTCAAATAGTGAATATAGTCTTTAAGGAGCTTTGGACTCAGGGATCCTGTTTTTCATGGATCCCCCTTACTACTTACTCTTTAATAAAGCCAGTGATAAAGAAGGGTTTCAAGACACTTGCTGGGCCTTGAGGGAAAGGCTTTGAACATATCCTGACATGTACACACTGTGTGTGTGTGTGTACATCTATCTGACTTCACAGGCTAATGCAATTGTATAGTCAGCTGGTGGCAGAGCTGTCCATGACAGTCTGGGTCTGATTCCTTTTCCAACTGTAATCATAGAATAGTTTGCATTGGAAGTGACTTTTAAAGGTCCTCTAGTTCAGACACCCTGCAGTGAGCAGGGATATCTTCAACTAGATCAGGTTGCTCAGAGCACCTGACCTTGAATGTTTCCAGGCATGGGGCATTTACCACCTCTCTGGATAAACTGTTCCAGTGCTTCACCACCCTCATCATAAAAAAATCCTTAGTACTAGTCTGAATCAACCCTCTTTTATTTTAAAACCATTACCCCTCATCCTATCTCAACAAGCTTTACTACTTTTTTAAGTGGTTGTTTGCAAACTGAGACTCTGCTTATAGGAAAGGAATATCTCTTGCTTTTAATCCTTCCTGTCTTTGGAATCCCCATTCTTGCAGCCTGATGAAGCCCAGGTCTAGCAAACAGGATACCACACACACTTGGTTTGACTTTTGACTGACTTTTTACCTTGTTTTATTCCTGACAAGAGGACAATGATGTTTTATGGCTGTGCATTCTGGGTAGTTTTATTATTCTGGTAACTACCTGTAACTTTTACAGAATTAGATGCTCTAAAAATCAAGGAGCAACAAAAGTAGTTCAGTTTAATAAGATATGAGGTCTGAATAATTTTTCATGTGTCTCACAGTGGTAGCTCACTCGAAGTTACAAGAGAATAAAGGTCCCTTTTTTACAATGATTCATAGTTACACAGAAATGAATTTCACACCTAAATCCCTTCTGAACTACAAACTTTTTGTCCAATAATGCCTTTCACAAATGTAACAAAGACTGCTATATCTATTCTCCTTGTTCTTGACAGTCAGAGGATATGTCAGAAAATGAAAATCACAGTAGTGCAAGGAGAAACACCCTTTAAACTATGGGAAATACTTGAGGCCTAAAATAACTTCCTGTCTCTATCTTCCACCCCAACCCCACCCCAGAACTGTTACAAGACTTTTTCTGTACAATTTTAACCTCAATTTACAAAGGATTCATCACAATAGACAGGCTCTTGTGTAAAAGATTTAGATCCGTGCTCAGACACATGATTTCTCTATCCCACAAGTGACCTGGACCCTTTCCTCATCAGAAAGGTCCTACAAGCTTGGTAGTATAGCCTTGAGATTATCCTAACTCAGCAGCTAAAATAGATAATGGCCATCAATTGCGGGAGTATGTATCTCTTTCTACTTTGAAACCTAAAATGTTACTTAGGAAACATTGGGCCAATGAAAAATGCTATTCTAGTAAAACACAGATACTCTAATGAGTTCTCCAGTTTGAAAGTACTTGAAACTGAATTGCCTCCTTGATGACCTGAAATAATTCCTATGCATCAAAGCAGGTGTGTGCACTCAATTGTCCCAGTGAAGGTAGCTGAATGACTGCCTCTCAGCTAGGCTTCACTGCTTGGCAATCAAATATCCCCCAAATCTCCAGTAGTGTGGATCAGTTTGGTGCTTGCTGAGGCAAAGTTCAACACAAAGCAACTTCCTTCACTAAGGGGAAAAAAAAGCAATGCCACAGCCTTGTCCAGACTGCTTCCTTGTTTTGAATCCTCCCCTATTTTTACATATAAGATAATCAGAGTCTCTCCAAAATTGTTGATTTTTCTCATGCAATTTATTTTTTTCTTCTACTCAGTATTAATAAGTAAACAGAGAACAGACTGTTACTTAGTCTGTTCCCTAATCTGGTTTTAATAGTACATACTGGAAAGGTGGGACATATGGCTATTGTGATGTCTTGAGTAAATTTAATCAGTTTTCCACTTTGGCACAAGCTCTCTAACTCTTGCTAGTTGTAACTCAGATTAAAAAGTCCAGCAGTGAGTGAAGTGCAAAACCACTGAGAGAAGTCTTGGTACATCACAAACTGCAAGTGTGCCTAGCATAGACTCCACTCAGCTACTTGCAGTCCAAAGAGAAGTGGGTGTTTGAAAAGACACAGCTGGTCTAATGACTCTCACTGGCTAATTCTATACAATTTGCCCTTTAGAAGCCTCTTTGTCTACAGGATGGAGCAATAGCCTTGGTATCAAACACCAGAGTTTGAACCATCCTGCTGAGACAAATAAACACAGGCACTCTTGAACATGTCCCACATTGCTAGTAATAGAGCAGAAGATTGAATTATGATTAAATTTTTCCTTTATTCTTGTTATCAAATTTGATATGTCTCTTAAGTGAGTCTTCTCAGCTGCTTCAGCCTGTTTCATATTATAAGGACAGAACTGCAGCAAGCTTTGTTTCCCAATAGGTTTTTTTGATCTCATTTCCTCCTTCCACTCTTCCCTTCATTCTCAGCTGCTAGAAACCTCTACCAGATCATTTCTATCCAGGAGATAAATGATACATCATAAAATGAAGACACATATCATCTCTCTACAGGCATCCCTCCTATTGGGAAAGACAGCAAAATGGGCCTTCTTTCTTTGTGGTAGAGACAGTATGAGTCTTTTTATTTCTAGGAAAACACTGAAAGCATTCATAGCATCTTCCCTGTGCTGCAGAACATAGTAGATTTAGAAAAAAGACAGTCCTTTTCTTCTTTTAAAGTAATGCACATGCCATGCACTACTATTGCTTTCATGTGTGTTGTTGCTTGCTGAAGAGTTGACTGGCTGACAAAAATTATGTTTCACAGTCCAGTTCACAAATTAGAAAGAAATGCCATGCAATGGATTCCACACCAAAGAGCAGTGAGGAAAAGACTGGACACAGATAAATGTATATGAAATTCATTTGAAGCCAGGAGAATGTAAACAAGAGGTAACAATACTGGGAAGGTGCCAAAAACTAACCAAAGGATTCATGCTTCTCTGCAGAACCCCATAAACTGACACCTACAGGATTTTATTGCTTTCACTGCAAAGCATACTCTTCTATCTTGACCTGTGGCAAGAAAAAATTTTGAAGGAAAATAACAGGTAAAAGTCAGTCATTGCTTTGCTCATATAACAAGATTATTTCCCAGGCATAAGATAAACTTAACTGAATGAGTCTTCTTCAAACATTTGTTCAGTTAGAAAACATGGGAAGCTATGGTAGTTATATATCTTTTAGCCTTTAAAAACATTCCTTACCAAACTAACAATTAAAATGAGGCTTAAAGAAGGAAAGTGAAAGTCTTCTCAGAAATATGAAAGTACAACATCCATAAGATGATTATCTCAAGAAGAAAATGTAGACTAAGATTCTTCACACAGTAGAAGAAAACAAATCTTAAGAAAAATATGATCTTTATTTTTAGTTTTAAGTTTCTGCTGCTTTCAGAAAATTATGAGAAAGGAAAGCTCTTATAACTGTTTTCAATTAAACATGTGCCACATTTAAAAAGTATGAACTTCCATTAAAGCTTGGATGTGAGAGGAGCTATAAAAGCTTGGAGGAGTCTTGGTGGAATATGCATATATTTGCGTTTCAGAAACTGAATTATGGTAACTATTTCAGATTTTCCACTTAAGTCTAATTTTGACCTTACCTGCAATATTTATAAGGGCAGGGAGAGGGTCCAAGGAGATATTTTTGTGGTTTTTCAATGTGTAAAAGGGGAGCTGGGTGGGGGGTGGTTGTAAGAGAGACAGAGAGAGACTTTTTATCAAGGCCCATAGTGACAGCACAAGGGAAAGTGTCTTATCCTGGAAGACAATAGATTTTGATGGAACATAATGGAGAAATTTGTTGCAGTGAGGGTGAGATACTGGCACAGGTTGCCCAGAGAAGCTGTCACTGTGCCATCCCTGGAAGTGTTCAAGACCAGGCTGGATGGGCCCCTGAGCAAACTGGCCCAGTGAAATGTGTCCCTGCCCACAGCAGGGGCGTTGGAACGAGATGTGCACTTAAAAGTGCCTTCCAACCCAAACTTTTCTATGATTCCACGAGTCATAGCAACATGGTACCTTCTTAACGTGGCAGACAATAATGTCCATTGTCATTTCTATTAGCAAACGTAATCTCTTAGCTTAACATTTTAGAAAATCAAACTTTTTGATTGGTTTAATTCCTTGGTTTTTCTTTTCTTCTCTTTGCTTGTTTTAATCTGCCAGTTTCAGATGCTTTAGCTTCTCCAAAATTTCTAATTTCAAAAAGCTTTCTGTTGGGGAGTAACCCCTGTAGACAGTTTTATAGGTAACGTCACAGAACACTGGCATCAGAAATTATGATGTTTTTTGCCAGAAGTTGGAGAATATTAGACAAACCAGTGTTGCATTATCAAGCATTCTGCTCACTGGAAATAAGCAACATTTTTGAAGGGAAAGAAATGTTTCAGCTTTACTTCATCTGCAACATTTATTACAATAATTTAAATATTAAACTAGTAATAAACTAAAGTCTGATTCTTCACTGTGGTCCATCCTCAGGATATACAAGTCAGGGAAAATCCTAAGTACTGCCTTGCAGACTTTCAAATTAATTTAAAATATCAGTATGTAAGTTGATTATTTTTTTTCTTCTCTTAATTTCTCATAATACAACTCATTTTTCTTCTCATAAATCACACTATCATATAGCTTGCATATACCACAGCACACAATTTATTGTGGTTTTATGTTTTTTAAGGTCCATGTGAGCCATCTTTCATCAACATTATTGCAAATAGAATCACAGTTTTCAGTAATTGACCAAAGACTAATCTATGTTATGTCTGTTGTCATGTGTATGTCAGTCCTGATATTCAGGAATACTGAGCTCCAAAAGATCAAATAGAAATTTAGTACTGATGTTTTGTAAAGCTAAGCTAAAAGAACTTCCAAATACATGTAAAAAAGAAAAAAACAAACTGTAAAAATAATGGAATAAGACTGTGCTTCGTGAGAAATGAGATTAATTAAATGAATTCTTATTTACGTATTAATTGAATCTTGAACATAATGTACAAGTAGGATTTTATGGTATATTGTGTTACACTTAAGATCTTATTGACAAAATGCTAAACAAAGAATTTATTGTTTGCCTAATTAAAATCTTAAAAGCCTACTGAAAACCATAGCAAATCTTATTATTAATCCAGTTACAATTACACCAGCTTTTCTTTTCATATCAATTAATTATTCCAGGAAAATCTCATTAATAATACAGCTAAATCTGTATACACGTAAACTTTTGAATATCAATCCCTTTTCTCCAGCAACACACACCTGGTCTCTGCTCCTCTGATTTCTAAGGCCAACAGATTTAGCCCTCCACAAGATAAATAGAAAGAAAGGGAAATTATGTTAAAGAGACAGTATCCCAGTCCTTGATGCTGATGTCTGGTATTCCTTCTCCCTTAGTCTTGGATCCAGCTGAGGTTGTATTCACACATTTTCTAATACCGTGTACTTATTTCCTGTTTTTTAAAATTAATTCTCCTCTAAAATCAATCTGCACCCATTAACAGCTTATTGATTGAAATTAAGTCCCAGTTGCTTTGTTACTGAGTGCTTTTACAGGTTTGTTAGATTTTTACCATGTACAGTGTTCAGAGACCTAAGCTGAAACAAGTTGGGCAGTACTCTCCCTGCTGCTGGACAATTGTTTCCACAGATATCATAAGCTCCAGATATTAAAAATTGTATTCCAAAAGCCCACATTGACACCACAATATAAAGTGTGCAGCCTTTTTCTAGTAGCAACACACCCCCCCATACATATTTATTGAGCAATAGCTGAGTTCTCTGTAAAACCTTATTTCCAACTTTATTTGATAAAAAATACTCCTCTATTATAAGATTTTCAAATTACCTTCAAATTACTTTCATATTACTTTCAAATACATCAATAGTAAAATTCTCTTTTGTCAAACACATTCTAACTTGCATAACCTATCTAGGTAAGATATTTATTTGATATTTATTTTATCTAGAATTTAGAGAATAATTTTACTTTTGAATTTTTATGTTTTACAATCATTTATTTTGAATAAGTGGTTTATTATTAATTAGGTCTTCAGGTATCTACTTTGAATGCAGATTGAATTTACCCTCAATCTAAAAAAGTAGCAAATGTGGCAGGTATACTATTTAAAATAAATGTTGATTGAAACATTTTCTATTATAATCCCTTTGAAAACGTGGGAGCCACATCTCAGAACACTTAACACTCAAGGACCCAGTTGGCAACTCCAAAATCGTCACTTTCATATGCACAATTATATGGTGATGAAAAAGGGAAAGAAAGAAAACTGCCTCATAGTGATCTAAGGAAAGATGTTGCCAATAAAAATAAAAATATATTGTCTGAATTTAATTCAAATACCAGGATTAAAATAAGAACTAAATGTGCTGTATAACACAAAGGCCATTGATATTGACTGACATATTCTTGTAACTAGGATATATCACTGAGTAGAATTTTTTTCTTGTTCAGGTTTGAAATACATAGAGTATTACATTTCTGTCTTTTTAAAATTCCCAATGCTTACTGAAGATCTATTACTTATGCTCATGAAGCATAGAAAAAGGTTAATCCTAAGTGCTGGTTTATTACACTATTAACTACATTTAGTTTCTTTTTCTTCTGAAGTCTCTTAAGTATGCATAATACCTGAGCTAAAGAGGTAACTGTGTCTAGAAATACTGTAAAACAGCCTCTGAATCTGTAATAATTAACTTACAAACAGTTGGTTTGTTTTTTTTTTTTAAATATGTTTGCTTATTTAGTGCACATAGCTTAAGTGTCAGAGTTTAAGTACCTGATAGAGACAAATATTAAGTGAAGTACACTTGCTCAGAAGATAATTTTATTTAGCATCTTCAAGCAGGACATAATTAAGTTACTCTGTCATACAAAATGATGGAGGCTTAAACAAGTAACAGCTGGTTACCCCAATGGCTGTACAACTGAAGGGCAGCCTTTGGCAGGAAAAGCTGTGCAAACACAATCAATACATTATGCTAATGGGAACAATGTAATGAGCAAGGAAGCAGCTAAAACGGAATGACAAAAAGAAAAACAAACAATCAAACATGTCCCTGCAGCCCTTAGCAAGCATTTCAATTGCAATTTGTGAAAAGAAATCTTACAACGGCTGTACTCAAGTACTAGTCTTATCTAGAAATGTTTGTTGTGCTCATTCCTTATGTCAGAATAAATTTAATGGCAGCCAGATGAATCCACTGATGGCTGCTTACTTGGCTTCAATGAATTTACACAGTATCATTCCAAGTGATGAATTGATCAAAACTTATAAACTAATAAAAATATTTTTTCATTAATTTACTCACTGATATTTTAGAAGAAATAAGTTAACTAAATTGCCTTATAAAGTAGACTTAAAAATCTTCTTATTAGAAAACTATTTCCTCTCTGTTGCTACTAATTTCTAACGGTCTCACTTGAGTGTTTACTTGCCTTGGTGTCATTCTGATTTATTTTGTTCTGTAATTGATTGTGACATTACTCCAGTACAGATTTTCTGTTAGATTTATTCACTGCAGAAGACCCCTGTGAATTCCCTAGCACACTCTGGAGCAGGAAGAAACACCCACTAAGCTGAGCAGGATTTTAGAAGCAGAGGGTAGGTATGTTGCATGCTAAACATGGTATGTTCTGTGCTACAGCTAACCCACAGCCCTTTCAAAGTCCACTGAAAAAGACTTTCAAAGTATTTTCAAATAAGACTTTTGAATGAGCCTGTGTCGCATGCTAAACATGATTGTTCTGTGCTACTCTCATAAGTTTTAAATTTCTTCTTTGTCTGTCTGGAGGATTCTTAAGCACAAAGCAGGATTCTGCTGACTCCCACAGAAATGTGCAATATTATCTTAGAGGACCATTTCTGTGCTATCTCAGGAGGGGATATCAAAAGAGCAACAAGGTAGAGCAGTGATGACGTGTACATACCTCCCCCCTCCACCCCTCTGCCCTGACCATGAAACCTTCTAACTTTCACCTTCTTTTTGCTATTAGTATGTTCAGGATAAATTGAATATAGGTTTCCTGGGTTGATTTTTTTGAATTTTTTTTGTGAGGTTTTTTTTGCATATTTTTTTGTCTGTTTTGTTTTGGTTTTTTTTTGTTTTTTAAATTTAACTGCAACCTTCTCTGGTGAAGCTTCAATTAGTTTATCCCAGATAATAAAGGAGTGAATACAGCGTAGTCCTTCCAAAATTCTTATACTTTATTATTATTTATATATTTGAACCCTCAGAAGCTACAATCTCAGTTACCTATTACAATAGGTAATACTGCATAATAGGTACAGTAGGTAATTAAAATACGTAATGCTGCATACTAGATTCAGCATTAGAATGTCCCTGACGTCAGCATCCAACATTTGCTTTTCCTTTGTCATTCCTACCTGTCAAGAATATTAACCCTGAAATAAAACCCCTAACATTTTACCTTTTCTGGGAGTAATGTCAGAAGATAGAAACATAAGGCATGCAGAAGTAAATGTGTATAAATTTCACTTCAGAACCAACACCAAGGTGGGCTTGTGACTGATTCAGAGCTGACACTAGAATGCCTTGGCTGTAGTATACTCAGGGGAAATATAAGTGACCCAAGCATTTATGTTACTCTCACTAATGCAGTTAATCATACAAGGTGAATCTTCCACACTGGGATGTTCAGACATCCATCTGATCTTGCTATGGTAACACTGTACAGAGAAGATAAGCCAGTGTATTTCTCTTTAGAGAGCTGAAATACTTCCTGTACAGTCACTGTTATCATCTGCCACAAGACTAGGAGAGATTTGTTTCAGGAGAGCCTTTAAAGATGTTGTCTACAAGGGCAGAGCAGGCCTAGATTCAAGCAGAATGTGAAGTATAGCTACCAAGAGATTTCAGTTTCCTGAAAACAGTTTCCAGTTGTTAAATTTGAACTCTAGACATGGGAATATGTTGGCCTGAACCATGAGAACTTGGTGTAAAATCATCTCTTATCTTTTTAACATCTTCAGTACTCTGATCTACTGTGTTATATCATGGTGTCAGCATTACTGCTGGGAGGGAAATGGCTTATCCCTTATTCATTTCTCAAAAGTGCTAAAAACAGGCTTTGTACCAAATCAAGACCTATTTTTTCCCTTGAGCTGAAAATCCATAAAACCTTACAAGAATCCAAATCAGTTTAACTGAATAATTTGATTGCATTCCTTCCAAAAAGACTTTGTTTCACTTATAAGTATAGTTAGTTCAGGGTGGAAGGGACCGTGCGTTTCTAGTCCAACATTCTCCTCAAAGCAGAGTCAGCTGGTGCAGTCAGACCTGGTGTCTCAGGTCTTCATCCAGTCAGGTCTCTCAAGCCCCCAAGGAAGAAGAAAAGCTGTACAGCCTCTCTGGGGAACTTCTTGAACTTCACTGCCTTCAGAGGGAAAAACATTTTTCCTTTTAGCCATACTAAAATACTTTTGTTTCAATTTATGTTCATGGATTCCTGCTCTCCTACCACCACCATTGTGAAGGGACTGGCTCCATTCATTCAGTGACCAAGATAAAGGCACAGGGGGCTGCTGTTCAGTCTGTCCAAAGCTCTCTGCTTCAGGCTGAACAAGCCCAGCTTCATCAGTCTCTCCTCACAGAGCAAGGACTCCAGCCCCCAACAATCATGATGGTCCTTACACTGAACTTGCTCCAGTCTACTGCTATGTACCTTAGGAGGCAATGGGAGGTCAGTATTTCAGAGGTCTCCTAGTGAGACCCAGGTGGAGAGAGGTAATCCTTTCCCTATTTGCTTCTGTTAACAGAGCCCAGGAGGCCGATGGCCTTGTTTGTGACCACAGGTCTGTTAACTCATGCTCAGTTTGATATCTGTGAGGCTTTTGTGGCCTTTTCTACAGAATTTCAGTCAGTTTTCACCCTGTACCACTGCAAGGTCTCTAATTTTCCACGTGCCAAACTTTGCATCATGCCTTGTTAATTTTACGTGGCTTCCTGTTGGTTCATTCCTCCATCCAGTCTTTGTATAAAGACTTTGTATTCCTCCATCTGTCTTTGTATGACAACCCTTTCTTTTAGCAAATCAGCAATTATACCCCACTTTGTTACATCTACTATCTGGCCATTGGTAAAGATGTTGAGCAGGTCCCAGAACAGACCTCCTGTGGCCTTCAAATAAAGCATGACATTGATCCATGACCCTCTGATCCCTTTTATCCAAACTGACTCCTACCTATCTGATGTACACCCACCAAGACTACAACAACCTAAACCTGGGTACCAAAATATTGCAGGACAAAATATTGCAGTGTCAAAAGTCTTGCTAAAATCAAGGTAAATGACATGGCCAGCTTTCCCCTCATCCACAAACACCCATGTCCCATTGAAGAAGGAAATCAGGTTGGTTAGGTATGTTGACTATTTCCAGTAAATTTCTTCTCCTTCATGAGACCAGAAATTTGTTCTGAGAGAGTTGCTCAATGACTTTTCCAGGAACCAAAGAGAGACAAGTTGACTCGCTTATATAGCTAAATGGTTTTAGCTTTCAAAAGTGTTCTTAAAATTAAGTGCTACCTAGTTACTTATCTGAAAATGTGAAAAGAAAAGGTGTCACCACAAACTAGATAATAGTAGTAGTTATAATTAGATGTTATTTCACAGGTCCTGTAGTAGTAGTAATAGTAGTAATTAAGACATTGCTGAATTATCTGAAATTTAAAAAAAATGAGCAGTGTTACTGAAAGATCTAATGATTCTATTAATACTTTTCTTTCTTTGTCTCTGTGGGATATGCTTGACATTTTGACCTTCTTTCTGTCTTCTTGAACAAATAAAGAAGACTGAGATAAGGATCATATTTTAATTTGCTTTAATTGTATTCAATTTGCTAATTATGGATATTTAAGTAACCTAAATAACAATTATCTCAATAATTTATATTATAAATTAGTATTCAAAGAAAGACAATGGAATATGGTGAAACCTATGTAAAGTACACTGATTCTTATAAATTTGATTAATTATCCTTATTTTTATGGTATTTCTTAATGGAATACTTTACATAAATTAAGGGTTTCAAGTCCTCAAAGAATTTTATAAACGTTACTTATTAAAATTATGTCTTTTGTTCAGTACCAAATATCCATTGCTCAAAGCCAACTCAGAATTCAACAGATTGTATGTTTTAAGATGTTGCCAATGTTTTAAACAGAAAATCCCTTTGGTTTATATTCCTATATATTCAGATTGTTGTTGCCCAGCTGCTGTAATGATTAAATAGGACATTACATCTCTGGAGGAAAACCAACTCAGTTAAGTGAAAGAACTAAAAGGTAGTTTTCCTTCCTCTTCCTTAAAATAAATTTTAAAAGGCAGTTCTTGTTTTTTCTACTCTTAAACTATAATATCTGCCATTGTATAACAAAATTACAAAGAGCAGTTGCATGCCAAATGGAACATGACCATGTAATTGCCAGTCACTAGACAGTGATTTTCTGTCATTAAAGAAAAAAAAGAGCCATCACTAGATTTGTTAGTTATGGTTCCAATGCATTTAAATACAGGGATCAACACTCTTTTTTCTTTTAAACTAATGACATGATCAATATGCTTTGCTTTCAGTGAACCTGATTCAATGGGCTAGAATACAGCCTGCAGCCTGCAAAATGGTGGCCAGACAAAGGAGCCAACCTTGTTGGTTCCCTTAGCTGCTTTCTTGGACTATTCTGACTTAAACACTTTATCTCACCAGATCACCCATTTTTCAATGCAAAATTTAATGTTTGTCTAAACTAAAAAGCCTCCACCACTAGCCAGTCTGCTGGGGCTGTGCTGTCAAATCCCCTCAGTGTATGCCAAAAAGAGATACTCTCCTGCCAGCACAGTTACATCACCTCACTGAACAACAGATGCAAAACTAACATTAGCTTTCCTCTTTTGGCATAACCACACATTGGGATTTTGCCAGTGTAACTATATTAGTCAGGTTTGGTATGTGAGTGTGGGTTGGTTAACTTTATTTTCTGCTCTCCAGATATGTCGGCAATTCTTTGTAGACATGGCCTAAGAATTAGGCCTATTAATGGTCAAAATGGCAGCTAACAACTTCTACCTATAAGGTATTTAACTTACTAAAATGTCCTGGAGGATTAAAAAATGTATGCTTAAGAACCACAGATTTCTGTTTGATTTGGTCAAAAACAAACAGCTCACTGGAAATGTTTCTTCTAGATGTTTGATGAGAAATGCCATGTTTTTTATCTGAAGATTTTCTTATATTGGACTATTCATAGTTTTGGGGTTTTTTTTTGTAGTGAAAGGATCCTATAACATCTTGTCAGGTGTAGCTCACAACACAGCTTGTTTGTATCCTCTTTAGCTGTCAGTTTTGGAATTCCACTTCTACATAAACATTGGCTGAACCAAAAATTTTTATTTTTTTTTTAATTGTGGTTGAAATAAAATAACTAGGGCTGGTCATATGTAAACTCTAAATATTTTTGATATACTACTGTATATATTTTCTGTACTTTGTTCTGTCCAGCAGAACCTCACCATCCCTATGTTAGACTCACTGATATTATTGTATTTCCCTCAATCATTGATATAAATCTGGAGAACCAACTAGTTGTCTCTGTTATTTTATCAATGATAAGTAAATCCAGCCTGTACTTCAGGCATCTACAATATTAATTTTCCAAAAGGAATGGAGTTGTTTTTTCATGCTTGGGAAATCAACATGAATAGCAAAGAATAAGCATGGTGTAGTAAGATGTATGAAGTTATTTTATTCATTATTTAGCTTTATAACTGTATAAATAATCTGGCCTGGAGTAGGAACAGTCAAATTTAGCACACCATTGTTTTTATGCAGTAGTAGTTTGTGTAAATTGTGTTTGTGACAGACTATTATAGTACTAGGCAATATTTTGTATGGAAGTAACAGATGACCCATGACAACTTTAACTAAAATATATTTTTGCTGGTGTTACATAGCTAATAAGCCCATCATATTCCATCTATTGAGCTTCACTAAGAGGTAAAATAATATAAAATGCATGATAAAATACCTATGAAAAAGAAATCTGTTATTTACCAGCTACACAAATCCTCTAATAGCCACAAGTGATCCTAGCCACTGTCTCCCTGGTGAGCCTTCCAGAATGAACCCTTAGCTCAGGACACTTTGTTTCCCCGTGTCCTACCTTGTAACCTCTTCTGCTTTTATCTCTGAAGGCATTTTTAGATTGTTATTATCTGACGGGTTGCCTGCATCACTGACACAGTATCCTGCCTTCACTGCCTTCCCTGACTGGATGGCCTAATTTTTGCCAACAGGAGCGCTGAATGAAGTCATTATTAATGCCCTGAGACTGTTCAGGTGAAGGCTAAGAGAACTTTCGAATGGAAGATATAATAGGAGACAGGAAGTATGGGAACACTTAGAAGATTAAAAATAATTTCTTGTCCTTCCCCACAGCCTCTCCCCCCACCCCTGCAAAAACACTTTTTTTTTGCTTCTTTTGGGCTGTAAATAGGAACTCTAGAGTTTACATTAGCTGTGCTCCTACCTTTAAAGGGCAAAAAAGGAGGGTGAAATCTAAGTCAGATACCATATTTAGCAAATTTTGCAGACCCTTTCTCTTGTCATTTTCTTACCAATCAGTTGCTATTTCTGCCACCATTCTCAGCTTACCTTTGCCAGTGTTTTTCACCTTAATCACTAGCAGCCCCTGGCTTTTGCTCCTTGAATATTTCCAAGGCATGTTTAAAGGCTAATCAAGTGTTCATGGGGCATTTGCCCTCAAGTGATGAGCTCTTGCACCATAATACTGAGGAAAGGCTTGGAATACAATTTTTCTCTTCACAACTAATTTTTCTATTGCTTGTACATACAGAAACCTCCTTTTATTTGATGTTGTATTGGAGATATTTTATATTAATCCACTTTTTTATCTATATTACTCATAATTTTCCTGCACTCATATGAAAATACAAAATCTAGAAAAAAGCAGGAATGCTAAAGAGGGATTGAGAACCCATTTAGTCTCCATGTATATACTCCGAGCAAAATTGCAGTTTTTGTAGTTGTAACAGAAATGAAAGAAAATAGGCAGAATGCTTACTGAATCACAAGTCCAATTGTATAAACGGAACCATAAATATATTATTCCACTGTTTACTCGGCTCTAAACCTGGCACTTAACAAGAAACGTTTAGCCACATGAGACAGGAAATTGAATCTTCTCACTTATCCACATTCACGCTCTGTCTCTTGCATTTGATTTGTGCCAGATTAACAGAAGAGAGTGAGGGATGAGGCTAAATTGTTCCTCCCTGTGCAGAGGGAATGCAGAGATCTCCCAACAGCAAGTGGCTTTCCTCACCATATGTGCTTCCTCATCATGGCCCAACAGGGCAGGAAAATGAATCTGAGGATTTTTAACACAACACGTTATGTAAGTTTTAGCTGCAGTGCTTTGCTCCATTTTGCTTTCAGTGCCTTACTCACACGCATTTCAGAGAGGCTAAGCTCAAAATTTGGAAAAGATTCAAGCGTGGCAAGATCTATGGAATTCAAATTAATATGTTGCATGAGGGTGAAATTCAGGTTTACATATAATCATGATGTAGCTCAGTAAGCAGGGCTCTGTTTTTCTAGACATTAAGTATACTTAGTCATCAGTTCCCAAGTAGTCCAAAACAAACCTTCCAAAATGTGAGAATTTCATTAACTTGCTGAAGAGGTAAATCCAGAAAAAAAAGAGTTCAGGGAGCGTTATCCAAACCAGCTGACAATGCCACTGCAAAGGAAATACTTGCATTCCCATTGCAAGGACCTAGTCAGTGACAGACCATTCAGTTTGAGAAACTGCATCTCCACATGAGCATCAGCCTCTGCAACATGTTTCAGCCAATCAGTGGATTCTTAAAGAAGCATTCTGTCTGTGAAAGTTTGCATCACATGAACCAGACACTCCTGATTTTATTTTTTTTTTTTACTGGTAGACTATCATGTTGTAATCTCACTTGTCCTAATTTCAACATTTCAGATGCAGCATTTAAAGTTGTTTATTTAAATGCTGGATGTTCATGTCTACACTGTTTACACCACATTGCATGATGGACAGCTTCAAATGAAGCACAAATAAAGTCATTGTCATAATTCTTTCCTGACTTCATCACACTGACTACTGATGATCCCCATTACAAGTGTATAAATAGTATTGATACCAAAAGGGATGAGATGAGGAAGTGGCTATAGTTTTGCTGCCAGTTGTGAAGTCAGTGCAACTCAACCAATGCCCTTAAGACTACATGATGTGCCCTTGCCTTCCAGAAAACAAAACTGGAGCACTAGTCAGGTAATGTGATGCATTTTTACCTTTGTATCCTGATTCAGTACAAATCAACCTGCAACAGCAGATGCTGCAGCCTGTAAACCTTACCTCTGAGTTCTGAGGAAACATTAAACTGCCTGCTACCATTTTTAGGAGTGTGTAAAGAAATTTTCTGAAGACAGAAGAGATCTAAGGAAATCCATAGTTTAAAATGTCATCTATAGATATTTTTACATTAATATATCTCTGTACCACTTCATTCTTAAAAAAGCAAAATGTATTTTTTAAGTGGATCAAAAGAGCTTTCTTTCATATTTTATTAACACAATTTATAAAGCAATCAAATATTTGAAAAAGTCTTTGTTCCTAATCTATGGGTGAAGTCGATAAAGACATTTAATTTATTTATAATATTCTTAGGTAATTTCTTCCAATATTTAGATCATATTGCATATAATTATCTTTATCACTTATAAACAAGTCCATGAAACAGAAAATGAAGTACAGTTCTGTTCAGAGTAAAGGAATTTACATATTATATTTGTGGGTTTATGCTTGAGGCTACTAATATCTTATAAATGATCCCACAAACAATACCTCCTCCCTCAAATAAATAATCTATCTATGCCTATTCATATTTTCACATCTATTCAGAAAGGTAAACGAAAATTCAGACAAAGTACAAAAATACAAAGTACAAAATAAGGCTTATCTAGCTATCTATGCCTATATAACGGCTAAACTAACTATATATACCCCTTTAATTAGGGATTCTAAAGTTATATATGAAGATTCTGAAATTTATTATTTGTAATTCTGGAAAACACTAAAGATTTTGATGGCACTGATTACATGACTGAAGAGAGTGTGAATATAAAAGTTTTTATTTGCATTAATTAATTGAACATTGAAATCAATTTAAATAAAACAATAAAGAAAAAGTTTATGTCAGAACATTCTGAATCTCAAAGTTTCAACAGAATAGTGGTGCTATGTTATCCTAAAACTCTCTAAACTCTCAATAGTGGCTCTCAGTGTACTTTAAAATCACAGCTGCCTCCTTTCTTCTCAGTGAAAACCTTTCAATTTAACCATCATTTGAAGTTTTTATTTTCCTATGAGTACCACACTGTGAGGATTTTCTGACAATGCCTTTGGGGAGTGAAAAGTACCCTAATTTTCATTCTTTCAAAACCCTGTGATTCTGCAGTAGTCAGGCCTTTCTGAATACACAGGTAACAAAACTGGGAGTTGACTTCCACCATCGCCCTCTGACAACAAAATATCTTCCCAGTGTTCTGTCAAAGCTTACTCATATTTCTGCCACCAGATTTCTTCCATTGTTTCGTTTTCTTTGTAATTTTTATTTTGCTTTCTTTTCAATACTAAAGAAGTCAGATAACTGGGAACTACAAACTATCAGAAGTTACAGGTTGTTAAAGGATCTTGCAATAAAAACAGGATTTTAAATGGACAGATTATATGTGTGCAAATATGATTGACTGAAACTGTGTGTGGAATAAACTATCAAAAAACTTATCATAGCAAAGTAATGCAGAATATCAGAGACATGCAAAAAAATTATAAAATTCCTTAAAGCTAATTTTTTTTTTTCCTGTGAAAGAATCCAACAACCGCAGAAATGTTCTCTATGAAAAACAGAAGCTGCAGGGTTGATGCTTATGGCTTATACCATAATTGAAATTGAAAACATGATTGAAAAATTGACATAGCTAAGATATTTGGTAACATTATTGTACAATTTAGTAAGTGTTTGCTTGCCTAAAAGTCAGTTTCAGACCACTGAAGTCCTATGAGTGTAAAGACTCCAATTATCATACTTTTTTTTTTTTTTAATCCCAGGTAATCACTATATAGTAAACATTTTAGCAGATATAAAAGGGTAGCTCCTGTGCTATTGGAAAATTAATTTTATACTTGAAAGCTTCCATACACTGCATGTTCACATATCACACAATGTTTGATAAGTACTGCACTCATAAATGTAAAAAGATGACAGACAAGCCACTGGCAGGTGGACACTGACATTTCTGTGGTCATTCTAAATACAATTTCTAGCAAGAACCTGGACCTGGAATTCAGCATATTGACTAGAAGCCTAGGGTGACTGTGTTCACATACCCTATGTGTCTGCATAACATCAAATAAATCCCAGTTTATCTGTCTGGAGAACAAATATTGCCATAAGGAAACTGCATTATCCACTCCTTTACAAGGGGCTCACTGTCATCTTGTGTTCCTTTATTTTTGGAGCTCTATCCACCAATTCTGCACACAAACCACGAGACCATTAAGAATGGTGGGGATTATCTCATGCACCTTTTCTGCTGAAATACACTGAAAACTGGTTTTCCTACAGTAATTATGCATTTTTAATATTTTTAAAAAACCACAGCCCTGTAACAGCTACTGACTGTACCCTAGGTGAAACCAGGACACAAGCCCTTTAACAAAAAAAGCCTCTGTGAGACAGACACAGCCAGAAGAAAGGCCAAGTGAGGGAGGCTAGCTGTCCCCATTTTACTTCCAAGGCAGTAACTAAGCAGTCTGTCCACAAGCCACACAGCACTTTTCTGTCAGAACAGGCCCCCAGTAGGAGACTCCTCTAAATGAAGAAGTACTTTTTAAACTGTTGGTGCCACAACAATTATGTCAGATTAGGAAATTTCATGAACTGCATAAAACCTAAAAGCTTCCACTAGGATGAAGAGTCATACATTATGCATTTGAAAGGTATTAAACCCAGTGGTTTGCATTATCAGATGAAAGCATCTTGGAGTAATCACAAATAATTGAGCATTTGTTGTCTCCACTTAAAAAGTATACTGTTGCTATGGAAGTGGAGAATCACAGCATGTTTACAGATACATATTTTTTAGCTGCAGAGAATACAAATTTCAAACTCCAGGATGAAGACATGAAGGAATGAAGACATGATTCTCTATGAAGAAATATTTTTTATAACCTCAGCTGCCTAATGATTGTGGGTGAGGTGGTGGTGTTTAGTTTTCTTATATTACTTTTGTATGGAATGATTGATCAGGTCTCTCACAGAAAACAGGGCTGCAAAAAAAATAGATGGGGAACAAAAAATTCAAAAGCTCATAAAAGCTTTTCAGGAGCTCATAAAAACTAAAACAATGCCATATAATGGGAAACCAATAAGGAGAAAGTGGTGACATGAAAAACCTCCAGAGATCTATTCTACTACAAATAGCTATTTTATCTTTAGAAATATATACTATAAAATGAAACTTTTTTTTTAATGTTATAGTATGTAGAAGTTACCAGAGTAGATTAGAAGTGTGATCCATGTGGTCAAATACCATTACTCAAAGAGTGGCCAAAACAAGGTGCTTTAGAGGAAGGTATAAAAGAGACCTAGTCATAGAAAAAGGTACTGTCTTTTACTCTCTATTAAGATGAATAATCTTAATTATTAATAACTAGAGACTACACTAAGCCCTCAATATGATTTTTTTTTCTCTTAAAATTTTCTTCTAGCACTAAAAAATGAGTCTATGCACTATATTTATAATATATTTATCATTATAGTTTTTTTTTTTAATATCCTTAGATTCTTGGTTTCTGACAGATGTGTGAAGGTTTATCTTTGTATCTGCAGAATTAATAGCTGTATTGGGATCTACCTCCACACTTTTATGAGTGCATAACATATTATGGTGGTGTGCATTGGCACTAAAGAGTCTGGCCTCTTACTCCTCTGCATTCAGGTCCTGTATTCATTATAAAAGTAAAACACTTATCCACCCAATAGACAAAACTCCTACCACAGCAGAATTCCTCCAGAGTTCGCTACAGCTGAGCACCCATTCTGTATTTTTATATTCAGGTACATCTGGACTTTTGATCATGAAGCTATATCAAACTGTTGAGGAACGTAGACATGGAACTGCTTGGGAACCCCAGGCAGAGCTGCAGGTGAACAAGTACAGCCTGGGGTGCCAGCAGATTTAGAGAGGGCTGCACTGAATTCTGTGTGGAATCACCACTAACAAAGACTACTGTCCACTTAATGGCACTAACAGATTCAAGGGCAGCAATCATTTCAGTGGAGATATCCTGAGATATCCTTTATCTCCTGGGAAAGGAGCTGTGTAATTTTTCTATGTTAGTCATCAATTCCCATTTAGAACCAGCTATAGCTGAAGGCTGTGTTTCCCCCTGTGCTCACCCTAGGCTGGTGTAGAATATTGTATACAGCACTCCATGATGGAAGGATGCAAGATAATGAACTCAGGTCACTGGCAATTTTTTTCACCTCTAATTTGGCAAATAAGCTATCATTTTAAAATTGGTTGGGATTGAATCAGATTAATTTATTCTGGTTTTGCTCACATTAAAAACAAACTCAGTAATGTTAACCATTTTCAATTAATAATTATTTTATTTATCACTGCATAATATATTTTCTTTTCAGGCCCTTAAAAGAAAAAACAAATTAAATCAAATAGAGCTACAAGAGACAGAAGAGGTGGTGGCATCCTTTCACATCATAAATGTTGTTAAGATTTTGTTGTTTTGCCTCATAACCATTCTTGAGAATGGTCTCATATTTCACAGAATAGTAGCTTCATAAACTTGCTACAGAGCATCGTGGAATTATATTTTTCCATAGAGACTCAAAGAAGCGGCTTAACATACCTTAAACTAACATGGAAAATTGTTAATTAAACTGAAATTTAAAAGTAGAGCTTCATGCCTGGACTTGTAGGAACACTGGCAACAGAGATGAAGACCACTGACCTGGCATTCTTATGCTGTGAAAAAAATTGGGATCTATGTTCAAAGCAGCAACATTTTCTGTACAGTGATCATGTTAAAGTCTGTCCAAATGACAAACTTTCAGGATGATGACTCCACCAAATGTCTTGCCTACCTTAATTAACGTTATAAGTGATCCAAACACCATTTGCTGAGAATTAATTCAATATTCCCACACGTAATTTTCCATCTACTGACAGCTACTTTCTCCTCATTTGCATAACCAAATCAGAACACAGGAATAAAAAAGAAAGCCATTACTAAAACATTCTCCCCGTGCAGTCCTAGGAGACCTCTCATAACAATCTTCAGCTAGTCACTCATTTGAAAAATGTCCAGGAAGGTTTTTCAGTGAAAACAGAAATCTGCTGCCTCCATAAACTTTCCCGAGCAGCTACTGAATACTTTATTTCTTCTCAAAGTGATCTTAGAAGACAACTGAATATCTCAAAACAAAGAAAAATGTCATTTTTGCATATATTGAGCACAGAGAAACAAACAATATAAAGGAGCTGGACTTTGCACAATCTCTATATATCTAGTACATAAAAAAATTTCAGAATTACGAAATCAAGTTCTAGATGGCTGAATTTATAGCAGACTATCTTGGGTATATTAAATATTAGACTTCTAGCCTTTCCAAGAAAACTAGCTCCTTTTGTTAAGGTTTTCTCCAGCTGTAATGGTTTCCTAAACACAACCTGCTTGTTAAAATATTTTCTTAACAACTGTTCTGTATCTGTGAAATAGCTACATTTCCTGTTAGATAGCTGTTTATTCATCTGAAATAAGCAGACATGATACCTAAAACTGCAAACAAGTATACCTTTAATAGACTATATCAGGGGGACACAGGTGTAAGTGAAGAAACAAGACAAGGGCCCATCTTTAGAAATTGCATGGGCTCTAGTTTCCTTAATGTTCTCTGACAAATCTAAGTACTTGAAACTTCTAGGAAGTAACAGCAGGCTTTCTTTTCTTCTTCTCTTACTTTTTTAACATAGGTATTACTCACACACTTAATTAGATTGTGAGCAGAATACAGTCATCACCTGAATAAGAAAACATGCACATTTCCTAAGGAAAGAGAGTGTAATCCTTCAAAATAAGTGAAATAGGCCTTGGTTACGAAAAGAAAGAGACATGAGCTTTGACTATATTGAAAAAGTGATTTCAACAAGAAGTCAATAATGCATAGAGTTTGGGGCCTCTGTGAAATATACTTCACCCAAGTGGGTGGCTTTGTAGGAGGAAGAGAGTATTGTTTACCAGCACTGGAAAAACTAGAATAAAAAAGGAAAAATCACTGAGAAAATAATCACTCTGTTACTCAGAATCACATCACTGCTGGCTAACCTGACAGGTTAGATCTAAGTTACTTGCTTATACTCTGTCATTTTTAACAGCATGGTAGTGTTAACTGCAGTAAAAAATGGGTCTTGGCACTGGCTCTCAGGCATTGCATGTATTGGAGAGGTGCTGATGGCTTCATTTCACAACTGTAGGAGTTTGGTCTTCTGTCAACATGTGTGCACAACAACTTTAAGAGGAATGCTTGTGTTCACACACAGGCATAGAGGCCCAAAGAGCTTGTGTTAATATTCAGAAGACCATAAAAATCAGGATTAATCCTTTCCTTCAATAGGTAAAAGTCTAGTATAATTTTACAAAAGCCTTTATTTCACTCATGTAGAGGAGACAGAAATTACTAATTAGGCCTATAGTCAAACAATGTTCTGCAAGGTATTAGTGCACTCTCTAAGATGAAACTGACAGCACTTAAAAATCTCTTCATTGCAATTAAAAGAAATCTGTCAAGTACATCTTCAGCCCACTGTCGCTGTTTTGAAACACAAATAACTTTTTCCAGCAGTGAGGTGTAGAAACCACATTAACTTCTGTCATACAGAAGAGGCTTGCTCAACTGCAGTTTTGACATTTCCTTGTATGTTTTGGTGACCTTGAGAGGAAATGAATATAGCCAAATCCTAAACTGTATGGCTCTGAACCACTGAACCAAATTACCTGCCAAACCACCATACAGAGAGACATGGGTACAAAGAGAAAGAGAAAAGCCAAAAAAAAGAACCCAAAACCAAAATTAAGTCAGTCAAAGAGATCTGCTTGTTACCTCCCTGCCTAGGAGATTGGAGGAAGCATACCACATATTTCTCTCCTCCTTTTATGCCTCCCTTGTGCTTAAAAGCTTCTCCGCTAAAGCAATGTTTAAGGACATAACATACTTAACACTTACCCTGTTTTGGGTGCTTAGAAAACCAGAACTGTCTGTAATGTATTATTTATGCCTTCTCCTTTTGTGCAGGAGAATTCAAACACACATGGGCTGTTTCTTAAAACTACACAAAAGTACAGGATAGCCAGCTCAATTTTAAGCCAAATCAAATATGACCTATATTTTAGATAAAAAATGAAAAATACAATATCAAATTCCACAGTTATATTCTTACATAACACAAATGCACGAAATTCCAACTTACACAGGTCTATTCAGAAAAACTTTTAGTAGCATGAAACATAGATACGATACCTACAGACAAAGTATTAAAGGAACAGCACAGGCATCAATGTTTCTTGATACCACTGGCAAAAGTCTCACTCACTTGATTGTGGCTTTAACAGAACCTTTCAGAAGTAGAGCACTAAACAAATTAACTAGAACTTGGAAAAAATTGAGAATGCTGGGGAGGGGAGGGGAAGAAGGAAATGTTTGTAAAACAGCTAAATTTTAAGAGTGGGAGTAGCAAACAGCAATAACCAAAATGATATCATCTGAGTCAGTGAGGGAGAGGAGGAAGAGACATAGAGATAAGTTGTGAGTTTTAAGTCCTAAGTCACACAAAAAAGCACTAGGAATTTGGTTATAAGACACTAAGGATATAAGATATTGGGATGTAGAAAGAAAAGCTGCACTGGCTGCAGTGACTGCTGTTATCTTGGACAAACTATCAAGTAAGCAAGCAGGGAATCAAGAGAGGATTTAAACAGCAAAATATTGAAGGTTGAATAGTTGGTGGTGGTTGGAAACAAAGAACTTACAAGCCTCATTGACAAGGCAAATAGTTTGGAGAAATAGCAGGGAAATTTCCAACTTGGAATCTGGAAGCCTTGATGGAGGTATGTGATCTTTGTAGATCAATAAAATTTTATGCAGTGTGATGGCTCAAAAGGATAGGAGGTGATGTGTTCGGAGGAAGCTGTTTCAGTTTGTACCATAATCTAAAGCACCCTTTCAGTAGATAAGTTCTTAAGGAAAACATATGCTGCAAACAATTCCCTTACAGAGACTGTAAAGCAGTTTTGGGCTTTGGGACCAATTTCAGCATCATTCCACATTGGTTTGTCTGTGTGTTTTTGATGACTAGATTTAGAGATAGATGCTTTGCCTGCTGTGAGCTCTTCTGCTATACCTCGTTCAGTTATGACTTCTTTCCAGAAAAGACATTTGCAAAATGTAGTGTATGCCTCAGAATAAGAGCTAAAAATCTTTTCCTTTATTTTCCATTGAACACTGTCTTGTAAGTAGTTCCCCTCTTCTCTTCTAATCTCCTTCTGACTTTGTTTTGTAATTGGGAAGTGTTTTGCTGTACCTGAATGAATGGCATTCACAATACCTGTGAATACCTGCTCTTAATCTATTCCATCTGAGTTCAGTGGAGTTAGAAAATCAAGTACTTTGCCTTCGAAAGTACTTCATTGTTCAGTTATTCTTACTGTACAATTGTAGAGAAAAAGGGATGTTTTCTGTAGAAAATGGATTTACGCAGGTTCCGTGTCATCAGTTCTATCAATGAGCCTGACAACAGTACTTCAATCACATCCATATGCTTCACAATATCAAATGAACATGACCTGGATAATCACCATGGAAACAATCATTTGACCATTCCATTAGGGTTATGTTTCTGGTAAATTGACTGATTATGAAGTTATTCGCAAGTCTGGAAAGCACTGTTTTAGGAAAAGAAAAATTCAAAATCTATGTACACACCAAAAGTGAATGTCTAAACTTAAGATATTTCATAATTAATCTATTTTTACCTGGATTACTAAAAAAAAATACCATGTTCTCATATGGTTAAATTTTCACTCTTGGATGAGCTTACATGGATCTCTCTATTGTCATTTCATTCCCTGTTGGGAAAATTTACCATAAACTGAAAGATAAACTTTAAAAAAAAGTTTATATGACCAATTTAAGACTTTTTTTTTTTTAAATAGAAAATTCTTATATACGTGTTAAAATTATTGTTTTTGCTGGGATTTCTATACTAACTATTCTCATTTCATGCAAGAAACAGCTTATATAACATAACTATGTGAAACCTGTACACACACAGCCACATGCATATTCAGTATCAACAATCTAATGAAATAGTTATCCCATAATAGATTTAGTTTTGTGTTCTAAGAGTAAGGCATAAAGCTCACTAGTCATGGTGAAATCAGGCTTCCATTATTTCTTGTTCCTGTATTTCTATCTATATGAGACATTAATTAAAAGTTCACTCTTCCTTACATGAAATTTTAGAATTTTATTCTATTTATCAATTCTGTTATGAATTTTACTGTGCTTATATCTCATTAGAATTTTTGTCTGGATCTTGTATTTTGATAGGATGTCAAATTTACTGTCATCTTCCCAGCTGTACAAATTATCACAATTTTTTGCCAGAATGGTCACAAGGGCCTGAAGCATACATCAACCTACTGTGCTTAGAAAAAACTTCAGTTGAGTCACCATAATTGTGCTAAAAATTTTATTTGTCTAAAGGAAATACAAGGTAATATGGCTTTCATTAGGTGCTGATCACCTAAGGGGGATCAAGTTTACCAGTGTGGTGGGGAACTGGTGTCAAATTCAAGATGTGTTATGTGCTGAGCTTGTATGAGCATTGCTATTTAGGCTAAGCCTATCCACAACAACTTACCAGTCCACAGCATTTTATCCTGTCTGTAAGATCAAAATATTGATACTGGTATGAATCCTATGCAAAACTGGAATTCTTTTAGGAGGAGGTAAGAAAGACAAGAAGCTGAATATCTACACAGAGCCAAGCTAAAATCTGTCTTTGCTTCTTCTGTCTTTCAGACATGTGTTTACTTGCTTTCAGTAAGGTAAAAGCCTTGTCAAAGCTGCAACAAAGGCTATTGATGTACTGCTTCCAACTTGGCAAGAGATAGCAAGAACATGAAGTTTCCCAAGAGCATCCCAGAAATAGTACCAACACAATTTTTAGACAGTGTTCTATTTAAAGATTTTCTATTTGTCTTATAAGAGTAGACATGTTAAAGATATTTCCAATTAACTTTCTCTCACCCATAGCTTTTTTCCCCAGGATGTGGGTTTATCAAACCATTCTCAGCTGAAAAAAAATCCCTCTTCCTGTCTACTTAGAAACATTTTTTGGTAAGTAATAAATTTGCTTAAAGATGTTTTCCATATGGTTTGTGTTATCACTGGTTTTACTTTACGCAAATTAAACCAGCCCTTACAGTGCCCAAAAAACCTAAGATTTTTTAAATTCTGGAAGGATTTATCTTAAACTGCACTTGTTGAAGAAAAACAGATTTTTGGCACTGAAGAAATCAGAGCCAAAAGATCAATATTTTTGTGAGGTGAATCTGATTCCTAAAAATACTGTAGCTAAGTTATAATTTTTTCAATATTATCTTTATAAATCATTTCTTGTCTGTCACCAACTGCTTTTTGTGATTATTGATCATTTTTACACAAAAAAAGATGATGAGTTATTTAGCTATCTGTGCATCACAAAATTGTTTCTGCTTCTCAGTTAGGATTAATTACTTATCACAGAAGCCAGAAAGTAGCCAGAAAGATCTATTTAAAGTTATTTAGCATGCAATTCCATCTTCATCTGCATGTTAGCAACTCTCTGACATTCCCCAGGATGGGGTAGGAAGATGATCACCAGACAAATTTAATTTTTCTGGCAGCTCATTCCTGACTTTGGGAGAAAAGCCATCATTCATGATGGGGCCAGAAGCAAGCATGTCAGACAAGCAAAATGCCAGTGTTTTCCATCATGTGGCAGGTGCACATCTTTTCGATGTATGCAACTAGGTACGCCAGCTCAATGCTCATGCTGGAACAGACACGCAGATATGTAGAACTGAAAAGGGTTTTCAACCCACAGGTGCACACATGAGCACCTCACTGGGCTAAAAATACGAAAGATATATTTTACTAAATACTCCACTTCTTTCTTGGAGGAGCTGGTGTTGTCTCTCTTTGTGATATGTCCTAGAAAATTTATCATAGGTTGGACTAGGTGATCTTAAAGATCCTTTCCAACCTAGTTTATTCTGTGATTCTGTAATCAAAATCAGTACTCAGCGTACATACTCTAAATCCTTGTAGCTTTATTAATATAAAAGTAAACAGGGAAATCAAATCTTGCTCTGAAGGCAATAGTCATATCTTAAGACAATAAAGTCTAGTCTTTAAAATTACATGTGCATTAACTTTGCACAGTCAGTCATTCAGCAAGTACACTTGCTGAAACTCAAGTACATGCTACGCTGAATAACAAAAGGCAAAAAGTTTCTGCATTCATAACGTGATTTCTAGTAATAAGGAGGGATATTTCTATCAGATAACCTGGTGAATTTTAACTAATTTTCTGTTCCATGACATAGAATAATAGAGTCATTTAGGCTGGAAAAGACCTCTAACATCAGGAAATCAAATTGTTGACTTAACACTGTCAAGTCCACCACTAAACTATGTCCCTAAGTGCCACATCTGTGTCTTTTAAAAACACCTCCAGGGACAGTGACTCCACCACTTCCCTGTTCAATGCTTGATCACCCTTTCAGAGAAGAAATTTTTCCTAGCATCCAACCTAAACCTGCCCAGCCACAACATGAGGCAGTTTTCCCTTGTCCTATCACTTGTTACCTGGGAGAAAAAAAAACACCCTCCTTGCTACAGAAAGTTGTAGAAACAAGCTAAACAAGTTCGGTTTTCTGAGCTGCTCCTTATGAATCTTGTACTTTAGATATGCAAAAAATCCAAATACTGATAGTTGTTTTAATAATCTTTCAAGCACTCCCATAGTCTAAAGATTCTGAATAAAACACCATTATGAGCACAGAAATGGAGTTTTGAACAATGACAAACTGCTGAATGTGGAATATACTACTTCAGCAGTCTCCCAACTCCTGCTCCTGTAATAAGGAAAATGAGGAACTGTTTCAAATATCCCTTAGATTAATTCTCATGCTATGCACAGTGTTGGCAGCAGAGATTCTAGTTTAATCAAGCCAAACATTATTCATAAGATGAAAGAAATGCTAAATTTATAAGTTGTCTTTCTGGACTTTTTCCTATGATGTGTATTGCATGGGCTACCTGCAGAGCTAGATCTCCAAGTATGATCAGGATTAGAAGAGAATGCTTTGAGGTGAAGAACGAGCTCCGTGCTGTGCCCTTCATTAACACAGTCTAAGGAATTGTTAAGATGCTGTTTTCTTGCAGTCACAGGAATACATTTAGTCAAGAATTCATAATGTAAACACACATACAAAAGATGATTTGTATAATTTTGGTTTTGAAATATGGGAGAAGTAAGAAGTCTATACTTGAACTATCATGAGTAGTTGTTTTCTTTAAGCTAATGAACATATATTACTATTCTGATGGAACTACCTCTTCCTCCCACTGAGAATTTAATTTCTTTGTCTTGACAATTACAGCAGTAATTTACAAGTCAAATTAATAATGTAATACTTTTAGTATTGTTTCTTATTTCTTTTAATGTTAGTAACAAACAGATGGATAAAAGCATAAGATCCACTTAACAATAAATCCAGCATGAAAACAGCTGGGATAGTAAGATCACAAGGATAATAATTTATTGGAAAATTTCTATTATAGAGTTAGAATTTATCTATACTGAAGTTATGGAAAGAGAGGTCAGACTTTTCAGAATAATTGGAAATACATTAAAATTTATCTGCCTTGTTAGATTACACCTTGTAATTGCTTCCATTTGGAGGAGAGGAGAGAAATTATTTATTGTTTTTTTATGGTATTTCCTTAGCCATAAAGTGAAACATCTCTTCTTTCACAGTATGGGAAACAAATATTCATCTTCTCATTCAAGCAAAGTATTTCCAGATTAATATAATAAATTATGTCTGATAATAATGATATGTAATAATAATCTGTGAATAAACATGATTTATCCACCTGTCAAAAACACTAAAAGGAAGGGAATTTACAAAGTGCTGTTTATTAAATAGGGTTGTACTTCAGACAGCCATCTATCCTCAGAAGGTTTTAGTGCAGTCTGCCATTTTAACTTCATTTTACACAGGAATTCAAGCACCTGTTGTAATCCCTCAGCTATTCAATATATTTTTTGGTGGCATTCTGGTCATTATGACATTTCAGGCATCTTTATCCTAGATGATTCCAGTACTTACAGTGTTGTTCCATATACATGTGCATGACCTAGAGGAAAGCTATATTCACAGAATGCTTTCTCACAGGATTTCTCTCCTTTGTCTCTAAAGCACCTTACTGACATTAATGTGTTAGAAAATTACTGGTTTATCTCTTAGGGGGACATTTTTTCATTCAGTTTAATGACACCCTGGAATAATTTAAATTTTTGTAGTAGGTTCCTTTCATAAAGAAGGAACTACAGGCATGAACATGAATGGCCAAAATCATGAACTAGACAAAAAAAAATAAAAAGTCACACAAGACCTGAAGTCAAGGTTAATATTTTCTCTGCAGGACATCTGTAAGAATTACAATCTCAAAATAGCATAGTTAATACCATAGGGCATTTATATTCTGCTGCTTGAAAATAAGGACAAATTAGAAAACATGGAGATCAATGCCAGGCTATTTTGGATTGGTACTTTAATACGTTTTAAATTATCCATATATATATATATATATATATATATATATATATGGATTTCTACAATATTATATTTGATTTCTTCAATAATATACAGTAGTTTCAGTAGTTTTCTCAATTTTACACTAGTTTCAAACTTACATGTAAACTGAGACAATACAAATTAAAAGTAACAGCATTTGTCATAAAGGAAGAAGTTAAAAATGTTACAAATGTCAAGATTATAAATCAACATATTCCCATTCCATCTTGTCGAGTTACCTTAACTTTTACCACGTTTTTTCTTACGGATATGTCACTGCATGGAAATTCAGGCATTTAACGCAGCTGCATTCAGCAGCTAGAGACCCAAGATTTTTCATGAGCACAGAAGAAGGAGAGCAGTTTCTCATTCTGTGCTTCAAAGCAAGAACATATCATCAAGATTCCTAGTCTGTCTGCAGATAAGTACTTATGCTTATTTAAATTACCTTCATCATGTATATTTGAAATTTGATTGATGCCAACACTCAATTTATGGACTTGTGCTGACTCTAAAGGTTTACACTCTTCTAGACTTTATACAGAATCTCTTAGGAAACATACTTTTGGAAGCTGATCCCCAAGGCCACTAAATATAAGGCTAGCTTTTCTAGGGTGAGCTTTGAGTTTTGGATCTAGATACCTGTTTTCAGCATTGATGGTACTTTTTTTTGTTCATCAGTGGTATTGACAGTGAAATAAAAGCTGCTAAGTAGGTTTGTTATTTAATTAGTGCTAGTTGAATGCTTAACTACAACCTCTTTTTCAAGAAATGCTTGGTAACTTCTGCTATTATTGTAAGCACTGCTAAAGTCCAGGAAAACTGAAATTCCTCACAACATTTTGGAAAAGTTTTAACTACTCCCTTTTCAAACAGAAGTGTATCTAAAGTTAGTAACTAGAAGTACCCCTGGCAAGCAATGAATGTCATGATAAATTTATTGCTTTCAACATTTCATAAAGGAAACATTGCTTTAAAATAGCACTTTAAAATCCCCAGCTCTTATTGCTCTGTTCTCTTTGAGTAAGATCAAGCCATAAAAAAAAAAAAAATAATTTCAGGACTCTAAAATAACTGGAATGCGAGTAAGCACCAAAAAAAGTCCCTGTAAGTTTTTCATTTGTTTCATCCTCCAAAAAGATAATATCAAATTTCCAATAAAAATATTCTAGAATACATAAGCTTCTTTTTAAAATGCTTCTTATGGTGTTATGCATTAAGTGAGAAACTATACGTTTATTCAGTCCATGCACATGTGTGCAGTAAGATACTGAATTTTTATCCTATTCAGAGAAGTATTTTAATTGTATGGAATATGTAAACTGATGTAGAAGACATCTGTAAGACTGTGTGGAAGCATGTTTTTATTTGCAGAAAAAAGAAGTACTTTGAAAATAATTATTTGAATTACAGAGCTACAGTATTAGCATTTTTTCCCTCCATAAAGAAGAGGGAAGAAAAACAAGTAATTTAGAAATAAAAAATGGCAATTAGCAAGTGAAATTTAGTGTTAGAAGCTGTGTGATTTAGCATCACTTGTGTGTTCAATCTTGGGTTTCAAAAAAGAAATGCAAAAGAGCTGTTCATTAATCTTGTCTTTTAAGGTTGAAACCAAATCATCCTTACTACAAGCCAAGGTGAACCAATGGTGTAAATCAAAGTCACTGCATGGTTGCCAGCAGAGAAATATTTCCTATTTCAAGACTCAATTATTTTGCTTCAAGTACTTGCCATAAACCTGGTCAGACCAAGCTGTTAAAAGTACCACACAGCAACACAGCATTTTTGTGACTTAAGCCTACCAATACAAAAAAAGTCAGAATTGAAGTACAATTTACCTAAACATGTGTTTCCTATGTCAAATGGGATTTTTTTAACTTACTTTGTCTGTGCTAAGCCATTACCTTCGTACTCACTTCCTCGACTTAATCCAAAAAGCCATGAAAATAAGCCTGATCCAATTCAGTAAGCCTGCTTCAATTTTTAGTGAGGAAAATGTTTTTTCTGCCACACTCTCTGTCCCATACATATCTTCTGCTTGAATTAGAAAGTGTTTCATCTAGGTGTACAGAACTGTTCTTTAATTCCACAGACAAGGCTGCCCTCTAAACTAGAGACATGTCAAACTTCTGCACAATTACATGTGAACATGCTGAGTTTTCCAATTAAATTAAAATGAATAATTGAAAACATTATACAAAACACTTGCTAAAAAGAAAGTCAAGAATTTATGTGAAAGGCTGTTGACCTTAATTTCTTATTTTTAAGATTTTCCATATATCAAATATTTGCAGTTTTGAAGACTGATGCTAGTGTTATTGCTTTTCCCTGCCTAACTTGTCATTTTCACCACTGTCACCTGAATAAATACTCGCACAGTCAACATTTACCTCTGCCTTCCATTAAAACTGAGAGAAGGAGAGTTACGTGTTTTGCATCCAAGTATGAATCATTTCATTTCTTATTAAATTATCAGGAAATTGTTTTCCTTTTGAATTGATATAATAATTAGTGAATTGTGCCTTATATTAATTTACACACACTTCATTCATCATTAATTTCTTCCTATTCTACTTTTGGTTCTTCTAAATTTTTTTAAAAGTTTTATGTGCCAACCAGAGACAAAAGTAATTCTTTTCATTCTGCCCCGGCATTTTTCTTCATTATTTTTGACAAATGTAAGCTGATCTTCTTAGACTTGTGGAATGCAACCAGTTCTATCAGATCTGTGGATGATAACAAAGATTGATAGTGCTTCATGTAATAGGCCACAGCATCACTGAAGGGCAATAACAAACGTTAGAAGAAACAGTCATTTAAGGTTATATTGAGAAATTGTCAACATTTTTATGCCAGCCACACAACAGTCACAATCAGTTTCTTGTGTTAATATATAGGAAACTTACCTCTTGATATATATACTTTATTGTCTGTGAATTCTGACTGTTCACCATTCAGAATTACTCATTTGTAAGAGTGAAAAATGTTTTAATGTTGTAATTATCAAGAGAGAAAAACAGAAACAGAGTAGTGTTTTAATACGTAAAAACATCATCACTTACCTTCTCTGCTGATTGGGCCGTACCAAAAAAGATTGGAATAAAAGCTAACCAAATTATGCAGGTTGTGTACATAGTAAATCCAATGGGTTTTGCTTCATTGAAGGTCTCTGGAACCCCTCTTGTTTTAATAGCATAAACAGTGCATGTGACCATCAAGAGAATACTATATCCAAGGGAACAAATGAGAGAAAGATCTGAAATGTCACATTTGAGAACTCCTCTGGCATTTTCTGGTTCAAGTGTCCTCTGCTCTCCATAGTCTACAATGGTGTGTGGTGGATCAATAGCGAACCAGATGAAGACTCCAATAAGCTGCAAGGATATGAGGCTGAAAGTGATCACCAGCTGAGAAGCTGGGCTAATAAATTTGGGAGCTGTGACAGATTTTTTACCTTGTTCAAATATTCTGTGAATCCTGTTTGTTTTGGTAAGCAAGGCAGCATAGCTGAAACACATGCCAAGTCCTAAAAAGATCCTTCGAAATGAGCAGACCACCGTATCAGGAGCTGCAATCATTAAAAAAGTAATGGAGTAACAGAGAAAAATCCCAGTCAGGAGCACATAGCTGAGCTCCCGCCCAGAGGCCCTGACGATCGGTGTGTCATTGTACCTGACAAATGTCACAATCACAAAGGTGGTGGCAATTATACCGAGAATAGCTATGAAGACAGGCACAATGGCCCAAGGAGAATGCCACTCCAGTTTGATTATAGGGATAAGCTGGCAATCCGTACGGTTGGCATTTGGTCTTTTATTAATGGGACAGAGTTCACAGTTGAATTCATCCACCTGGTAATGGTACCCCTCACAGCGCTCGCAGTGCCAGCAGCAGGGCACTCCCTTCACCGTTTTCTTTCTTTCCCCAGCTTTGCAGGGCAGGCTGCAGACAGATGCTGGATGAGTGTGCTCTCTGTTAGCCCACTGCATGTCTTCTACCTGTGGGTATAAAAAATTAATGAGACTTCTATTTTCCTTCATTTATAATATCCTAATCCTGGCCACAGGTTTGTCATAAATCACTACATGCTGACAGCACAAATACAGTTTGCCATAATAAGAAACCTGTTTCTTTCCCTTGCACTGACTTTAAAAAAGTGTTAAACGATTGTGTCCAATAAATCATTCATGCCACAGGCTTGATGAGTGTCATTAGTTTCTATTTACCTCTTTACTGCTGACCAAATTGACATCTGTAAAGATATTTATTGACTCCAGGCTAGTTTAAAAGCAAAAAGTCCCATACTCAGTGATGTAAAAAGTTAATCACATGCAAATATAAATCAGTAGTTCTCAAACATTTAATTACAAAATGAGTCTATTTTCAGAGTGAGCTTCAGAGCAATTTCTGGTACAGTAAAGAAATAGATTAAAATCTCCATGCATCAGCCCTAGCAGAGCAAAGAGTGCCAGAAAAGAAAGATCTGTGATGCCACCCCTTCCACCAATGTGGATATTTTACACTTTTCCACCCTTAAAGCCTTGAAATGCTTATGTGTTGTGTTTACATTTCTAGAAGATTAAAATAAGTATATACTGCTATCTGAATAATAATGGAAAAAGATGTCATGACTACTGCTTTAGTTCTTCTGATATAATAAGTCCAGAGATCCTTTTGTAGCACAGAACAATGCAATCTTGTTTTAGAAATCCTAGCTTTCTCCACAGCAGCACATTAACAAAATATACTTTTTTTCATCCACTTATATATTCTTCCTGCATGCCCTGTAAATGAAATCTGAATAGGGAACTCTTGGATTTAAAGAATTTCCTGCTTAAAATTATCACTCAGTTTTGTGGTAACTGTCCTTAGTTATTGAACTGTCCTTATTGAAGCCCTGTTCTGCAGAGACCACTGTGAGTGAACTGGGGCTGTGGGTAGAGCAGAGACCCTGGTGGGCACCAGAACCACTCCTTGTGTCTCCAGACCCCACCTTCATTCCTTTGTGAGGCGGTGAGCACTCCAGGACAAAGCACTTTCCTTGTTCTTGCCTATTAAGTACTTAGCACTTTTGTTTCATTTGGAGGCTTTATTCATAAGCAGAACAGCAGTAACAAAACTTCAGGCGTCAGGAATGTTTTCAGTTCCTTCTGGAGGAGGACAGAATGAGGACAGCTTATAAAAAGAGGTAATTTTGGCCTATAAAGTTTATTTTTTTCAGCAATTTTTCAGCAGACTTGAGAGGAAATCACAACGTAGCATTGCTGGCCTTATCTGTCTTCCTCAGAGAGCCAGGACACCAGTTACAGCAGTGTGTAGGGTGAATAAAGTGGCAACAAGCAGCCAGACTCCTCCTCTCTTCTGTGCCCCTTCGTTGTAGGACTTTGATGTTGTTCTCCACTCCAAAGGACCACAGAGTAACAAGGAGACAAGAATTCCTCATAAAACCAGCTCTGTGAACCCTCAGTCACCTGAGGATTTCAGTGGGAGAGGATCCTGGATCCCCAGAAGTCAGCCAGATTTTATACCAAGGGTAGTGATGGCTATGCAAAATACATCATCTGATGATTATGGAAAAACAAATAATTTAAGCAATTAGCTCCTTAAAAAGCACAATAACCCAGTTTTGTATGAAACAGCTTTGATAGAGCTTCAGCAGAGCACTTGATTTACTGAGAAAAAAATCACCACTATTACAATCTCCTTGTTTTAATCACTAAAATCCTAAAAATTCACATAACCTCTTATTATTTCATCTACTAGACAAGAGAAAAAACATACTATGATGAAGTCAGCATGATAGTAAAGACAATTTGCCTTCACGTTGTTGCTGGGAGAACAAATACAAGTTGTGATTTAGTCATAAACTACAACAATGAGGGCAAGAGTAGGCTGTGGTCATTAATCCAGATCTGTGGATAAATTTGGGATGACTGAGAAAACAACAGTATTACATACTGGCTAGATTATAGCACACAATACAGCATCACCAGGAGACAACACCATATTCAGCATAAACTAAGAATGGTATGGGCAGGCAATATCTTATCCAGCAGAAAGTCTGACAGGATAAACCTTAGGTGCCCAATTTTTAAACATATTTGAATTAGCAAGGTGATTTTATACCAGATCAGTATTTAGCACCATGAGGTTACAGTGATTCTTATCTGTCATTAAACGTCCTAAGGTCACTTTTACTAGATTGTGAATCAATGGCTTAGGTAAGTACAGTACTCTTTTGTCTTTTAGAGCTTCTACCTTACTAAAAAAAATTTTAAAAATTAAAAAAATAAAACAAAACAAAAAAAGTACCCTTTAATTTTACAGCTTTTTATCATTTCACATACTCCTGTCTTGATGGTATTTTAATTGACTAAAAACATACTTAAAATCTCTTTGTGGTTTGCAAAACATTACAGTGGTTCAGGTTACCCTTCACATTGGCAACAACTAATAATAAGTTCCTACTTCTGAAGCTAACTGGTAAAGATTCATATATATTTTTCACTCTGATACATGTTACACAAACTAAAAAATATATAATTTCCAGCATATAAAGTTATATAAAATCATGAATGTTGAAAAACTCACTGGATAAATATTTTTTTCCCTAATGAATTTATTATGAATATAAGTACTACTAACTGGTTAGTGATAGAAAAAGTCAAATACAAATAGAATCTTCAAACATAAAAAGTTCTAAATCAGTGTAGAAAATAACTGGAATGAATGGCTGGGGCAGGTGGATTTTACAAGGTATAAATCCTATGTTTTAAAATCTGGATTGTCTGGATTAATTTTCTAGGCAAAAAGAAACATATTTAGGGTGACCTAGATTTATCAAAAAGCTTTAAAAAAATGTTATGAGTTCTTGCTCATTAGTTTTTTATTTAATTTTTTATTTAAAAAGAAAAAGAAGATAAAGTTCGAAGACACATTGGCCAGTGATTGAAATTGAAAATCCCTTCAAAATACTTGTATATCTGAGAAAATTCTGGAATTGTAGTATGATAACTCTGGAAGATTGTGGAAAGATGGGATTCTCCCATGAACACAACCACCTGCCAGTTTATAGCGACATTAACAAGCAATGTGCAGCAGTAAGAACCAATCGGCAGAGCAAAGCTGTTCATTCTGAGGACTTGATGTTCACATTGGTCTGAACTTGAAATTAGAGTCTGCAGAAGGAGGTTTTATTGACCTAATTTTGACATAGTTCAATGGACTGAACAGTGGTAATCATTAATGAAGATTAACAGTCTTTCTAGAAAGCATATTCTCTTTTCATTTCAGCCAAAAGCAACCCAGTTCACTTAGCCCAAGACCCACTCCACAATGAGCGAGTGTGCTAAGTGGGAATAATTAGTAGATTCATTTCACAAGCTGACTCTTGACTGAAACCAAAATGTTCATATGTGTATATCCTCAGGCTGCTACTTAGACAATACTGTAGTAGAGGCAGAGGATAGGGCAGGGGAAACTCCACCTCTGAGTGAACACTATGCTTTTATTACACTTGAACAGGTCTGTTAAGGATTTCTGTATATGCAGACCTTAATGACTGAAAAGCCATGCTAATTCTGGTCATCTGGTTCACTCCCAGTTGTCCACAACCTGCAGCAGTCTTTGCCTGTAATGTATTTTTGAGCTTTATTTTGCATAGTATAAAACTAATAAGCAAATGCAGTACCAAACATAATGACAATAGTCTTAAATCTCTATCAGCTTTTTCACTGATTGTATGTATCGAAGTTTTCTAGTTTCTTGAACTTGTGCAGAAGATGTCATTATTTTTCTCTCTTTATGAGCTAGTAATGTTCATCCCACTTCTTCTCTGAGATTAACCATATACAATTAATCAGAGCAGGAACTGTTAAGAACCTACAAAACAAAGGAGGATCATTTGAGAACATAGAACAAGGGCCAATTATAATTTCCAAAACTACCTGCAATAGTCAAGCTTTAAAGGGAGTTGCTGGATGCTCATACTCTTCTGAAAATCGTAATTTTTTATGTAGACATAAACACTTAGCAGTGGAACTTTCAAAAGTACCAAGGGAAACTTGCTCAATATAGCTAATTAATTTAAATGAGAGTTAAGTGCCTTGTCTGTTTAACTGCTTTTCAAAATTTCTCTATGCTTCCATCTGCAGTTTTCACAATATAAATACTTCGGAAGACTTGCCCTAAAGGGATCCAGAAGTTCAAATGTTACAAAACTAACTTCAGGGGATCTTAACTTTGGGCACACATTTCTAAAGAAGATTCTCACGTGGGAAAGAAACTGTCAAAGAGGCCAAAGTCAGACAAAAGAAGCACAGAAGAGAAGGTGCTTCTTGACATTGAAAAAGAATTAAGTTCTGCATCTCTTCAGCTCTTACTGATTAAAATGTCTGAGTCTGCAGCATTCTTGATACTGCTCAGACCTGACCAAGGCTGAGCAGGTCTCAGATTGTTTAGTAGCCTTGAGTAAACATGGTTTCTGGAAGACTATTTTGTCACCTCATTTTCATGAGGTGCAAACCATACGTCCTCTAGATCCAGTTCACTACAGTGTATTACGAGGCCAAGTTCATTGCTAAATGTATCTGACATCATCTAACTCAGCTGGACTGGGATAGCCTAGCTCTGTTTTAAGCAATGGTTTATACATTGTCGCAATTTTATTTGAGTAGCTTCTCTGAATTTGAAAAGTGTCTGATAGGTCGATGTGCTATCATGAAATACCTCACATTTCCCTAAGATGCAGTTCCATTTCCTACTATTCCAATACTTACCAGAGTGAAAACATCTGAAACACTTTGACAGCATGTCTGTGAGACATGTATTCATTTTCTATGAAATGCATCATGATACAAAAAGAGAATGGCTTCATTGGTATTTTCAATGGGCATAAAAATGATCTCTACATGAGATATCTGCCTGATGGGGCTGCAATTTGCTTTAATGTGCAGCATTAAGATTCACAGTTCACTAAACCATTAAAATACAGACAAAATGCCATTTCATATCTAAACCAAATAAACACCTCTGTCCTTCATGACAATTACAAACATAATTTACTCTAATATCTAATAATAGAGCTAAAAAATTAATGATGTGAGAACTTGGCTAAAAGAATACAAGATTGACATGATGCAATACAAATAACACATTCACATTCCTGCAACCCACATTCTTCCAATAATCAGGCAACTCATTCATTTAGCAATGCCCTCAGCAACTGGAGGAGACTGATCAAAAATGCTATTAATAGGTCAAATATAATTTCTGAATTATGTGTCCAATATATATGTACAAAACCACTCTGTTTCCCATTCCTAATTATCATGGAGAAACTTTTCACTTACTTAATTCAGCAACCCATGAATAGTACAAAGACACCTGAAAAACCATCAGGGAGTTTTTCAGAGTACATCCCTTGGGTAATAATTTAAATGTTTCTGATTATGCTATATTATCACTTGCAAGACTTTTCATTTCTCTTTCAAATCTTAGAGCCAGATACTCATTTAAAAAGTAAAAAATGAATGTTTAATTGTCTTATTGTAACAAATTATGTTATTTCTGAATAGAGAAATGCAAGTGGTAATTATAAGAGTTGTGGGAGCCGACAGACATTTTATTTTGTAATCAGTTTCAGAAGCATCAGGAGTCTCACATATAAATTCATATGACTTTTAGTAGATATTCAGATTCTTAGCTATAATAATGACAAAGAACTGAAATATCACCTCCAACTATCACCAGGATTTTTTCTTATTTTTGTCTCAAGCTTCTGGAAGTATTTACCTTCTGAAAAAAAAGGTCCATCGTAGGAGCATAGCAAGTGAGTGAATTAAGGGAATTTAATCTAGTATTTAGATTTTTTAATTATCTTATATATCTATTCTCACAGTTAAAGTCTTTAATGTACCTTTTCCAATCAAGTCATCTGAACCATTAAAGTCCAAAATTAAACTGAAACTGGTTCAACTGAAGGACTTCATTATGAGTCTAAATATAATGATCATTGCATTCCATCAGCCAGACAGACTTATCCCACTAGAGAAAAGCTGGGTATACTTGCAGACTAAACTTAGAACTATTTAAGCAGGCATGTGCAGAAGGGAAATAAGTCAATGACAAACATACAATCTATATTAAAATAAAATAAAATAAAACAAAACTGAGAATTACTCCAGATTGCCATGCCAGTATAAGATCACTATCATTACCAAATTTGCCATAATTGCTATAAATTGTTTACATCATTCACCCTATACATGTTATACCTAGATGTTTTCCCTAACAACTGAGATGTAACTTTCTGGAATTTTAGGCATTAGAGAATTATATCTCTGGTTTTAACATGTACTGGTTGAAAAACAATGCAGTCTAATATCAGTTTGAGAAGGAGTCTGAGAAGCTTGATGAGTATTAAAGGATCAGTCTGAAATATTACAAGACAAATCATTTTTTATCTTTTTTTTTAAGATCATAAATACAGGTTGTTGTAAGAATCCAGATGGAAGCTGATTTTTCCTAATTGTAAATCCACCTGCTCAAATTTCCTCCTAGGCAAACCATTTACCTCTCTCACAGGTTTCTTAAAGGTAAAACAATTAAACTTAACATCATTTTTATTTGAATGTTTACATT
The DNA here is from genome assembly GCF_971803275.1 of Cyanistes caeruleus. NCBI lineage: Eukaryota > Metazoa > Chordata > Aves > Passeriformes > Paridae > Cyanistes > Cyanistes caeruleus. The sequence continues at coordinate 20,515,260 of NC_141704.1, read as the reverse complement.
TGAATATTTACATATTATTTACATACGTATGTATATATAATTCTTTTTATGGAAGTATGATATAAAATGTTCAGGAAGGAAGGAAGAAAGGAAGAAAGGAAGAAAGGAAGAAAGGAAGGAAGGAGATAGTGGTAGTGGTGCAGCTTTGGTCCCCAAGCCAAGACACAGCCCATATGACCCTGATACAATCTGAGTCCATGACCTTGGGCAAATTATTTAACTTTCTTGAACTGGAAAGAAGCTGTCATATATACAGGCGTGGAGATACTTTAGTTGAAAATGTGAGTTAAAAGTTCAAATATGAATATAACTGATGTCCATCTCTCAGGTTCAGAAGGGTTTTTGCCCAACAATTACTTATAGTTTAGAAAATTTGACTAAAACAACTTTTACTTTTAGAACTGAGAAATATGTTCTCAAAGAATCAATACCAAAAACATCATCATAATTCTGTGCTTTCTCGGCCTGTCATAATCCTTCTTGTCACCTCCAGATTTTAGAACTGCAATATCACCAATCTCTGGAATTACTAAAATAATTGCATTTTATTGTTCTAAACTTATTAACAAGTCATTCTTAGATAGGGAAAAATAATTATAGGGAAGGATGTTCCAAGGTAATACATAAAGATTAGAAAGGATGCTATAAAGATATAAAGACTCTTATGTTCATAAATAGAAAAGTTTAAATACTTGCCTTGCTTTATTAATGCAAATATGTTATTTAGTGGGCTGATACTGTAATTTTACATCAAAGAAATCAACCCTACTAATTAAGTCATATAATTCATGAGTGCTGAATACTAAAAAGAGGAACACACTGTGTTAATCTAAAACGGGGAATAATTATACCATGGTATCACAATATACAGAGAGTGTTTATTAGTGCTATACAGTCTTAAAATGCTAGCATTTATATGACTTGTGATCTATCTTCCATTTTTCTTTTTAGTTGGTTTTGGTTTTTTTGGTTTTTGTTTGGCGGGGTTTTTTTGTTGCTTTGTGTTTTTTGCTGTTTTGTTTGGTTGGTTGGTTTTGGTTGTTGTTTGGGGTTTTTTTTTACTTCTATTCTTCTCCTCACATGATTTGGTTTCTTCTTGCAGAATTGCTGGCCCTAGCAGGTACTTGGTACAAATGTAGGAGGAGCTGCAGTGTAATACCTTCTTCAATTTGTCAAACAAGAAACATTAATGTGAATGGAATACTTGGGAAACATCATTTTATTCTCAAATGCCTTGGAGAGTAGATAGTACAAAGTGCAATGATTAGCAGGTCATCAAGTAAACAGCTACTGCTACTGATCTGTGTAACCATCAAATGGAGTTTTACATAAAATTAGTAAGCACTTCTATTCAGTATAGGCAATTTATTTTTTCTTTACTGAAAGCATGAAGCACAATTAATTTTTAAGCACTTGCTTCTGAAGATAGCCTCTTTATTTACAAAGGAGACAAAAAATTACCCCCAACCCAACCAGAGAATCCAAACCAAAACACACCACCACAAAAATATCTTATTCTAGATAATACTGGCAGGCTTTAGATTTTTTGAGAACTCTTTCAGTGGTCTACTTTCCATATTTTTAAAAGCATATAATTAGTATCAGTGTATCAGACTGAAAATCAGGTTTCCAGAGTTATTCTTTATGCAGACTACTTTCACACAGACAATCTCATTGTATATCCTTACCTAGAGGTCCTTGATGCCCTTACATGTCCCCAGCATGCACTTGAAGAGAATTTTATGAGCATTTATAAATAAAACTCATGATGTACACACAGGGATTGAAGTCATTATGTGGTACCAAGAGCAGACTGTGCCATAATTTTGCATATATAATTAAACAGATGTTTAAGAAAAGACTGGATGTGGCACTAAGTGACATGGTCTAGTTGACAATATGCTGTTATGTCATAGGTTGAACTTCATGATCTCAAAGGTCTTTTCTGACTTAGATGATTCTGTGATTCTATGTTCACAAATACTCAAATTGAAAACAAACTAACTAACTAACTAAATTCCCCCAAAACTTGTCAGATTTAGATTTGAAATAAATGGGCTTTTGGGAGGAAATCTTCTGCCATCACAATTTTTTGTCAGCTGGTTGGTTTTGATCAGCCCTAGTACCAAGGCCACGTGAACCATAATGCTTGAAGTACCTTTTTTCTTCCTGCAGTTGATCCTGCAGAAATAGCCTGCAAGCATACCTTAAAAAACTTAGTGCTTTGAGAAAAAAAAAGGAGCATAGTTTGGGGAAATAGATTTTTATCACTTTCTTTGTGCCTGGAGAATCTCCTCACTTCTGCCCAAGGCACATCACTAGTTTAATAGCTTAGCTGCATTTCTTGATGAGTTTTAACACCAATAACAAACATGCTCCCTCCCAAATCCAGTTCCTTTAGCTACAGTTACCTAAGTTAGAGCTGGCTTGTCTCAAGCCCAGTGCTCCATAGCTACTTTATGTCCCTTCAATCTGTGCCAGGTACCTTTCAACCCCAATAGTCCCCAGATTCTTCCCAACTTCACAACTCAGTGTGACACAAGGGGTTCAGCACAGTTGTCATTTGAATTTAAAGGAATTTAATACAGTTTTTTTTTTTTAATTTTAAGATGATATCAGTTCAAAAATCCCATTGTTTCATGAAAAATATTCACCATGTCATGCTTTAAATTATTGAATTGGTTAGAGGTGAGTCTATCAAAACATGAGCTGTTGTACACAAATTCCTTCATGATGGGCAGTTAAACAAATGCACTAGGCTAGACCTTCAGCTGATTTAGTTCAGCCCAATAAGTTTAGTACCATTATGCTAACAAGTTATTATTTCTTAAGTTTTTTGTTATCTTTAGTTATTTTGAAATTAGAAATCAGCCAATCACACAAAGCCTCTGTTCAATATGAAGAAAAAGATGCTGGTAAGTTTAAGTTTTAATCCTCCCCCACTATTTTTAAATGGTTTAATCTTCTTCCGATTTCTTGTTCAGAGCAAAAGATGCTGTGTCTATGCAATGAAAAGTGAATGCTTCTGAATTCCATCCTGCACAACCCTTCTTACAAATTAATACCAACACATAGACAATATGATAATACATTATTTTTATTCCCACACTGCTCACAAACCACGATGTCAATTGCACTAAGGGCTATACAAATCTACAAGAAAAATCCAAATCTTTGGGATCTCAATCCCAAAGAATTCAGTCAAACTGTAAGATAAAGGAGAGCAGAATATTGGCAGAATACAGAACAGACCTTCCTAAGACTAATCAGGAAAAACAGATCAGTATGAGAGTCAGCAGCCGTCTCAAACTATCAAACAGGGGCTTTCTGAAGAAATTTTGCCTAAAAGGATTTTTAACTACATAACTGAAAGAAGAAATCAGGGCAATTTTGTGTCTATTTACTGAGCTTTCCGTCCAATCATATGTAACACTAAGACAGAGCACAAAGGCATTGGCTTCATCAGTGACCATACAAAGAGCAACACAAAACAGAGCTGAAATATCCTGTGCATCTTAGCTTCTAAAAAATGATTCAGCAAAGTGAAGCTTAAAATTTTGGGAAAAGTTGCCCTCACCTCAGCAACCTTCATTGACTCTGACAGGGGAACAGACAAACACAGCTGAAATAAGGGATCAAATTTATTTACTTGTCTCAAAAATAAGAGGCACTATACCTAAACAGTTCCTGACACATTTGTCCAACCTGTTTTTAGGAAAGAAAAGCTGTAGTACATTATACCCTGAAACACATCAAACTCCTACACCAGGACTCTAAGATGGTTTCCCACTTTAATGGCACATATCTTATTTTCCACCTCTTCTTCATGAAGAGTCAGATCTTTTCATGCTAAAGATTTTGAATTTTCATTACTGTATAAACAAAAGAAATCACACTAGCCCTTTTAACACAGTTTCAGACAGGTAGCAAAATCCCATACACAAAAAGCATGAAAGTCTGAACTAACTCAGAACAGACAGAAAACAAATTGTATTTTACACTGAGATTTCCAGCAGCAGGGGAAGAGCTTTCACTGCCAAGTTTGTGCTGCTGTTTAGAATGAAGAGTCAATAATTAAATTTAAAATTCTGCAGAGAGACCTAGTGATCTGGCAGGAACAAAAATAAGCATGAGGAAGAAGTTTAAGCTAGAGAAAATGCCACACAGCATGTTTAGTCAGGGGGAAAAAAACCAAACCAAACTCAAAAATACTTCTTACTAAGGAAATAACAGTGAAGATTTTCAAAATGAGAGAAAGTGAGGGAGTTTCATATGGACTGAAAATATTGGAATTTATTTTATAATATATATAAAAGAACTGTGTAGATAGAAAGCTCTTGAGACTTTATGGGGAAGTATGGAGAATTTGCAAATGGGAAACCTAGTGCTTACATGCTGAAAAGGGAGGGAATGAAGAAGCCAGGGAATTATCAATCATTCATTTTGACTTGGGTTCCAAGAAAAATCCTGAAAGAAATAAACAAACACATTTCAAAAACACAAAGAAAACAAACAAGACAAGTAACAGCCAAAAGGGATCTGTCATCAATGAGCTGTCACATTTCCTTCAGTGAGAGGGTAACAGGCAATGTGGATGAGAGACAAGCAGCCAGGTGTCATTTATCTTAACATTAGAAAGATTTTTGACAACATCTCAAATTACACTCTCAGTCATAAGCAACCTAGTGAAACAGATTTAGCCCCTAAGGGCTAGGTGCAAATTGTACCAGAAAGATAAAATTTGTAGTTGATTTACTATCAGAAGAGAAGGGGATGGCACTGGGTGTGGTCTAGAAAGGTTTATTGCTTGTCTGCTACTATTCAATATTTGTAAAAACCACTCATTTTGTCTGGATCATAAAATAGAGTATATGGTGATCAGATTTGGGCAGTAACACTGGAAAAGGCTGAAGCTATGCTGAAGGTCAGAATACTTATTTCAGATGATACTGCAGAGTCTGAAAAAATGAAGCATACAGTTTAACAGGGACAATTCACAGTACATTATGGGTCGGGAAGGACGGAGGTGGCAGCTCTTCCAAAGAAAAAGAGATCTTAGGGCTCCAGTAAATTGTGATACATTGAACCAATGTCATGCTCTCGTAAAAGGGGCAAATGCCAGATAAATCCAGATAGATACAACAGTCTTCCCCCTCTGCTCTCTGCTCATGACTACACGAAATTATGTTTCTCCTGTACTCTGCACTAGTGAGAATGTAGTCAGAACACCTTCTGAAGGTTAGGTCATTGTGTTTCCCTTTAAAGGAGAATCAAATGGGGAGTCCAGGCGAAATCAGCAAAGATCAGAAGCACGTCTAGAAAACACGATCTGTGCGACTAAATTGAACAAATTCCTCTTGTATAGCCTGAAGAAATAACATAGCCTAGGAGGTAAAACAGCAGTCTTCAAGTACATGAAAAGGATGAGGATGTGCACGATGTACACTGAATAAAATAAGCTATAGGCTTAAATTACAGCAATAAGAAGTAAAGTTAGGTATTTATAAGATATTTCAGAGAGATAAGAGTAGCTAAAAAATGAAAGACAATGCCTTCAGAACCTGCAAAAATCTTCACCCTTAAAACAACCTAAGTGTAGAAGATGTTAACTTTATCCAAGGACTAGAAAGTCTCTTGAGATCCCTTTAGCTGTTTTCTGTAATGCAAAGGAAAATATCAAGTACTAAATATTTTGAGAGCAAATAAAAATATTGTAACTAGGCTAAATAAATAGGAAAATAAAAAACTTTACTCTCTTAGCAGCTAAATTCTTTAGGCTGTCTTTTGTGATTTTACAGAGTACCTGTTTAGGAAAAAAGTATTTACAAGAATAAAGTAAACAAGAAATTGTAATGCTCCTACTTTTCCTATATCTTGCATAATTAATGATGCATTTTAAATATTGTGCGGTAAATTGCTTTTGTTTACAGGAAAATACTTCTCTAAGTGTTAGGGGAAGAAGATCTCAGTAAAAGAAATCACCACTGCTACAATAATAAACTGTTTCCCACATAAGGGAACTTAAATCAGTTTGGGATATATTAAGCATCTAGCACGTAAAAAAGAATTTCAAATTGGAGTCCTATATGTGAATGGAAAACAGGTAGAGAAGTTGTCCTTACCTAGTAAAGTGATGCACAACCTGAAGCCAAAGATCCTAAATAAGTAACTGGGTTTATAACTCAATAAATCTTTCATGGATTCCTTCTAGAGCTCTTGTAAAGACATAGACAGTCTTGTTTCACTCTCAAGACCAAGTATAGGAGTCCAGTGGATTGTATGCCTTCTAGCATTTGCTCAAGGGATACAGGACATTGCCTCTGAGGGGATTATTAGCAGATCAAACCCACCAAACAAATGAAAACCAGAAAATTTTAGAAGTGATGCCCCAAGTCTGAATCACTTATGCAAAATCAATATTTACAGCTCACCTGCTCTAACCAGCCCACAGTGCTGGAGATTGTCCATCCTCCCAGGGCAACCCAGTATTTAATTGTCCTCATCCTTAGAATCTTCCAGCATGTCTCCATTAGATATCTCTCACTGTAATTCAAAACCACTACTTCTCCTAACAGCCAAATTAACTATGTCTAACAGTTTGTTCTTTTCCTGAATAATCCTTTCTGTATTGGAAGAGATTAACATAACTGCCCTCAGTGCAGATTTCTTCAGACTAAACAACCCTAGTTTGCTCAATCTTTCCCTAAAGGCATACTTTTAGATGGCTGATCATTATAATTGCTTGGAGCTGGACTCTCTCCAGCTACTTTACTTTTCCAAGTGAAGTCACACTTTTGCTAAGGAGCTCACAGCACTGAGGAGAACAGATGAATTACATCACAAGTCTAGGAGCTCCCTGCTGCAATGGCCTCTGGTGATGCAAATCAGTTAACCATTCCAAAGCTATTGCTTAGCTTTTTGCCAAAGTTTTCCATTAAAGGAGAGTTCACTTAAATTCCTGCAGTTACCAGAAAGAGCACTGCAATCCTCCTTTTTTGACCTAGTCATTCCAAGTGTATTTTATTGACATATCCAACACTAAATCTGTTTACTCCAAGCTGAAGTTACAATTAAATTAACTATGCATTCTTTATTCCCTGCTTTAAGCTGTATTAACATCACCACTAGATCTAGTGATACCATTTTGGATATTCAGAAAATAAATAATTCCCTATCTTTAAATAATTTTTCTTTTTTTTTTTTTTTAAAGTGTTTGGGAATTTATCAGGATAAAAAGACCTTATTAAATGTTAGATGACTATCCTAAAGTAATTAAAATAATATTAGTGCAAGATGAAGAGAATTGCAGCAAAGTGAACAGAAAAAAATAATCATAGAGTAATATTCTGCTAACTGCTGGTTATTCTCTTTCATTATATAATAACCATTGAAGGCTTCCTTCATTTTCCATTTCATGTTTTTTAATTTAGTGGTAGACTTCCATTATGTAACACAAATGAACAATAATTAATTTAATCATTTACTCTACAATTTTTTTTAAGGACTTTTAAACAATTTGCTTCAAGATTTAAAGGGCAGCTCAATTTTCAAATCACAAGACATATATGAATTTCAGGGTGGAGGGGAAGGAGAAGGGGGAAGAGACTAGGGAAAAAACATGCTCATACTCCCGGTTTCACCCTAGAACCTCACAAAAACAATTCCCTGCAGACTTGCTGAAACTACTTGCTCTGCCAAGTAGCTGTTTGTCAGTGCTAAAACCCACATTATCTTGTACCAGGGGAGTAGCTAACCCTGCTCTGAATTCCCATACATGAATGCAAAACTCTCCAGGAGTTCCTTTAAAAACTCCTTAATTTTTATTGTTCTATCACTTCACACGTTTTTTTTTTTACTGTGAAAGAGAAAAGAATATTTTAAAACATAAGTGCTATGTCATTCCTTTCCCGTTGGTTGAAAAAACAGGAATACTCTTGGTCCTGTTGGTTATGGCTATTCAAAGAACAATTCATTCTAATCATACCACTTTTACAAAGGCTGAACACAAAAAGCTATAAAGTATCTACCACCCACTCAAGAATCCTGTGACAAATTCACAGCCAAACATACAACTGCAACTTCATGCTTCATTTGAGGAACCTGACTTTCGCTCACCGTGACAAGGTGAGAAAAAAGTCACTATTCATCCTAACTCTCAAGCAGAGACTGTTTCACTGGCAATTTACTATCATTCTAATGAAGAAAAAATGGTTATTCAATTTCAGGATATTTTCTCAGCAGCTATCTTTTATCCATTTTCTTTTTTGTTTTCTTGTTTGTTTTTCTCCAGAGAATCAATCAGGAAGTCTGTTTCATTGACGGGATAAAAAGACTATTAGGACCAAAGAAGTGAAAAACTTCAGAAGGAAGACAAGTTGTCATTCTTCTTGGGTTCTACTAACGTCATCGGTTCTTGAATCCAGGCTCTGTTTTGATTTTCAGTCATGCCTGAAATAGCTTCTGTATAATATGGCCACTTCTTAAAATCATTTAATGCTCTTTCAACATCTGTATTCATCCTATTTCCTCTCTATTACAAAGCTTTTTATATCAATACAACCCGTAACCTTTCAATATCATGAAATCCCAATTTTATTCAATGGTTCTCATATTTTTTGTCTTTTCTCCACTTCTCATCTACTGTAGCCTGTTGACTTATTTAACCTAGAATTGATCCTTAGCAGATTCAATTTTCATATTGACCTTAGACACCAACAGTAGGGAAGAACAAATCCTGAGTCATACTACTTGACCAGTGCTAAGATGAGGACTAGTTTTGTGAAACGTAACTAGTCTAAAAACTTTAATTGTCTCTTCTATTTTCAGCCTTGTGTAGAATAAAGGAATAAAGGAGCAGCGTAATTTTGAGAAGAATAAAAGAATTTTTGCTTGTCTCACTGAGTTTTAACCCAGCATCAACAATCTTCAGTCAGATAACATGGGTTTGTTAGAGTGAAAGTCTGAATTCTACTGCCCTGTTACATGCAGGCAGAAAAACATCCTGCAGGCTGTATGATTGACATATTTTGTTTATAGATATAATCATATACAACACTAAGTGCCTTGTGTATTTCATTGTACTGTGTTCTTTCGTTAAACACAAGGCTTAGGTTCAGCATTTTAAAAACATCTATCAGTTATATAATGGCTACCACAGGAAAAAAAAGAGACTTTCTGACTTTTTTTAATGAAAAATAGTGGCCTACAGCAAAGCTTGAAACTTATTTAATACAGTTATGGAAAACATCAGAAGTTTTTTGAGTCATTTTCTTTTACCATGTCACAAGAAAGCGAACTAATGCATTTTGAATCTGTAACTTCCAAAAATAATTAACTAATTTCACTTTTGATGGCTTACTTCAGTATTAGATACAAGACATGAGGCCTAGAAAAAAGAGAAATCAAATACTGATTCAAATCTCTTCAATATCTGGCTGCCTGAAGGGAAGCTCACTGTCTGTGTGAGGTTCCCAATTTTTACTAGTTCACCAATCACTGTGCTTAAGGCTGATGATGGTTATGGCTGTCTCTCTGATAGTTCATCACATCAGTGTAATTTTAATTTATAGTTTTCATCATAAATCAAGATCATTATGGAAAAAATTCATGCCCCTGAGTCATTTATATCCTCAGTGCATACACTCCATAAATCTGAAAGCTTATGCATATTATTATTTCTAAGAGAACGTTAGAAATCTGCTATTGTAAAATCTCTTTTTTATTTTAACAGAATTCTTGTGCTCTGGTGCAAAACAAAACAAAACAGAACATGCAAAAATCCCAAACCAAACAATGAAACTCTCTTTAAAATTCACTGGTTTCACCTGAAACAGTCCTGGGTTGAAATTAACCTGAAAGATCATCTAGTTCCAGCCCCTCTGCAGTGGGCAGGGATACCTTTCACGGTGTTGAAATTCTGAGGTTGCTCAGAACCCCATCCAACCTAGCCTTGAACAGCTCCAAGGAAACATGCAGTGTTTTTATATGCTTTGGATTTTTCTTAAGGAATAGTATCATAAGTTGATATCTACTTGAGCATTTTAACTGCATCAGCTAAATGTGTGATTTTGAAATCACCAATAATTGTGTCTGCCTGAAGACTCATCCATCAAAATCACTAATATGGAAGAATCTGGATTTATATCTACATATTTCTCCATATTGGGGTCTTTAAACACATATTTTGGTAGACAAAAACAATGTATAAGAGAAATGCAATCTGAGATTGTTTCAACCTGTATTTAAAAATATGTGGGTGCTTTTTTAAAAGTCAAATATAAGATTTTAAAATTATTTAACCTATCAGCTTTTCTTTATCCAGCTGGTATTTATCTTTAAAAACTGAGCATTTTTAAGAGGAGAAAAAAGGGTTCAGAAATGAACCAGAACAAACTGAATGGGTTTCTAGGGAAAGCAACTTAGGAACTCACTGTTAAAACTTTAGTACTGAGACAATTTCCATCTACTGCCACTGACAAAAGCCACCAGTTGACATCTCAGTCTAGCCCTTATAACAACACATGCAATGTAGAAAACAGTTTCTGAGGGTAAATTCATTATTAATCGTAAAAAGAACTTTAATTCAAATCATAAGTGCAAGGAAAAGCAAGCTTGTTTCTAACAACTTTCCTTGTACAGATATTACATGGTTGAGAGCTCAAATTTTCTAAATGTACACATTTGTAGAGAACTTTTACGTGTGACCTGGTATGCAAAATCCTGTTGCAATATGAATAAAACATAATTTTTGCAGGAACGGCTACCTTCACCTGCATTTTTATTCATCACAAAAACCAGAATATTTATTTTGGAAAAAAGCATTTTAACTATCAGAATTCCCTGAAAATTAAGATAAAGAAGATAAAGAAAAGAAAATTATGAAAGTAAAAAACAGAAAACACTGACAGTTAATGTATCATCAATAAGCAAAATTTATAAGGCAATTATTTCTTCCTTTGAAATCATACTAAAAGTTTTAAAGGTCTGCTTGTTTCCAGTACATTATGATCACTTAGTCAGGAAACCTTGGAGAGTAAAAGGACTTTACTAAAAGAGGCATAAATTTATATGGTCAGAATCATCAGACAATCAAGTTCTTTGAGATTATTGTTCGACATTTCTAAATACTTGCTTTCAGAGTTTCCTTGTGTCTGTCAAAGACTGAGACACCTTATTTGAACTCGAGAATCATGCAAAAATTTAAATTTGGAAGATCATTATTGTTTATTTATGTACTGTATCAGCATTGTCATGCATGTGTTTGTTTTGCAAGAATTACAAGAGTAGGACTGATCAGTAGTCATGAAGTGCCTGTATCTGGGAGCTACAGTTGCTTCAGAGGAAATGTAAAAGGTCAGTTAGCCTAAAGGAAAGCATTAATGCTACTGAAGAAACCAGCATCAGAGCTGGAAGGGTCTCTGCAGCTGGTGAAGCCTGCTGAGACTGAGCCCCTTGGGGGGTGTGATACAGAGCCTTTATCCACACAAACCCAGCACTTGCTACCCACAGGGAAAACAGCACTGCATCGAGAAGGAACAAGTCTGAAGCTTGACAAGGACCCTGCAGAGTCAGTGAAACTTTGAGGAGCCAGAGACATCAGCAGAGCAACCCTGAATCCTGGGGGATGGTGGCTGTAGACAGACCGGGGCTAGCTACCAGGTGAAAAGCCACAGCCCAGACAACAAAGCTGCAGCCAAAACCTGATATAAAGTAGCAAAGAGCATATTAAGGAAAAGGAAAATGGAAAAACCTAGCTTACAAATATTCACTAAAAATAATAGTTACCTGTATCTTCATTAAAAGGAAACTAGAGGAGAAAGGATACAGAGGGGGAAGTGTTATATTTTAAAAGCACCTCCTTTAAGGAACAGCAGGGTAAAAAATTCTCTACCATCTTAATACTGCTTCACTTTCAATAAATATAGATGTTTTCACAGAAACTAATGAAAACATCCACTGTGCTCCCTATGATTCATTGGCAATCAAAAGCACTTCCTAATTTGCAATATGATGATCTGGAGTATTGACAATCATTCAAAAAGATTACTTGGTTTTAATATATTTTGTCTAGTGAGAGGAGGTAACAGCTTTGCCACAGCAGATCATCATCTGTCATAGCTGCCATCAACACCTGCTAAGGGTTTAGTGAATGTAGAAGCAGGGGAGCGAGCCCTGGGTGCCTGCTTGCATCCTGGCCCGTGTGTGCAGCAGAGCAGGGCTGGTGGAGCGAGAGCAGGACCCTGGCACAAGGCTGGGAGCAGAAGCCTGCACTGCAGGGCACTGTGCCAGCCCGCTCACATGCTCACAACTCCACACAGCAGACAGCGCTTGCCTGAGAGTTTGAACAACCCATTGGATCCAGCACATGAGCTCATGGAGATGAAAAAAGAGAGCTGAAAAACATTCTAACACATCCTTAAATAATGAGAGTTAATGAGGGGCATTCTAAGATAAATCCTTTTGATTGGATTGTGGTCAATGTAGTTAGCATGGTGTGGTTTCAGTAGTATGAGAAGCCATCAATCCAATCATATTTCAGAGTTCCCCCGAGTACATATACATGAGGCAGAAAGAATGGAACTGAAAAACTACAGACTTAATGAAAGATTTAGAAGTCCAGGGGGAGAGAGAAAAAGGCAGATCATAATGGAAGTAAAACTGAAGCAAATTTTTTGGTAGCTTTTAGATATTACTATATAAATGTTATGTTAGTACAAGCATTTGTCCAAAATGTGTGTATCAGTTTTTGAGTTCATTTAATAAACACTAACTTTTCAGAAAAATGTAGCAATTATCCAAATCTGGAATGTATTCCATAATAGTTATGATAAGGATCTAACTGTTTTTCAGAAATTAATGTTTAGTATTAAACTTTTCCAACCAGTTTTATTTTCTTTAATGCCTTGCAACAGAGAGATATCAGGTTAGCGAAGGGAAATAACACTGCCACACAATCTGCAACACACAGCTTCTGTTGGTAGGATTTTTTTCTGTTTGGGCAGAATAACTAAATAAATGAGTCCCTGACAAGTAGTTACAGATATTAAATCATAGATATGCTAAAGTGGTTTAACAGCTGTGGATGAAAATGGGGAGCTATCATATGTGCTATTGTGGATAGCACTCAGATAATTATTGCAAAATAGTCTGAACAGGAGAATAATCTGTAAATATTTCCTACGCTGTCTTTGTTACTCTTCATCAGGAACCACTCACATGGAAAACCAGAGATATTTGAAACCTTTTTGTGGTTTGATTGAATTCACTGCATAAACTCACTTTGGTGTATCTAGTCATCAATTCACACTGTTGCCCTTCACATCAGCCTTTAGTAAAACAGCATTGGTATTTCACATTTACAGAGGTAACCAAATGGCTAACACAACTCAAGTATATTGCATATCTAATAAGGGAAGAGATTAACTTCATTTTTCTTTTTCTCTCTTTGCATAAAGATGTCTTCCAGAAAGAAGTGCCTTTGACCCAAAAAATTATCAAATTAAACTTTGATGCCTATCTGTCATACAAATACTATGTAATATATCCTCTGAATTTTGTTGGGATGGCAATTTTCATATAATATATGCATATAATATATGCATGCAATATAACTCCATGCACAGGTAAAAGTTAACTACCCCAAAACTTGTAAAACACATTAAGACAGCAATTAAAAACACCATCTAAGGATGGGTAAATGATATCTTTTTATTCCTTCGGCTATGAAGAAATAAGGGACAATACAAATCCTAGTTATTTATATAGAAAAACACCAAAGTCTCCCTCTATATTCAAGGAAGACTTTTATTGCAGTAGTTCATCATCCCAATGTTTTAACTAAATCAGAAGTGGTTAGAATCCAAACTTGTCTTCTATGAAATATATTTCCTTCCTCTCATATTATTTGAAATACCTGGGCAATTTACCTGTCCCTATCATTTTGTCTGATACCCTTTTTTAAAGGAAGAGTTATTATTTTCCTGCCTAACTTATTAATCACTCTGAGGAAAAACAGATGTAAAATGATTCTAAAATATATTCTGAAGGAGCTGACAACCCATCTAACTTGGAAATATAAAGAATTTGGTTCAGATTATTGTGCTATCTTTTACTGTCTTCTCAAGAACAGAGGGGAAGTGCTTTGTTCTGACAACTGACAGAGAAAAAAATAATATTTTTTTAAGAGTTTAAATTAATTTACTACTCAAATGAGTATTCTCCAATGTCAGTAGCACAACCAAATTGGTAGAACCATAGAATCATTTAGGTTGAAAAGACATGTAGGATCATCAAGTCCAACCATGGCTTAACATAGCCAAGTCCACCATGTCCCTAAAGGCCACATCAACATATGTTTTAAATACCCCCAGGGATGACAACCACTTCCCTGGGCAAACTGTTCCAATGCTTGATCACCCTTTCAGTGAAGAAAGTTTTTCCAATGTCTGATCTAAACCTCCCCTGCTGCAACTTCCAGTTTCCCCTGTCCCATCACTTCTTTCTTTCAGGTAGTTTTAGAGAGCCGTACGTTCTCCCCTGAGGCTCCTTTTCTACCTAATAGAATAATGAAGCCCATCTCCCTCAGCTGCTCCTCACAAGAGCTGTGCTCCAGACCCTTCACCAGCTTCATTGCCTTTTCTGGACATGCCCCAGCACCTCAATGCCTTGTAGTATTCCAGGGGAACCTTGTTGCACTCTACAACTACCAGAAAGCAGGTTGTAGACAGGTGGAGGTCAGTCTTCTCTCACAGGTAACAAGTGATAGAACAGGAGGAAATGGTTTCAAGTTGTGTCAGGACAGGTTTAGCTTTCATAATAGGAAAAACATTCTTCCACTGTAAAGGTGGTCGAGTGCTGGAATAGGCTTCCCAGGGAAGTGATGCATCACCATCCCTGAAGATATCTGAAAGACTTGTAGATGTGGCCTTTGGGACACGGTTTAGTAGTGGTCCTAGCAGTCTTTGATTGAGTTGGACTCAATGACCTTAGAGGTTTATGCCAACCTTAACGATTCTGTCAGCTGCAGCTTCTCCAGCGTCAAGTACCAAAGGACAACCTGTTCCTGCTGGCCTCACTATTTCTGATATAGCCAAGATGCCATTGGCCTTCTTGGCTGCCTGGGCATTCTCTATCTCTTAATCAGCTGTGTGAACCAGCACTCCCAGGACCTTTTCTGCTGGACAGTTTACCAGCCACTTTGCCCCCAGACTGTAGCGATGCCTGTGGTTGTGACCCAAGTGCAGGACTTCACCTCGTGGAGCCTCATGCAATCGGCTGTGGCAAGCAATCCAGCCTGTCCAGAGCTCTCTGCAGAGCCTTCTTACTCTCCAGTAGATCAACACTCCTGCTCAGCTTGGGTCTCATCTGTAAACTTACGGAGGGTGCACTTGATCACCTTGTCCAGATCATTGCTAAAGACCTTAAACAGGACTGGCCGCAGTGCTGACCCCAGGAGAACGCCACTGGTGACCAGCTGCTAACTGGACCTGACTGCACTCATTGTCACCTCTGGATGGCTTGGCCCTCCAGCCAGGTTTTTACCCAGTGAACAGTGTGCCCATCCAAGCCATGAGCAGCCATTCTCAGCAGCACAATACTAAGGGAAATGGTGTACTTACGTTTAGATGAAGTTGATTACTCCACTGACCAATTACTTTGTATTCTGTACTCTTGTTGGTGATTTGATACTGAAAAATATCATAGCGCCCAGGAGCATCTCCATTTTCATTGAAAACAACAGGTGTTCCAGCACTCCCTGAAAAAATATTAAAAAGCAATAACCAACTTTAAAGCAATTTTTAAAATATATATTTTTAAAAAAACTAATTAGAAATTGAACAGGTTCTTCATAAAGCTAGTATAGTATGACAATAAATTCAAAAACCTCCCAGAGACAAAATGTATGCTATTATAGTCATCACAAAACCTATCCTATGATTTTATGAAAATAATTTTAAAATATAATCCTTTGCAGTCTTTTTCTCTGGTTGTTTGGTTGGGGGTGTTTTTTGTGTGAATTATAGAACATTAGGAAATTCTAGGATAAAACAGAAATGAAATTTCTTTTGATATGAAGAAAGACATAATTTCACTTTAGGATGTGTATAATTGGCAGAAGGAAAAATATAGCAATATTGTAATAAACTATATTAAAAAGTTCCTCATTAAGTACAAAAACATAAATATGATCAACTTGGGAGCCAATACTCATAAAAGACCTTGAGGTGCAAATGTTTCTATTGTGTCACAGTTAATATGCTGTTTCTAGCACTGACCACCTATGCAAAAGTATTTTATCAAAATAAATTAAGTACATCAGCTGTGCTTGTAGCTCTCTCCTCTATACATGACACTGCCTGACAAAAAAGGCCATTGCTGAAGCTGTCAAAAGTTATAAATTGACACTGTTCTTACTTTGATCAACAAAATGTTCAAAGATTGAAAACTACACATCTACCTTGGCAACCAGACCAGCCAAATTAGAGCACATTTTGATGGATTCCCTCAAGGTGACATCAAGGACCTGCACTCCTGCAGAGACTTTTCAAAAACTGCACCTCTTCCCCAGATTTTTATATATAGGTGAATCATATTTATAGTAGAGGTCCATTGAAGAGAAATTCAAGTATGCTAATGTTCTATTTCAGTGACTGGAAATTAAATTTATCTTTACCAGGGGGAAAAACCTAAACCACCACAAAATGCCCCCAAAATGTTTCCATGTTTCTCCATGTGAACATCCAAGAAAAAATCAGCTATCTCATAGTAAATTCCTTCACTATAACACATGTTAATGTATCACCTAGAGGCACTAAGTCCACTGTGAGTGGTTTACAGAGAATGAAAAAAAAGCTTCAATATCTGGGTACCTATCAAGAAGAAGTAAGCCAGCAGAAGTAGAACCATCTACACACTCCAGGATTTCAACATAAATTCTTCTTGTGTGTCTGTCTGTCTCTCCCATGAAGTATTTTGTTCTCTAAAGCATTTTTCTTTGTATAACAGCTTTCGTATAAAAATGATATCCAGTGAAATAAACAGTGTTTTGAGAGTGACAAGTGGCACATTAAATACTGTGCCAATGTCACAGTTCTGCCAGAAAAATTCTGGCTGCAAAAATTGAACGCGAGCAACCATGGAAGAAGAGTATCAAAAATTATGTGTGGCAAAGTCTTAAGACCCCATGAAGAGAGAAGACACTCAACAGAAATTTTTGGAAGGCTCTTCATACTTTGCTCCCAATTCTTTTGACAGAATGAAGGGCAAGAAAAATCCCAATCTACAATTTTTCAAGCAATGAAATTATTCTTCACTGCTCACACAGCAGGTTGATGCAATATATTTCTTCCACCCAAAAAACACATACTCAGCTGTTGTTGGTACATAGTCATGGAGGTAACCTTCAAAACATTACTCTGTAGTTACAATAGAATTCATCTTTCCACTCAACAGCATTTGAAGACCTCTTGGAAAAAATGCCATCTTTATGAACAGATAGGAAATGTCCTTAAGACCGATGGGAACTTAAAACATTATTATGCTCAGCAATAGGAGTGTGAGCTTTTAATACATGGCTGGCATTACAAATATCTTGTGGTGGCTATGGTTGGGGTAAAGTTAATTTTCTTCATAGTAGATGGTATGGGGCTCTGATTTGGATTTATGATGAAAACTGTTGATAACACAGGGAGGTTTCAGCTATTTCTGAGCACAAAATCAAGGTGTTTTCACCTTTTTGTCCCACTCCATCATTCAGGAGGCTGGGGATGCAGAAGGAGTTGGGAGGGGACACAACCAAGACAGCTGACCCCAGCAGACCCAAGGGATATTCTCTACCATATTCATGTTCAGCATATAAAGCTGGAGAGGAAGAAGAGGACATTTAAGGAAATGGCATTAAGTGACTCTTACGCGTGATGGAGCCCCGTGTTCCTGAGGATGACTGAACACCTGCCTGCCCACAGCATGTGGTGAATGAAGTCCTTTTCCTTTGCTTATGTGGGCAGCTTTTGCTTCACCTATTAAACTCTTTATCTCAACCCACCTGTTTTCTCAATTTTACCCTTCCAGTTCTCTCCCCAGCCCAGATGGTGGGGGAGAGAGCAATTCGGTGTAATGCTCAGCTGCAGGAGTTAAACCACAACACATGTACAAAGAGACTGACCGGTCCAGATCAGAACCATCTTTCTTTTTTGGTGTAGTGATGTTCTCAGTTAGTACACAACAGCATCTCATCCAGTGCACCACAGTCAACAGGCACATAGCAACTTCCTAAATTCAGCACCCTCTCCAACTGAGTCCAGCAAGATTTTTCTCATGCGGCAAAAGTCAAACAACCTTTGTCAAGTTAATAAAATCAGGCTTGATAAAAGCTGGAATAAATGATAGAAGATTTACATCCCCTAACACTGAGAAAAAAACACTATTCCTTTGTTAAACAGCAGATTTTAGAAAGTACAGTAACAGTCACAATAACTGCTCTAAAGTATATGTGATTGTGTTTTAGCACAATTTTGTGCTGTATATTCTGTTAACAAGGAGACTATTACTTTAATCCATGTCTTATTATATTTGTGCTCCATTGTGGAATGAAACATTTAATTGACTATAATTAGGAGGTATGCGTGACTGGATTGTGCTAATAAACCATGAAGAAAACCTGTGGATTTGACCAGGGGTTTCCAAAATAATGAATGCAAGATGGTAGCAGGAGTAGCAGGAGTCTTGAAAGTGTAAGGACAAAATGAAAGTGTAAGACAAACTAGATGTCTCAAGGCTATAAGCAAACCACCAAGGGTTAAATGGTATTCTTGAAAAATGTTAATCTCATCTGAAGAAAAACATGCCCTGGTGGATGATCTGAATGAACAGTGCATCTGAGAATGGACAGTCCTCAAATTGAAATGGTTTTCTAAGAAAATATATTTTGTTGGATAGTCCATCAAATTAGAGTGCATACTTCTGTGGCAAAACTGATTAACACTGTATAGAGATCAGATAATAAATCATGTGGAGAAAAACACTGTAGCTGACCATAACTCCTCATGTGAGGAGGCAAACCTGGATTCAGTATACAGTACTCTAACAAGTGCCATGGAAGTATACAGATGTGTCTTTTTCTGATAACCAGATATGCAGAACTGAGCACTCTTGATATGTGGTACTGCCCCACACACTCTATCATTGCCATTGCAGGGAATTGCATCATAGTTTAAGCTTAAAATAGAGAATATTTAAATGCTCCTCTTATTGAACATTGAGGTCTGCCTGTTGAAGTTAAATTTAACCGCGGAAAGTAACACAAAATACAACAAAGACCTGTGGTAGTGAGCCAGGACTACATAAATTCCAGCTTAGATAAAAAGTACTTTGGGAAACCACAACAAGCAGTTCTTGAGTAGGGTATTTATATTAGAGAATTAACTTGGCTAGCTTCATTTGGGAACCACATTCATTGGAAACCATCATAGGAAAAAATGTTACTTTTGCTGAGGAAAAATGTTCCTGTAATGCTAGTGTAGACCAACATTAAGAATAGAAAGCAGGCTACTTTTTAAAAATCAATTTCACTGATTAAAATGTTTAATATATTTTTTAAGCAAACATTTAATAAAATAGCTAAAGAGAAGTGAGGGAACTATGTCTTTGAGCCTTTTCATGTTTTATTCTACATGTGGTTATGTTGCCATGTGTAATTTTACCTCATTAATGACTCAGGTAATTGTATTCAATCTGTCACCATTTTAACTAAATTTTATTTACTCTGGTTGTCTAAAACAGAAGGACCTGGTAGAATTTCCAATCTATAATTCAATCTTGGCTAACTATGGAAAATCACATGTGAGCTTCTACATTCTTCATCTCTCCTCCAGGCCAATCTTTTTTGGTTTGGGTTGGGTTGGGTTTTTAAATATAAAACCTACTGATTTTGAGATCAGTTTCAGAAGTATCTCTTTGCTGAGCAAAGGACATACTTACAATTTTTAGGTATAAAGTAATGAATGCTCTGGTACTGAAAGAAATTTTCCCGCCTCCTTCCCCCTTTGCAGCAATCTGTGTTAAACAACCTTGGGTGTTAAACTAGCACCTCAGCTAGATACTTCAGAATGTTTCTGTGACCTCAGGTCTTTGTGAGCCTTTCAAAATGAAGGTTAAGCTAGCCAGAAAAGTTATTTAGAGAAGAAAAAATGGTAAAATGTATGAGGTTTTTAAATCAGATTCAAGGCTGTGATGGACCCTTTTAAATTTTCATTTCCTTAGATAACAAGGAGGACCCTTTCTGATAAGCAACTGATGCAGTACAGGTCCTTTGAGCACTGGACTTGAAAATTCACATTCTTCTGAAGAAATCTTTAAATATGTACCTTGATATTCTGGAGATGCTGCTCAGCAACAACCTAATCCTTCATGTGCCTACTTTGTAAAGCTACATTTCACATGATTCTAAAATATCTCCGCTTGTACTGCAGACTGTAGTATTAGATCCCTGTGAGGTTCCAGTGTGCACGTGGCCAATGCCTTCCACAGAAATTCTCTTTACATTTCAGGAAGTGAAAAAGAAGTGGATTGACTTGTAAACCACAAATTCATATGTAGTACTGGCCAAGTGCATATAAAAGTTATTAATATATAAAAGTTCTTAAGAACAGAACTGGGCCTTATTAAAAAAAAAAATCAGTCAAATCCACACACTTGGATTCTTATTATACCTTTAAAATCTTTTAAAATATTTCTTTACTATGAGGCCCTGTTACTTCAGAACTTTGCCAAATGTGTAGAAAAGTGGTTGTACTGATAAGTCTCACAACTGCCATTTACAGCATATTCCAACTCCAGTGGAGCAGATTTCATTATAAAGCTTGGTACCAGATACAAATCTTTTATTTCTGAAATCATCTGTCTATGGAGTGATACTATTTTTTTTCTCAGGAAATTGTTCTCAGGAAAGTATAAAGAGGGAGAATAACTTTTTGAACTTTGAGTACCACAAGTTCCCTTAGAATAAAAATGCATTTGTAAAATTAAGCATGATGTTTGTCAATGAGACAAATTAAATAAGTTGAAATGGAATAAATGGAAAGAGAAAATACAGGCTTTTATTTAATACAAAAAAATAAAAGCCGACAGAAAATTATAAACAACTAATCAGAACTAGCAACAGTTAATTTGTGATTGTCAGCTTGTCAGAGAAAGAATATACAGGGTACCGAGCTATGTGAGGTTTGTGATAAATGAAATTATTTAGCCATTATCTGCTCAATCTCCACACAGCAGATATTTTCAAACAACGAACAACATGGTTACTAAAATAAAAAAACAATAACTATCTTCCAACTATTCAAAATCAGAAAAGACTTCTTTTCATGCTTACCCTACATGTCTCAGTGCAGGATTAGGACAATAAAACAGGATTTCATCCAGTTGGAGTTAGCACAGACCTTTACTGACATTTTAAATATCCTAAGATATTGGATACATCCACACAGATATGCAGAATATGCATATGACAGAGAATCTGTGCCTTTCTGAGGCAGCAGCTGGAGGCCAGATGGATACCCTGGGGTATCTTAAATGGTATTTGATGCCCATGTTTAGGCAATTTATCTTACTTACCACAGGGTAAATTCTGACTGTTCACGTATGAATGCATAAAATAGAATGAAAGAAAAACAAGAAGTGCTACAAGAAATGAATTATATACAGATTTGGGGCATATGTAATACAAATTATGGTGGTGCCTTTTACAAGGCTTATAGAGAAAGTAAAAAAATTGGTATTGAAATAAACTGATATAAATCTGCCAGGTCAGGCAGTACAACTTTACATTTTTGAAGCTGCTGGACGACACCTTAAGCTGTGATTTTGCACAGAAGTGTATAATTTATTCGATATCTTGGTCCTCAGCATAGTGAAGAAATTAAAATTGTGTATTTCTGTGAAAGGAACAGTTCATTCCACTCTTGTATAACATCAGCCAAAGTACCATAAGCACATGGTATTAAAAATAACAAATAACAAGTAGAGCTTTTTTCCTTACAGAATCTATTAGAGCTTCTTCCCACATCACGCACAGAGACATGCATCATAAAACTTACCCTGAAATGAATAAAATTCTGAGATGAGACTGAACTCTAGCCATCAACAGTATAGGAGTAGTAAAAAGCAATTTGTCCCATCATTAATTAGCTGGTGTAAAAGTGGTTATTAAAAGCAGTGATCTAAATGCAGACTCTGGTTCATGCAGTCCTTCAGCTACAACTTAAAAGAATGTACAGGAGAAAAATTCATCTACATTTTTCTTGCTCCCTACATT
This sequence comes from Cyanistes caeruleus, assembly GCF_971803275.1. Lineage (NCBI taxonomy): Eukaryota > Metazoa > Chordata > Aves > Passeriformes > Paridae > Cyanistes > Cyanistes caeruleus. The sequence continues at coordinate 20,492,948 of NC_141704.1, read as the reverse complement.
CTTTCCCCCAGCATCTGCTATTTGACACTCTCAGCAAATATACTACAGTGCTGAAATTTTTGTTCTTGCCCTTTAAGAAATAACCCAGAATACAAGAACACAGAACTCTAGCTCCTCTACTTACAGAACCACGAGTCTGCTACCAGAAAATATGTATGCCTGTAATATGACTGTACCACAGATTAAACTTTGAATTTTGCCATAGAATTGGAAGGGCAGTTTTGCGTCTCCCAGTCTGGACTCAGCCTGATGTCTGCTCAACAGGGATGTGCCTTGACCTCTTCTCCCAGTGGTGGGGCAATGCTATGTGAATGACCTTTCCTCCTCCACTGTTAACAGGGAGAGGTAGGAGATGTAGATGAGCTACTTCACAGGTAGGTGCTACAGAAAGGCAGGATTTATCACTGTGGCCTTGTCAGAAGCCTCCCTCAATCCTAGGAAAAGAAGGTGATGAATGAGGTTCTGATGGGGAAGGAGCTACTGAAGAACAGAAAACGAGCCCCTTTGAACCTCCCCTGCCACCTTAGCTTTGTTCCTTTCACCTCTGGAAAAGAGACAGCTCTGTCCACATGTGGGAGGGGGTTTTGAGGAGGAGAGGAGGGAGAGAGTGAGACAAAAAGCTTGCTATTCCCTACATGTAGCCAAAAAAGCTCAGTGCTACCAGCATATTTGAAAGAATACAGCCTTTTTATTCTGTACTCAAAAATCCATAGAGACAGGTTTCATCTTAAAATCTACAGCATACATTGTCTGCCAGAGAAGATTGATTCAGTTCTACAGCTGAAGAATCCAGCAAGTCAAAAAAGCCGACAGGCTCAGGGAACAGATATTGTAAGGAATGGGAACAGATCACTCAATCCCCTAAAGATCAACACATGGTATAAAACTCAACTGAGAGATAAATACTACTCTAGTAACATACTAAAATAGTAGCAGGGTGATATGACATTATCTAGTACAAGCTAACAGCTTGTACCGAAAGAGGAAGTTATAAGAGGGTGGTTAGGTTTCTCATATAAAAATGTGTGAATAGATGCATAAAGTTTTGTTTGCACTGTATTACAGACTGGATAGTATCAAATACTCTTTGGTGGAAAATGGTCATTTTAGTGTTATCAATTACATGTGCATATTTTGGTTTTAAATGTTGTGTTTGGGCATTCTTTCTTTTTAAATATATTTTGCAGCACACATAGTAACAAGCACATTTCTTGTAGTCCTTCTGAGAGTTCATGGTTATAATCTCCACAAAAAAAAAAAAAAAAAAAAAAAAAGTAGCTGACACATATGCTGGGACATAAGTGGGAGTAAAAGTGTGTGGAATCTTTTCCACAAATACAGCCACAAGTAATTTTTTTTTAGTATTACCAAAATGAATACACTTTAAGTAGACATGAATTTCTATATTAAATAAGGATCACCTGCAGACCCCAGCAACACAACCGTGTTGTGGGAACAATACATTTCCAGACCAAAAGAGTTTTAATACCATTTATTTATGTTGTCGTGATTCTTCTGGCAAAAAATTTTTTTCAAGAAGCTGTTGCTATATAAAGACATTCAAAGTGATCAGAAGATATTGAGGGCATTCAGGAGTGTCCAAGATATTCTACAACTTTTTTACCTAAGACTCTAATTAGTATACTCCTAGGAAGCACAGAATAATTGTCATCTGATCATAACTCTTCAGCTTATCTCAGTGTGTACAAGGACTCACCAAGACATATTTGAGAGCTACATGGCAAGAAGGGCTTGGGTGTACCCTGCCTGTATCTGTCTTCACCATTAACTATCATGAGGTACTGAGGCTCCTCCTTATCCTACTTGTTCCATTTGTCCTGCTGCATGGCACTGTTTGGTAAGGGTTTTGTGGTTCTTCAACTCTCCTTCCTTTTATTTTTTTTGAGGGGCAGGGGAAGGTTGTTGTTTTGGTTTTGTTCTTTTGGTTGGTTTTGTTTTACTAGTCCCAGAAAGATGTACTTATTTCACCACTGCTGGCCTCAGTCACACATTTTTGCCACGTTTCAGGTAAAAGCCTATCGAGCTGACAATTGACAGAGTGTCTTTCAGATGATACCAGACTTTTCTCATCAGCTTGCACATACTGAATGTGAGAAGGCAGAGATGAGTTACAGCTGTCCCACTTCAGACTACAGTCTGAGCATTTTCTTCACGCCAGGATGAAAACTTCCCAAGTGGATACGTACCTCTGTGAAATTCTCTGTGAATTTCAGAAGTCAAAAGACGCTAAGTGTTTCAGATAAAGAAAAAATTTAATTAATATTAGTAACTCACAAGTGCCTGTACAGTCTCAGAAAGAAGGATTTCTTCCCTTTCCACTCCAGAAGAATCTCCCTGCTATGGAACCACATGAGAGAGAGGAAACATGGAGCTCAGTGAAAGTTGTGCCCAAAAGGTAGTGGGGCTCCTACAAGAAAGATGATCAAAGAAAGCCACACGCTACTATAGGAATCAATGCAGACTGTGATGTGCAGGAACTAGTTAAGCTGCAAGGGCTGTCTGCAGACAAAATGAGCATCTGAAGAGCCATCTATATTTCTAGGTGCTTTTGGACAAATGTTTTTAGAGTTGGTCCAGCCCCTCAAGCAACACCTCTGTATTAACAGGTTACTGAAGCCAGTGAAAAGCAAATAAAAGTTCTTTGCCTCAGGTAACAGCTGCCTGGGGAGAGAGGCAGCATCCAGGTGAGTAAAGATAACCATCATTAGAGTAATTGTAAAAATGTCATCAAAATGGGAAATGGTTCAGCTAACAGGCTTCATCCCCAATAAAAGGATTGCTCTGCCAACTCCAACAGAGTTTTTATTTCTGATTTTTCTCCTCTTTCCCCAAGCTCTTGGAAGTCCTAGACCATGGCCATAGTTCTCAGATATCATTATTGACATCTTCAGATTCTGTTATTTCTTTTCTAAGCCTTCATTATTTTTCTAGATATGATATATTGCTAGAATAAAAATTAACAGAAAACAGGCAAACAAAATCACTGTCACATTATCATAGTTGAAATAATGGATTGCAGAGAGAATGAAGGAACTAAACAAGTTCCTATTTAAGGCTGGTATGAAGTGTAGATAGTTTACCAAAAAAATCCAACACCCAAAGTACAAACCCACAGCCAAAAGCAATTAGCCCTAAGAATGTTCTGAAAGAACATAAATAATTTAAGATTTCTCAAACAGGACACATCTGCGTTCTTAACAGTCTCTCATTGGGACTGTCATTATGTAACAGACATTAGTCCATTAACATTCAGTTAACAGACACCTGAAACATAAATGCCATTTTCTTCCCTGTCTAACCAAGCTTCCCATGCAGCTTATTATGACCAATGTACTCTCAGTCACCCATGAGGATAGTTCATCTTGCTGAACAAGATCCTATTTGACATTGAGCTATTTCTTGTTTTTCCTAGACTGCAATCAGCTGTGTGTTAATTAAAATAATTAAACAGCTTAAAAGTTTGTCAGGGCACTTCCTAATATTGATTTATATCAGTTCTCAGGGATGAAAACCATCCTGCCTTCCAGTTCAGCTCAGGCTTAAACTCTGACATGTAGAGAGGACAAAGCTCCAAAGAGGAACTATTAAATATCCATAAACCATTTTGTAGCTTGATTTCTTTTGTGCAGTCTGCATCAAAAATTAACTAAGCCACACAACTGTACACATACGCACACACGGAGCTGCAGGCCATGCTTCAATTACCACAAAAAATTTGGAAAGGCATCAAGCAGAAACTGAATCACAGTTTTAAATTTTCCAAAGTATCCAAGGTAATGTTATTTCAGCCTTATGACCTTGTCATGTCTTATTTTCTGATGTTTCTAGAATGCAAAACCATCTAATATAGTTCACAACAAATGCTGCGTTGTTCATTAAAGCATTACCTTGTGCCAGAAGGAGGGACAGACTACAAAGCAGTTACTGAGAAGCCTAATGTGCAAAGAAAAAATGCTTGAAATTCCTGAGTCCTTCAAGTCTGCACAGCAATAATTAATATACTGCAATCAAAGGATAAGGAATTTATAGGTTTTTGCTATCTTCTTTCTTTGTAATTACAACAACCATTAGTGAGCAACTGATGTCCACTGAAAATATACTCTGTTGCCATGGTTAGTGTAAGGCAATTGTAAAGCTACTAATCTCCAAAGACATAAAATTATATTAATGTAATAAAACATTTAAGAAGTAATATTAGTTTACAATGTTTTACAATCTGTTAATAGGTCACAGTTTTGGAGAAAAACTGACTTAAATTTGGAAGTAATTTAATACACCTATAACCTATATACTCACTCCCATGCTTCCCAGTTTTTAAAGACCTTACTTAAGAGATCATACTGACTATCTGGGAGGTCAGTCTGTTGAATCTTTCAGTATTAAATTTTCAGAAAGTTATACACCAATGTCTATACTAATTTTATATCTTTATGGTTGTTGTGAAGGAGCATAACTGGACTTTTTTCACTGATTCTTGTCTAGGATAAAAGGTCATTCACCTGTTTAAATGGACCATATTTGAAGCTATTGATAGCTGGGGAAGTAATTTACTTTTACTGAAGACAAAATAAGACAACTTTTTAACAGGAAAACAAGTCTTTATTAGAAGAATAATATATTCTCTGAACAGCTGATCTCTCCATTCTCCAAGGAGACTGGTGATGAGTGTTCTTCAGTGAGATATTACTTACAGGTACTGTTCTGTATTAAGATTAGGGAACACAGGCCATATTGTTAATGCAGTAAGGCTTGAGGCTGCACATCTCAATCTTATCTACCAGTATGAGAAATTCACATTCCAAAAACTGTCAGTAGAAATAACAAATACTAACATTTTTAGTATTACTGAAATTCTACAGCTAATGTCAAAACCCTTCATTTTGGATTCAGATACTAAATTCATGTAATGCGAGAGAATCTTTTTAGCTTGCTTTAAAAGTTTCTGAATCCTCAGGACCATGGAGAAAAGCTTTCTTTTGCAGCCAAACTCCTAGTCAAAAAGACCCAGATGGTGCAAAATAAATTCTCCAAGAGTATTTTTAATCTTAAATTTTAAAGCCTTCTTTGGGGACCTTGCTCAAGACATCTGAGATCATGGTATTGTAACACTTAGGCATAGTGATCTATATGATGAAAAATGATAACATTAGACATCCTTCAAATCTTGGCATTATCTTCCCTATATAACTTAAATATGTAATGACTAAAAGTCATGTTTCTTAAACAATACTGATTTCTTCCTTCAGTATCATAAGGAAGACAGTTAAATTCTGTTTAACTAGCTATTTGCAACTGATTTTCATTATGGAGAAAAAAAACCCAGAAGTTAAAAACAACTTCAAACCCAAGAGACATCTTTTATAGATGTGTTGTTTGGCTTAAAATTTCCAAAATAAATCTTTCTAGTTTATCACTGTACAATGAGAGTAACATAAAAACCATAAAAACATACATACTTTTTTTTTTTTTTTCTCTTTCGCAACAACTATCAAGTTTTTTAATATTTAATACACTGGTTTGGTTTGAAGTCCTTAAAAAGATACTATTTCCACAGTTGGGCAAACCAGACACTATTCTTTGAACACATACTCAACCATAGTGAGTATGACACTGTCCTGATTACCTGCTTGCCACAAAGTGTTGTTTTTATCTGATTTAAATGTCAGCCTATCGGAAGCTCATGGCGTGCAGGGACCTGTTGAATTGCCAAGTGATGAAATCACACACCTTGAGCTGGCAAAAGACATGCCTGGCAAGCAGTCTGAACCCAGCAATACTAGGCAGAGAAAAAAACTCATACGTGAACAGAAGTCAAAAATGAAGGAAAGAAAAAGAGCATCTTGCTTCTGGCACTATTCAGAATATCAAAAAAATCAGATTCTAGGACTGACTTGAAAGTAGTTTTAATTGGGTTATCAAACTTATTTGATTATGCCTGGGTATCCAAAATCTAAGATCATGGCATTTAAAAATTCATAATATAAAATTTAGTGCCTAGATTCAATGATTGACTCAATGCAGTTGGAACTCATGTAGCCACAGTTTCTCAGGTATTTAATATAACCAGAATTTTTCCAGCTTGTGAAGTCTCTAATAATATCCACAGCAAACAGCACTGTGTGCTTACTTACCATCAAAGCACAAGTCAGATTTTTTAAATGTCAGTAAACCTAGTGTTCTCACTGGTAACTATGATGCAATATGAAGATCTAACTGCTACCATTATTTCAAAGACCACATAAACCCCCTAATTTTCTAATTGTAGCTATACCTGCTTAAAATAATTTAATCATTCTTGCAGGTGGTTAGATATGCTGTACTAATTTTTTATTGCACTAGGTACCTGGCAGACATAAACTGGAAATGGCCTTGTATAGATTCTCATTCCCTCTTGCTGTTTCCCGATAAGGAAGTTGGACTTCTGTAGCCCATAACAGTAAAAATCAATATTGTCTCTGCAGTCCTCAGAGCAGAGCAAATCCCCTTGCAAAAAAAAAAAAAAAGAAAAAAAAAGAAAAAAAGGAGAAAAAAATTAAATTGTCCAAATCTTGGTGTGATTAAAACCACTGTAAAAGTAAGATGTGATAGTGGGAATCTCTGCTTACTATAGCCTGAGCAACTGCAATGAGACACAGCCTGTGTTAATTACTACAGCTTGAACAAGCCTCCTTCACAGTTATATCTGTGTATTTATTAGGTAGTGTTAAGTCCTAAGAGAAGAAGATTTAGGATTTGATGATCCCCTTGTGTAAATTACAGCTACCACTGTACATAAGCTGTATTTAAGATTTTTAATCCCATTGAATGATTTCACGAAAAGATGATTTACAGACTAATTCCCTCCCAAATACTTAGACAAGATTCGAGATGCTGATCTTACAGAAACTACCTAAGAGTTACAAAAATTGCTTCAAGGAAGGATCCTACCCAAGAGAAAGAATACTTTGCCATTACCACAGCCTGTCAGATTTCTGCTGCTTTCTCTTAAAGTAAAAATTCCAGCACTTCAGCCCACTCAAATATTGCTGCTTTCTATCCACATATAATACTCGCATTAAAACAATGGCTTTATCATCCATCAGAATTCCAATAAAATTAGAACAAAAGTATGATTTTTAACTTAGGAAAATATAACAAAGCATTTTCAGATTCTTAATTCTATCTCTGCAGTTATCTGGGCCCTTTCAGATTTGTTTCTTTTAAGGATAAGTTGACATATGAAACAAATAGTTACAAATGCTAGTTAAATTAAAAAAAGTAATGCATATAAAATCCTGTTTTCTTGAAACTCATCATATTTTTTGCTATTTTTACAGTCTGAGGAAGTATTAGGTCATTTTGCAGCTGATTGTCTCAACTCATCTAGGCAGGAAAGCCTGGAGGAAGGTATCCCTGAGCTTCTTCAGAGGTGCCAACACACCCACTCAGTACAGTGCACTGCCCCTTGGCAGCACAACCTCCTCTAGCAGCAGAGCTTTCCAGCAGCATGCGGGGTCAGGGTGAGGCACCCACGTGTCACAGTACTGCATTCTCACCCAGACTGATCTCCGAAAGCATTATATGCAGTTCTGCAGAGTTTTCATGTTTATTTCTTTGCAACCAGTGTGAGTCCTCCAGGTATACAGGTGCCAGACTGAGAATTTTCACCTTTCTTCACCTTTCTTCACCTTTCTTCTTGCAGGGAGAGTATATGCATTCACATGCCAAGCTTCAGATGGAGAGGTCTCACCTGATGTTTATGCAAGATCGTATCTCATACCTGACTGATGATATTTCATACTTTGCCTTCTATCACTCCTTTTCCATCCTCTTTCTCACCATGACATTTTTTGTTCTAATATAAAATCCTGGTCATTGCATTGATTTCTTGCTTTGCTTTAATTTCTTGTTCCTTGTTTATTTAGGATGAACAAAATCACATCATGGGATACAGCTCAGCTTCATAAAGAGTTCTTGAATAAATACAAATATAAATACAGGCAACCACCAAAATCATGGTGAGCTGGTTTATTGAGAAATATTCTCTTGAAATTCATCCATCTAAACTGATTTCTACTATGTGAAAATCTGATGGGCTCATTTGAATGAAAAGAATCATGTTTATTGTGAAAAGCAAAGACAATATTTTCTAATAGATGACTCATAACCCTTTGAAAAGTCTATCCAGGAAACAATTTATTCGTAGCATCATATTTATAAATTGTGTCCAGAGGTTAAACTATTAAAGTTAAAAATAAAAAAACCCAAACAAACCAAATTAAAACAACAACAAAAACAAACAAAAACCAAAACCAAGACAAAGCAAAGCCGAACAAATCCCAAACCTACTTTGTAAAAAGTCCACTTACAAAAGTCTGCTTATTGAGAAGATTTTCTTTACAGATATAATCCAACATATTAAAAAGGCTTCAAACTTTTTTATACAGACTCCCCACAGTTACTGCAAGCTCTATAAAAGAAGATCCTTATTTGCTCCAGTTAAGCTATGCATGGGAGCTAAAATCCACCTGTACACCATCTGTTCCAGGACTGAGAATGTGAAGTAATGAAGAACATTTAGAAGAGCAGGATAATGACTCAAAACACCATGAAGAGAGCATCACAGTATCCATCTAAGTCTATAATGATCATTTCCTAATACAGTGACCTAAATCTAATCAGTGATGCATGGTAATATATGAAAACACAGTCTTTAACATCTGCAGCAATACATCTCACCTGTGATATGATGCAGGTACTAGACTCCAAGTCCTATTTAATTAATCACATTCTGCTCATCTAAATATTCCCTCAGTGTTCATATAAACTGTTTATTTCTTCCACATCAAAAATTTTGCTGGTGAAATAAGGAATTTTTGCCATTTACTTCTGCTGAATGAATTTCAGCTTTTTTTCTGTGAATTGTCATATAATTTACATGTTAAAGCACAAAAAAAAATATTTTTCTTCAGAATTGCTTTATATCATGATGAGAAAAAACACTCTTTAGCAATATATTCTAAGTTTAAAGGTCTCTAAGTTTAATAGAACAATTCAAACAATAACCAGATTTGTACTTACTTATTCAATTAATATTTTCTAATATTTCTTGATTATTTTTAATCCCATAGTAAATATTTTTAAAGACAAAGGAATACTCATCAAATGACTCTTCATACCAGAACTTAAAAATAGATTTAAAGAAGAATATTTTTTACTAAAAACCTATCAACCAAAACTCTTCTTTAATGAAAATATTTTTGTGGCTTTTCATCGAAAAATTTCAAGTTTTTTTCAGTGAAAACCTAAAAGTTTTATAAATTTAAAAAAAAAAAAAGTTTTTATTAAGATAACATCAATTAATATAAAACTGTGTATATTCAAAGAAAAATAAATCTATTCAAGACTGGTTGCACCTCAGAAAGCAAGCAAACAAACCTCATCCTTACATGCTTGAGATTTCTAGACCAAACCAAAGTGCAAAAGGCTGAGCTAATCTTGGAGTAAGCAGAATAAAATTTGGAAACTTTCTTGAACTACAAATATCATCTAACCCTCTAGCTATTTATTTATTACCAATTTTAGAATCATTAGTCAATTTGTGCGAAATTTTATCAGGAATTAGTACACAGAAATTGGTGCTTAGAGACATGAAACACCACAGAGGCCATTTTTCTGGCCTTCTTATAGCGCCCAAGGAATGTATTATTGAATGTGAAAGCTGCTTGTTAGGACCTAAGCATTAACCCACTTCATATTAATGTCACGTGTACCATATTCTGCAAAAACTAAAAAGGAATGAATTTCAGTTTCAGTCCTCTGGTGTTGTGCAATATAATGGAATTTACTCAAACAAATCCCTTTTCACCCTAAGAAAACACAGGAATGACATGGGCCTCTTGGAGGGGCACAAGTCCAGAGCAGCCCATGAAGGTGCTCAGAGGGACAAAGCACCTCTCCCATTTGAGACAGACTGAGGGAGCTGCTCAGCCTGGAGAAGAAAAGGCTCCAGGGCTCTATTTGGAGCCTTCCAGTACTTAAGGGGGCCAACAAGAGAGCTGGAGAAGAACATTTAACAAGGGCATGTGACAACACAAGAGGAATGGCTTTAAACTGAAAATGGTTAGGTTTAGTTTAGAGATTAGAAAGAATCTATTCCCTGTGATGCTAGTGAGGCACTGAAAGAGGTTTTCTGGAGAAGCTGTGAATGCCTCATCCCTGGACATGTTCATGGGCAGGTTGAATGGGGTTCTGAGCAACCTGTTCTAGTGAGAAGTGTCCCTGCCCATGGAAGGGGAGATGGAACTGAGTAATCTTTATAGTCCTTTCCAGGACAGGCCATTCCATGATTCCATGATAAATTCATAATTTTATCTTAGCTGAGAAATCCAAGGGTGTGGTTTTCCTGGTGTTTTAATGTTTGGTTTATATGCAATGAATTATCAAACGCAGAAAATATATAAAAATAATCAATATAAAAAGATAAATAAAATTTTATCATTTCCAGGTACGATTTTTCAAGTGCAAATAAAAAAAACATTTCCCTGATATTATCTTTTAATATCAGCATATTTAATAACAAATTGCAGAAAAGGGTACATAAAAATCTCACAGAAAGGCCGACAAAATACGTCCTAGTTAGACAGGCTTCAAAATTCAACATGATGGTTTGTTAAAATTTACTGCATATTTCCTCTTTGCAAAAGGACACTGCCAGCATAGTGCTACAAAGATAATCTATTGGTTACTGAGCAGTTTCAAAGACATCCTGTGGAATTTATCTGTGGGTATAATAAGGGACAAAGCAGCACTCCTTAGACTGTGCTTTCCAGGGACTGCTGGAATAAGCTAATGATTTTTTTAAAACTTTTTTTTCTAGTAATGTCAATAGAAGGGAAAAGAAAAAACATGCTTTCCTGGATCTTTAAAGGACAAAGAGCTTTATACTGAGACTAGAATGCACTTTATGCTCAGTGCAGAGAGGAGGAAAATGAATCCATATACACATGGAAATGACTGATATTCATGTGCAGCCTATGCTATGCCGACTAACATCCCTGTGCATTGATCTGTATATCGATAAAAGATGGCTTTAAACCATAGCTGAACCAAATACATTGTGAACAGAAACAGAAAGGCTAGACAAACTATCAAAAAAATGATCTGTGATACAACACATGCATTGGAATAGGTATATTTCCCCCAAAATTGTTAAAATGGATAAATGAAACTGATAAAGCTTCTATCAGAAGTTTTTTTCTGAATACAGAATTTGTGAGAAAGCAGTTTCTAATAAGGAGCTGTTTCTCATTTGGCAGCACAGACTCTATCATCTCATGGTAGAAAAACATGATTTCATAACCAGCTCCAGTCTGTGGACAATGCCAAGTTCACTGAAACAGAGAATCAAATCCAGTTACTTTTTTCTCATCTAGGTCTCCATCTCAAATGTGTTATCAGAAGTTTATCTAGGCAAATTGATTATCACTTTTTTGCACCTCCTTTTCTTTTCTAATAACAGACATTTGTCTGCTATTTAAAAATGAAAGCCATGATTTTTGATGAATATTTTTTGCATTATTCCAGGTAAAGGCTACAATTTGCTACAAATTGAATAACAAGTAAAGAAACACTGCCTGTTTTACAATTAAGTTTGATGTAACTATAAAAAGAAGGAGAAGAAGAAGGGTAGAAAATTTCACTATGCACTTAAGATAATATTAATTGCTTAAAGACAAATATTTCAAATTATACTAGATATCTCCAGATTTTTGTAGTCATTTTTTATTCACATTGATTTTATCACAGAGAAACCAACTGTCTTCATTCTTAAATGGAAAATTGTATAAATGAGGACAGAATGATACATCTACTTCCATCCTTAATGCCTTTGTACAATTCATGTTCTAAAAGACATATCATTTAACTAAAGCCAAAAGTTTTTGAGTGAAAGTGAAGAGAGTAGGCTGTAGTAAAGAATATTGCTAACAAAATTATTCAGAGAGTCTTTTAAAGTCTTTTTGCTTTCATTTTTGTTTTCAATTGAGCTTTTGGGTTTGTTTACAGAAATCAGGAAGTTGCTGTTTCACCACCACAAAAAATATGCAGTATTTATAATTTTTAACAAGAAATTTTAAGAAGTTAAAATTAAAAGTATTACCATGAAAACTGGCACATTTTTTACAGACCTAGACTTCTACCCAAGAAGGTTCAGCAACTGCAAACTTCCCACATTTCTATCATCTCTCTGGCCATTCTGCAAGGTGTACAGTCTATGCCATAAGGGACATTTTAACACTAAAATACCTATCAGCTCAGGCTAAATATTCGTGAGTCTGAAATACCACTTTCATAAAGGATTCAAGTGGCAAAATATAAGCCCACTGAAAGAAGGGATTTGGTTTGCCTAACTTATTTAAAACACAAAAGACCCCTTTAGGTTACAGTCAGGTTTCTTAAGTCAAGATGCAGGAAGACACTGTTTGGTTCACATTTTTACAACATGAAAGTAACTTCCGAGGTCAAACTTTAATTTATCTTTGTTTGCCTTAAGAAAAACAACAAATTGAACCGAAGAATAAATTAATAAAATGGTAATGCATTTATCTTATACACAGCAAACTCCCTACAAACTTAATTCAACTGCTGATGAATGGAAATGAATAAATGGATGCCTAAGCCATTCTTAATCTGCTCATAATTGAGTTAATCTAGTTGAGTGAATTCACCTTTAATTTATAGCAATGGAAAACTATTTCCTAGCTGAAATAATGCTGTTGAAGTGATTTACTAAGCTTGAGATGCAATGTCATAGGATGCACTCCATTCTTTTTTAGCTGGAGACATCCTGCTGAGAACATGTTGTCTAAAAACAAAAGCAGTGAAATCATACCTATTTTCATTATCATTGTCTTCTACTTGAGCAACTTTGCACCGAGAATGTATGCCACTGGGGAACATTCTGTAGGTGTCTATAACAAAAATTCATTTAGAAATGCACACCACAGAGAGCCAGAAGAGCTAGAAAAATCCACTCAGCAGATGAACACAATGCACCAAAAGAAAGATATTTTGGAAGTGCCCTGAGTAACAAGTACTTAAAGGAGGGGTGACATCCTGCCTGACAAGTACCAGAATACTTGAACATGTGATTCCTGCCTCAAATCAACAATTATTGACTGGAGCATGCTCCTTAGGAAGAAGCCTGATTTTGTTTAAGAAATTCAAGTGGTGGGAAAATGCCCCTGTTCTCCCAGCCTTGTCCAATGAAGGAGAGCAAGATGCCCCTTACTCTCCTACCGAGCAGGGAAAGCCTTTGCAGCCTCCCCATCCTGTCTCCACATGTCTTATCTATGAGCTTCTGGAAAACTCTGCTGATGTCTCTTCAAGATCAGCTTCCCCCCTCTTCACCTGTGGAGATGTTCTCTTTTCTTTTGCTGCCCCCCATTTTCAGCTTTTACTTGATTGCTTCCCAGGTTAGCTGTTTTCTTGCAATTAGTGACTTATAAGTAATTTCAAACTCTAAAAATATAATAGCATTTCTAGTTTCAGCTTGTCTAGCTTCAGTATTCAAACTCTTGCACGATTGCAAGATTACAATAAAATTAAGATCTTATCAGGGTTTATTTCTTCATGAGACAAGAAAGAATACAAAAGACCTCTTAACTTTTCATCAGGTAAAGTTCTCAACTTTCTCACTGTACAAAGTGCTTGCTAACTTGTAATCTTGTAAATCTTGTAGCGCTTTTTTTAATTTCTGCAATATGAAAGCACCATTTTTAAACAATGAAGACTAAAAATGGATAATGACTTTCATTGATAACACTAAAATGACAAGAAGAGTAATTTTAATTACACATTTCATTCTGTTATTTATACACTCAGAATCACATTTGTTCCTTACCAAAATTCTTTCCAGTGAATTGAGATTAAGATGATTATCTGCCTCGTGTCCTAAATTGTTTCCTGGTTCCTGACTCACTAGGACAAAACTTTATATTCATTAATAATATATTTGTGCATTTTTTTATTAGAAATAAATAAATAAATGTTCCAGAATGAAAAAATTCACAGACAAAATCATCAAAGAAATTGGGGTAATTGGCTTATTTTTTGTAATTTTTTTCTTAAGTATACAGAAGTTAATAAATTATTAAGCAATATTAGCAATGAAGTAAAGTTACTAATTGATTACCGCCCTGGTAAAGTGAGAGAATTGGGTCCTTTTATAACAAAAACTGCATAAGCGTATTGCAAAAATGTTGATGAACTCATTAGGTTGCTTGCTTGAAAAGTTCTGTTAACCATACCAAAATGCAGTGTAATGATTCCACTGATGCATAATGGAAGAGTGAATACTGAAAGGGGGTAAATACAGATGCACCTGCTCAATGCCCAGGGTGACTGCTTAGATACTTTTGATTCTGTTAGAGCATAACCAAAAATTCCTTCAAGCATGATTAGATTTTCCCTCACTTTTGCATTTTCCTCTGAAATATAAACTAGCTGTGCTTTGCATGTTTTATCTGTACTTGCATGAAGGGAGTATCAACAGAATAACATTTTCGTTAACCAGATAATATGAAGTCTAAAGAAAATTAAATTAACAGGAAACATAAAATGCAATCTAGTGATTCATTTGAAAGTTGTTCAGAAAAGCAAACAACATCAATTATCAAACGATTAAAAATATCATATACATTACAGCCTAGGTAAGAAATTATGAAAGGAAAGCCTTTGAAAAAACCTGCCTCACATATGCTGGGCAGAAGAGGCATTTTCATCTGTACAGCAAATGATGAATTAGTTAAGGGAGTATGGACTCAATCAGTACAGGCAGGATTCATCACTTCACTTAGCTATTTTTAATTGTTATATATAAAGTGGAAAGAGATAGCCACTGTGATTCATGTTATTCTAAAATTGGTTTTAATACAAGTGGGTGAATACCACTCTGAAATTTCCTACATTTTTGATAAGTTGTTGAAAGATTCTAAATGCCTAAGTAAACTGAATGCCTGGTTTTGCTGTAGTTAGGTGGAATAAAACTGGTGCCTTAAACATTTAAGATATGTTAAATATTTTTTTAGAAAAGCTTGTTAGACCTACATCATGGCTAATTTTCTCTAGGCAAAAAAAAACCCGACCCAAAAATGATGAAAATTAATCTTAATCTACTTTTGAAATAAAAAGCTAATTTGAATTATTCAAATTAATTTTCTTTTCTGCAGATGAAAAAGAGATCTTCCATTCAGGAAGATAAGGTTCAAGCATATTATATTTTCTGATTTCTTTTTATAGGATTTAATTTCAAGACAGTATTTTGAACTGAGCAAACCCCTTATCAGTTAAAGACTTTGCTTCATTATATATAGCAGTAGTTATCACAATGTGAAAAATTCAAGTCTTGGTAATCATTAATGACAAATCCTGATTTCATGGTTCTATCCATTTTTCTTTTCTAATTTAGCAGATTCCCCCCAGATATTTACTTTGCTTCTGAAAACCAAAGTTAATTTTCAGTGTAAGAGACATTTGGGGCATTTTTTTGAATCAAAAGGGAAACTTTCCTAATAAAAAAGCTAACAGTAATTAAAGGAAATTGGTGCTGCAGTATACATATACATTTTCTCACTATACATTACAAAAAGATGCAGATGCTAAAAGGAGCAGGCCATCAAATGTAATGCTGCATCTCCAGACTTTCTTATATAATTTCCTTTTTTGGAAATTTATTGTCTGGATATTTATTGTCTGGGCAATGCAACCACACCAGCAAATCACCAGCCAGTTGTTATTGCCAAGATAATTTTCATGGGAAGTTATGTCCAAGAGCAGCTGCTTCATCAACTCTCTGTATCGGACTTGCACGGCCAAGCTTTGGTAGTGGGGGAGATACAGGGGTGGTCTCTGTGAGAAGCTGCCAGAAGCTTCCTTCATATCCAGCAGAGCCATTCCCTGGTGGCTCCAAAGCTGGACATGCCGCTGGCCAAAGGCTGGATCAATTAGAAATGGTGGTAAGACCTCTGTAATAACAGATTTAAGAAGAAGAAAAAAATGTTATTGTTGTAATTGCAGCCAGAGAAGAGTAGAGTGAGAACATGTGAGAGGAACAACTCTGCACACACCAAGGTCAGTGCAGAAGGAAGGGGAGGAGATGGTCCAGGCCCCAGAGCCAAGATTCTTTAATCACCCATGGTGCAGACAGAGAGAAGCAGCCGTGTCCCTGCAGCCCAATGAGATCCATGGGGATGCAGAGATCCACCTGCAGCCGATGGTGGAGACTCATGCAGGAGCAGGAGGATGCCTGAGAGGAGGCCATGAACCTGTGGAAGGACCATGGAAAGAGAAGCCCATCCTGGACTAGCCAGTCCTTAAAGGACTGCACCCCGTGGGAGAGTGACCCATGCTGCAGCAGTCTGAGGGTGCTGCTGCCTGTGGGATGGACTCACATTGCAGCAGTTTGCAGAGAGGTATTGCACATGAGATGGAACCACATTGGAGAAGTTCATGGAGAACTGTCTCCCATGGGAGGGACCCCACGGTGCAGCAGGTGAATGATGACTCCTCTCCCTGAGCAGCAGGAGAGACAAAGCGTGATGAGCTGACCATAATCCCCATTCCCGTCTCCCTGTGTCATTGGCAGGGAGGAGGTAGAGCTGGGAAGGAGGGAGACATGGGAGGAAAGTGTTTTTAAGGTCTGACTTCTTATTATGTTTTGATTTTGTTAGCAAAAATTCAGCTTATATCTCTAATTTGAGCTTGTTTTGCCCAAAACAAAATGATATTTGATGAGTGATTTGTTTCAGTCCTTATCTCAACACATGAACCCTTTTACTCTTCCCCGTCCAGCTGCAGAGAGGAACAGGTGAGAGGCTTTGCTGGGAGCCTGGAATCCAGAGTTGACCCACTACACACTCCTAGTTTTGTTGCATTCAACTTGACTAGCAGTCAGAGGTCTATTTTTCAGTGCCCATGCATTTCTACTTGTCTCTACTGTACACATCTGTAAATTAAAATTAGATTTCACTTTGAGATTATATAAAAGCAAGCAAGATCTGGTTTAGCCCATCATTTATTAAAATGCCAAGTTGCACTCTGCTCCTTTTTTTTTTTTTTTTCTTATGGTGATTCTTTTTGTTTTAAGAATTATGACTTCCCTGGATAAAATGTAGTAATAAATATAAAAGTCAGATCCACTGAACATGAAATTCAGGACTGGTGTACTGCTCTAATAGATCTCACTTTATCTGTTTTCTCCAGATGCACTGAAAATGCCTTCCCTAAGAAGGCAATAGCTTAAATATTTGTAAAAACTTATTAAGAAGACACAGCATCCTAATTCCTTTAGGATACAAGCAAAGGTTAGCTCCCAGGCTGCTTTTAAAAAGAAAGCTTAGATTACAGTATTTCAGGAGTGCATATTTTCTGATCTATTTTAACAGCCAATAACTATCCCAACCTCAAAGCTACCAGTCAGCAGAATGACAGGATACTTTTCCTTGTTGTGTGTTTAAGAAAAAAATTTGGGGTAATATTCTCACAGAATCTCCAAACTTTAAAAAATAATCTAAAAGTAAGAGTTGCAAGGCTAGTTGATGGGAACCAGATTCCCAATCTGTGCAGGAAACTGAAAAACACTGTTTGATAAAGCTCTGAAATTAGAGAATGGTGAACTGTCATATTCTATATATCTAATATTTATATATATGCGTGTGTGTGTATGTATGTATAAGAAATTGTGCTTGTTTATGAAGTATGGTGAGTGGGTGTGTGCAGACACAAGAAAGTCAGTCTGATCATAAGCTAAGCACAAGTGAGTAAGAGAAGTATGCTCCATTAATTGCTGTAAGAAATATTATACCAACCATGCATTATTGACATCAATTTAACTGGCAAGAGTGATTGCCAAAAAATTTTATGAGATCTTTCCACATTGCAAGTAATTTTTACAAAAAGGAGCTATGAAATTGAGCACTTCATTGAACTCTGATTGTAGGAGGATAACAACATAATTAGGCCTTAAATCATTACAGCACATAAGAACACATATTTTATATAAGCCATTTAGCAGACCTGAAAAAAATACAAGCATGACATATTAATATATATTTTTTTTAAACAAGATCTGCTATCAAATTTATATCTTTAAATATAAATTTATATCATTGTTTAAGCAAGCAATGAAATAATGTCAACTGAGCTCTCTGCTGTTGCTCCCTCTGTTTCCCTGGAGGCTCCTCTCACTGTTTTTCTGCATCGTCCAAGTCTGTAAAAGCTCATGAGGGCCCTGGCTGAAGCAGCAGAGAGACAGAGCCTCAGCACAGGAGGCTCTTAGGACAAAATTCCATTAGCTTTGACATGAGCTTCCCAGAAGGGAGCCAGGACAGCCTTAAGAAAGAGCAATGCTTTTGATACCTCATCTGTCTATCAGAACATATATTT
Source organism: Cyanistes caeruleus (assembly GCF_971803275.1). NCBI lineage: Eukaryota > Metazoa > Chordata > Aves > Passeriformes > Paridae > Cyanistes > Cyanistes caeruleus. The sequence continues at coordinate 20,474,504 of NC_141704.1, read as the reverse complement.
ACTTCTGCTTGATCTTTTTTTTCCTCCAGAATTTATTTTTGTTATTTAATTTTGTAAAATTAAAATTGCATGTAAGAAAATTGTTCTCACATTCATCTGGAATATCCAACTGAATTATTAATGATAAGTACGGTACAATGTAACCTGAATCACAGAGTGCTGCAGTTTCACCTCCTGACCTCACTTAACTAGAGAAAAGGTTACATTTCAGTCTGAAATAAAAATTTCTGTTAATTTCAATGACATGTTGAACAGAGTTAGACAAGAAAATAAATCTAGAGTGTCCAAAGTTAAAATTTTATTTCATTTATCAGATCTTGATAATTTTTTTAAACTTCTTTCTTCCCCTTTTTGCTCATCCTGATTAATAAACATCTCTCATAGTTTCTCTGCTTAGGATAAAAGTAAAACTAATTCTGACTCAAACAAAATTTACCATGAAAAAGCAAATTTTCAAGGCCCTGTCTTAAGCAGGCCTTTAACATGCTCCTTCTGGCTGGTAATAATGAAAGTTTTGACTTCCAAATGACAGCAATGGCACAGTGGGATTGTGAAACAAGCTTAAGGAGTTAATTATTCAATAACAGAATATTACCATATTTTTCAGGGGAAGCAACTTAAATATGTGTATTTAAAAACCCAAAACATGTACTGCCTGTCCAGAGTAAAACCTGTGTTTCAGATATTAGTTCTTCTCACTAGAGTAGTAAAAGGTTGTCCAAGCAGGCTGAGAGAAAAGAGAAGGATGACTTATATGCTGTGGTATTTTTTAATTAAAAAAATATAAAAATAACTGCTTGGAAAAGACTGTGGGATTGCCAGACTTCTAAATACATTTTTTCCTGACAGTAGTAGAAGAATAGAGTAAACAACCTTTTGAGGAATCACCTCACACTACTTAGAACATGATAAAGGAAAAATACAATGATGGTAGCATAATCCATAAGTTTACAATTCCTATTTTATTTCACATTTAGATCATAGAGGCAAATATCCACTGATTAGATACACTATCCACATACTTATTTATTTTCATAACACTCAAAATTTCATTCATCTGTGTTCAATACTGCCTTGGATATCAGTAGATGAAAGAGCCATAGCAGAATATCTACCCATAAAGAAAGTGTATCACAATTGCCAGTGCAAATACCATCTTCATTAATCCTGCATTCTTTAAAATTTCCCAAGATATTTTATATAATTTTAAGCATTTAAGCAGAGTAGCCCAGCATACACATTAGTTTATTACTGGGAGATAAAATTCAGATAAAGAGATCATTACATAAGAAGACAGAAAGAAAACACAACTGAAACCATTGATCCTGATTTTAATGTTGTTTAAGGTATTATTTGGACAAGGAAGCAGCTTTTAGAAAACAAGAGGATTCTTACTAGGAGTCAGGAAGAAACAGGAAAATAGAAAAAGGGGGCTTATTTTGACACTGTTTCAACTCACTGTGATGCCCAAGGGAGTGTATTGAACCTTGCATTTTCAGGTAAACTGTCATAACTTCAGAAGAACCTACTATGATTGGTAAGTAACATTCCTCATTGTCAAAGAGTCTAAAACAGTGAAATTAATTACCTGTCTTCTATTTTCTGCAAAGGACTTCCAAAATTTATGCCTCTAGAAATTCCTTGATTTGGCATCAAAGTAGGATCTTAGGTCATTAAAATTGCTTTTTACTATGAGTAAAAAAAATGCATATATCAAAACAGTCCTTAATTTCCCTTTAAGAGACCATACTCAATTTCCACTGATTGCACAACTGCTTCTGTATCCAATCTGTCCATTGCTATGAGAAAAATATTTATCCATCTCTTTTCTGAGCTTTGCTGACATCACATAGATGAAGAAAGCAAAGTAATTATGATAACTTATCATACCTTTCTCCATGGAACCCTGTGTCTTGGAGACCTCGGCAGTATTTAATTAATTGTAGCCATATACACAGTATATAAATAGATCATACAGCAAACAAGTAAATTAGCTTTGTGCAGGCATTGTTCTTATTGAAATCACAGGCAGAAATAGGACAAGGTCAGGCCTTACAATCCTTTAACAAGCAACACTGACAAAATGTTGATATAACCATATTGATTTCAATAACTATTTTTCTTTTATGCTGGTGTCAGCACACAAGCAAGTCTATACATATTTTCATGTCTGCCTCAGCTTAAACAAAGTCCACTGACAGAGTTTTTGGCACCAGCAGCTATTTCACATCTTCACTGTGGACTGCTAATTGCAAGAGTGTCCCCCCACCATGGCACCAGTAAAACTTTGTACTAACATACTATCAATACCTACAGTATGTCCATAAAAATGGGTGAAACTTTTCAGCAAGAAGATGCTGAGGTAAAACACAGTCTCATGCCTAAAAAAAAAAATCAAGGAAATTGTGAGATAGCTGAGTTTTCTTTAGAGATTTCTAATTTGGAGAATTTAAACCTCAATCCCAGATGAGGAATCATTCATAAAATTATCTTCACTGGCATCCTTAAAATCAGTTTCTAATATCTGTTTCTTTATTAATTCTGCTATCTATTCAGTCAATGGCTATTACATATTTCAGTTTGTTTTTTAAAATGCTTATCAATGACACTGCTGACATCCCTTTTCCTATCTGTGACACCAGGCTTTTTACTTTCTGTGTGGTGAATTAATGAAAGCAATTAGCTCTGTGCCTTGACAACACAAAATTCTGCCCCAGGGCTTCTTCAGACATAAAGGAGGAGAAGATTGATTAAAGCAAATGCAATTAATTTAATTGTCTCTTGAAGATAAATGGTCAGATACAATACATATGACATCTTGAATATCTAGATCACACTCTTGAATAATATCACTTCAAGTTTAGATTTTCATGATCAAAATTAGGCCAGGCATATGTTTATAGGCTAAGGGGAAAGAAATGGGTGAAATGCATATATTTAGTTTGGCATCAGATCAGCTAAATGAATAGCAATTTTTTTTTTATATTTTTTTTCACTACCAAATCTATTAGCCCCAATAATCCATAATGATGATGGGGAAAATCTCAGGATTTCCTACATTGGAAGTGTAGTTACACACCTGTTGCTAAAGCCTCTAAAGAAAATGGAAGATCAAAAATCAGTTTCTGTGTTTAAAAAGACAGGTTTTGTGGGATGCACATACACAAACAAAAGGTATTTACAAGCATGTGCAAACTTAAGTGTGTGCCCTCTGAGCAACACACATCAATTTCAAGTGTGAATTCAGCAAATGCAAAAACCCCACAAACAGACAGGCATTTTTAAGCAATAAGATGCAGCTTTAGAAAAACAGCCAGGAGACAGACGATGAAAGTCAAGCCAAAAAAATACACAAGTAATAATTTTATAAATTACTACAAAAGCTGTGTTCTGTTTGATCTGCAAATACCATTTGCAGCCTGAGAAGCAAATTGTGTCTTCCAAGTATTAGCATCATTGCATAAATGAAGATTTCTAGTACACAAATCATGCACAATGCACAGCTCTGTGCAGATGGGTGAGAATTTGGATCTAAATGTTCAAACAGACAACAGAAAAAAAAGTAAAATATCTTATGAAAAGTACAGAATTCTGATAGCATAACATCAGTCACACATAACCATTAAAACATTAAAGGAGTGCTTGGGCAGTTCACATCCCTCATACAAGATCAGAAAAGCTGCTTTCTAAATTGGAGCAAGATAATTGATTCCCCCCACCACAAGATTGTTTCAGACATTTCCTGTCATATTGAATTTCTGAATTTAAGACAATGATGATATCCAGTTATATTATTGTTGTTCTTTTATTCAGTGTGACATAAATGATATGAGGCATCTCAAGAACATACAGCTGAACACCAGAAAACTTTACCAGGGGCTTCACATGAACTCAGTTTCAGCTCTTTAAAACAAAATATACTTTGTGCCTTCTTTCAAAGTTTTTCTATAATGAAAATGAATTACATTATTGTTACGCAAACACAGTTAAGTGTTTCACATCTTTAGCAATTAATATTTCATTAGAACTTGATTTTCTGTAAAACTCAGAAGATAAACAACTGCATTTTGTATTTACAAATTTAGATTGGGTGAGGGATGGGAGGGTAAGGAATTCTCCACCAATATGACAATTAGCACTGCTCAAACTGAACACATTTGATCACCTTCAGAATTGTACTAGGACATCTAATATAGCACTAATGCAGTGCCACAGTATTTTGAAGAGTAAAAAGTGTTAGTCTTACAAAAAACACCCTTCTGCCAAATCCCAAGTAAATGGCTAATTAAATCAAGGTTCTCCTGGACCTGTACTGACCTGAGCATAGTCTCTGCTATAGCATTGAGGAGTGAAACCTCTGACAGTAAGCTTGGCTAAAACTTCATGAATTTTATGAAAATATTTCAGATTCCAGCATTCACATCTATCACAAAATGGATTTGTGGATTTGTGGATTCTTTAGGAAGAGCAAGACAGAGAGGTTAAGTATTATGGGATCACAATACCTCACCAGTTCTCTCTTTCTGAACCAAGATCTCACACATTCTAGTCAAAGAGTTATTTCTATATCTGTACATCAAGACTTTTTCTCATCCCACCCCCTTCTATTATTTTTATCCATCTGCATTTACTGTGAAGTGAGTATAGTAAAACATCCCGGGGAAATGTAACGTACATTTTCATAGTAAGGTTAGGCAAGGATTGATATTATATTGCTAAAAATTGGAAGGTCTTGTAAAAGGAAGAAACACTTTGTTCCAAAACAGAAGCCTGAGTGTTCTTATTAATCTCTGTCTATTTGACACTCGGTATTGAACCTGACACATCTAATTAATGAGTTATTTTTAAAATATGTAAACTAAAATGCTACCTTAATATCCTAACAGCTTTGGCTTCTATAAGCCCTCCTTGTCTCATTATTCTCAGGATAATAGAAAAGCTAACATAGACTGAAGGTTTGTAGGTTGTTTATTTTTTAGATAAAACACTACCCAGAAGCCAAAGAAGAGAGATCAGCAGAAGTGTTGGAGTATCAATACAGCACTATTTTTTGTGGCACGTAATTGGTGTATTTGAGTTTATAATTTCTTCTTTTCGTCTCAAAAGATACAGCTGTATCAGATAGGTAATAAATGATTCTAAGGAGAAGCCTGTTTTGACTAGCCAAAAACAGAGAAACAAGAGAAATACTGTTTTGGTGAAGACACATACATAGAATAAAAAATCCATTGAAAAATATTTTTCATGGCAATGAAAGAACAAAAAATGCATCATTGTGAGCAGGATGAAATTGACTTTTGAAAACAGGTCTGATGCTGACTCAGTGTTGAAGCTACTCTTTTCCCCTGCTTATATTTACAAGAGTCTGCCACTTGGTATGAATTAGACAGGAAAAAATGCTTCAGTCCTTGGCTTGCTAGGTCGAGTCTGACAGGAGCTGCCCTAGAATTAGGAGCCTCCTGCAGTGCTAAAACACAAATTGATGCTAATCCTTCCTCACCTCCAGCAGGCTAGCAGGTCTTCTTATTAGTATGCAAAGCCATTTACTACTGGAAAAAATAGGGTTATTCCTCCTCTGGATATATTCCTTCTTGTTTATTTGTTAGCTTTAGCAGAAAGTGGATTTGGCTTTTATCACTATTTTTTAAACCTTTAGGGAGATTAAACCCTGGCATGCATATTGACCACATGCTCCTAATCCCGCCAAAACATTTTTGGTTTTGCACCAGTTTTATATGTGCTAAATAGGAATGGAACAAATAAAAAAATCATTAAAGGATCGAGTTTTATTACTTTGAATTAAAATTACTTTACTACATGTGAAAATCTAGCATGTTCCTCATGTACTTCAAATCTGTGATTTTGGTGATGATTACAAGTATATGCAAAAACATATATTAATTTTTGCTTCAGAAAAAAGCATTAAAAATCTTATCTATGTACATCTCCAACAAACTAGCATTTTTAGGAGTACAAATGTTGTAAATCCTGTGAAAATGCACAGCATAGAAGGCAGTTAAATTATTAATGGTGATATCAGCTCAACAGTAAAAGTGTACCTATTATAAAGTGCTTCCCACAGAAATCCAATATGTTACTTTCTTTTAATAATTCTGTCAAAAAATCAGACAATACACAAGCAAGCTCTCCTAAAACATACACCTAAGAATAATTTGCAGCTCCAAAATCTACCTGAAGCAATTTTCAGCCCTACAGTTAAACCAGGTTTCATTCCTTTCAGTTCCCTTTTAATTCTCCCTTTGCAGAGATAGAAGGTTGATGACTTTTAGAGAAAACTAACAAGATGAAAATGTGATACAGAAATAAAAATGTATTTAAAGACAATCTACTGTACATTTCAATGGTCCTCAGTTTGAATTCCTAGTACATCACTTTTATCAGGGTGACAGCCTATCAAACATTTCACATGAAAAGTTTGACAAAAAAAACCAGTCATACTAATTCACATTGAAAACTCTCTAAAAGCTCACATCTTATACATTTACATGAAAATCTAGTCAAACATGATCTAGATAAATAGAAATTTTCAGTTCTCTTGAATACTGTTAATATGATGAATTAATGCTACTTCATTTCCCCCACCCCACCCAACCTCACCCTTCCACCCCTTCTTATACAGGTACATGCATAATTTGGGTCTGACATCCATATTAAAAATCCCAAGCCAGAAAGGTCCTGAATATGTAATGTAAAGTGTTTCTGACAAAGGTATTAATTTTAATGATTTTATTCTCACAAATTGATTATAACTGATAATAATAATAATCACCATCATCATCATCTATAATAATATATTAATTTTTTTTTTTTCTTTTCCTATTTAATTTTCTCTTTTTCAACCACAAGAAACACAAAAAAATTACCAGCACAGGACTTGCAATAGTGTAATATAGTGCAAAAAAAATAGTGCAAGTAATAAGGAAATTTAGAATAAAATGAGATTTAGAATAAACAGATGTTCATTATGCAGGTCTGATTGGTTGGTTGTTTGGTGTTTAGTTGGTTGATTGGTTGATTTTTTAAACTAGACAGATTTGTAATGGAATGAAGTCATAAGAGCATTTTCAATTTGCCTCAAAATATTGTTGAGCATCACTGTTGAAAAGGAGAAATGTTCCACAGCAAGGAAAGAAAATGGTGGTTGAAACCTTATTTTTCATTCCTCCTAAATTCCCCTTGAAATATTCCAATGAATATTTGTCTAAACAGTACTTGAGAACACTGTAGAGATGCAGTAGGACAGCACTGGCCAGGTGTCAATCATTTCACTCCTTTGCTAATTCAGTGTACTCTCAGGATGTATGTTACCAACCTTGCCTTGTTTTTCTATTTTAATTTCTGATTAATAAATTTACTATTTTAATTTTATTCTCTTAATGTTAGAAAATTATTAATTTTTAGCCTACTTCCTCCATAAAAAAGACAGTTTATTCAAGAAATATTATTTATTTTTATTAGATGCCATATAAAAGTACAAATTCATAGGGACCAGCTGGCCATTGTTGAGCCTTTGATTATCCTGCATTATCCACTTATCAGTCTTAAATATGAATATTCTGGAAGTTCTCTGTAAGGAATCCAAAAAGAAATTTTTTTCAATTAGCATTGAAATTTTCTAGAAAGGACTGAGGAAAAAGTTTTCTCATGGAACTGTTTCAAAACTGTTGGTCCCAAAAAGCAAATTGATGATAGTTTTATGAGAACAGCAGATGTTTCTGCCTTTTTAAAGATCACACCTTAAATGTCATTCTTAATATTGCAAGTTTTCAGCATTTTGGTTTTGGCCCTTTTATTGCATCTTCCATGATTCTTGGATTTCTCCTAAATATTATATTGTTCTAATACAATTCCAAATTTTCCAAATAATTGATCGTGTATAGCAATGTGCTCTATAGAACAGAGAGATTAGATCACACCTCCAAGTTTTACCCACATTTCATAAAGGCACACTTTATACAACTACAAAAGAATGATGAGTTTTAATTTAATTTTAAAAAATCATTTCAGTTCTTACAGATTCTAATAATCTTAGCAAATTTCAATAAATGACTCTTTACCTCATTAAGAGACAATCTGTAATAAGGACAGAGGGAAGATAAAATTGAAGGAAAATGGAGTTAGATAAACATAGTTCTTATTTTGAAGTGAGAGAAGGAGAGAAAAGCCACAAAATTCAAGGCCAGTTAGTTCAATTTCAGTTCCTGAAAAGTGGTAGAACAAATAATCAAACAGTGTTTGAGCACTTACAAGATAAGAAAGTTGTGAAGATAAGTAACAGTGACAGCGGATTAATCAAGAACAAGTCATGTCAAAATAATTTATTTTTTTTCCTCATGATAGCATAATAGGCCTTTTGGATACAGGAAAAGCAGTCACATTGTCATTGTGCTTCCCTTTAGAAAGCTGCCTGATGCTCTCTCTCATGACCTTTTGATAAGCAAACTAAGGAAACACTGCCTGGATGGAATCAGGAGTGCTGTTATTAACAGTTCAGTGCCAGGCTGGACAAGGGTTTGCAGTACGGTTCCACTGGGGTCTGAATGCACTCATTTCATTCCTTAATAGTGTAGATAAAGAAATCAAAATTAGGGTGATTACACCCAGAAGCTGACAGACACCAAGCTGAGAGAACTGCAAATGCATTGTTTCAAAATAATCTCAACAGATTGAAGTCTGAAGAAAATTAGGTACAAATAAGGGCAAGATCTGCATTTCATGGTAAAAAAATTAACCAGCTCATTGCAGAAGGGAAACAACTGGCAGACAGCAATAGTATCCCATTAGTACCAGAGGCTGTCACAAGCTGAACATAACAACATTTCATGTAAAAATGGAATTTTGAAATGTATAAATATTATTTTTAAACATTCTTCCATTCTATCCAATACTAGCAAGACCTTCAGTGGAATATTATATCCAATTTTGAGAACAGCATTTTAGGAAAGATATGAAACAAGAGAATCTCTAAAGGAGATATTAAGGAAACAAAACCTTCAGTAAGTGGGTAAAGGAAGCAGGCTGCTTAGGTCCAGAAAATAAGAGACTGAGGGACAATATATCAAAAATATTAAAAGGTAGGAATAATAAGACAGCAAAAGTTGTTATTTTTGTCCCCTGTGGATTTGAGTTTAAAATAAACTGATAAATTAGGCTTGGCTTGTGGTGAAACCAGAGCATTACTCAAGGTTTGAAACTATAAAAATCATTAAATGAGTGTCTGAATTTAAAATATACATGTGAGGAGTAATGATGTGAATTTAAAATCACATATAATAGGCTTCTAGAAAAGCAGTTAAAAATATCATTCTTCCTTACATTTACACATTACTGCTTAATGTACTGTAAGACTGACTCCATTAAAATGAGAGAAACAAACAAGAAAAATCAAACAAGCAAAATCAAATCCCCAAACCAACCAACCAATGCAAGAAAAGCCGAAACACCAACCACAACCCAAACTCTTTTTTCTTTCAGTCTTAAATATTCAGAAACTCACAATATTATGTGGCTGGAAGGGAAACAGAGATATTCCAGTTCTCACATCATAACCTGAAGAAACCTATCTGACAAGTTTTAAAAGTGATTCTGAATGAGATTTCAGTCATAACCAGACTGCTAACTCAAACACTTCTCTCCGAGGTGAGCCCAGGGGAAATATGTAAGTCTGCGCAAGAAGTGATTTAGTTTTGCATTAGAACTCAAGGCTGAAAATCATACATCTGAAATCAATAGGAATTTTAAATTTAATTATGTCACTTTTTTTGGTCGTCTTTCTGGTTTTTTAATGGGTTTAAGTGACTCTTCCATAAACATTGTTATTAAGCATTTATATAACCAGAACAAATATTGAGCATTATGAAGATACCAGTTTGATGTTCTCTCTTTCAACAACAGAGCCCATGTCCTCTTTCAGAAGATGAACTCCTCAAGCCTGCAGATAAGAGTGACTGACAAAATATCCAAGAACATCTGAAACTGTCAAGTCTTCACTGCACTGCCAGTTCCAGATTTACAGTGGGTAAGGAGCCATAAGACAGGCAGTTCAAAGCAGCAACTGTGATTTACAGCTGCTGCTTTTCCTCCTCCCCTCCTTCATTGGGCTCTCTACTCTTCCTGCTTTTGGTGGTTCTGACTCTGGAAACCTCATTTTAACAGTAAATGAGTATAATTCTATTCAGTGATCAGCACCTGTCATTTCAGAACCCCAAGCAAGTTAATAAAAGGGCATAATTCTAATACTGAATAAAGTTCTTTAGTTGTAAATATCAAGCAGATGACACATTTTTTTAAAAAAGGTTATATGTTTGTCAACTGAAAGCATGTAATGATCTCTACAACTTATGTGTCATCTCTACTGTTTATACATATCTCTTTTGTTCTTTAAAACTTCCAGAAAGAAAAGATGTTCCGATCACTGCCTCCAGGAAACCTCTTACATTGTCAAATTTATTTCTATTTGGTGTCAAAATAGTTATTATCATCCTTATAATGCATCTTAATCACATTTCTGCCAGCTGAGTGCTACTTACAATTCCATTAAGGTGGCCACTAACAATACAGTAAAGACACATGTGTAAATTTACAGGGATAATGCCACTAAATTCAGTGAATCAATAGATGACTGCTTGTTAACTACAATTTTATGCCTTAAGAAGATTCTTAAGTGCTTGCCAAAATGAAAAGTTATAACCTGGATTTTTAAATCTGACTATATGTTATTTGGTATTCCTCAAGAAATGCTTGAAATTCATTTTTCTTCAAGACCGTTAAGAGACTTACCAGGTGAAATAAATTATCATGATACCACTGTAACACTCAAGGACTGCACAACAATAGTACTGTATTATACACAGCACTCATGTCTCAACATTTCATCTGGAATATTTAATAAGAAAAAATCATAATATCTTTATGTACATTACCTGGTTATTTCTGTAGAATAAGACATCTCTCCTTGTCAATAAGAGTACTATTAGTAGTAAATAAGAATGAGCTAGTGTTTTTCCATGTAAATAAAAGTCCATTTAGCAATGTCCTGTAATTTCTAGAGGCAAGAACTACCACGTCCTCTTCATATACATGCAAAACTCAGATGCTTCAGGAACACAGAAGTCCAGATACAAAAAATGATACGACTCTTTTTCCATCTATTTTCAGAGGCCAAGGGAACAGGAATCACAAGGAGAACAGAGATAACAGAAGCAGGCATCAGACACAGGAGGTTGTTCAGTGTTTTTAGGGTTCTGTTTGTATATAGTCTATGAATTCCTTCTGGGATAGACAGGGGTTTCTGGGAACTCCTGGAGGAATGTCAGGGCACCTGCTTCATCAGTAAAAAAGGCAGCCTGTGACTTCCAGCAGCTTGCAATGAGAAGGAAGTCAAAGGGTGCTTTGAGCTTTGATCAAGGAGAGACAAGTATCCATTCAGCAGGTGCTGGGAGAGGTAAGTTTACAGGCCAGCCCAGCATGAAGTTCACAGACAAGCATTTTCTGCAGATGATGTGCAAAAGCTTTCTGGAAACCCTGCTGCCGAGGAGAGTGTTTGTGTGGCAGCAGTGGTGGGGAGTGACACAGCATGTCCCCAGCACACACCTGAGCAGCCACCCCAGCACATCAGATACCAAGCTCCCAAGGGATGATGATGCATCTCTGCAGGCCTTTCACTGAGGGGGCAGCCACCAAGGAGAGGGGAGCTGTGACAAAGCAGGGACGCGAAAGGTCTGTGCTTATTTGGTGCAGAAATGGAGACTTGCAGCATGTCCAAGCCAGAGACTTAATAAATGCAGGAAGAAAAGTCCTTTCTCTGATGCAAAAAGGTCAGTGTGGTGGTAGCAGATGAGGTGCTGAGGCTGAGCAGCATGCTGAGGAAGTGATCCTTCGTGTCTCCTGAGACAAAGACGGTAATGGAGCATCTTTTATGCAAGAAGAAGCTGAGAACTTTTCAGCTTGGAGAAAGGAATGCTTGAGAAGGGAATCTTATATCAGTGCATATAAATATCTTATTGGGTGGAGGCAGACTCTTCTTGGTCATGTCCAGAGACAGGACAAGAGGTAATGAGTGCATACCAAACTAGAGTAAATTATGATTAAGCATAAAAAGAAAATCCAACTTTTCAGTGTGCAAGAAGCCAAACAGTGGAATAGGTTGCTCTGAGAGGTTGAGTAGTCTCCATCCCTGGAGATACTCCACATTCAACTGGATGCATACCTGAGCAAGCTGCTGCTGTAGCTCAGCCTACTTTGAGCAGAGAGAGTTGTACTGGACATCTCCAGAACCTGGTTTTGTGAGCAGCAGCTGTTTCTGAGATCTAGTTATCCCAGACTTTCAGAGTTGCAAATGACCAATCACAATGACATGATATTTGCAACCATTTGGCTGCACCACCAAGCAAGAAGAGGCGTAAAAGAGCCAGAGGCAATGCTTTTTGATGACCCATTTCTTGCCAGTAAATACCAAAATGGAGTATCTGAAACATCAACCTAATACGTTTCATGAGCCTTATCCTTAAAAACAAAGGGATATTCTATGTGTGTGATTCCACATGTGTATTTTCTTATGTGTGAACCTGTACAATGCAGACTACACAATCCTGAATGGGAATGGAAGATGACACATGAAACACTTGCATTATTAATTGTCAGTCTGGTGAAAAGGCTTCAGGAGCTCAGCCCTGAGTAGCTTTATGTTGGAGGAACTAATAAAGGGTCAGGCATTTAAAAAATTGCACCTGTAGTCAAGGCACTCATGATATGCATGATTCTTATGTTCTTATTCTGGTATGGAAATTTATAATGCTTTATCTTTAGAAATAAGTAAGATTGAATAATAAACTAAATAGCTGCAGATATGTGTAAATGGAAACAAATCATGTCTCTGTAAAAATGCAGCTCTAGATTATAATTAGAAACTAATAAGTAATTTTCTTCTAATTTCGAAAGTGTATAAAACAAATAATAACACATCCAAATGAAGTTTACAATGACTCTTTCAGTCTCAGTTAAGGCAACAGAGGAAGAAGCAGAAAATACAATACATGTAAAAGGTCCAGTGAAATTAAGAACAAAACACAGAGAGAGAGAAAACCTTTGTTAAAATTTCAGAGATCCTGTATGTTACAGATGGAGGTCTTTTCTAGCCTTAAGGATTCTATGATTCTATGATATTGCACAAAATATTCCCAGAAATTAACATAAGTAATTTTAATTAACAGAGAGAAATTTTTTCAGAAGTGCTACTTTTTAAAAGACATGCTTCCCAGAATGAGATTTAGTAAATGTGGAAACTTGCACAAAAATTATATAACTTTAGGATATACACAGTGGAATGGGCTGCAAAAAACTTCTGTTAGTCATTTTTTCTCATTCCTGTGAACTCCTCTTTTAGGATCCACTTAGTAATTAATTGCTGTCCTCGCTAGATGTTAATATTGCAACAGAAATCTACAGAATAAATTGTGCCAGTGCAAACGAGGCAGTGATTGGCAGGCCTTTCTTAATTATGGCAGTAGGTTTAGCACTTGTGTTAATCTGAAATTCATTAACATGTCTCCAGATACCACTAGTTAAATCCAGTTTGCCAACAGGCAGAGTTAGCTCTGGAATTAGTGCTTCAGAAAACCTTCTTTATTGCCTGCTGTCCTCTGAAAAAAAAATCACTGAGGTCAGTTTTCCTGACATATTGTTTGACTGGATTCCCAAAACAACTCCATGATATTCTCAAGAGGCAACTCTGAACACACAAAACCTAGATTGAGGCTTGTGCCAAAATCACTTATCTGCAAGTAAATCTCTTATTTCTTCAAACAGATCCTTAATTCCTCTTTTTATACTTTCTTGATGTGTTTTTTCAGGCTACATTTTCATGATCAATAGTTATTCTACCCATTTAGAAATCTCCATAGACAAAACAGACAGAAATGCAAATAAGGATAAAAGCTACATAAATTTTTCAGAAATGGATCATGCCAAAAATCCTGGTGTCTTCCTTTGACAGACGTTATTTACTTATTTACAAGGAAATCTTGACAGATACAATCTCTCTGGATTTCAGAAATGTATTCCATAGGAGATAACTGATTAAAATTGAAAAGGTGGGGATCAGAAGCCAGACTGTAAAGTGGATCAAAAAGGAGATGAAATGGTTTGTGCTGAAAGTGTCCTGGTATTGGTAGGTTTCTTGTGCAGTTCTTCAGAGCCTGTTTTGGAAAGTTTTAGTGTTTTCACTAGTGTCTGTGCCCTCAAGGGGCAAAAAAATGTTTTGGGACATATATGCACTAAAGAAATGTAATAGTATGGATATGCATGGGATACACCAGTAACATGGAAGGAGATCAAACACCACATGGCAGAATTTGGGTGATCTTAGGGACTGAGGCAGTAAAAATAAGATTTTATGTGTATTCTGAGGCATTTTCAGGCTAATAACAAGAACTTTGCTAGGAGTACTGTCATTGTAGGACACAGAATGATTCGCATGGACACAGTTCAATGTACAATAGGGGAAAGGATGATTTTATTTCTGTGACTCCAGTATTTATATATTCTCCACAATGACCAGGGACTGGATAGTTAGGTTACCACCTTCCCAATTACACTGGCCATGAGAAACATCCATCAAAAGACATTTCTTTAAGAGAATGTATAAACATCTATATTTATAGTTACTTTCCTGGGAAAGTGGCTAGAAACTATGAAAACAAGATCAGAAGGCTTAATTTTCAGGGCAACAGAGTACAGAGCGCCAGTGTTTCTAGAGAGGAGAGAAAAGGTGTAAATTCAGATAAGTCTTACACTGGATTCTTGCCTTTCTCTTCAGTCTCTTTCTTCAGGCAAATTAAGGATTTCTAATCCACCTTTGCAATGCCATAAAATTGTTTTTATCTCACATATAATTACATTGGGATACACTATATTATGGAAACTTTTCTTCAGTGTTATTGTGTAGACCTTCCTTATTACAATGTCAGAGTACTAAATCTTGCAATGATTTTATATAGATCTCCTCAGATCCCTGAAAAGGCCATCATATGAAACCATGAAAGACTACCTGTCATTAAACATTTTAATTAATATCTCCTAAATCTAGCATCCAGCTTTCTCTATGTATCTTCATTCTTATTTCTTTTTCACCCATGTATCAAATGATTTTACATACATTTCTTAGAATATGCTGCATTCTTTCTTGGAAATGCTCAGTCATTTTGTACTTTTTGGACAGATGCTGTAAAGATGGAAAGGGTGAATGCTACAGAACAACAAATTATATAATTCTTTTCCCCATCTCATTTCTCAAGCCATGATTATCAAAGTCCCTCCCTTCCTTAGCAGACTGTTGACAAATGACAACTGAAAAATAACATTATCTCATTAGGGTCCGCAGAGCCTCCAGAATTAAATAGAAGACTTCTACCACACTCAGTCCTTTTCCCCAGGTAACTTCTCCAGTTTGCTTAAGTTCCAAATAATAAACAGCTTTGTAAGTACTGTTGCTTGCTCCCAAGAAAATTTTTTTTTTGGTTTTGTTTACCATTCAATTCCCCAGCCTCTTCAACCCCTGTCACAGTCAGAATTACCTTCCTAAATGTATTGCAGACACACAAATGTCTACATTTACATCCTTTTATCCACAAGTTCTTCCTACCATATTGGTAGGCTTTTTATGATCAATTTTATTTTTATTTTTCCTAAATTGTTTTTTTTTATCTTCCTTTCCCTTTGTAAACTTTGGAAATGGCAGATTATTTTCAGTTTTAAAGGTGTTTTCATACTGGTATATTTGAAAATCTTGTTTCACAAGATGCATTTAAACAATCTTCTTTAAGATTAACAGTTTTGCTGTAAGGAGATTTTAGTATTTGGTTATGTCTTAATTAGTCTATACGACCCCTGTGCATACAAGGCAGAATTCCATGTGGATTGTTATTCCTTTGATTGCTTTTAAAGCAGACACAAAATAATAGTCTAATTTTTTTTTCATAAATAAGTTATGGTTATTATTACTGCATTTGTTACTGATAATTAGATTAATATCTCTCTGCAAAGTAGTGTTATTATATTACTTTTGCACGTATTCTAAACACCTGCCATTTCTTTTTTTTATTTGGTAGACATCTTTCAGGTGATTTATAATAGACTCATCACTTTATTCCTAGAATTCCTTTCCTATTCCTTTATTCCTAGAATATTTCTATTCTCCATCTTATGTTTTCTCCAAAAAAACAGAATAATATTTCAGATCTCTGACCTGTTTTTGGAAATAGATAACTAAAATTCACAGAGTTTTATAGATTTTCTCTTGTCTTTGGAGGCATCTATACAGAGCAATTCATCTGGCATATTTTAGAGAATTAAATGATGAGGCAAACCATGCTCCACTAAATGACTTTCTCACCATTCATTTTAAAAGTTCTGTAATCAACTAGTTCATGTGTAGACAGCTGCACTCATCACATTTATTGTGAAACAAACTGAATTCTATTCCTACATTGTTTGGCTATTTGAATATCTGAAGTCTCTATGTTCCTGTATTATTCCAGTTCTTTACTTGTCCCCTCTTCCTCATTATCTACTGCATGACACACACAAAATAAGGCAAACCCAATACATCATGGTAGTTTTGCTATGACCTTTCACAATGCTAAGAAAAGCTGCACCTTTTATCACCTACATCATCATGTGTCTGTACTATTTCTGTTATTTGTCATGGGAAAAAAAAAAATAGCAATACCATATAAGTATTTCTTGTCTCTAATCTATGTACTGTTCAATATTTGTAGTGTGTCAATCTGCTGAAGTTATAAGCCCTTCTGTTTTTCTGTGCCTAACCTTATTACTTTCCATTTCCTAGCAACAAATCATATGGTTCAGCCACAGGCTTGTGACCCTCTTCTATAGGAGTCATGTTCATTTGTTTTCACCCTCAGTGCTTTTTCCACAGTCTTTTATTATTGTCAGGTTTCATCTTCCTTCAATATTTACTTACACAGAAACCCTGTTGTTACATATCTGTCCAGCAATTCATACCAAGATGTGTGCTCATACCTATTTAATACTCCATTAGAACAGGACCATGAAGATATAAGATTTACATTTTCAGAATTTTTTTTTCATTGATCTGGTTGTTATTGATTCTGACAGAGGGATCTCTGAGGAAGGACAAAGAAGCAATTGTAGCACTAGCAAGGAAGAAAATCTAAGAGAATTTATAGCCATCTTTACAACTTTAGAAGTGGCAAAAGGACATACAAAATCAAGAAAATAAAGGCAGATAGAATGTATTAATTTTTCATAAATGATCCTTAATAAAAGATCTACGTGTGATCTCTGAAGACATTGAACCCTATGAGAATTATTCCCTTTTTTGATCACCTCCCATTTAGCCACTGTACATTGACATTTATAAGGTCTGTGATGTCAGAAACTCCAAGGGCTCCACAATCTGAAAATCATCTACATAAAACAGGATGTCATTTTTACAAGACAAGGAACAATAGGAAGGGCTGGACTCCAGATTACTGTTTTAGTGACCAAGATCTGAGTTGAAATTAATTATCTAAGAACTGTCCATGTGGCACTAATTTGCATCTCTAAGTTACAGAAGTACAAGCACTTACACTCCCCTTTTCAGGGGCTCCTTAGCCCAACCAGTGAGGCACACAGCTTCTTCACCCACACTGCAGCTTGGATCCAAGAGGGAGAGGCACACTTATGTTTTGTCTATTTCCCTGATCTGAGTTGTCCCCTCTGGACAGAAATCAAGTGAAAAGCAGCTACAAACTGACAGGGATCCTGGATGCTGAGGGAGGCAGCTCTCAGCTCTGCTGCCATGGCAGTGCCTTGGCACAAGAGAGCCCTGCCCAAACACAACAGTCAGTTGTGTCTATGTACCTCACAATAATTCACTGAAGCACTATAACTAAACCACACCTTATCCCTTCATATTTGCTCTGCAAACTGATGTATGCATTAGGAACTTGAATCAACTACTTGGGTTTAGGAACATCTGCTTGAACATTATTTTCTTTATTTTAAACATTATTCACAATTTTCTGTTTCACTATACAAGGTTTAGAAGAACTTACTTATTAAAACAAGAAACTTATTAAAATCATCTGTTTTTTATGCCTGGGTAAGAAAGAAACCTTGCCTAAGCATATTGTCCTTAAACAATATCCCTTGCTGGTAAGAAATGGTGAAAGTGACAAACAGAAAAAAAATATCAGTGTTTGAGCTGTAATTAGTCCATGCATAAAAGAGGATCAATACAACAATTTGTAACTATCAAAAGCTGGAGCCTTTAAAAGCCAGCTGGCTTGGCAGAAACCTTCCCATAGTGTCTGTATGTCAATATATGGATTATTTTCAAGCACCTTTAGTTGTTTTTCTCTAACATGATAAGCGGTGGACTCTAATATCCTGAGGCTTTCTCTTCAGATCTCTGGGTAGGACTTGGAAGAACCACACCAGAGACTGCACTAAATAAGCCTTTCAAGTTTGCACAGTCTGGCATGTTTTGAGGAGTCTAACTGCCCTGTAGCTGCATATCCTGCATGCAGATGATGACTTGAGGTCCCACATATCATTTTTGCCTTCCCTTAAAGTGCATAATAATCATCTCTAAAAAGTGGGACACAGCTACCATAACTGGCCATATTATGAGTTGTGACTTGATGCTACCTAGGGATATATTTATAAAATGTGATTATGTGTGACACAGGAACACTGCCAATATATTTTTGTCTCTCAAATCAGGATCAAACTGTATTGGAGCAAGTCCAGGCTAGCCCTTGGGTAGCTGAAGAATTACACAGGAAAACCAAACATTGATCCAGCTGGAGCTCAGGGTGAACAATAACACATCTTCTGTGATTGGATCTGTTTCCTTGGCCTTATAGTCAAAAGAAAGAAATCTATTACTTAGGTCTTTATAAGATAAAGAATTTTGCAATTTTTTTCATCTTAAAGAGTTTGATGAGTATATGTATGGAAAACCTTGAAAAAAAAGGAATTCTGAGCAGGCAGCAGAGTGCAGTACATGTGTGATATAGAGCTACTTCCTTTCCACCAAGTCTGTACAAACTCTATCCTCTGCCTGCCACAAGTAAGCACAAACTCCTTTGTCTTTCCACTGAAAAACATACAGCTCCCAGGGAAATATTCGTCTAGTGGATGTCAAGGACTATCTCTTACTGTGAGTTTTAGGGTGATTTTATGATGTTTGTATCACCAATTGTCTATTTTGCTTATGCTAGATATTGAGTTTCATGTTTTTAAGGTTATATTTGAGAGTGAAAGGGGTGAGAAGGAAAAGCAGTGGAATTTTTTCCCAGCTGTATTCAAAACCATAGAGACAAGAGCTTCAGCTCTCTCTCTCTCAGTGTGTGTCTCTCCAGCACAGACAGCAGCACAGAGCTCTCCTTTGCTTTTAGTTAGTTTTTAGCTAGCTGAGGCAGAGAAGTTCCTCAGACTGTGGCTTTTCTTTTTCTTGGAACTGTTCAGCCCTGCTCTGGGCTGAAAAGCCAGACAAACACCAGGAGCTCACACCTGGGGCCCACTGGGGCCTGGGACACGGAATCTTCCAGCTCTGGAGGGACTGAAAGAGACTGAATGAGCCAAGCTACACCCCATGAAAAGAACTTTCTGAATCTGCCATCTCTTCAGAACAATGACAAGTTCCATTGTTGAATATTATTCATCTTCTCACGTTTGTGAACACTTTGCTTGTGAAATAAACAATTTTTTCCACTTCTCTCAAAGACTGACCTCCTGAAGTGGTTGGGGGAAGGACCACTTTGATTTGCTGTCTAGAGGAACCCCTTGAAAGTTCCCTCCTTAAATTTTCCTTAAACCAGAACAAATACACTGTGCCCCTCCTCTATTCTTGGAAATAAACATATGTGGCACAGAGCACATCTATAATCAGGATATTTTGTATTCCTCAGACAGCTCAGATAACCACTATGTTATTAGGGTGCTTTCCAAATTCTTAGGATCTTCCTTTATACAGCAAGTGCAAGACCCAAACTAAAAGCCACATCTAACTGACTAGATGATACACATAATAAAAATAAGTAATTTTAAATGCAAACTTTTTTCTATCTATTTGCTTGCCAGTTGACCTGGATTTTGGGTTTTCCTATCTTTTTAAGAATACTTTAAAGCTTTTAAAGTAATGACTTTTTTATAGCTGGTGTCCAGTACAGTAGATGAACACTGGTATTCCAGACTAAATAAAATAAACAATAAATTTTTTGTTGAATATTATATGGTTGAAAATTTATAAATCTAGTGTTAATAAACATAATATTTCTGAGATTTTCTGTATGGAATATAGATTTTTCCTTTTTCCAACTAAACAAAGAACAGGTAAAATTCAATATCTACTTTTCAAGAAATATTTGTGCAAACTGATGATGGTGCTCCATTTCAGAATGTGAAATAAAAAGGGTGAGTCAAATCAATTCACTTAAATACTCATGATTTCAGAGCATTCACATTTGCTCATTGCGTTCATTCCTCCAAGCACTGAAAACTTCTAAGCAGTAGTAACTACACTCAATTTCTCTCTGCTGTGATATTTGAATGTGATTGTGCTTGTAGGACAAGATCACAGATTAAAGATAAAATTATTGCAATCATCCACTAAGAACATTTTTCCTTAATTAATTTAACTTGAATAGACCCATTTTCTAATTCTTTATTATTTGTTATATTGGTAAATTCTAATTACAAATGTCTTTTGTAACCCTGAATCCTTATTTGCTTTAAGTTAAAACATGTGGGAGAATGTTACAAGAAGATATGTAGTTAGCACATACCTAGAACTGCAAGTACAAAAAAGTACTGCAGGAACAGATATAACATTTTGGGTCCAATCTCTTCAACACAAAACATAATGTGCTATGTGGCACATTATTTGATGCCTTAATCATCATAAATTATAAGAAATACTTCCTTTGCTGGGTTAGAGAAGCTTCTAAGATACACTGTCTTCCACATACTTAATATTTCATACTATTAGATATGCTTTAACCAGCCACTGAGAAAACCTCTCGCAGCTGAATGCAGAAAACATGCAGAAGTATATGAGGGTCTGTGGTGCCTAAATGCAAATGAACAGGATCTCTCTGGTAGCCTTGAGAGGTACCAGCCTTCCCCAGTTTTATGAAGAACAAGACACTTATATTGGAATTCACCAACTCCTGAAACAGGGAAACCAACTGGCCTGTAAGGGATGAACAGAATTCTGTCTCTTTCCTCTTGAACACCTTGCTTGGTTTCCTCAGATTCTTCCTATTTTTTGCTGAAGGTCACATGTGGTAACAGGGTCTAACACATCTAACTTGCTCTTGAATCCAGTAATCCTTTGATTACACACCTGAACTTGGTTGATTACTGCTGAGTACATCTCCCTAGAGCACAAAAACTAAACAGTGCCATCTGATGATGTCAGTGATTTTAAAATTATTCTCTCCTCACTCTAATTGCTATACTACAGTATTTAGCCTACATTATTTCACTGTCATTCCTTTTAATATAAAGAAATTTTTATTTTTCTCTTTATATTAGAATGTAAGATTTGTCAAGATAATTTCACTGACAGTGACCCTCCTAAAGAATAATTCTATTTGAGTTTATCACTTATAGGCAATTATTAGATAGATCACTTTTTACATAAATTAATTAGAAATGAAGCTTATTTATACTATAAAATGTCATTTACAAAATCTTTTTTTTCCTTTTTTCTTCCATATTCTCTCTGATGTGTCACTTTTAAGTAAATGTTGTAGGAAAACAATAAAGGCTCCTCTCCTATTATTCAGTTACAGAAGTATTAAAACCAATCCAATTCCCCTCACATCTGCCCTGATGGCTTGCAGAACAGTTATGTTACCAAACAGGTCATAAATCAACAAGTGGGAAAATTATAAATTTGTACTAACATTCTCATTTCAATTGATAGATTTCAGATGCGATTTTTAATTTAAACATTCAAATTAGGAAGCTTTCCAATGTATTGTTTTCCTTAAAATGCGTGTTAGGCTTTCTTCCTATTAATAAAGGTAAGGATATCTGAAGGGCTGAAAAATGCTGCAGAACTCAAACTGTGACATTTCTTACACAGACTAAAAGGTAAAAAACCACAATTTCTTTGTACTCAGGTATTTTTTGCTTGGAATGGCAAGGGTTAATTTTTTCTGCCTCTTTGCTACAGCTTGAGATTTTCACTTGATCATATTAGAAAGGGTATCTCTGGATATCCTTACCTATCAGGAGATGCAAATCAATTTTCATTGAGTAATGAGAGTAAATCCTTTATCACCATCCTTACATATTAATTATTTAAGTACCTTATGAATTAGACCTTGTTTCTCAAAACAGAATTGACCTCAGTCAAGTTCTGCATCATGAATTTTGTATGTGGAGCATATATATTGCTCAATTAATCAGTACTTAAGATCCATCCATAAGCAAAAGCACAGCTACAAATTGCAGTTGCTTTTAGGTTCTACATTCTAATTTCACACAGAGAATTTTCATAATCGCTGATTTTAATCACATGGATTCGTGAGGTACCTCAGGATCTCAGCAGCTCCAAGCTCTGCTTGCTGTGCCTGCTTACATTATGGCCGTGCATTACTTAAATCCACTAAGAGTGATTCAGATCACTCTGCAATTTTAGTTTCTTGTACAGCCACCTGGATTAATTCCATTAAAATAATTAGAATGCTGAAGCAGAATTTATTTGAAATCATTCCCTGCTAATTCCCAATAATAAATTAACACTGGCAACAACTCTTTAATTCATTTAACATAAAGGCTTGAGAAACTAGACATCAGGACTTTTTGTTACAAGGGGTATGCCATAGTCCCCAACACATTTGCAAACCAATCAGACTCCTGCAAAACTATGACAAAAGTACATGAAAATAATTTTGAATTGAATTTTAGGAATTCAGGTCTATGTTTGTTTAAGCTTTATCCATGTTTTTAGACATTTCTCTGTACCACCAAGATTTCTAAAAAAATTACACAGAATTATGACATGTGATGTAGGTGTGACAGAAAAAAACATCACAGCTCTTCATAAAATTCCAGCAGACATTTCCCCTGCCACTCCCACTCCTGCAGCTGAAAGCTGTATCTATTTTTTTTTTAGCACAGTACAGATTAGTGAAACTAGATTTGCTACCACAGTGAGTCCTAGCCAGGTCAGCAGAGTTCAACCCTTCCCATCTCATTGTTAATCTTATTTGTCCATATCTGATCTACTCATCTGCTATTATCTCACATTATACTTAGACAGTTTTTTGACCCTTTCAGAATATGGTACCAGTGGCATCCTATGATCCTAAGTATTTCTGACAGTAAAAACTTCTAATTCATGAGCTGTCTATAAGAACTCATAACTTGCAAAAAAAAAAATGCAAGACATGCCAAATTTAAACCATTTTTAAAAGGGTTTTTTTTTCTCTATGGGTAGTTGTAGACTTGAGAGGAGCAATTTTAAAAACCTGAGTGAGGAGCATAGCACCAGTACATTTTAAGTGGGACGTTTCATTTTATTGTGCTTGATTCCTCAAAAAATGTCAAAACTTATCAGCCTGAAAGTGCACCATTTTAAAGCTTCTGTTTTAATGATAAATAATGATTTGAGAATGCAAATTTTGTACTCAGTGAAAGAATAGAGAGGTGTCAGCTTTCTTGAAGAAAACATTTAAAACAGTCTGAGCTGAATATTAAGTCAGGAGAGTTTTGCATAGATTGATGTCTTAGCAACTTCAAAAGATAGCAGAAGATTAATTTTGTAAACGGCTGATTCTACGATAATGATTCTCTAGAGGGTTCAAAATTCTTTATGAGAAATCTCATTCTTCTGGGGTTTCTTTAAATGTTCTGTATAGATGCTATTTTCTCAGAAAAAAAAAAAATATTACAATGTAGAGTGATCATTAATTTTTATTTTAGTCGACACCTTATTTTGAGTTAGCCTGCTAGCTTCTGTTCTTTTATTCTCATTCTCTGGTATTATTCTGTCCTTTCAGGATGAAATTTTTTGATGTTCCCTTTTTAAATGGGGTTAATGCTGCAGTGTGTCTCTGTGTGCTCAGCCAAAACTAATCTTTTCTCAAAGGCATTAAATTAACATATCTAAAAAACAAATAACAGCAAGGCTTTCTCATCCACTCAGACTATGAAATTAGTTCCAGAAGGATAAAGTAAAACATTGTAAAGCAGGTTTAGGCAATAATATTTTTCTTTCTTTTGAGTCCAGATGATGTTATAGAATCACAGCAAGATTGAGGTGGACAGGGAACTCTGGAAATCACCTAAGTTCAACCCCTCTAAGAGCAGGCTCAGCTAGAGCAGGCTGCCTGTGTCCAGGCAGGTTTTGAGTGTCTCCAAGGATGGAGATTCCATGACATTTTAAGTAGCCTGTTCCAGTGTTATTGTAGAATTGTCACAAAATCCAAGAAAGCAACATAGTTGCTGTACTTTGTCCAGGGAAGACTAGAGAAGAGGTTGCACACTTAGAATATATTTCAAGTATTGATCAGGAGAGTTAAGTGATGTTACAGTGACCTCCTGAAGAGCAGACAGCATTTTTCTAAGCATTGATGGCAGAGGGGAGTCAGTGCTTCTACCTATTTTCTGCTCCATTCTCAATAAAGCCTGGTTGCATAAAAAAAATCAAATTACCAAGTATCCCTATTACACCCCAGGATAAATAGCCCACCAAAGCAAATAAGATATCTGTTTTCAAGTATGTGAGTAGAGGTAAATGCTGCCCTTACCTTCATAAGTGTAAAACTCATATTGTAATATCTGTAAATACATTTTGTTACAGAGTTAACATTTATCCCTAAAAGTTCTAAAATGTGTAAACTTGAATATAAATACAAATGTATGACTAAAGGTAGGCAAAAAACAGCTACCCTACACTACCCATAAAGAGAGTTTGGGAGGAGAGAGAGACACACACAAGAGTGCAGGAAGACTTTTTTTCCCATCCAAGAAATAGCACTGTATGCATGCTGCAATTCTTTGCCTGGAAGGAAGCACAAAGATAAATCTTTTTCTTAAAATCAAAACAAAACCACCTTTGAAACACTTCCATCCACTGCAAATGCATGCTCAAGTCCTGATCCTGTTAACTGATGAGCACTTATGTTGAATTCAACAGAACACTTCTCACAAAGCACTCAGCACATGCTGAGGTAAAAACTCTTATAAAACACCTACTTGTATTGTAGACAGAATAATGAAGTGAAATAGAATGAGAACACTAGAGTAATGTGATGGGAGAACATATTGAATCACGACACAATTACACTACTGTGCATATCACTATCTATAAACCTAATTAACAGAAAAACTGTTCTCTTTACAAAACTTTAAATACAAAACAACAGTTTTGCATAGATATCTCATTTGGATACAAAGAGTGATAGGAAAAATCTTTCAAATGTGGCAACTTATTAAAATAAGAGCATCTAAAATGACAATATTCACTTTTTGCCAGGGAGAAAGAAAGATAAATAGAACCATGAAACTTTCAAAAGGTCTAAATATTCGTTGATCGAAGAAACAGATGAGCTGGTTATGTTCTACTAAAAGTAACCATCTAGAACCCAAGGTACTAAGTGTGCCATATCTCAGAACACTGCTTTTCTGTTTTCATTTAAAAACTCTTTAGACGTACACAGTAATAAACTGTATTAGTTATATGTTAAAAGATTCTTTTCCTATTAAATTAATTTTAAAATGCCCATCATAAATGAAAAATAATTGAGTCTAGAGACCATTCTTTCCTAGCTCTCCTATGAAAAACACAGACAACGGTAAAACATAAATCTACAGTAAGCAGTAACTCATATCTTGCATACAAATAAACTTATTTCTATTACCAATCAAGTTCTATTCCATTTAAAATCATGATGAACTGTGAGATTTTCTGCATTTAGCATACAAGTGAAAGAATATCTAATCAGAAACAACTGTCTTATCAATCACGTCAGTTCAACGTGCGCTGGTGGTTATAATCACCCTTCAGTCATGAAGGTGTCATGGAATATTACACAGATGAATCCTTCAGGGATGAAAATCTTCATAATTTGTAAATTAAAAGAAACAAAGTAAACAAAAATAAATACTCTTCAAAGTGATTCCTGCAATTATAAGCAAATCAGTTATTCCAATAAACAGAAGTATGTTTTCTTACCCTAATAAAAACCCTCCGTAAGACATCCAGAGGTCCTTCAGAATACAAATCACACTTTGTGAAGTGAAAACCACTATGCTGAATGTGTAAGCATATTAACTGGACTTGAACCTACTCATTACTACATGAGTGAAAAGAGATATACTGATTTAAGTGAGGTGAGAAGTTGCTTTAATATGCGTAAGTGTAGGATCATGTGAGGAAATTAATACTGAAGAAAAGGAAAAACTGCCTTTCTCAAAGATGCCATTTACTTCTTCATTTCTTTTTTTTTTTTTTTTTTTTTTTTTTTTTTTTACTGTGAATATGATTATATATTGTAATTAACTACTCAGAGAGAATTCTGGAGGATTTTCCACCCCTGTAGATATTTAAAACCTGGTTGGGCATGGTCCTAAATAACCTGATTATGCTGATCCTGAACTAGGCAGAGGGTTGGAGTAGGTGGAGGTTCTTGACAGCTTCAGATGGGCTGTGATCCTGTGATTGCTAGGGTAGAAAAATGGTATCTTGAATGATTAAGAAAGGCAGGGTTTTCCTTTCATTTATCAGTTTATTTTTAATATATGACATTATTACTGATCGAGGCTAGGATGCACATCAAAAGTGAAACACAGCATTACTGTTTACTCCCAGCAAAATCTATGTGATTGTAATCTATGTAAAATATTCACCTCTCTCAGACACAGCAGTAGTGCTGCCCTGAAGAACAGGAATTTTGGATTAATGGGTAAAGGCAAAGTGTTTAAGACAATCTTCTTATGCCTCGGAATGCATAACTAAGAAAATAAAACATTTGGGCATATAGCACACCCAAAAAATTGGTACACTGGTACATAATGGGGAATAGCCTAGTACAGGGAATATTTAACATATCCCATGGGAAAGGAGGCTAACCTCAAATAAATGTTTCTTTTTTCTTCCTTCTTTTTTTTCCCCTCTTTCTCAGTAAATCACTTTTTCAAAATCAAATACATTTTCATTAGTGTCCAGAGTGCTTTCATCTCCATTTATTGCCATACTTAGAGTCAGCAACAGAAATTATGACAGGTATTGATGAAATATAATTATCTAGGGAGTGGAAGCTTTCACATAAAAATGTACAGCTTATCTTATTATGCTAAACTTTCATGCTCACCAAATGAAAATAGATCACTTTGTGCTTTAACAACACAGACCCAGAAAAACATCAACTGGAAGTGTAGCTAATTATCACTGCAAACCTTACAATATACTGCCTACCTTTGCCATCATCACAATATTTCCCATTTTCCAGCAACATACTATTTTCCAGGTGTTCTTTAAAATCACTAAAGAATCATTTAGACTTTTAACTTTATATTCCTGGAGGCAGGGATTCCCTTTTCATGAAAACTGCATAGGAAGGGAAAACTGTGAACTATAACCAACATTTGTATCAACCAAATGGTCTGGTGTTATTACCTAAAGCAAAAAAAGCTTCCACTCAGAAGTTAAATTCAAAATGACCTTGTGCTTTTTTTCAAAAGTGCTTGCAGCTGAGGTCATTGGAACAAATTGTGATAAAGAGTGCTTCTCTCTGCATAGTTAGAAGGCACATGTTGTACACGAATTATCACCAAGGAAGGAAAAAAAACCCAACCAGAACAGAGGAAAGTGCATCACTCTATTTCTAGGTAAAATAATAGCAAATATTTCCTATAATAATTATGACTGCTAATTAAATAATTTAGGGTTTTGGAAAATTTATTTCACCATCAAATATGTGCTACACATTTCAAATCTATATTTATCAATTAATCCTGTTTGTTATTGGCTTCTACTGTTAACAGCATAAGCACCTGTAACTACATTTCCCCAGCAGGCACAGCCCAGCTCCATAGACCATTATGCAGTGTTGTTTAAAAATATATTTTTTAGTTGATTTAAAGCTCATTAAATTTCTGAGTCAAAAAATGAAATAGAAAATAAGTTGGAACTGCTAGTGAGTGTTTTAATTGAATTTAAATACGTAAAGTAATTTCAGTATTTGCTTATGTAAGGAAATTATTAATTAATTTCAGAAGGAGATTTTCAAAGGGTATTTTTTAAATTCTTTCTCTTGCAAACACATAAGCAACTACTGTCAAATTATTTTACTCTGTCAATAAGATTGTACGAGTCCTCAATTTGTTTCCATAATAGCAGCTCTTCACTGGAATATTTTGATCGACAGATTTATATTTTTAACATCTGCCTCTTTTGGGAGAAGCTTAATGTTAAGATGAAAAATGTTAAGATGAAAAATACACTGGAGGTTTCAGAGCAGGTGGAAAAACTCACAGTTCTGATTAAATGAGAACTGCTTCTAATCCCGTTTTCCACTGTGCCTTAAAGTATCCTATATAAAGAATAAAACCCAACTTGTCACTTATGGAACATTTAAAGAAAAGAGGGGCAAAAAAAGAGTACATGTAACTTACCATTAAAATTTACTGCCCGGATATAGCTGAGTAGTTCTTTACCGTCAGTTGTGCTCATCCTAGGGCACAGCCCAATATATCCAGGACAGAGATCTTTATGCATGTTGTGCAGGGCATAGGCCATGGAATATACTGCATCAATGACAAACTGAACTTTTCCCTCTTGTTCATAGGCTGAATCTCTTGCAATTCTTTCTAAGCCTGCAGAAGAAAGAGAAAGAGTTTACTTCTATTTGTGTGTGCACGTGTACCTGCATGAGCACTTGCATGCAAAAATTCACACTGGAACGTAAGTAATTACAGCTGGATTGACAGGTAAAGTCGAGATTGGTCTATCCATCACCTAAATAAATAAGACAAGGGAAAAATATGGCCATCTGGTTTTGCCTCTAATCATTGCACACTCTGCCAGGTATGTAAATGGCATGTTGATTTCTGGGCTAGGAAAGAGGACAGAACATTTCATTACAAGAAAAAGATATGTAGATATATGTATTTCTATAATCCAGTAGAAAAATTCTCTCCTTATTGATTTTCATTCAAGACTTGTTTATTGTTATTTATAGGACAGTTCTAGAGCAGCCTGCCATTCTGTTTTAGATAAATTTAAGGCTATCTTGATTTTTATCCCTGTCTATTGTTTGATAAACATTATTTAAACATCTCAGGGAAAAAAGCTGAATGCTTGCCAAGTGATGTGACCATCTGTCTCCATAGTGAAAAGTGCTTATTCTAAGACATTTTCATGTATTTACTAGTGAATTATGCTTCACATTGAGAACCATGTACTCTTTGTTGTTTCCTACAGGACATTTATCCTTCAGAGGGAACACAGAGCAAGTCAATACACCATATAATTTTTATTCTGCAGGAATCGCCCAAATTCATCATCTATGTCCAAGTACAAGGGAAGTTTTGCATTAATAGGTGATATTACTTAGTGGAATTGTTAAAAATAAAGCTTAGAAAAAATATATTTAAAGTAAAGAACCAACATGAAATCCCACGTCCTATATAGAAATTCAGATGCTGATTTCAAAGGCTCAAATCTTCATTTTCCAGGGAAAATATGATTGGCAAATCTTGATATGAAATTTGCCCTGCTGAAATCAACTGTACAATTCCTCTTGCCTCAGTAAACAGAAGAACAGACACCTAGGTTATCTACCAGGTTACCAACTCATTCAATTTGAAAATAATCCAATAATATTATTTAAGGTTATTTAGAAATGGGGAAAAAGTTTATGCATTTTTTTTTTAAAAAAAATTAACTCTCTATCCAGGGAGCATGCTCAGAAGCCTTTCTTCTGTTTGTCTGCTGTACTTCAGTACCTCCATCTTGCACTAGAGTAATAATATATGAACGAATCTTTAATCTGACAAGCAGTAGTGGTTTGTGCTTTAAACACCCCCTGAGCACTGGAAGCGATAGATAGCCTTGAAAAATCATGGTGTGCTGTTATTTCTCCTCAAGGATTAGTTACAGAAAAATAAAATCACTACTTCTTGAAAAGATAAAACCCATTTGAAAAGGAAGGCAGAGATCATTTTTGTGATTTGTACAAGTAGCTTCACAGACACTTTTTAAGATGTGCTCGTTAATTAATTACAAATAATGAGTGAATAACGCAACTGTACTGCAAATAAATAAACAGGAAAAATCTTTCCTTGAACATGCTGAAAATTACACAATTAGTTGCAGTGTATTGCCCAGACATAAAAGAAGACATGAAGGATGGAAAACATGAAGCTTAATTAGTTTACAAATTTACTGACTTTTTCATTTGAGAACTACCTTCCAACAGCAAATGATGGGTAGAGTTCATGCTTTCCACTTTAATTGTTCCTGCCTTGTTAAGGACTGTGGGACAAGTGAAGGACAGAGTTTACAGAACTGCTGCAGACACAGAGCAGCCAGTAACCCTCAGAGCTTCTACATTCTCTAAACAGGATGGTCAGGACAGGAGGAGTTAAAAGGAGATCCGCTTTTATTGACAAGATAAATACAATTCCCATCACATAAATGGATATTTGTGTATGCTGAGGGGTTGGGAGTTGGTGGAAAAACAGAGTGGAAATATTTTATGTAATAAATTCTAAGTCATAGAACACTAAAGGTTGCAAACACCTAAGAAGGTATATTCTACTAAGTGACACAGATTTTAAAAGGAAAAAAATAGAGTTTTATTCTTCCTTATGTTATACTATAGTTTAAATGCATATAAAACATTTTTGCATAAATTTGTTCCATGACATAAGATTTTACCTTTACTCTTCACATATACATTACTATAAACTAATTTATCATATAAATTATGGAGGAAAAAACTCATTTTTTGGGGACTGAATGTGTTTTTATACATACAAATGGGTAAGGGCCATCACAGAATTACCATATTTAAACCAGTCAAACCCAGAAGGCAATAGGCAAGAGGAGTCTCTGCTGCTTAACTAAAAGACACAGCAAATGGGACTATGTGCTCTTCTTAACTTTTCATTTTCTTTTTCTGGAATTCTCAAACATCTAAACTAACAATTTATAAGGATGGCAAGAACTCATCAACTTAAATTACACTGCACTGATCTAAATAGATGATAATGTATAGCAACAAAATGATGCATATTTTCTAAGCCATAAGTATGGTCAGCTCCTACAGATATAATGTTACTTGAATGAAAGACATGATTATAATTTTTCTTCAGACTTGTATGCCAAGTAATAATTGTTTCATTTATAGCTTGACTCAGCTCTACAAGGCATGTTTCTACACACACTGGTGACTTGAAGGAACATAAAAATTTGTGCCTCATGAAATAAATGCTTTAATGCTTCCTTAATGACTACTTCAATTTCTTATCACACGGTTTTTCCTCTGGAAAATTGCTTAAACTGTCATTTTAAAAAAAGAATGAGAAGATATTCCCAGTTCTCAAACCTGCAGCTGTCAGACCCATGGTCTGACCATGTGTCAAGAACTGAGACGAGAACCAGGTTCACCAGTTCCTGACCATCTCTTCCTGATCTCCAAAACAACAGAAATCCAGGGAAATGTGCCATGGTGTTTTCCAGCAAGTCTCCCAATGAAACTATTGAAAAGTGCAAACCTGACATCAGCAGGATGTCAAGACTTTGTCCAACCAATGAAGAAAATGTGTAGACGTAAGTACTAAAGCTTTCATCTTGGGCTTGAGAAGCTCTAGGAGAGCAATGACACTAGCCCAGGAAATGTCAGCTGTTCCTGGATCAATCCATTGGAAACCTCTTTTGGGAACATTGAAGCAAGCCACAGGAATGATCCCATAAAGTCTGTAAATGTGAAAGAGTTGCTACAGGTACTCCTGCAGCTCCTGAGCAAGAGTGACAAGCTAGACTGTTGCTGGAGGTATTGCCTCCATACCTGCACATCACTTCCCCTTTTCATCCTGTATTTCTTATGCTGCAGGAAAAAATGTGTATCCTGTTCAGAATGGTGTAACTCAGCTATGACAAGGAAAGATAAGGAGCATTGTGGTAGGAAGGTGAGATGGATCTAAGTGGATAGGAATGTGACTGGGGCTACTTGTTTGAGGGGGAAGAAGGTGAAGCAGTCAATTGTCAATATTGTCAATTCCACGGGTATGAATTTGGAATCAAGAGATTTTG
The DNA here is from genome assembly GCF_971803275.1 of Cyanistes caeruleus. Lineage (NCBI taxonomy): Eukaryota > Metazoa > Chordata > Aves > Passeriformes > Paridae > Cyanistes > Cyanistes caeruleus. Next base: position 20,442,178 of record NC_141704.1, on the reverse strand, counting down.
GATGTCTAGTAATATATTTTTATTTCATAGTTGCAATTCACGTTTTTTACTTACTGCTAAATTATTTATCCCCATTACTTGGCTCTCAAGATAGTTTTACTTAAGCTGCACTTGGAAGCAAACAAAGTCAAAGATAAATATTATGTTCAATTGATTGTTCCTGTGGGCCAATCCCAATCACAACTCAAACACAGTAATTTGGTCCCTCACTCTTCAGCTCAGGCATGATGATCCTCTCTTTGTCAGGACTGGCTAGAACTCCCCACCTTTGCAGCAAGTTTTTTCCACAGAAAGCCAGCATCTGTAACTAAGCCATTTCAGCAGGCTCAGCAGGAAGCACCAGGAGCATATGTTGCTCCTATTGAAGTCTTCCCGATTATTCAGCTGTTTTCCTCACACATTATAGAGTTTGATCTCTCTGAACAAATAATGCAGATCATCATCTTCTGTTACTGAAACTTAAGGGCATGATATATGTTTATGGTGGGGGAGCTGAGTTTTCTAATAGCTGTATGGTAGCAGTGATGCATGAGTTAGTTTGCAGAGAGCATCACAAAACCTGCGGCTTCTCTGTAATAGTGTGATATCAGTTTAAAGAGGAAGCCAAGGATTAGATCAATTTTCTCAGCCATTTCAAAAAAGAAAATTGAGAATGTAGAAGCAGAGACAGTGAAATGAAGCAGTTTAACTGTCTGCTGTTCTCCAGCAACTGATGGATGTGGATTTGTGATTTACTGAATTGTCCCCTGATGCAACTTTTTGGGGGTTGTGCCTCTTTACAATGATTCCCAAAAACCCCAGCAAAACAAAACAAAAAAAACCTATAAGACAGCAAGACCAATTAGAAAAAGTCTGAGAAGAAAAGTTTCTCAATTCCTAGAACTATACAGATATTTTTTAAAATTTCCTATTCAAAACTCAACTGAAATTTCACATATTTTAACATATTTCAAACACCTTTAAAATACAAAATAGCAAAAAAAATATTTCACATTACGTGAATATGTTCCAATAATTTTAACACCACCATAAATGAAAAACTAACTTTTCTTTTTGCTTCATCCTGTAACTGAAACATCAAAAAAATTCTTGGCCTGCAATATTTTTCATTGGACATATCATAATCTTTTTGCTGACTTTCACAGTAAAAAGGACTCTTGTTTCAGCAAAACACTTCTAACAAATGCACAGTAATATGTACCAAATGGAATTAAACCATTTCCATAGTTATATTACAGTGTTTTGCTCCTGTTTCTATATGTGACATTTACTGGTGTTTTCTCTTAGGAAAGCAAACTAAGATGCTAAAAGTAGATTCTCTATTTTCTCATTTATTTACTTTGAGAGAGTCCCTAACAACAGTTTGAATGTTGTTATCAGAGTGAAAAATTTTCCTTTTCCTAATTAGTGCCTTAATATTGCTTAATTATAGCTCCTTGAAACAGTATACAGAGTTGGAGAACACAGGCACTTAGAATTCCCATACATTTAAAAAAAACAAGTCTGCTACATCCAACAGTGAGAATTTTGTGTAAATTATCTGCTGAGCCAAGATTTGCTATGATGAACATGATAAGCTAAGCACTAATGCCTGCACTAAAATAAGGAGACAACATAGGATATGTTGTCTCCTTAGCCAGCCACACTAAGAACCATGCATTTAAAATAATACAGTGGAAGAAGCAATATTTCTTTAAGGCACATGACTAGTCAGTATCTATGTAATTGCCCATGTTGGAACATAATATTTAGTGTGAATAGAACTGAATACTGGGTATAACACTTTCAAAAGTTATATTTCTAGTTATAAAAATATTGTGACTTTGAAACTACAAAAACAGAGATCTGTTCACCTATACTGGTTCACTTTCTGACTACAACGTGTCTGACAACCTGAGAGCAGAAAATACCTGCATAAAAAGAGAAAGACACTTTGGAAGTTTAAATAAAAGGGAGAGAGACTATCATTACTAAGCATTACTACTTATCATTACTAAGGAAAAAGGATGCAGAGTAATTAATAAATCTGAATCACAATAGTTTTCATTAGATTTTGTCCAGCTTTTAAGCCACAGAACAAACCACAGCCAACTTTCACAAATTCTGTATAATATTTACATGCATTCTGAAGGTTCCCTAACTATTTACATGGTCATTTAAATAACACTCATTCCCCTTTTGCTTCTTCTGTTTTTATGTTAGGAAAGACACTGAAATCAGAGATTTATTAGTTTTGCTCGACTCTTACACTTCTGCAAATTTCATACCATATATCAGTTAGAAGTATTTGGGATCCACTTTCTCTTTCATTCCTCTATACTTCTATTTTCAGTAATGTTAGACAGTTTCTATTAATGTTAGACAGTTGTTTCTATCTTATTATAGTTAAGATAGAAATGTAACACTTTTTAAAACCTCTTTTTATATCTATTTTTCTTTACTTGTAAAAGTAAAAATTGAATGCACGAGGTCAACATATATAGTCATCACATTTAAGACTTTACTGTACATACATCAGTACATAGTAACACATTAAATTATGTTTCAAATCTAAAATGTTTGGTTTTACCATTAACATTCTTTAAATTCTAAGTAAAAAGAGGGAATTTCAACCTCAAAATTTTTCAGCTTGATTTGTGAATGTGAAATGTTGCTTCACTGATTTTTCACCAAACCAAAAGAGTTCAGAAAAAATACTTTAAATATAAAAAGAGTTGGATTTTTCATAATGAAACCATGCCAAAAGTTTTAGTTTTGCTATTTCTGAACAAAATAAAATTAAGATAAAGGAAAAAACTTGCTTAGTGTTCGCTAACACAAAGGTCTAAGGACTACCTTAGCGAAAACTGTTTAAATGTTGTTCAAACTTTAGGTGCTTTATTTCTCCCTCAGAATAATGTCAGTATTAGTGTTAGCATGAAAAGGCAACCAAATATTTTTATACATCTCGAGGTAAATATGTAGATAGGATCTACATTTTTCTAATATAAATTACCCATGGGAATTTCCAGCTGTGGAAGAAATTGCCAGTGTAACTAGACCAGGCACATAGGTTAAAATAACCATTTTAAAACCCCACAGGCTGCAAGCAATTCTATGCAGACTTCAGTGAATAACTCCAAAGCCTACAGCAAAGGCTATCAGAAAGAGTAAAGATTCAGTAAAAGCAACTGAATTTAATAATTTTCTGCTAGCATTTAAACTCAGAGGACCTTCAGCACACACAGCAATATGTATAAAAATCCTTTTTTCTGCTTTTTGACCCTGAGAGCTTTCAATTGTAAGGTTCAGACAAGCAACCGAAGGGACTTTTGTCTTCAGGAGTATTTTCAGTTGCAAACTTGATTGACATCATGCTTAAGAAAGGACTTTCTTGCAATTAGAAAGCAATTTTTGTAGGCATATATAGAAAAAGAGGTATCCAAACACATCACTTCCTGAAGCATTTGTGGCCAATATTTGTTGTGAGTTTAATTGGAGACTAAAGAGCAAAGCTGCACCAAGTCTTCACCAAAACGATTGCAACATCTAAACTAATAATATTAAATACTACTAAACAGAGGCTTAAGCAACTTTCTTTAGTTTGATGAGAAGCTCCCAAAGACCAGAACAATGGAGGTTGCAAACTCTTTGTGGTCAGCTATTTATCAAAGCAGTAGATTGAGACGTTTTTTGTGCCCTTTTCATCACCTGTAGATACTGTAGAAATTTAAGGCATCTTCAGCTGGAGCTCCTTCAATGGAAGGAGCTCTATGTAAGAGTCTCTTTTCTGATATCAGAGTGCCTGTGTGAATTATCATGAAGGTAATGTGGGCTGGATGTCTCTTCTGGCTTGGCTTGAAGTCTGCAAGGTAAGGGACAGCAACATCCTAACAGTCATTTCTGCAATGAACATTTGATAGCTTTTTGATGAAGAGAATTTAAATATAGTTTTGGAATATACTGTGGATTCCCACACAGGCTGTTTTGATGTCATGATTCACATGAAGTAATGAATAATTTGGTCACTCCTGAATGGGGGCTTTCATCAGCTCTGTGTATTTGCAGTTAGTTGCTGACGAAGGATGCATCTTGTGCAGCTTTAGCAATCTCACATTTAACAGTCTAACCTAAAGAAAAGCTTTTTTGTTCCAGAGAAAACACTTACCCTCTCCAAATATAAGCATTTAGGAAAACAAGTTGAAGTGCTTCCCTAACAGACTTGCTTGCGTAACTAGTTTAAACTACATAGTTAACTGGTAGAGAACTAGGACTGTGCAAGATAAATAAGTATGCTAGTTAAAAACAGTGTCTCACATACTATCTGCTGTTTAGACTGAGGTTATGAGAATAAGAAAAAATGAAGTTGTTCTGTTTTCCTGCAATTGTTGTGACTATAGCTATATGTCACATTTGAATTCATTCACAGGACTCCATGCTACTGCTAAGGCAAAAAAAATCAGGACCAATTCAATAAAAACCAGTGAAAAATGAAAATAAATTTAATAATGAATCTTAAAATAATTTCACTATAAGCTGCTGGTTGGTTTCAAAGTATCAAACTTCCAAGAGGAAATTTTTAGAGCTAGACAAGATAGATTCATGACAGAATTTTAATGTGAAAAAGAGTATTTTTCAGGAAGGAGCAGTGGGAGAATTTTTTCAACTGCAACCTAAAAAGGAAAGCAATTAAAGCATACTTTTTACAGCAGAGGAACAACTATGAATTTAAGCATATAAAAGATCCAATAGTAACATTTTTCAATATTAAGAGCTGAAGAAAATGTTGCATTAACTTTTGCATTTGCCCTATCCACTGCCTCCATCTTCCCTGTCCCATTTTAATGAAACCATCACACTGCAAGAAGTAGAGTATGATGAGGAAAAGAAATAGATTTCACTTTGTGTAGCCAGTATGAAAGATGCCACATGGTTATAGAAAATTAAATACTCTTTTTGTTTCATATCTTTCTGTATGACAAGAGGTAATTTTTGACAGTCAAAATGGAAAACAGGGTTCAAGAACTTTGTATTGCTATAGGATATAATTTTATCATGTATTACTGTCAAAGTAAACCTATGTGATTTACTGGAAATGGTGAAATACAATTTTCTTCTACCAGATGTGTAGACAACTGCTAAAACACATGATTTTCCACAGGTAAAAATCTGTAATTTCCCCACTAGTCTAATTAAAGGTGCTTTTTCAGGACCTGATAAAAATAAAAGCACCATCAATTAGAACTAAGCAGCTACTTAATGGACTGCTTGATGGCACAAACAGGACACAGACGATTGCCTTCTGGAAGGGGATTTCAGTCTAAAACTGGAAGACAGTTTACCCAGTACTCTTCTCACAGCCTAGAAGATAGCTAGTTCTTTAATCACAAACTAATTAGAACTGATTGGCTTCATTGCTAAAATTGCTAAATTAGGGACATTATAGATGCTTGCTCCTGGAGCAGGTTGGCTGTACACACTCCATTGGCAGCACTCCTACAGCTGCACATATCCCATCCTCACCAGGGCAAAACAGTGACAGTAAGCAACGTGAAGAAAAGTTCCCTTATGGGCAGTCCTGTCCCCTTTGGATAGAAAGAATCAATTTGCTCTACTTGCTCCCCCTGTGAGAATCAGGACAGTTATCTACAAACAGCTGAAGAGAGAGAAAAGAGGCTTGTCTGGAGACGGTGTTTTGGAGTTGGAGGGAAATAGATATGCTGTCAGGGCTTTTGCAGCAAAACTGAGCATTATCTTGGCTGAGACATGCTAAATTAGATGGTGCTGAACAAGATGCCTGTGACTAAGCAACAAACACCCAGAAAAGGTCCCCACAGTACACTTTAGGCATCTAATTTAAAAAGTAGTCAAAAACGTGTTTAGCCACGTAAACGCCTTTAAACCTCAATACTCTACCAAAATATCTGAAGTATATATTTCACAAAACAAAAACCAAAGCCATCTTGAGAATCTGGGGGACTTTACCCTCTGCCAAGGGCCATCAAGAATTCATGGTACAAACAAGTTTAATTCCTCACAGGGGATGAACCCAACTAATAAATCTGAGTCCACCAAATTCACACTTGGTTTAGCACCTGATTGATATTCAACTTCTGCTTAAAAATGCTTGTGATTAAGCACTTTTTCACTAATCAAATCTTTCCTTTTTAGGTGCTAGTATGCTAATAATAATAGCAATAATATTAATAGTAACAACAACAACAACAACAACAACAACAACAACAACAACAATAATAATAATAATAATAATAATAATAATAATAATAATATGCAATGTACTGTTAAAGTCTTTCTCTTGACAGGAAGCACACACATTGTTGTATTTTGCATCCCTAAATCAGCAAGTCCCCTAGTATGAACAGCTATCAGCACAGTAAGGTTTCAGTCTTGCAACTCAGTGTACCATCTTTTAGCAGCATTCTAAGCCTGCTGGTAATATGTACCCCAGAAAAGCAGATTTTCAATCAACTGTGCATGTCACTGTAAGACTGAGACAGTGAGGAGCTGCTTGGTTGTTTTCATGCACTCAAAAATCAATTGAGAAAGACAGGAATTTTTAGGTATTCTGCTACTATAATTTAAAAAAAAACAAAACACCCATGATAATTTTTATTTTGTAATAAGCTTACTTTAGGAACCTAAGGCTGGTCAAAAGTCTTGATCTTGAACAAAATTGAAATGTTTCCATCTACTTTCTACAACATATTTTAAAGTTATGAATTTATATTTGAATAAATCCAAACTCCTCTGCAGAATGCCAGAATCTTGTGAAGTTCATGTTCCAGTCTACCTAGTGCAATTTGAACTCATTTTACCCAGGCTATTTAATTTCTCCTTATTCTTATCATTTGTATCATAACCTTTAATATGCTGACTGATGGGAAAATTCACCAGTACATTAGATGTGTAAATGTGTTTTGAGCCCTTCTATATAGGAAATACATCAATAAACTGGAGCAAGTTCAGCAGACAGCCATCAAGATGTTCACAGGGATGAATCACATACCCAGTGAGGAAAGGATGAAGGATAAGGGTTTGGCCAGCCTAGAGAAGAAATGGTAGGTCAAGTCCTTCAAAGAGCAGATCCAAACAGGGAGATGAACCAAATACTCCCTGTAATGATGTACAATGCAGGACATTATGGGCATAACTTGAAACTCAAGAGTTTTAGACTGGTTAAAGTTTTTTTCCAGTAATGTTGCTCAGACCACAAAATGGGCTTCCCATAGAAGATATTCAGTTTCTCCTAATCCTCAGAGGTTTTCAAAATCTGACTGATTAAGTCCTAACTCACCCAGATCCAACCTCACCTGTGATGACCTGCTGACCCTGTGTTGTGGCTTAAGCCTGGATGGAAATTAGCATCCAGTTTTGAGCATGAGGTTGGACTACAGACCTCCTGAAGTTCTTTACAACCTGAAATATCCTATGATCCACTATTAAGATGCCACTACACCAGAAATGTCTTAGCCAATGTGACTGAGCAATCTCAAGTGCCGGTGTGAATTTGCATCGATACAGGTGCACATGCTCTTGCAGACAAGCATGTGGAAATCCACAACAAATGGAGTACTGGGGACTTTTGTTGATTACTCTCTCAGTCCTTAGGTGAATAAGAATAGTTCATAGCAAAGAGAAAACCAGGAGAATTACCATTTTTGAAATATTGTTATATTTGACCTCACCAGGTAAGGTATCTGCATCTTTAAGGATGTGTTACATAGATAGGGACACACTACATTTGGTTTTGCTAGTTTGGATGCCTTTTATTTTGACTACCATATCACTTAGTTCAAGAATTGTATGACTGACTTTTACATTCACTCCCATGAGCCTGGAATTCTGTGGCAGAGGAAAAAAAAATTTACTGATGGAAAGTGGTGGTGAGAACTCTGGTCTCTTTTTAAATACATTTCAAACATTTTCATCAGCAGAGAGCTTATTCACTATCACCTCAGTGGATACCAGAGTTTCAAAGAACAGAAAGAAAAAAAGCCAGAATGTTCTTTGGTAAGATCCTTTTTAAGCCATCCTAATGATCTGCAAGTGACTTGTTTCATGACTGAAAGCATTCAAAGCTCTTGGCACTGACCTCTTCTACTGGCCTAAATCAGCACAGTTCCAACAGAAGTCAATTGAGTAAGGGTGTTCTACAGTCCCTCCAATTTTTTTTCAAAATCTGGAGTAATGGAAGAATGTCAGAGAGGTAAAGAAAATAATTATTAAGACAAATTGCACTATTTTCTGTTAGGGTACATTTACTGCTATCTTACAGGAGAACGATTCTGATGTTCTCTTAATTTAATCAAAGAGAAGTCACCTGAAGGGATAGAAATTCAAACACAACTTCGATCATGTAGCTCAAGGAAGCTGTAGTCAGCCTTTCATTTTAACATTCTCCAGTCCCATGGGTACATGCACAGTTACAGTAAGTTAATTAGTTAGTAATATATACTAGCTGATACATAATTCACAAGATGACCATCATTTTAAGGAATGTAAACAATAATTTGAAATTTATGTTTCCCAAAAGCCATGTTAAAACCTAAATTAGAGCTGATAATGGTCAGAAAGAGCAAAAGAAAGGGATGGGAGTGAAACACAGTAATGCAGTAATTACCATTCAGGACGAAGAGAATCTTTTTTTTCTGGCAGTAATCAGTATGTAATTATGGCCCCACAAACAAGGCAACACATAAAGAAACAGATAGAAAATAGTGCCCTGCTCTATGGTATAAATCTGTGGTCTCTTCAGGCTTTTTATCTTCATTGCCTTTATAGAATATAGAATTGTAAATCTGTATTTCTTAGGCTGCAGCTCTCTTCACCAGTGACACAAGGCAGAGGTACTGCTGTGGTGAAGCCAGTTTACTAAAAAAAGCACCTTGGAGAATGACAAAATTATTTGTTTGTTTGTTTGTTTGTTTATTTTAAATAAGGCAAGGCATGGGGACAAAGTGATTCCATCCTGTTCATGAGAACTAATTCAACAGAAAACCAAAAATAAAAGATTTGTGGGTTTTTTTTACAAAATTCATTAAAAAAAATACTTCACAGGTTTGTTCTTAAGATGAAAAAGCCATCCAGTTATCTTCTATTATGATTTCAACCTCTTAATGCCTTGACTTTGAGAAAACTATGTCAAACAAAAAGGGACAGGAATTTTAAAAGATGGTCCTTCTGATTAAAGGAACATTTTCAGAATTCTATTTTCTCTGTTGATTTATGCATATTATTTTCTGGGACATTAAAGGAAAACAAATGAAATCTTACTGTAATCCCAGTGATGCCATTCTAGATCTATCAGTGGAAGACTTGGCCAATAATATTAGCAGAAAACAGTGATAGTTGAATGCTTTTGCTTCTTTCAAGTTAATAAACTTATTAATTTTTTTTTATATATATTTATCAGTTATCATCAGCATTTGATGTAAAAATGCAATTAAATAAAATGTACTCTACACAGAGGGCATTAAAACTTGTTATTCTGGCAATCGGCAAAAGAGGATGTAGTCAGCTTTCTTACACATTTTTCCATCACTGTAAAAAATATCATTCTTAGAAATTCAAAGATATAAAGATAAAAATGGCACTATCATTTATTATAGACTGACCCCTTCTCAAAAAGATGAAAAATAAATGTACATAATATATATGCACACAAATTGAGTGAATCATATATACTGATTATTTGTTTACTTATCTTTTTCTTGCCTGGGAGGAGAAGATGCTATTAAGCTTTTTTTTTTTTTTTAAAGCTTCAGAGTCTTTGAACAATATCTTTATGATGCATTTTTTGGTGGAAAATATTTTATAAAACAGGTTATCCAACAATAAATGTCTCACAAATCAAAAAATCAGCTTTGTATATGTAGTGGCAGAATCTTTCTTCTATTTATTTTACATTATTCGAGGTTTCTGGAATAATTGTTGAGATGTTATTTGCTCATAAAAAATGAAACTACAACTAGCTGTGATAAGAATGATGACAAGAACTATGAGTAAGGAAGAGTCAGCTCATACTCAAAATAAATGTGTACCAGCGTGACATGGAAAATGTATGTGAGTGTCAGGCTGTGCATAAACTATACAATTGCCAGTACAAAATGACTGAACAGGCCTGGCACTGTACTGAACAAGGTGCTTGCATTTAATCAGTGCAGGAGACCAGACATCAGTGACGGAATGCTTGATGCTTTTGAAGAGAAATGTTTGAATAGCTGTGACATGTGGCGTGCCAGTGTGAAAAGCTAGCTCAAGACAACCAAGCGAAATGAAAATACTCTTTCCGACTGTGTAGGCAAGAACCAATTTTTTCTGCCCCAAGATAAGCCATTTTTGCCACAGAAAATCAGAAAGAGAAGGATAGAAACCTTGTAGAGCTCTGAAACACTAACCGTGTTCCTAACACTCTCCAACAGATGAAAAGGATGAAAAGGATGGAAGCAGCATTTGCCATAAACACAAATGGCTTCACACATTTGTCAGCTGAAGCCACTGTTTCCTACAACTCTCAGCTTGGCTCTCCAGGCTGCTGGGCTGTGGAGGCATGGACGAGTCTCCAAACAACACTTGACTTTGCCTAGCTCATATTTGCTGCTCTCTTGCCCTTGGTTTTTACCTAAACCCAAGGACTTGGGTTTAGGTAAAACTCTCCCTGAGTGTTATCAATAAAAATACCTAGCTAATCCTTTTTCAAGATTTGATCTTCAAAATTGTTTTCTGAACAACCAGTCTGCAGAAAGCACACTGTATTAATTAATCCTCTAGCCAAAAACAAAGGCTACATGTGAGTATGCCAGCAAAGGAGAGCTATGGCTGAAGAGGCCTTCTTTGAAACACAGACTTGGTGTATAGATGAGAACTGTGGCAAAAAGATTGGTGACTTTTTCACAGTCCCACCAGTCTCTCCATGCTATTAGTATATAACTGGTTTAGTGGACTCATTGACATAACTTGTGGCTTCATGGGATTGAGATAAGGCTAATTTTTTTTCAAGGCACTGTTCTCAATTGCTAACTCAAAAATAATTATGTCTAATCGACCTGATGATCCTGATGTAACAAGAATATTGATAGCTTTTCATTTCTACACCATTCAGAATCTCCTTTGGCAAAAATCACACACACACTGAATAAAATGATTCACAAGATTCACCTTTTTTTTTAAGTCCTCACTGTTGATAGCTGTTCCTGATACAACTCAGTATTTAAGAGAGAATACAATGGAGACTGTGGACTTTTTGTTTAATTTTAGCATCCTTATTAGTAAAATCAAAGTATCTTACTATTTTATTTCACTTGGTTCTAGACTCTTCTTAAAGGACAACTGTAGTCTTTCTTTAAACTGCATAACCATTTATTCTTTTACCAAAAATTTGAAACTAATTTATCATAACATATTCACCCCAGCACCCCAACATGACTGTAGATATAATTATTAATATTGATAATAATATAAATTGTAAATTTATTGTGCATTGTCCCACTGATGGTAGGAAAGAAGCACTTTAGGAAAAGTTACCAGGCTTGCTACCAAGAGACAAAAACAGCTCACTAGGTGGGAGTTCCAGGATGCCTCTCTGCTCCTCTGCTGTTTAACTGCATTAAGTTCACAGGCAAGCATCGTTCTGATTTGAGCCTTTATAATTCATCAGAGCACAGGCTCTCAAAACAGAAACTGTTTAGTCTATTTCTATCATCATGATGACAGTAGGAACACAAAATAGCCTTTGGCTCTGGGTGAGTTAATTATCTACTTTTTTTTCCCTAGGACACTGTCTTGAAGTACTAACACATTAACCTTGCAGACTGTTCACTTAGACCTTCTGCACAGCATGAGATTACTACTAGTCTCAACTGGTTAGTGTCAACTTCCCTGCTCTCTGGGGTTACCAGGTCACTACTCATTGCCTGGAAGATTAATTTCCCTCTTAGGGACAGAATAAGCTTAAGCATACAAACACTTGAATTAAGTGATGGAACATATTCTAGAAAGAGGAAAAACTACATGAATCTAATTTACTGTTTGTTCTGATAAAAATGGAACACTATCAGCAAACAAGATCTTTTCTTCACTAAAATATATATTCATACCTATTCTAGATGTGAATCAAAAATACCTATTTAATGAGAAGGACTGGAACTTTTCAAAAATGTGCTTTATGGTTTTCCAATTCCATTAAATGTGATAAAGGCTTGTTTCTGTATAGATACAATACATTTATATACAAAACAAGGGGTGAACTTTCATCCACTGTAAGTTACCTGTATTTATAATTTCTTTGCAATGCATTATATAACTATCCTTCTTGTAGAATAGTGATTTTCCAAGCTGAATCAAACGCAAGTGCAGTAAATATTTATCAGAATATTTTTAGCACAATACAAAGATTAAAAAATATATATATAATTTCCTGGATCTGACTATACGTTTTCATTTAAGCTTTCACTTTTCCCATTCTCAGCTTCTTTGGACAATGGAAATGGATTCAACTAATTTACACTTTGTTTCTTACTGTAAATACTACACTATTGAGGAGACATTGATTCATTTAACTATGGAAATATTTCTGGGAAGCATCACAGAAAACAGGAAATCTTTTAGTTCTTTCAATTCCAAAGGATTGCTTGAGTTTGTCTTTTAATGAATATTTTCTGATTATATTCTTGTTAGTGAAGTCACAATAACACTCTAGTTAGTAAGATTTGTATGAGAGATATAATGTATTACTAATATAAGTATATTCCAGCAGGACAGAGAGAGCTTGCATTTAGCTTAATTTCTGAGTCCTCATTTCTTTTTAACCTAAGAGCCTGCTTGTTGGTACAAGTGGGGAAATCACTCATAGCTGGTGAGTCCCGATGCAGTCTTCTGAATAGTGTCCTTCATCAGAAGCCTACAACTTTATCAACCTGTCAGAAAAATTTTATCAAGACATCTGACCTTATACCTCAAAAGAAGAGATAGACTACTTCAAATATGGACAGTGGTTTACATTCAGCCCTAATAAAAACGACTTTGCAAATTTTAGAAATTTTGCTTCCAAGCTCTCTCAGCACATATCTGTCACACTGTTTCAGAGAAATACACTAAAACTAGTACCATGTCTCCTTGAAGTTTAAGTTTTTTAAGTTTCCCAGTGAAACATTTGGTTATAAATAGCCATAAGAGGCCCAAAATTCTCATAAGGCTGCCTGAAAAATTGATCCCAAAGTTGTCTAGCTTCAGAATGAGCAAAATTTGGTCTTTACTAGGAAGAATTTTTGAAAACGAAATTATGCAAGGCTGAGTCATATCTAAGTACTGCATGACACCTATGGTGACTTAAAATAAACTCTATCAAGGACACTTCAGTAGTCTAATTCCTGAGTTTAGGTGATTTACTAGCTGTACTTTAGCTAGCCTTTATATGACACATTTCTGACAAATTCAGTAAAATAAACAGCAAGTCCAGCCATTTACATGACATATTATGAACAAGCAGGTAGTTCAGCTTTTACTGAAATTATTACTGAAATATCTTCAGCTTAAATTCCCACAAATATTTTTATAGTATTTTAGAGGCATACTATTTCTCCATTCCAAAATGAAACAAGGAAAGATAATTTTTTTATCTTAGAATAATTTCTAATTATTAAGTGATAAGAGAAACATTATTAAAATATATTGACAGGTCTCTCATTTCACTCAGTTCTAAAATAAAATTTCTCACTCATTAAAATCAAGAAGTACCCTATTAAATCATATAAGTCAACTGACTAGTCATAAAATGAGTTTTAAAATAATGAATTACTGATTTAAGATTAATGCTTGATTATCTTTGTGAATTTGATAATAGTGACTCCTACACAGACTTGCCAGAATTAATGGGCCGTACAAAAGTGACACAGAAAGGGCAGCCATTGCTCAATTATTTTCATTAGAACTTCCTTATTTAATGATGGAGTGTTATGTGAAGCATGCTATGCTTCACTCTCACTTGAGATTTGGAAAATATGACTATCAAAAAGTAAGTATTATGGTTCTTTCTCATCTATATCATAATATTAGCTTTCTTTGTGGTTTTTAATGAGGCACATATGTCAGAGATTGTGATGGGTAAAGGCAAGCAAAAAGATTAGGAAGGAAAAATTAAAAATTGGAAAAAACCACAAATTTTACACAGCCTTATAAATGTCTCTGTATTTCCTTCTGACTTGATAATGAATCAAAGTTACAACATAAATAAACCAGAGTTTGCCTTCACAAGACCAGAATGAGCCAAGAATGCATTACAGATGTCAATGATACAGGGCTGGGTGTATCCACTCTATCCAATCAGGAGACATACACAGGGTGTTCTTCAGGTGGGAGGGATTTCACTTCACCTGTCTTTACTCCACAAGGCTATTACATTTATTACTGGTTTGGATTCATCTCAAGTTCACAGTCAAGATGAGACACTTAAGGAAAGCAATTACACCATCCCCATTTCATTACTTCCACAGACTTAGACTTACAGGGAATATAGAAAATCAGTAAAGGGCAGAGAAAAAGAGACTATTCCCTCTATGGTATCTGACATATCCTTAAAATACCCACCTTCCTCACTAACAAGTTTCTTTCAGATTCAGTGGTCTAGATAATTCAGCCACGGTACCCTGAATGCTGTAGTAAATATATGTATACATATATATACACACGTTTGCATTCTGTTTCCCTGTGTACTCTCCCAGAGGAATAAGGACTTTTAGCAGAAAGACAGTGTAATTAACCTGCTTTTTTATAACAGGATTCTGTGTAAAGATTCCAGCCCTGTAAAAGTCAATGTAGTTGTACTACATATAGAAACAAGGTGAGTGACAAGCACATAGCTTTTTAGTGTATTGAAGTGCTGAATTTTTTAATTCCTTTCCTCCCTATTCCCATCCTGCATGGCTTATTCAGACTGACACAAACTATGGCAAAAAGAAGACAAAAAAAGAAGGCTCAGATCCCCAGTAGCTGAGGTACTCCCATGAACCCCCATGAACCAGCTTCCCTGGCCTCACAAAAGTGTTGGTCTGGCACAACTAAGAAGTTGCAGTTGTTTTTCCTATGTTTAGGGAACACAGAATGAGAAGTAACCCATGAACATTTCACCTTCCCCAAGTCTTCATCCCAAGTAAAATACTGTTGTCTCAGTAGCATCCTAAGGATTCTGTAGGATGAATCCATAAGCAGGCAGCTGAGTTGAGTTTATGGCTGATTTCTACTGCAGAGCAGTGATGGTACCTGAGGCAGACAAAAGCTCTTGCAAAAATTCTAGTGCCATCTATTTAGCTTTGATAGAGGGAGAAAGAAGCTCAGCCACACTTAACTAAATTGCACTGAACACTGATATGTGAATATGCTGTCAAAGTTAAATGAAGTGTTATGCAGAGATAATATTCACTTTCTTTGCAAAGACCTAGAGCTAATCAAAACAATTAACTAAGCTATTAACCACACCAAACATACTGACTAGTATTGTTTATTACTCATCTCAAAAGAATTTCTATTTTTTCTATGATTATGGAAGAAGGAAATGCAGTAAGTGTGGCAATTGAAAATTGTGATGATTCTGGAACCATCTCTGATGAGTGTGTAGGAGAGCTAATAGTAAAGGAATTATCAAGAGTAGACAAGTTGGTACCAAATGTGTCAGCCTTACACTGTTCACAAGGGTGAGCTGCAGAGTAGGTCAAGAATTAGTCCTTTTCAACATAAAATAGTTCAATTTCCACTCCACTTAATTGTTGAACAGAGTACTTTCCTCACTAATATTCTGTCTTTGATTAGTAGACAGCAAAAAATAGTGTGGTGCCTCTTGTCCTAACTCACTCTAAGATCAGTTAGAGGACCCTGTTTTTACCAAATGGCACTGTTTATCATCAATTACTAATTTATTAAAGTTCTGTATGGAGTTTCAAATTCTTAATAAACATGCAGCAATCAAGTTTTGTAAATTATAGACTCATTTGGATGCCAAGTCTTTTATTTTATTTTATTTTAAATATCTTCAGCATATGCATAACTTGGTGAGGCTCTACAGGGTTCAGCTAAAACACTTATTTCCTATTTGAATAGGAAAAGACAGAACTTGGCAGCTTTTTCACATCTCTGCCAGATCATGACTGCACCTGAGACTAGTGTCTGAAGTGGAGGCTCTTTGCACTTTTACTGTTTATCATCTCTTGATCTAATGCAAGACTGGATTTTTAAGTGAGCACCTCTCCTTAAGGGAGAATTCTATTTCAATCATATTGTCACTATTGTGATACAAAGCTGTAACATGGCATTGTTCTGATCCAAAAGCTGGAGTTATTTTGGGCACAAAATGCTGTATAACAAAAATACTTTGGCAATACATTAGTGAAATTCTAGGCACCTTTTGAGCAGCCCTGTTAACAAACCCTACCCTCTGTAATATTTTGTCTCCTTCTTTTATCAGAGAAATAACACATCAATGAAGATACTTCATAAACCAAATTGACATATAGCCCTTCTCCATCAATCACCTCACTAATCTGTCCAAAGGTATGGATAACAGGAAAAATGTGAAATCAACCCCACAGGGCTCTCTTTCCTTTCAAGAAACATAAACTTTCTCTGAAAATTCAGAGTGATTGTTTAGTCTTCTCACATATAGACTGACATCTGTAAAACTACAGGTAGTTTTAGAGAAGCCTCTTGACCAGTCATTCTCCTGGAAATTGGATATTCAGGTCTCAAATGTAGCTCCAAGAAATTCAGACACAAAATACAGAGCTATCAAGAGTGATTTTAAATGTGTCTGGTCTACCTTCATGGAGAATGGAAATTGTAGTTTCTGCAACAAATGGATGGAAATAAATGTTGAAAAGACTGAGTCACAATGGAGAATTTGAATTATCAGGTGTATTTTTTTAATAAATAGGACAAAAGAAAAGTAATCTCGATAACTTCATGAATCTATCCTGTTCCTCTTTCTGTGTCATTTCAGTGATAGAGGCCCTGTAAGACATTCATTGCGTCACTTTTATATTAGCATGTAATAACATCACTTCAATCATCAAAGTAAAAAGAAGAAAATATAAATCAAAAAATAAAATCCAAGGTCCAGGAAATTATGGTACTTTGCAGAAAAAAAAATTTAAAAAAAAAATGGTTTCAGTTAAATCCTGAAAGTTGCAGTGTCTGAAGGTCAAACAAGTAGTGCTGCACAGATACTGTTGGTGATGGATAGCAGTAGCACTGTTATCAAAGTATTTTATATTTAGGAAAGCAAAATGCAAAGACTCAAACCTTAAGAGAGGAAGGGCAGAAATCGGCTCTTTCTGCAACTTTCAGTGTTATGGGAAGCTGTGTGCCCCCCAAAGAGTGACAGTTACAGAGACTTCTGAAAAAAAACTCAAATGAAATCAAGTCCAGAAGGCATTCAGTTATTAAGACTGTTTCAGTGAAATTGGCAGATCTCTGAGAATCCATTGCCTTTTTCTACTCTCTAGTCTATATTAAACATAAAACAAAATGGCATTTTTTGCACAGATTACACATTGGCACCCAGCATGCAGTACTTGAGAGCATACTGATGATAGCTGGCTGTGCAGATCAGATTAGTCTGGAGCATTCAGGGAAAAAAATCTGCCAGTCAGTTCATCTGTAGAGAGACTGCTGGAATGAAGACAGGCATTAGCAGGATGCTAAAGAGAAGAAGAGAAAAGGAGAAAATAAGTTAATGAGAGATGGATTGTAGCAGATGTAGTGGAAGAAGGAAGAAAAAAATCGAACTGTGCTGCGAGGCTGAAGAGCAAACAGAACAGCAGCAAGGATACAGCTGACAGAGGGAGGAACTCTTGAGTACTGTAGTTCAAGATGTTGTTATGGATTTCTGTGCTACTTAAACATTTGAAATTATTGGTTGTAAATCTGAATCTGAGTTTAAATTATATTAATGCTGCCGTTCTGATTCACAGCTTGCTAGAACTGAGGAAAAAAATACCATGTCCTATGTACTAAAAGGTATGCTATATATTTTAGAACCTGTTTCTACTGTTAAAGTGGGGTTTTTTTTCAGATTACATTATTGCTGTGAAGTTCCAGACAACATTAGAACTTAAAACCAGTACAAAATACTTAAAGTCACAAAAATATAATTCTAAAGAAGGAATCTCAGAAAGTGGTACATCCCTTTGAAAATCCTCATATGCCCAGCAAAATGCTCAGCCTCCTAATATAACCACGTCCATGCCCAGAAAGAGGAATATACATGATCCTAATGATTAAAAACAGCTCACTTAGAAATCTGCAATAGCTATAAACACAATCAGCTGCCAAAAGCAGCAGCAGCCAATTACAACGCTGAGTGGAGGAATGAGCCAGAACTGTCCATTGGCATCTTCTTCCATTTTGCTTCATCTTCAAGGTTGAATATTCTAAAACTGCTTTTTTCTTTCAGCACCTGCTGGTGGTGCTGTTGCTCCTTGCTGTACAGTGGTTTCATCCCCAGGTTTTCACCTGGGATGTGACCTCGAATATATTAGTTTGTTATCTAGCACACAGTGCTGGAGTAATATTGGTATATTGCCCCTATTCTTGGTGGGCTGTTTTCTCAGGCATCCCTGCACTTCCATAGGTATATGTTAAACATTTGAAAAATCTCCTGGAAAAATACCTTCTTTCGAAATTAAATAAACAAACAAACAAAAAAAAAAGCCAGCTTGAAGAAGGAAAATTAGATAGTAGGATGATGAGAGCAGAAAGAACATGAAGTGTTCAAAAGTATTTGAGTTGGAAAAAGAAGGTAAGCTTACTGTATTTGGGGCAGTATCATATCTAATCACTCAGGCAGTTTCCCATAGAAGAATTTCATTCATGTAACTAGTCCTATTTAGTTCAGAGAATTAAACTTGCTCACAGAGATCACAAAAATGCAGAGCTGTAAATATCCCCCAACCTGCTGTGAGTGTGCTTATAAGCAGGAATTATCATTAAGAAGACAAGTGGCTGCTATGCCTGAAAGACTCTTGCCAGTGATAAACACAGTATAATTCCTGCATAAATTTACAGATCAGAATTTCCAGCATTTTATAAGACAACTGAATTCTAAGGGAAAAATTTATTCCTTTGACTTATTGTTTATTATGAGTATCAGGTATACACCACAATAGATGAAAACTTGCTTCAGATGTAAAATAAACATTGCAGACTGAAAATGTTAAGCCATAGCAACAAGAAAATATAAAATGAAAAAAGAAGCAGTTATGTAAATTTGCAAAATCCTGCTAATGATTGAACCTTTTTTTTTAAAAAAAAAAAACAACAACAAAGTTCTGCTAAGATAAATCCCATTTAAAACTTCTCATATTTAAGAGCTAAGGGGTACATAATTAATATGCATAAACAAATACAAATTAAATTGTAGCGATGGCTTTTTCATGCTTTGCAAATCATCTACATGTCAAAATAGAACTATCTTATTGAAGAAAGACGCAAACACAAAAGACAAAAACATGACTGTGTCATGCAGGACCAGATGAGCTTTTATGGACTGTAGGTTTGAGATTAGGTCACCAACTCTGGGAATAACATTATGAGTTGAGAATCTCAACTTTCATTTAAAAAAGACTTCCACTGATAAGAGCTTAAAACCAGAAATGAGACTTAATTAATGCCCATATATGCAGATAACTCCAATGAATTTAAGCTGTAGCACTGAATTCAGTCATCATGGAAAGAGCAGAGTCATGCTCCAGGAAAGGGAAACAAGCAAAAATGAGCTTTGGTGTCCTGCATTATCTAACACCCTGAATTCTGCTCTTCAACTGTTGCTGACTTACATCACATCTTCCTTCTTTCTATTTCTCAGTAACAAACACAGTTAGAAATACTATATTGAGTGATCTTCACTTTAAAGCACATTTTTTCCTCATGGACACACACACACCCCCCACCCTATTTCTTTGTTGATGCACATTTCCTATCTACACAACCTAGACAGCCCTGAAGCTCTAATAAAACCAGGAAAACAAAAGTTCAGGCAGGATGAAGGAAATATAAAATTTGGAGGGATAGGGGCATAAAAATGCCCAAGTAGCTAAGGGAAATAAAAACAGAAGAATAATGACTTGTAAGAGGAAATGACTGTAGTGATCATATTTTTCAAAACATTCAATGTTGAGAGAAAAGACAAAGCAATAAATGTGACAGTAGCATCATGAACAGGAATAAGCACGATGTGAATGGAATGGATCTGTACCTGCAAAATTGTATCTATATCACCTGAGAAAAAATTCAAGCTCTGAATGTGCCAGTGTTAATTTGAAGAAAGGAGATGCATCCCTCTGTATTAGTCACACTCAAATCCATGCTTGTGTAGTAGTATCCCTCCTTATTCTGAACATCAAACATGAAAAAAAAACCAATTTCTTCTGGCCTGTGACTATATGTCTATGTCAGGGCAATTCTTTCCTAAAGTGAACTGAGGTGATACACCCCTTCCTTGGTAGTGTAATTGCATAATTTGCACTGCAATGTCATGATTTTTTTTTCATCACCTAAATAAAGTTCCTAAAAAAGAGTAAGGAAATAGAAATTTTATAGTCACTGACACCCTTTCCAAGCATTTTCTCATTCATTAGCAAAATAATCATAACATTTTTAGTGCAAAAAACTCACTGGAAATTTGATTCAGAATTTTATATAAATAAAAAATAGAAATTAGTAGTTTACATTAATAAAGTTTATGATTCTTGTGATTTGATTCGTTTGAAGTGCAAAGTCTTGCACTTGGAGAAGACCACTCCCATGAAGCAGGGAGTACGTGAGTCATGAGTCATAAAATAGAATATAGAAAATTATAAAAGAGTGTTCTTTGTCCATGGGAGCTGCATTTGGAGTGTTCCAACATCCCACATCCTCAGATCATGCAAAACAGAGAGATGGAGAAAACTTTATAGTTGAAAAAAAAAATCAAATTCATAAATTAGATTCTGTGATCTAAGAGTCTGCATTTACCAGGAATTTAAATCAGTGACCCATGAGATCTCCTCTGAGCTTTTATCTTACACAGATATTTTTTTCTGATTGTTGTGAGTAATTGAGGATTGCTGCCATACCACAGAACAGGAACCAGTATAATGTAAGGTCATTTCCTTTGATGTATATTTTTATATTTCCACATAGTAAAAACATTGTAGGTCTTGTGAAGAATGAAATTTAAATGAAAAATACCTTTTGATAATTATCCAAAAAGCTTCCAACTTATAAAATCAGAAAATGTTCAACATCAGACCTCAGTGCACGAGAAAGTGCATGGAACAGCCTCTTTTAAAGTGTAATTTTCTTTTAATGTGCTTTCTTTTAGGTAGGCTTGCCAAGCCTTTCAAACAAAAACATTTTTTCACTGTGTGAAATCAGTCTCTGCTTTCCAAATAAAATTATGAAAAATGTCAGGTAAACATAATAAGACAATCATATTTTTGTATTTTGATTAAGGTACCTCAAATAAAATTTCAGTTCAATTACCTCATTTTCTTGTAATCATGTATAAGATGGATTCTTTAGCCTCCCCCATGATGTGCTGTGGCCATAAAACTGACATGATAGTCAGAATCTGCTTACTCATTTAGGAAGATAATGATATTGTCCCATTAGGAATCATATCAGTGTTGGTATTGAGCATGATACATCGTTCTGTCAGCAGAAAAGGATGTGAGCAACAGGTGACTGGAAATGCATTGCTCTAGAGAAGTGTAACAGAAATCTCAAAACAAAATATTCCTGAGATCAGTACAGTGTCATCCTTCCCTCACATGCTGCTGCTTGCAGCCACTCTGGATAGTTTCATGATTGGAACATGAATGCACAGCACCAAATCACCTCTTCCCCTCATTCTAGGTGGGATCCAGCATGAGCTGAGACACTGCTCACAAGCATGAGGGGGAGCTGGCAGCAGCTGCTCTAGCGCCCAGAGTGAGGAGAACACTCCCAGCTGCAGCCTCTGTTTGCTGATGGACACACAGAAATGATTTGTGTGGTCCAGGGAACATGCAGACAATGGTTTGGTAAACCTCTTATCTAGAAAAATCAATCTCCTCTCTCCTGAGCAAACTAACAAGCACCTCACAGTACTCAAGGTGTTGTGTTTACCTCTTCAAACACAGGTGCTTAGCATTGAACTAAATCCTATTTTCCTTCTGGCCCAAGGTGCACAACAGGTCTCCCACACGAGCACTGATAAGCTGTGAAGAGTTCCCCATGTCTTAAAATGACACATACATGTTTAAATCCTTACCAAACAAAAACTTCAGTCAACGGGAGTAACTCACAAAAGCTGAAGAGCAGATGTCTTTGAGTCTTCACTGGGGCCAAAGCTGCAGAGATCAGATTCATCACAAATTCATCCACAATGATGCTAGGGTTTTTTTTTTTACAGAACGCTTTGTGACTCCACAAAAAGTGTTTGCCCCTTCCAGTTCCAGTTGCCATTCTGACTAGTGTCAATTCTTCTGTCAGAGAAGGCAAGTGATTTCATGCTACCAAAGATAATTATTTCAAATTTGTTTCTAAATGACTTCTGGTAAAACCAGTGTGATGAACTACTGAACACTCAGTTCATTAGCTGTCATCCAGCTTGACATTTCCATCTTTCAAGCAGCATTGCAGAAAATCAAAGATACACAATACTGTGCTTCAAAAGCTGCAGAGGTAGCCATACTGTCTTCAAGAAAAGAAGACTATGAAGGCTACTGCTAATGGGATGTGGAAGATTACAGTAACCCCTAGGCAGATAAAAAGTGCTTCAAAATTAATTCTTCATGAGTCCTTTAGACAGTTACAGAACTAACATTAATTAAACAGAATAAGAACATAATAACAGAACCTAAGAATAAAATAAGAATGTAATGTTCTGGAGAAAGAATAAGAAAAATAATCTTGGCACAAATGACTGGTCTTATGCTGTGGCATTTTAAAAGTCATCCCATGTAAATACTGTACTCTGTATCCATGTGACAGTTACTACTTATAGGTAAAAGTAAATAGGTGAATAAATGAGTGCTTGTTAACTGAATCCATTTAGGACAAAATTCTTAGGCAAAGGATATAATCACAATTCTACAATACATTCTGTATGTTATGTTACAATTCTTTAATTACTGTTTACATTACCTACTTTAATCTTTAAACCATCTAAGATATTTGAATCATCTTCTGCAAGAGTTTATCAACTGGATTCCTACCTTAAGTACCCTCTGTAAAAACTGAAGAAACTGTTCTATTTTCTTCCTGTCCTTTTAGTTGAACTAGGTAAATATATATTAAAAAAAAAAAAAAGTTTACATTTCCTAGTTTTATTTGTTTCTTTTGAAATTTTTAAAATCAATACTTTCTTGGTCCAGTTAAAAAACAAAAGCTTCTCTAAAATGCTTTAAAATCTTCACCCTCTTTAAAACTTTTCCAGTTTTCTCCTAAAAGACAGGTATGTAGTGTTTGCCAGTACCTGCTTAAGTGTTAAATTCATCTATTGCTTCCAATCACCCTACCTACTTCACTTCTTTTGTATTGTCACCCTGTCTACATGACTTAACAGGGATGACACAGAGATCAATGTATTGAAAGAAATGTTTGATGTCTGTGATTTAATCCCTGGATCAGAAATTGTGTTCCTCTGTGCACTGTTTATACTGATCCACTCAGGGAATTCCAATCCATTGCATTATTAGATTTCAAACTGACTCCCACAGCTTTCTAAGAATATAGTTGCCAACTCCTGAGACCCTTCAGAAATCACTAGCAGAGCAAGCATACACACTGTGGCAGTCTTAAATTTGAGCTGCTCCTTGAGCAGAAGAGGTCTCAGTGTTAGACAGCTTCTACAACTAGTTATGGTTAGGCTTTCATTTAGCAAAGGAAAACATTGGATACTTCAATAATAATAGGAAACACAGTTTTGAAATTGATATATACAAAATACATAAAACATTCTCAGGACTTAACAGTCAGTTGACTGTTTTGCTCCTAGTTATTAACTGGTGAATCTATATCAGTGATGAGACTTTTGAACAATTCTACCACTACTGAAATTCTGTTTCCCTTGACCCTCCTTCTCTGACCACTGTACAACTTTAGTGTCTTATTGAGGAAGCTAAGCCTGAAAAATTCTGCCTTCAGCCCAGGTCTGTTCAGATCAGACCCTTCTTCTAAAAAGTCATCCTACATCAGAGATACTTTCCCTTCTTTGTTTTTTTGACATATTTGGGTTTTTTATCAGCAGGACAAGCAGTCAAGATTTACATTAAAAATTTGTGAGGAACAAGGCTTGGTGAAATCTCAGTCTACACTGAGTACCCAACTGCTACCCTCAGCTTATATGAATCAACATTTCTACAAGTACCATCTTAGCTACTTACATTCTTTTCAAGGGAAAAGGGCTGTGTGATTCCAAGATCTCTGGTGAAGAACTGCTTGGGAATTACAGGCATCAAAATTACAGTCACAGGATCTTCAAATGCAAACACCATTGCCATTAAAGAACTGTGGCATTTTTTGGGACTAATTTGCTAGCCACTTAGTGTTCCAGTAGAGTTGACTGTACTGAAGAGAGACAGCTCCAGTCTCAATTTCTCTCCTGCTTCCCTTTGGAGATGGATTATAAAAACACTGATTTCACAGAATCACAGAATATGCTGAGCTGAAGGGGACCCACAGGGATCATGGAGCCCAAATCCTGGTCCTGCACAGGACCATGCCCAGGACTCACACCATGTGCAGGAGAGCATTGAACGCTGTCAGGCTGGTGCTGTGACCACTTCCCCAGGCAGCAGTTCCAGTGCCCAACCACCTCTGGGGGAAGAACCTTTTTTTAACATTCAACCTAAACCTCCCCTGACACAAATTCTCTCCCTTGCACTATAAATGAGGCTTCTGCTCCCTCTTTCTAAACAACTTTGAGGTTTTCTATCTACAACATAAGTGTGAACATACTGCCTGTTTCAGACTTCTTTGCAGGAAGGATCACTTTCAGCATAGTAGGACCAAGTGACATGCCTGTTATTAGATTCATACATTTGAATTCGCTGTGAAATCTTCAAAGAGTCTGCACATGAAATGCTAGTAGCAAAAATGACAGATTTGGGACCCAACATTTTCTTCTTTTCCTCAAATTTTGTGAACATTTTAAGTCTTCAACATAGATTTCAGGAGTTGCTAAGATATTTTTTTAATATAAAATAATTTACTTTTGAATAATTTGATGGATCTGTGATCTAAAACACATTTGTAGATTTTTTTCAGGGATGACAAATCAGTGATTTCTGCTGACACTAAAAAGTGGCCATTATCTTTTACAGTTTAGTCATTTTCAATACTCAGAGTCTGCATTCATCTAATTCAAAGAACAGACGCATATCAATGAGAATCTCTAAACATTTCTACATTCCTGCTAAGATCTCTTTATGTGACTTTGCATGCAGTTAAGTTTATTCTTATCCATATAAAAGGCTGATGGTTATATTTCTGCACAGTAAAACCCAAATAAATACTGAGAGTCATAAAGAGTTCCTTTTATTTCTTTAGGCAGTGTACTAAAGCAGTGCAGAAGAGGCTAATAGGTTCTGCAAAGCCATTGCTTTTTGCCCTTGTGCAAGTGAGCAGGACAGGAGAGAGAGTGACTGAAAAATTATTGTGACAGGCTCTCAGCTGGCCATAACTCTGAAATTGGAACCACTGTACTCTTCTGTTAAAAGTGACCAGACTAAAGACACTAAAATAGCTTGCGGCATCAATGATTTATTAAAACACACACTAAAACAAGTCACTTTCGCATGTCCAACTAAGGATAATATGGCGAGACAGAGTAAAATAAAAGGTTTTGCAAACAAATCTTTCCCTTATTCACTGTACCTCACAGAGTAGGTACTTCCATTCTTGTTTTCTAGGTCAACAATTTTTATCAGCCTCCTGGACTGCAGGAAATTTTCTATGGCCCTCATCAAGGGTCATATTCCCCTTTCTCTGGGGAAGCTTCTGCAAGCCCTCCTGTAGATTTCTGGCAGCTCCATGCTCCTCTCAGGAGTTTCTCAGCCTGTCCCCACTCATGACATTTATCATTCCCCATCTGTCCTATCTCACTCTCTCCCATAACCATGTTCAATTGTCCTCAGAAAAGAAGGAGTTTCCCCACCTGTTGCTGGTTCCATGATACTGGTGCTGTAGCAGTGTGAGCACTGGTATCAGGCAGCCCTCCTGCCTGCTGTTCAGCTACATTCCTTCATGTACACATACAATAAAGTGAGTGGGAGAGGGTATTTATCACAGTTATTTCCAGTGACTGATCTGGCCTGTGTGAAATTAGCACACAGTTGCATGACAATTTATCATACTTATTATTTTGAAAATCAACATATCATTGACTTCTTCAGGCCTGGAGGGATGGGCATTTACATAAAGACTGGCTGCAGGAACACAGTCACATCTTGTCCAAAGAGCAATCATCTGTTCTCTGTAAGTTTCCAAGGGTGCTGTAGGGCAAACCATGTTGGAAATCACCGTTTCTCTGAGGCAAGAAGGCTACTGTTCATTGTCTTTTAACACTTCTCTGTAGCAAGAAAATTACTTTGGACAGCCTCAGAGTGGGACTCCAGTAGGAACAGAAGCTTTTCTTTGGAAGGACATAAGAACCTCATTTACTTTATGCAAATAGAAGTGCCTCATATTGCAAGCAGCAGGAAATACTCCCTCACAAAGAGGCAAGGTGCCGTCAGTCACCGGTATCTTCACAGGAAGGAGGGTTTCTCTGGACTCAGAAACATATGAAGGTACTGGGGGAGATGGGGGCTGTCACTTGAAGTACTGGGTTTTATCAACAAACTGGACATGCCATGAGAAATTTCAACCAGCAGCAGGCTTTATAGGTTTTCCCAAAGTAACAAAAAGAGAACAAAGACTGTGACCTACAACACTGCTCTCCTCCAACTGCTCCAGAGCAGAACAAGTCATACATTACTGCCAGCTACCCTGCAAAGGAGATGAGTAAGACAACATGATTGGAATGTGCTATGCTGATGTAAAAAAAAAATGGCTGTATTTATTTTCCTTTATAACCAATAGATATTTTGTACTGAAGATTATCTTTCTGGATATTATTTTTAAGGATCTGGTGGCTTTCTGCAATTGCTTTGAATTGAAATATTTGTTTTATGATGAGAACTTTTAACATTAAAAAAAAATAGCTTTACTTGCTTTTATAAGCTCAGTTACATTTTTTTTCCCTTAAGCTGTTTGGCTCTTTTGCTCTCCTTTATAACTGCAAGGAAGGAGGAGTACATTATTAATTTTGGAATCATTGCCTTTTATATTTTTTCTTTATTACTTAACCTAGTCTCTTAATCTTTTCTGGATATGTTTGGGTGTTGTTTTCATCTGGAAGTTTATTTTTTTTTTTCTCTGTACAATATGTTGTACTTCCAAACCTGCTAGACACTAATTTTACTTAATTATCTCTCCTTAAATGTTCACCTTCTTATAATTATTATGTTTCAGTTTCTGGGGTTTTCACAAAATATGTTAAAGCATTCATCACATTTTCACTTTCTTTTCTGTCTCAACATCAAATTCCCTTTAATGGAAAAAAAAATGTAAAATTAAAGGAAGACAATATCTAAATTGTAAATGGAAAGGAATATAATACATTTAATAATGTGTTAATAGATAGCACACAAATTAAATTGTAATATGGGAAAAAGCACAGTATTTTCATAGTACGTATGGAATTGCAAATTTTATTTATGTATCAGTTGCCAGATTTACTGAGCTATTTCAGAAAAAGCTTAAAATTTTAATATAGATGGTATCTTTCATTTTAGTGAGTATTTGTGTATGAGATGATTAATTAGACTAATATAGCATAAAAATTAAGTTTAGTGTTTGCAGTCAGGCTCACAATGTAGTCATCATAGGCAAAATTTGCAAAGTGTGAATCAGCCACATAAAGGCTCCCATACCTTTCAGTTATTTACCTTCTAAATTTCCATGGAGCTATAAAAGTGTTGCCCAAGCACGAGTTTAGCTCTGTGCTGGAATCTGACATTGTGGGATCCCACCCTGGAAATCAAGTTGTCTATGATAGGATCAGGTATAAGACACAAGAGATCACATCATCCTGGACTCTTTTTGTTCCAGGGAAAAACTGATACTTGACAAGGGAGAAACAGCATTTCTGAGTTAGAAATGCATCTTCAGTCCCTGTTCTTAGCTTTGTGGTACTTAGTGTTATAAACGTAGGTTAGACTTAAGTTTTTATGGATTACAGATAAGTTTTTACTGGAGTCCATAAGCTGCATCTCTCCTGAACACATAGTCCTTGTTTGACAACAGTGTAAAGCACCTCCAACAATGAGTTTTGTTAGATTTCTGGAGGCATTTGTCTTTCTTTATGTCTATGAAGGTATCTAAACAGATCAATAGTGGTTTCCTTTCACTTAGACTGTCTTTATGTATATTATGAGTCACACAGAGGGTTAGGTGTGTAAAGTCACCTAAAGACTCTTCATAGGAGGCCTTGCTTGCAGTCTCTAATCATTCATGAAAATCAAGGTTATTAAAATTTTCCACCTTCTTCTTATTCACAACTGTCATTATTCCTAACAAATTTTAAAACATAACATGAACTGAGAATGAACCATGGACTTTAAAAATGCCAAATATTACAGTCTGTATTCCTAAAGTAATAGATCTTATATCTTCAAAGGCTCAAGACTAAAATATTTCTTATCATTGGATAGGAAAAGTCCAGCATTTGGTTCAACCTGGACTTTAAATTATCAGTTCCATTCATGGGTCACAGTTTATAATTATCTTTTCTCTCTCAGACCTTATTAATCACACAAACCATCTATAACAGACTTTATAAAAGGCTTTATTTTGCCTGGTTTTGCACATAAATACTGTGTTTGTATTTACTTCAGATACAAATGGTGCCACCTGCTCCTCTTAGTACCCTGACATTTGGTGCTAATTAGATGGACTTGCATTATCAACAGCACAGAAATACAGCACTGCAGCAGGCTTGGTTACCATGGATCCTAATGCACTCGGCATTGCACAGGAAATTTAGCAGAGCATAAGAAATAAATCTATTCCTGTGTGAACCTGAACCAGTTCTGTGACACTATTAAGGTACATCCTCAAAGGCTTCTAAATTCAAGGGTAAACACCATTATTATTTCTAAACTTTCATTAATACATTCTACCACTGAGTCACCATGTAGGTGAAACAAAATTGCAAGTCAATTTTAAACACCCTGACAGTGCTAATGGAAACAAGTCATGCATTCAAGCTGTAAAGGAGAGTATGTCTCAACTGGGGATCAGCTGCCACAAAAGACTACTGGCATCTGTAAGTGAGAAAAGTCAAAACAATTCTTACACATAGGAGTGTCACACTGAATAGTTGCTGTGAAAACTCATGCTATTTGTTCCTTTCCGAGCCTACCTGAATGTACCTAATTATTATACTCTAAGACCTAACAAATGGGCTCATCCAAAAGTTACTTCTACAGAGTGATTAGACACAGCTCAATAAACTCAACAGATGAAATAAAAAGAAAAGGAGGAAGAACGCATTATGGTGCAAGCAGAAGGTGAAGAAAAGATTTCAAAAACCCAAAGAAATTAAACCATTAAATAAGAGACAATATAAAAATAAAATTCTTTCTCCCTTTCTCACAGTGAAGTGCATATAATTCTCTCCATCTGTTCTAAGGCCCAACAACTCTAAATTTCACAGCTGAGGTAATTTAGCAATTTCTGCTTCAGGAGTCAAATTCTGATGTTGTTTGGAGTTCCTCCTCCTTTGTTAGAATTGTCTGTGTTTATGTCTTGTACACTCAAATCTTTGAGTGCTATGGTGCCAGAATTTCAGTTTCTTTTGGAGTTTTACCCCAACACTCACATCTCCAAGGAAAAGTTCATCACCTGAGTTGCACATCCTCTGCTCTCTGAATGGGCTTTTCTAACAAACTGCAAAAGGCAAGTTTGAAAATTAATGCCTTCCCCGTGCAATTACAATGATTTGCAGTTTTATGCTGCAAATAAGGTAAAACCAGGGATAGATCCACTTCCTAAAGCTAAAAGCATACTAGCAAAATGCTAGGAAATATGAGGTATCATACACAACCACACAAGGCTCAGGCTTCTATCTCCATGCAAGTCCTTTAAGCTTCATCACAATTGAGTTCTATTGAAAATATTTAACTTTTTAAAAAGGAAATTAATTTCAGAATCAACTCATTAAGGTCAATTTTTGTAAGTGACATAGCCCAAGAGAAGTGGAAGAAGATAGGGCAGGCAGCATCTACAGGTCTAAAAGCTTTTTGTGGGGTAGTACAAATAACAAACCACAGCATGCTTGAGATAAACAAACAAGTGGGTAGGCAACACATGATTTGGGACAGAACATTTCATCTCCTTTTTTTCTCTCTCCTTTTTGGAAGGTATGAATGGGCAATGGATCTAAGTTTGCATAGCATACTTCTCACAGCCTATATTACTAATTTGTCTGTATTTGAATTGCCAGTTGTTAAGTGTGGGAACATTTCTGGACCTAAATTATTAATTCCAAGTGACAGTGAAACTTCACAGCATGAATACAATGCACATTTCAGAAATAAAAAACCTCACAGTTTGTACATCACCTAAAAAAAAGTAAAATATCCTCTGATTGACTGAAGACTTTGCTTTGTTTTGAGCCCTGAAAACTATTCAGCCTCCACAGTCACCAGATGCTTCCCCTCCATCAAAGCCTTCCAGCTCACATAATTTCACAGCTGGAATGGTATCTGTGTCCACACAGCTGAACGCATTCTTACCCCAATAAGCAAGAATTTTTCTGTTGTATGGCATGAATACTGCGAAGTTAAAAAAGCTGATTTAACACCTGTCCAAGGAAAGTCTGTTGATTAGACATGGGGACTTGGTTTTAATAAATGCCAGAACATGCACCTGGCTTAGTGGTGAACATGTCAGCATTGGACTAGATGATCTTAGAGGTCTTTTTCATCCTTAACAATTCTCTGAATCTTTGAACACAAGAGTCCTCTCAGATAGGGGAGAACATTAAGAAATCTTCTGAACTAGGAAAGCATATGTTAAAGATGAGATTTCCAAAACTACCAAAGTACTTTGAATTAAAAACAAACCAAGGAAATCATATTTTTCTTGAACAATAACTCATCAGGAACCACATATGGTCCATTTCAGATGTCATCATACTGCCAAAAATTAGTCTTTCAAAAAAGCTGAATAACCCATCCCTTTGATACATGTGCAGAAACTCGTTAAAGTTTTCAGCTTTTTTTTTTTTTTCCCAAGGGATAATAGGCCAGTGTAAAAGAAGTGGCATAAATGTTCCAATTTTTGGAAATGTTTAAAATTAAAAATTCTACAGGAGCATTAAATTTGTGTTCTTCACAGTGTTTTGTTCTCTTTTAGGAAATAATATATCTGGCTTTCAGGAAATACACAACTGTTATGTAATGAGTTTACGCAGCTCCCGCCTGACATTCTACTTCTACAATAATATCTTTGATTTTGAGGAAGAGGTCAAATGCCCAATTTAGATAGTTTCTGCTGAAAAATAGCCCTATAGAAGGATAAATCCATTTTCTAGAGACTTTGAAAACTACTGGACATCAATGTCAATGTTTTTATCTGTGTGATTCATCACAATCAGTGTGTCATTCATACTATCATTATTGTCTCCATCAACTGTATGCTAGATAAATATTTATTGTTCATGCAGGTACTGTACTCAGTAAAATATTATATACTGCTCTGATGAAAAATATTATTTTCTAGGTCCCAAATCATACATTTTTGTCCTCCTCTTAAGCTATACACTTATGGAGAGGGCTTGTAACAGAGTTACACTTCACTATAGAATGTAGTTCCATTACAGTAAATATATTTTCTATAGTAGAAATGGTAGAGAAAACCAGGACTATATTGAAAATGGGACTGTTGCATTTTAGAATTGAACTGAAGTTTGAAACTTTTGGTTACATGCATATGATTTTTATGTTAGATAACACAATATAGCATTTTTATTGGATGTAATACAGTTTAATTTTATTTTCTTTGAATTGTAAAATGGACTGGTTTAATTTAAATTCCAAATGCCAAAATCCTTTTTAAAATAGGAGATTGATCTTCTTTGCTGTCCTGTTTCTCAAGAGGATTTCCTGAATAATAAATTAAGAATAAAGGTTTTGACCATAATTACATTTTTCCTGCTTTCCAAAATAGGCTCTTAATGTGTAACAGCAGTCATTTAAAATGCTTTCCTTCACCTAAGACTAGGAACGAGGGAGAAGGGACTGAGAATGGCTCTCCTGTGGCCTGCCAGTGCTTGCCAACACAAAGAGGCCCAGCCCTAAGGCCCAAATCCACTACAATGAGCTACACAAAGATTACAGACAGGACAGGGCATTGGGAAAGGCAAAAGATTTGGCTCCAAAAGTATCCTCTGTAGACCTGCATAGGGATTAAGGGAAAGGAGATTTTATATGGGAGGTTAATGCATGCTGAGACACATACACATGCATGCTGCAAACCACGCTAATATTTAAGAACTGAATGCTCAAGAGGGTAGGTCTGTATGAATGTCAAAACAATAGGGTAATATCATCATCATTTGATCAGAAAGTCAATCACATACAGAGCTGAAGAGCAAATGACCAATGAAAAGTTTTAATAACACATCTTTTCTCAATAGTTCACAGCTCTCTAGAGAGGTATCATAACAACACAAAATGCAAACACTTAGTATGACTATTCCCTTGTGGAACTAGCTATGGAACATTTCTCCATGGGTAGAAAATATATTCAAGATATTTTTCACATAGTTATAATCAATCATAAGATCCTTGAGCTGTAAAATGCTCCTGAGTTCAGTCCTGCAGTCCTGCACAGATGCAAAAGAGGCCCCCATACAGCCTACCTTGCCTGACTGGAGCTGTATTTCTAAATATTGCACAGTGATTTATTTGAATGCATAATTGCACCTGAAATTCATGATCATAATGTAATTAATTCCTCACAAATAAGAATTATTTTAAACTAGCATTAAAAACCTTTTTTTCTTTTAGAAATAAGAACTTTGAGGAAAAAAACAAAAATAATCATAAACTTGTTGATAAATGAATCAATAAACTGAGCTATAGAAAAATGTATATAATCTTATGAAAGAATTACTAAGGACTTGAGCATCATTAAAATATGATTGTTTGATATTTCACATAGCCACATTTCAGGAAAGTAAGTATAATAATGAAGCATCAGCCAGAGATAGTGTAAATGACCAACAAGAGCAGAGAACCCCAAGAAGAGAAAGGATGCTCGTCTTTATGTGAGCGAATGCTCCAGACACAATTTGAAATATGACTAAAAATGAGAACCTTGGTAATAACAAACAATATATGCTCAGATACACCTTTCTAAATTTGAAAAAACAATTAAATATATAAACTAAGGAAAATATTAATATAGGATTTTTATAAATTATTATTTAAGGAGTACTGTAAAAAGGTGAGGAAGGTGGTAAAACCTTCATAAAACCTTCATTCATATTCTAAAAACACACTTTTTTATAATGTCACATATATTACTGGAAGTAAACATAAGGCATTATGTTTACTTATGTTAAAGACTCCAAAAGCAAAAGCCAACCTGATTCAATACTATAGTGAAGGAGGTTACAAGCAGTTTTAATTCTTTTTTTCAGAAGAGAGATTCATGTTAAATAAGGAAAAAATAAATAAATGTATTTATATTTATATATACATACACTGTGGAAAACGGACCCTCAAACAGCAGACCAAAAGAGTAATGTGCATCGTAGCCCACTCTCACAAACAATTTTGCTTTCACTGATACTAGAAAATTTCAGAATATAATATTGCTGAGATCAAATTTTTGGTTGGCTACCCTTTTCATAGGATGTTCAAACTTCTTGTCTCTATTTCAAGGTTCTGTTCAGCTTGACTACAAAGCTCCACTTATTTTCACCCTGCTCATAAGATCTAACTCTTGTCGTCTGAAGTGAAAAGCAATGTAGCTTTCCTTCTGATCATTCCTTTAAAGCTTTTCTTATCCTACTCAGCCTTTGATTACTGACCTCTCTGTGATTTCCACAAAGAATCAAGTTATTACTCTCATTTGGGGGGCCATATCCTCTCAAATCTCATAACTCTTCATATCAATAAAGCAACACTCATGTACAGCATTGAAGATCTGACCGCTATACATCCTTTTTATTTTATCTCTGTGAAACTAAGTTGCAAAATCTTTGGTCTGGTGTTTCAAACCCTCTGGTCTGGTGTTTCCTCTATTATCATCATAAATTACGTGTAAGATTTCACAAGGAATGGGTAAAAACATTTTGGATAAAATGGAAAGTGACCTTAAAAAATTTCTGATTTTTATGTGCAATACAAAAAGTCATTTCTGAAACTGAAACAACTGGACATGGTGGTGTTTGGTCAAAGGCTGGACTCAATGATGGTGGTTGTATTTTCCAGCCTTAATGATTCTGTGATTCTAATCTATTCTTCACAGTGGTTCTGTGAATTGCAGAGATTATACTATCACTCTTCAAACAAGCACTTAGAATGCTCCTAAAACTTCCACTTTCAGAGACCTGATCAACTTTTCAAAATTTAGAAGGAATAAAATGAATTTGTTTCTTTTTTGCTGTAGTTTCAAAAGCCACAGTCAATTTAAAAAGTTACCTTGAAGTGCTTCTGGTGCTGGAAATTATTTGTTCATTTCAATATGAGAGAGAGAAATTGTTGATCTACCTGAGAGTCTTTGAAGAACTGTTCTTTCTGAAGTATGGCTCAGGAAAAGGTCTACCAATAGTCAGAATCTAGCACAAAGAGTGAAAAAGCACCCATATTTTCTGAGCTAAACAATGCTTACAGGGCACTTAAATTCCAGTGGACGCCTACAAACAGGTTGATGATGTACAAATGCATCTCTCTTCTTCTTCCTTGTTTGAAATAATAGAACAGGAAAGACTGTTCAACAACAAAATCTGAAAAATTCAATCTCTGGCCCAAATATATTATATTCAAGCACATGGGAAAGTAAAGAACAGACTGGATGCAAGGGAACCCTGAAGAGCATGACCTCAGCACACCACCTGCCTCATCAATGCAGAGCTTTGAAGGCATTTGGATCTTCTAATTCAGTGGGGTCAGGTGGAATGTACATAGTGCACAGACTTTCCTTTTCACTGCTTTACATTTTAACAAAGTAAAAAATCAACCAAGACCACTTTTGGCTGCCAAAACTTCAGTAAATGCTGAAGTGAGAGTAGAAAAACCCCAGAGCATTAAACACCCGTTGTCTATTGATACAACCAAAGATACCACTAAAGGAAGCACACCTCATTCCATGGTATTGCTTTAATGAACTGAAAGTTATTTATTTTCCACAGGGTATGCTAGATCACAATTCCAGCTGTATTGTCTGAGTGACAGATCACATGCATTATGTAGATTTATCAAATATTTTAAATCCTTAATTTCTCTGTCTCCTGGTATCATCTCTTCACAGTATAAAAGGATTTCAGCCAGAATAATTAAATATTTAATTTTTCAGCAAAACCTAAGTATAAAATAGAAATGCAAATGTCAATCTCTTTTCAAAAGTAATTTTAAAATATTTTTGCATAAGTCCACAGGATATTGCATCCTTGAAATCTGTGGTATTATCGATAAGAAAATGGTCAAATATTCAGATCTGAATATTTTCTGATAATCTGTGTACAGAGGACTGTCATGTATTGACTGCCCTTCTGTTTCTATGTGTGAAAGTACCTGTAAGAATGCAATATTTTCTCTACACATTTAATTAATATGGTCATAATTAATATAAACAAATATTAGCATTATCACTGGGCTCTTACAGGAACTGGGAAAGAAGATTGCTTTGTTGAGAAAGTGATGATCAGTGCAACCACAGAATGGTTGGTTTCAGCAATCTAAAAGTGGGACACCTGATCCAATTTAGTCATCTAGGACTATTTGCAATCTGTAAAGAGAGATGGGCATCTTCACAGGGTAAGTCATACCAGTCTAAGCAGTTTACTGAGACATATGGAGGTGGCCTGCCAGAAGTTGGAGAATTAAGTAAATCCTTTGTCATGAGCTCCTTCCAAGTGCAAGCCCTAAACAGGCGTTAGTGCACAGTCCAAATCATTATGCCCAGTCATGCAGTTAAAGCAATGTAAGCTCCATATAACAAATATACCCTTTTTCCCCTGTACCCTGATTTTAACACAAATTAAGGACACCTGTGCTTCTACCTGACCTTTCATAAGAGCCCTTCATACAAAAGCACCTAACTCAAATATCAGATACAAATAATATTCTGGAAATACTGAACTATAATTGGTCATTTAATGGCTACACTTGACCATTGAAAGCCAAATTCTGACCTCCTTTCTTACACTGAATTATACTAAAGTTCATTGTGTATGTCTCATTGATCTTGCAGGGACTACTTTTGCAATAAAATTCTATTTTGTAGATATAAAAGCATCTACATTTGTTTACAGGTGACCAGTCTGAACTCCCTTCCACAGAAGATGAGCAATCACTTATAAATCAGGGACATTTCATGGGTGAATAATTACTCAATGTATTGAAAATATTCAAGATATAAAAGTAATCCTAGGTATTTCCATTGCTACTTGATGACATGATGAAATAACTTGTTTCTCCTTATGAATTATATTATAAAATTAATATAATTATTAAAACATATAGTTCTACTTGTGGTATTGGTGGCATCTAAGATCAAATAAGTTGAAATACATTTTAATATCAAACATAATTAAACGGTAAAAAGATCACAACAGGAAGACAAACTATTTCCTTTGTTTTACCATCTGCTTTTCCCTTTTTATAATTTTATTTTTCAATTGCTTATATCCTGTAAATCAAGTACTAAGACAGAAAAAACTGTTTTTGTGGGAACTTTTGCAACAGTTTATTTTGCAAGTCACTCCATATTCTCTCAAACTCTTTTGTGTCCAACTGATGTGATTGGTAGCAAAGATCCAACAGCCAGCTTGGCTCTTGCCTTATGCTGGAAATCCGACTGCTGTGATTTTTATGAGATTACTGTTCTCACACAAAACAGCAATAGACATTTCAGAAATATAAATAAAATATCAAAAACTACTTTTTGTTTATGCAGAAGATACTTTTCAAATGGAAATCAAGAAAATGGCAAGCAACAACAAAAGAATAGAAAGAATAAGAATTGCCCTTTAAAAAACTTATGCCTAAACATCCCAGATACAACTCACAAATCACAAAGAGGGAGAGCAACATCTATTTCTGTGTACTCCAAAAGAGTCCCTCCTGAGACTTGGTGTCTCTTGAGAATTGTACTAAATTCATGTATCTCAACAGCATCTCTGCTGGTTTTCTTAATTTTCTGTAGGTCTCATCAAGAAAAGAAAACACTTTAGGAGTGATTTGATGGTAATGGAACCATTACTCAAACAAAATAGCAAGTCATTGTGCCTCTAAATGATTCACATTCTGTTTTTCAGTTTGTCCTATAAACTTTACAGAA
Source organism: Cyanistes caeruleus (assembly GCF_971803275.1). Lineage (NCBI taxonomy): Eukaryota > Metazoa > Chordata > Aves > Passeriformes > Paridae > Cyanistes > Cyanistes caeruleus. The sequence continues at coordinate 20,404,552 of NC_141704.1, read as the reverse complement.
TGTGACTGCATACACACATGAGTAAATTTACTTCTTTCTATTAATATTTTTAGGATCAATTTTTATTTCGAAGAGGTTAGTTAAGAAAATAAACTGTATCTCTGCAAAGTTCCTAGGTATGCATGGTTTTTATTATACTGCACCTTGACTTTTTTCCAGTGAAACAAACAGCTCATTTTGGTAGAGCAAATTGAAATTAGGCTAATTGACACAGGTCTCTCTACTTTTGAAAACTCTTCCATCTTTATTTTTAGCAGCACAGTCAGACATTATAGACAGTTAAAGGCTGATTAAGTTTGCAGAGTAGTTAGAATTCTAACTATACAAAACAGGGGGAAGACTCCTTCTGTGGGGATGTACATGAAGGAAATTTATAATTAACATTTTTGTTAAGGTTTTATGAAAGCACCACATTACATTGATGTTTTATTAAAGGACCCCATTTTGCTGTTCAAAGACCATAATGGATGCCTTTAAGGGATTCTGTGGGCAAAATCCAGAACAAATCTCAATGGAATTGTGATTCTTTTGTCAAATTTGAAGCTGAGGCTGTGATATTTCCCATTAAAACGATATAGTAAGCAACTTAATTTCATGTTACATTTCTGTTTAAGCACACAAACACATTATGTACTTATATAAGCTCACAAAAACATACAGACACAAATACAAAAAGAGGGCTTCAGAAACTTTTGTTAACTTGAAATCAAATATTAGCAGTCTGTGAGGTTAATGGAAGCAAGTCTAAGTAGATTTCATTTAATTCTTACCCTCTCTTTACCCTTCATCATTAATGCTGCTTTCTTTTACTATCACTGTTTTGCTTTTTCTGGAAGAGTGATGTTGTATATTGTCTCTATTCAATGCAACTATTAAAAGAGTATTCTGCAATATCTTATTTATTGGTTTATCTTATTATTGGTTCATGCTTACTAAGTTAATGGCCCAATTTGATATTTTTTTAATTCCAGAAAAGTCAGAATAAGAAATCTCTAATATTTTTCAATGAACTATTCTAATATTGAAGTTTTGATCCATGTACACTCACATTCAGAAACACACAGAGCTAGCTTCAAATCAATAGTGGCAAAAAAATTACTTTCTCAAAGTTTAGGTGAATCATTGCTTTCTGTAAAATGGCAAAAATCAGAAAAGAAACAAACAGGCAAATTCAAAAGAAACATTACTTTATGTATCTCCAGAGCACAAATTATTTTAGGAATAAGAAGCAACAGCAACCACAAATAAACAGGATTTAAAATTCAAATAAACTGTTCAAGTTATTACAACACTAGACTGATAGTCAGTAATGTATAAGAACCAAAGAAAGTAAAAAGGCTTATGCCCTTGTAATTCTTAACCTTAAAGAAAGATAATTTCCTTTCAGACTTCCAGTGCTTAAAAGACTGTTGATTTTACAGTCTTTAACAAAAGAAAAGAGAGAAAGGTTTTTCACTACTAAGCATTTTCTAGTATCTTCATAGGAAAACAAAAATGCTTGAGATTTGATTAGATCAGTAGCATCCTCACTGCAGGTAGCAAAAGTTTAAAAGCTGTGAATAACTTGACTAAATAGAGAACACAGATATCAGGTTTGTTGTTGGGAATTACAAATGTTATATGAGGAAAAGATTCAAGAACCAAAGATAAACAAGAAGGCATAATAAAATACATCTCAAGCCTGAGAAAACTTTATACCTATCAATTTTCCTTTTAATATCATTGGAGAGAGAGATTTTTTGATAGAGGCTGTGTCTCGAGCTTTTGGATTTCTTTCAGTGTTCCTTCTGCCTACTGACATCACAACATCACAGAATCACAGAATCATCAAGGTTGGAAGAGACCTTCAGGATCATCTAGACCAGCTGTCAACCTGGCACCACCATAATCACCTCTAAACCGTATCCCACAGTGCTGCCACATCCAGACACCTCTTGAGCACTTCCACAGACAGTGACATGATTTACAAATTGAACTCGTGGGCAAAACACAGAGAATCTTTTCTCTGCAGTTCCTAGATAAAAATACAGGAAGATTAGAATAAATGGTGTTTTTATGTTCAGTCTTCAAGTTCTGAACTAGAGATGGGAATACAGAAGCACAGAATCACAGAATAGGCAAGGTTGGAAGGGACCCCAGTGGGTCACCTGGTCCAACCTCCCTGCTCAGACAGGGTGATCCCAGAGCACATGGCACAAGACTGCATCCAGACAGCTCTTGGATATCACCAGTGAGGGAGACTCCACAGCCTTTCTGGATAACCTGTTCCTGTGCTTGGCCACCTGCACATGCCCTTTAAGGATTTAGCTAAAAATCAGGACTGAGAAACTACACATAAAATATCATAGAAAACCCACTGCAAGCAAAAATAGCAGTGGGAATAGGCTAAGGTTCAAGGCTTTCAATATTAAGTTATTAACAACTAAATGTAACAGCTCTTATATTCTTATTGAAACTTGGAGATTCACTAATTTTTTCACTTACCACCATTGTTTCAGACCAGATTTGGCCATGAGGTAATGCATTTTGCCTCCCAAGGAAAAGATAAAATAATGGGTGGGATATTGTTTAATTTTTAGCAGACATAGAAGATCATAGTACACATGCAAATGTTTCGTGGGCTCTGGTATGAAGAACCAGACAGGATTTCATTGCTTTTTCTCTTTTATGCACAAGAGGCCCTGACAAATGAACTGTGGTGTGTCACAGTATCATCTGCAATTCTCTGAGTCAAAATTTGGCTAGGGGTCATTCCCCCCTTTCTCCACCTATAATTTTACTTAAATCACAGGAGGTTTATTTTGAATTTACTACCACCACCACCATTCTTGATTTAGTTTACTTAGAATGAACATATTTTGGGTAGTTTTGTTACCAAATCCTTTAAATTTGAGTTAGATAAGCATAGGGATCGTGATGAATTGCCAGTTTGTGTCAGGTCTGCTTCTGTTCAAATGGAGACTTCTACTGTGGCACTTAAAACCACTTTCAAGTGGTTTTAGTCAAGAGTCCTATAGGTGCTTCACAGAAGAATTCATTTTTTTTCCCCTGACAATTAAAATGCATGTGCAACTGTCATATGAGACCTCTCATGTCTTTGTTCCATTACTTGGAACCATTTAACTTTCTGGTCACAAAAAATATTCTTTATTTCTATTTTCAGTTTCAGGGAACATACCATATTTTTTTTTTCATGAAACATACAGATAACTGTTTCAAATTAGAAATTATTTTGGATCAAGATACCAACTATGCATTTCATACACTAGTTTTCACTTGGTAATTCAATTTGACAGATGTGATGAGGCTGAGATAAGTCATACAACCATCTGTGGTAACATTTAGAGCTTCCCAAAGTAAAACACATACACCCGTCATTCCACCTGAAGAACTTAAAAAATACCCATCTATTTTCTACTTAAAATAGTAATCACAAAATAATCCCTTTCCAGACTTGGGTAACTATCCAGCCATGATTTACTGCAATATGAATCAAGGCCAAGGAGTAAAGGATTAGAGTAATGAGCTATCATTTAGCTCAGTGAGGTTATGAAAAAATGTTACCCTTTTTTTGAGAAATATGTGGTAAAAGACAGAAGACAAGGCATTGCTGAAATGACAGAGTGAATGCATGGCTCTGATATTTCTGTGTGAGCTGTATCTGTGACTTGTGAAGTCCAGTGCAGTGTTTGAATTGATGGCACAATACACATACAATAAATCTGATGGTCCAGAAAGTGCACAAATGCATGTTCTTGGAGACTTCACAGTGCTTCTGTCTGACAAGCCCAGGAGAAGTGGGGTCCTGGTGTGCAGAAAGTTTGGAAGGGCACCCCTATAACAAAGGCTACAAGAAAGTGTCAGCAAGCAGCCAGAAATCTTGGGACAGAAAGTGAAAAAAAAGTTCATGTTCCATGGGGAAAATATGATTTGGTGAAGGAGGCCACCAGGAAAATCAAGGCACATCCCAGACAATGTATGTAGTACATTTATGTATGTAGTACAGCAAAACTGTGTACTGCTGTTGGCACTACTCACAGAGATGGTGGTCACAATCAGCAATGCTGGGAGTGGTGGCAGTAACTAAGGAAAGGACACAAGAAGCCCTGACATAGCTAAAAACGTCAACACAAAAAGTAACATAGGCAATCTGCTGTAGCCACAGAAAGTAACACAATTGTAATAAACTTTTCAAGTAACAGCAAAAATACAACATCTCATAGAGAAGATCAAAGCCAGCTGCTGATGTGTCTGCTGTATTAGGTGTCATGACAATTGCATCAGGGTATGCTGCCTGAGCAAGCAGGTTTGCAAAAACTAGTGACAATTACTTCAAGCTTTTGCTCAAACTTTATAGAGGCTTTCAGTTTTATAATATGATATAGGATCCTTCTTTTACACATGGGGACAAGTAATAAGAACATATTGATTTGCTTTTTCCTTCATCTTCAAACACAGATTGTAAACTAAATAAAGAGTTCAAGACTTGACCTATCATCTAGACCTCAATAGTTTAAACAGAAATTTAATTTTCACTGTATGTACTTCAGGGTTAACGATATGAAAATTACCATGATGCACACACTTGCTAAAAAAATCATATTGACAACTACAGATGGGGTGAGAGAGGAGGTCGTTGAAAACATAAATGGAATTGAACCATTGTCACTGGTCTTTAATAAAATCTGTACCATCATTGTATTTGTGCAAATTAACTACTGAATTTCTCATACATTGTTCATGAATTTTTTCTTCCAGTTTAAGAAAAAATGTCACACTTTTCTTACAACTCAGCAATATGCATTGGGAACTGAAGGGAGACAGAAAAGTGATGAAAAATAGGTAGCTCATTTCCTGCACTCCTATAAAAATTTTACAGATAATGTTTTACTTTCACAGTTACCTGTGCATTTCTTGATATTGCTATTTCTTTTTCCATGTGATCCTAACTTGCATCCAAAATTCTCCTCCCAAAATTCTGCAAACCAGACATTTCTTCGATTGTTAGCAAGTGTTCTGCTCCGAAAATATCTATCAAATCCTGCATTGAAGAGAAATGAAACAAGCATTAAAATGTGATATGGTATAAAAATAATAATTTAAAGACAATATCAGATTTTTTATAAATATAAGAACAAGTAAAAGCTTTATGCACAAACTATTTCATGAGCACAGTAGCATCTAAGGATCGGATTACATTTCAAAGCCACATAAAATCATGGGGTACCTCTTTGTTGAACAAGACATCCAGGACACCTTTAATTCTTCTTCTATTTATATAGCTAATGACACCAGTTGATAAATTAAGATTTCTACTTAAACCTGATGATCACCAGCCTTACCCCTGCAATCTAGCTGCCATAATGAAATACTGATTAACACATCCCATCTGGATTAGCTCCTTACAAGTATTTCCCTGTGGCTCAGCTCTCTATGTAATATTAATCGTGTTCATTTTTCCTAATCAATTACCAGTTTAGCACACTTACCCAGACACTAAGAGATGTTACTATATCCAGTACCCTCATAGGAATAAGGTACTGCAAACCAACGTCCACGTCACTCTCTAAGTAAGAATCTTTCTTAATACAGTAGCTTCTTAAAGTAAGTTTAGGAGTGGAAAGCAGGGCACAGATCATTCTCCTCCCCAGAAAATAAGCTGATTCATAATCATTCATCCAATATTCTCCTTATTTGTCCCAAAGAATGACCAGGCTATGGTTAAGAAGCTATCAACTCCAAGTGTCATCATTATTAGACAATTACAAGATTGCCTAATTGCAGGTTCAGCATCTCCTGATTTCTCAACAGACATATGAAATTATTGTTGGATCAGGCCAACTCAGGTAACTTGGTTGGAAAGCTTTTCCTGAATTCCCTGTAATGAAGGATTGCATGCTTTTTAAATTATTTTAAAGAGAACTAAAGTACTTGAACTTTGACAGAAAATGAAATGCCACATGTGTCCTTACCATCTATGGATGTTCTTTTGGGTAGAATGGTTACTGCTCCTTCTGCAATCTCCTCCTGCTGCTGGACTGGTGAAATTTTTGACCCCCAGCTGTCTGAGCCAATCCAGAGGAAATGTCCAGACTGATTAGCTTTTTTGGCTGCTTCCAGTACTCTCCTGCAAGCAAACAACAAATGACCAATTAAACAAATTCTATTTACATAGAACTTGATATACCCAGCATTTATTTTCTTTATGCATAGGCTTACAATAACTAATTAATCTACAGCTTTCACAGTCTAAGGTATATTAAAAACAGCTGTAATGAACTCAAGATGTAGTAACATACAAATTAATTTGTTTCATCTTTAGCCATATTTTTCTAGCATTATTATTGGTTTCTTCCTTTTCAGTGACCAAATAATTATCTATTGGTACTGTACTCCTAGGAGCGGGGAGAAGTTTGGAACTACACTATAAATAAAGGACCGGCACACTCTATAATTACAACTCCATTTCTTATTATCGGATATCCAAGAATTTTTACACAGGATTTTATCTGAAGCTTTTTTGTTAGTTTATTTTCTACCAGCCAACCAAACATCTTTGTGAAGAGGAACATCTTCAAAATACAAAATTAGGAAACAGGCACCTAATGTCATCTTCGTTTGCAAACATGATCACTGCTCGAGCATTTGGAGTTTCCAACAAGCGCTTAATGATCTTTTCAAATTCTCCTGGTCTTGGTTCCCGAGGGATTTTGAGTGACTGAGCAATGCAAACACCTCCTAGGAAAAATTAAAAGGATAAAAAAAGAATTTAAACACAGTAAATATCCACATTTCAAATAATTCTTAGCTAACCAGGCAAGCAGAGAAAGCAAGGTATTAATCTGAGATACAGCAGCACAGTCAAAAGTAACATTATCTATGTGTTTTGAAACTTGCTTTGTACAGGCTTACACACTTTATTAAAGAGTATAACACAATTACCTGTTACTTTATATTTTAAGTACATTTTTAAACAACATTCTGAGGCCTGTCAAGCACCACACTCTGGATCAGCTGGACCGAGTTCCCCAGACCTACCAAACCTACGGCAAATGAGAGCCCACCCTTGCCACAGTACTGCATTGAACCATGGATCCACAGGGGTACAGTTACCTCTTGTTCATGATGGGCTTTTCGGTGTCACACACCTCTGTCACACCTCTGCTCTGTCTATTTGAGAGCATGTAGCAGGGAATACATACAGATCACTTTTAATTGTTATTCTCACATTCTTAAATGAGTTATCTTAATTATTTAAGAAGCTGCCATTGAGTATTCTAAATTACTAATCAGCAAATGAACATAAACTCATAGACGATATTTATATTTCTCCCTGACAGAGGATTCTGATTGAAATCTTTATATTTTACCTGTCAAGAAAAAAGGGCTAAATTCTACAGAAACTTAGTGATTTCTAATAGCTTTCAGAGACAGTTCAGGGGAATCTCTGCTCTCCAATTACAACACTGTTATCTGTATTTGAGCATGTAAGAGAAAAATTCCTTAAGCCTGCTTCAGGAATCACTGAGTCCATATTGCCACCAGTTTCCAATACCATGGGTGATCTTTCTGATTGTTTGCTGATTTCCTTATTTTAATATTTTTTTCTCTATGAATTACTGCCTGATTCTCATTACTCCATCTAGTGCCCACCAATGTTTGTTCCTCAAAGTTGTTATTTCAACCATAAGAGTCTATTGTGGGGAATCTAATCACTAATAAACCCACAAAATTAAGAAAATGAGAAAATATTTAGCTCTGATCAAAAGTGACAAGTTACTAGATAAATGCAAGCAAATTGTACATTTTACATCCCTGTATCTAAATACTTCTACACTGACTATTGTTTTCAATGAGAATAAGAATGTGTTTTAAAAGAGATGGTTCATTTTTAATGAGTTTTAAAAGAGGTATTCTATTTTTAATGAATGCTGGTACTTATGTACTGATGTATAAGATTATTTGAGACATGTATGCTTCTTTGCATTAAATACAGTTAGTCAAGTAAAGTCACAGTTAGACGGCTGTGTAGTGTATGGGGAGGCTTTCCAACTTTCTCATCTGTCTTGTCCCTCCTATCAAAATGTTAGAATCCTGTTTTTCCAAAGTTCTTCACAAATTAGGTTGATGCATACCTTCAGTGATAGGATTTGAACCAGAACAGGGGTCCAGCCAGGTGAGGCTTGGCATGTAGATCTACATAAAGGTGTTACCAAGGTCTCTTGGCTAAGCCTTCTTAAGCTTAACGTATTTAATCTTTAAGCAAAAGAAACAATATAAAGGTATATCTGAAGGTATTTTTCTTTATTTTATTCAAAAAATGGGTGGGAAAGGTTCAAAGCTGCCCCAAATCTGTCAGTGATTAAGAGGCATAACACAATGCACTTTATGACCTGCTTTAACTTCTTGGTCAGCTTTGATTTGGTCAGGCAGTTGGACTACATGATGATCATAGGTTCCTTTCCACTGAAATATTCTATTCTATTCTAGTCTAGTCTATTCTATGTAATAGTTTAAAAATGCTGGAAATTCATTATCAGATTTTGTGCTGCCTTTGCAGAATCTCGTTGACTTCAACATCTCTCTGAACAGGAAAATCCTAAGTTTGAATCAAGTTTAGACATGGCATAAATGGAGCATGGAGTTATCAACAGCCAGTGTAAATACAACAACTTTCAAATTACATCAGCCAGTTTTAGTCACAGGCAAGCATATCACCTTTTTCAGTTATGCATCAATTACTTTGGATGTTGCATTATTATTATTTTATTCGACTGAGAAATTCATTCTATAGTGCAGGCTTGTCCTGAATTCTCCTCTGCTTTACATGAAAGAGATAATATTTGCAAGTCAGAATACCTGACATTTCTAACAAAAATTGTTTGTATATAGGTCTTTACCATCCATAAATAGCAACAAAATAACATAAATAATTTACTCTTATCTGCTATAAAATGGAATATAGAACCTTTTTATGGCAAAAAAAATTCTTCACATTTTTACAAATATCCTGTTTCCCCATGATGAACAACTAATTTGCCAATAACAACAAATAAGCCTTTATAGAAGACAATCCTTATATTCACTAGGTGTTTTTGAAAATCCTGTAATGAAAAGATGGATGCTTTACTGTGAAAAGCTTTAACCAATTATCTAAGCTGATATTAGGCTATAGTGGTAGACATTTTAAAGTCCTTTACTTTCTTTCTTAAGTACCAGGGCTGAAATGTAAGAGAAATATTTAGCAGATATCCTGTAAATTTGACAATCTGCAATTCACTGTTAAAGAAATGCTCGAAAAAAATGCCAAGTTCTCAGATGTTTCCAAAGTCATTCAGCACAAAAAGTAAAACAGATCCTAAAAATGATATAAAGGAATAATTTGTTACCTCATACATTTTGTAAGTGCATTTTTCAACTAGTTCTACTCATGCAATGGCCCTTAAGGAAAAAAAAAAATTCATTCTATCCACATAAAAATCAAATGTAAATATTACAAAATGCATATATATAATAAACTACATACATCTATCTACAATTTGTGTGAAATGGATATCAAGCAATGAAGAACTGCAGTATCTAAAAAGGCTATTTTCAGTGAAAATAGTGTAGAAGAAACATCATTCCATCATTGCAGCAGCAAGCTCAGTCATGACTGTACTGTGTATCTTGGCACCTCTGTACTGAAGAATGCGTTAAGTACTACCAGGAACAAAACAAAATGCATTTCAGCCTTGTTGCTACATTTATAATTAATTGTGTAGGCGATCTCCAACTCACAGAACACTTTGTATACATCCTTACCTATATATTGCATATACAACTGTTGCTCAAACACATAACAGGGTATCAATTTTCAGCTAATGATGAATTGCTGGATCCACAAAGGTATTCACAACATTACAGTGTCTGACCTCTTGGCACCCTGCTGCCTTTGAAATCTACAGCCTGGGCTAAGTGCCCAGACACAGAGAGGGATAAGTGCCTAGGAAAAGGAATCCTATGAGCCAGCAAACTAAATAAGGAATAATTATTCCTCCAAAATAGGTTGCAGAGGTACTAAAAGGACAAGTTTAAGGCCAGTAGTTAGGATTAATCTTATCAAGTGCAAACAAAAGAGAGATTTTCCCAAATCAAGGACAAATAGGGCTTGAGAACAGATGTCTCTTACGTGATACCAATGGCTTTACCATTTGCTGCAGAGGTGCCATAGGGCAGATGGTTCATACATCTAAGGTCTCAAGAGAATTTATGGCTCTGAATTATAAGAAAAAATTGTGTTTCACTCTGTCAGCATTTCTGACTGATTTGGTGTGATGACTGCTTGTCTCTGTTGCTGGTTTCTGAGATCCTTCATTGTACTTTAAAAAACTCACATTAGGCTAAATTTCCCTTGGCTACAATGATGATAAATCTAACACCTGTATAAAGAAATGAGAGCTAACTTTCCTCTTACTGAGAAGAAAATTATACATTTAAGCCCCATCAATTAAAAGAACCTATAATGAGGCTTCAGAGAGGGCTGCACAAAAAAGTTTTTGAAGTAAAGAAGGAATAAGCCAGACACTCATTTCAGGTAGCTACTACAAACAGACATCAGTAATTGTACCCACTGCTATGGTATCTATTCCCTAATTCACATATGACACAGGAGATGAAATTAAGACTGTGCATCTATCACACATTTCAAAAACATTAAGAGGGCACTGAAGGAAAGTAGCTCTTTGTGGAGCTGTGTACTGTGGAGGAAGAGAAAGTCTTACACCAAATTCTGCTAAGCTTCTTTCACCTGCTTTCAGATTTGTAAAGCCAAGGTTGTCCTCAGTCAGCCCAGAGCTTGAATGGAGGAATAAAACAGTCACTATGAACTACCTTGTGTCAGAGATGACAACTATCCATTTGTCTTCTGTCCCTCAGCTATGAAGTGCCATACCCAGTGCCTGGGGCAAGGGGATGATAAAGGGAAGGAGAGCAGAGGTGGGAGCTGGAAATCAGGCTCATGGCAGGAGCTGCCCTATTCCTGATAAGAGGCTCAGTGCAGCCACTTTGCACCATGGTTACAGCTGGAAATTCACATGCTTTTTAAAACAGAGACATAACCAGACCTGGTCTACAACAACACGTTTGTATCTGTGTTGAGATAAAAATCATATATTAAAAAAATTGTTCCAGGCTAGGCTTGCTTTTCTTACAGCTACTCTGTATAATACAGCTTGTGGGAGTACAGGTTATCAGTAAACATACAAACCAAACTAAACCAAACTAAAAAAAAAAACAAAAACAAAACAAAACCAAAAAAAACCAAGCAAAAAAAAAAAACCAAAACCAAAAAAAACAGTGAGATATTTAAAGATATTGTCAGTACAGTGGACAAATAACCCTTTTTTGGTGGTCTCCCTTTTGGTGAGACAAATGGAAAAAAAAAAAATGAATAGGTACTACCTGCATAATCTTCATAGATAAACATAATAATACTTAAAATAATAAACTTTGATCTTTGCCTGTGTGGGTTTTGAAGTCACAAGATGCCATGCTGATTGTAAACCACTAAATACTCAACTATATGAACTTGTGTGTCAGAAGATATTGAAAGTGTATTTGGAAAATAGCAAGCAGACTTGGTAGAAAACTTGTACAAACAAAATTCCTTAAAAAAAGACCGAGATGGTGAATTCACCGAATGGTGAATCTCAATACAAATACAAAGGCTGAATTGTCTCCCATGCCAGCTAGGATCAGTATTACAGATCAGCTAAGTAGGATATATAAAAATGGTCCCTGTTTTTTGTACCGAGAAATTTGAAGACAGTTTTCGGTTCAAGTGATCTCTGTTAGGACCTCAATTGTACTACTCAGAACAATTTTACCCTCTAAACTATTTCCCCACATGACTATAAATAGCCTTACCATTGTAAGAGGGAAGGGATCAAGCTATGCACTTTGACAACCTATGTCTAATGATCTAGCAATGATTTGTTAAGGAGGTGTACCTCACCTGACCGAGTACACAGTCCTACCTGGCCAGAATTTCTCAGCTGCCTTCAAGTACACATGTCCTTTTTTACTGTGAGTTATAGGTCACCGGTCATTAGGCCAACAAAATTTTAATGTAGGTCTGTGGAAAGTTTCCAAAAGACATTACAGAAATATGTGAAGGCAGATCCTATTCCGAGCAGGGGAACAGATGTCAGAGACTCTGAAGAAGCCTCAGCAAGAAACTCCTGTGAGACCCACAGGGTGCTGCTGCAGGCAGACAGAGCCTCTGTCTGACAGCAGACTGTACACCTCTGACAATATGACATGACACAGAAGAACATAAGGAAAAACACACAAGTGCATTTCTCCTCTTCTTCCAGTCCTTCCACTGGTTATATTAAAAATCTAGAAAATCTAGACCCGGTTATATTGAAAGACTGTTCCAAATGTCAGGAACCTAGATCAATATGAAGATTATCGAGGATATTAAAAACTACAAGATGCTCCAAACTCTGGTTCTGTTGACAAAAATCAGAAGAGCTTTGTAATTCAGTGAATCCATCAAGACATTCTTTTTAAGCACAGAGTTCATTATTTCTTGAATGTGGATGGTAAGAAATCAGAATGTTAAAGAAAAATAAAGTGACACTTCTGCACGTGACTTTTACTGTTGTTGATAATCAGACTCTTCTAGAAATTATTATTTGAACTAAAACCAGCCTGCCGTCCTCTTGTGTGTCCCTAGATTCCCTTAGAAATAATTTTCTAGAGTATGAGCCAACAGGGAATGACACCTAGGAAGATATAATTACAAGTTGAAGATAAAATTTCTCAAGCAATAATTGAAAATTAAATGTTTCCTTAATGCCAAAGTGCTGTTGCTGGGAGGTGTGAATGCAGCCATGCATTTTGCCCAGAGCTACCTTTGTGTAACTCCCCCAAGAAATGATACTCCCACTGATGCTGCTGTGTGGACTTCAGGGTAGCTTAGCTTAACAAGAACCTGAGCATTCAGCATGCTCTGTGCTTCCACCAAAGCCAATGCCACAGCATCATGCCTGCTATTCATGTCCAAATCTGGTTAAATAAAATCCCATTCCAGTGCATCTCTTTTGTTGTAGCCACAAACTATCTGCTCTACAGAAATAAGCCAAACTCTTGTGGTTTTTCATTTCCTCAGAAGATCACCAAATACCTCAGCAAAAAATTCACTGACTTACTTCTGCAAAGGCAGTTAATTCTTCAGCCGGCAGTGGCAGTACTTTTTCATGTAAGGTAATAGAAAGAAAATAGTTTTTAAAAATAAGTAATATAAACAGGAATTTACTCAGAATTGACAAAAGTGGCACTTAATATCCAGTACACTTAAATATAATGGAAGATGAGAGATTTTGCTATAACCTTTGAACAGACAAAACATTCTGCGTTTCAAACCCATATATTGGTGTCTTACTTCCTTCACTTAAGTAAAACTGCATCTCCTCAAAATCCCTTAATATTTATGACAAAGATTTTTTTTATTGCACAAGCAGGTTGGTGATGCTTTTTCACTGACATGTCAGGTACAATTATGAGCTTTTCTACTCAAAACTAACAGCTGTAAGGAGATCAAAGTCTCTTTTTTTTATTACAGTGTTTTAGAAAAGGCTTTTTAGCAAAGGGTTTATTGTTGGTTCTTACCTTTATTAATTATTTTGTAAAAAAAAGAAATTAGAAAGCATTAAGCAAGACTATGAATGAACACGCAACATTCTGATAAATACAACTCAGCCATTCCTTTTCAAGCATTTTTTCACATTCCTACATGTACTCACAGGCATACAGCCAGGCATATTTCACAAGCACGTGTGCTCACACAGATCTTTACACTGTGGTTGAAGCAGATGCTAATTCTAAAATAGAAAAGGAAGAGAGAATAATATGACTCTACCACTACACGAGACCACTGGCCACTGGCTTCAGTCATCAGAGTCATTTTCTGAGAGACATGAAACAGGAGAGACTGGCTATTTTGAATTTCCATTCTGAAAAGTAAAACATTCTCTTTCTGGTTTTTTTTTTTTTCTCCCAGAAAAAACAGTTCCAAATGTAGCACTACAGATTCTGTTAACACCAGCATCTGATGGAAAAATAACTCCAAAGAATATTTCCCATCATATCCAGACACACAGATTTTTTTATTTTTTCACATTTGAAAAAATACCCAACCTACAAACAACACAATTTTTATCCTTTGATTTTTAGTGCTATTTATGCAAATGAAAGCCAACTTTCACAGTCTTGAAAGTGAAAGGCTAAAAGAAAAATCTGTAGTGGAGTAGTTTATGAATAGGTAAAAATTACCAGCCACTCAAAAAAAATTCTGAAAAGAATGAATCCTTGGAGGTTGTGAGAGGTGTTTTTCATCCACAGTGATTCCCTGTGATTGCTTCATAAAGGATATGGGATGCCCAGTCAAACTCCAAAACTATGTAATTGAAATAGGCCTCTGCTTACATTTACCGGCCAGTTGTTGCAAACTTTCATAGCTATGTCTTTTTACCATCACACTGGATATGGCTCTTGCTACTTATAGATTTAGAACTCATAGAGGCATAATATGAAAAATAAATACACTGTGATTTTCTGCTTTCTGGCTACATGCCAGGTACATCCTTAATGAGGAAAGGAAACACTCTATAATTTGGGGTTTTTTTCTTTTTTAAAAATCTAGGGAACCTAGGTTATGAAAAGAAATTTCATAAATTCTAAAATATTTTTAGTTTTCCTTTTAAAGTAACATCCGTTCTGATTAATATAAAAGTAATAGCATGAACTCAAAGCCTGGAATGTGGTTACCTAAAGTATTTTCCTCTAGAAGCAAATTTGCTTAAATATGGCCCTAATTCTTTCCTCCATCTCTCTACAATTCCCCATATTAATGGGCCTGACTGGCTGTAAAGATTTGAATTTGATATTCTGGGTAGTTAAGATGCTAATAGCCAATTCAAAGAAATTCTAGAGAAGGTTCAGGCATAAAAATCATCAGTTCACTTCCAAGTATAGGTCCCAAGTCACAACAGCTCTGAGAAGATCAGGAAGATGGCACAGGAGTTTATAGCATTCCTAATAAATATGTTTAGGCAGGAAAAGAAAGTCCACCACAAGAAGGACTGAATTTTGTTAAAAGATTTATTTCTAAATAAATATAATCTTTCTTCTTTTAGGATATTTGCTCCCTGCAGGCCTCTTTAGTTTATCAGCTTTTATTCCATTCACCACCATGTTTATTTTAAATATTTGGTGGTATAAAAGACTGTTTTCAGTTCAGCTGTCCTGGGCTGCCCAATTTTAATAGTAGGCTGCTATCCTACTTCTCCCTTGCATGCTTCTTAATGCTATAATGGTGTTCAGGGATTGCATTCAGTCACCTCTGAACTGAAATTCCGAGCACAGGCAGGGGAACCCAACTTTTAATCATGCCTTCGAAGAAAAATAGCAGCTGTAATTAATGTTCTCCTCCTGAAACTTCTTGATCTGCTTTGCAAAGTGAAGACATTCTTCTTCATTGTGGTCATAAAATAATCCCAGCTTCCTTGTATTAAAAAAAACCAAAACCCTTCTCCATTTTGCCTTCTTCAAGAAGATATGTAGCAAAATCAATTTTTATATTTCTTCATGTATTTCTGTAACCCTAAAATTCAATATCAGGAAATTATTCTTAAAATTAGGTGTATGTTATTTAGATTAGGCTATCTCTATTCATCCAATATTTATTTTTTCGTAATTTGAACTATCAAAATGGTTTACATATAAAAAATTACTTAACTTTAATGAAGATAAGTCTGAGTTTGACTAGTGCTGTTTGAGCTTGAGTGTAACATTCAAAAAAGCCTCAACTTGAAAACTAAAAAAAAAAATTGCCTCAAAAAGTAACTGTCAGCTAATTCTTTTTCAGAAACTGGAAAAAGATAATTCTGTACTTTTCTCAACATGGAATTATAAGCACAAAATTGCAAGGAAAATCAAGAAGGGATCACTTCTGACAGGGAATCTTGTACATAAATCTAATGCCAAGAAAGTAAATATGGTATCGATTCACAGTGTCTTACAACTAAATGGAGATGCACAGGGATAAAATTGGGTTCACTGCATAAATTCTCTACATAGCCTACACTGAAGTTAAGCCCTTGATAACATTATTCAAGTGCCCCATTGCAAGCTGGTGCTCAAGAGGCCTTGTCTACGTTCATGGAAATTTTCATCAGGAGCCATGATGACTTCAGCCTTGCAGGAACAAGCTGAAGTTTCCTTCTGTGTCACAATTATCTTACAGAGATAACATCATATATGAGGAGTTCAGCTGTCAACATCTATCTTCGTCTCTTCCACTTAAAGGTGATCAGAGTAATTTTTAAAGGCCTAACTTAGCTTTTGAAGGGCAGTTTGAGCTAAAATTAAATATTTTGCATTTGTGTGAAAATATTTTGAAGTATGAAATTACTTAGTGGTTGGATTTCTTAGCAATATTAAAACATTAAGATAAAATGGGATTTTTTTATGGATAGTTTTGAGGGTTTATTACTTGTTTATTTTTTAACTCAGTACAAAATAACA
Organism: Cyanistes caeruleus; assembly: GCF_971803275.1. Taxonomy (NCBI): domain Eukaryota; kingdom Metazoa; phylum Chordata; class Aves; order Passeriformes; family Paridae; genus Cyanistes; species Cyanistes caeruleus. The sequence goes on along the minus strand of NC_141704.1, from coordinate 20,387,980 downwards.
TGTCAGACTACTGAAACAAAGCAATTAAATACTTGAGAAATAAATGTTTTATTTCCTCTGTATATTTCTGAAATTTAAAAAAAAAAAATTCAATATTTGTTTTAATTTATTTTAGTGTCAGAGTTTTCAATACAATGGAAATACAATTTCTGAGTGGTTGCATATATAGTGAGTCAAAGAATGCTACCCTGTAATGTCTGTATCAAATGGTTTTCAAGTGAGCTGAAATGTACATAGTTAAAAAACATAAGCATTTTAAGGCATGAAGGGTGTCCCACACAGCTGTAGAAGTTTCTGAAATTATTTATAATCATCTTTACTTGGGAAAAAAAGCCCCTGATAATCAATTTAATTTTTTAATGGTTCTAACTTCAGTTTGTAAACAACTCAGTCTGGTTACACCTTTTTCATCAAAAACAGATGAAACACCTCCCTCATTCTTCCAAACACAATAACTTGAATACCATTAAGTTTTGTTATCAAGTTATATTAAAAATTAGGAAGGCTGGCTTTATTTTTTTAAGTATCTAGGCTGCAAGTTACATTTACAAAATTCATATATCTATATATATCTATTTTGATGTTAATACCTAACTACTTATCTGACTTCAAAGTTTTTTGAGAGCTGGACACTTGGGTAAAAACACAATTAGGATCTAAAAATATTAAGGAGGTTTATCTGCTGACTTCTCACCATTGTGGGCAATAAAAAAATGAGACAATAAACCTAAATCTTATATATTGCTTCAGGTCTTTATGTTTCTTTACAACAGTTGAAAATACAGTGATATTAAGAATCAGCAATACTTCTTCTGTAACACAGTAGTAAAATAAAGGAGTTAGTGACTCTGCAGCTGTCCATATATATAAATTTACAGAAGTCTACCTTAATCTTAAAAATGTAACTGAATTCAAGTTGGCTACACAGACCCTGTATATTTAAGAAGGTTTGGTGCACTGTCTCTATGCATTTATTACCAAGAGCCTTCTGCATCTATGCATTTAATAACAAGTGGCAAAACTTGGTCTCTTGAGAAGTTCAGGATTGAGCAGATCAGCTAATTGGTCATTTCCTGAAGCATGTTGGGATAAAGATTAACTGAATTCATAAAGGCCTAACTGAATTCATAAATGTCTAGAGAAAAAAAAGCATGGGGACATAAATTACTAACCAGGAGACATCCTCAGGCAGCTGCAACAGGCCTGAGAATTTATAGCTGAAGGAAGCCACTGGAAAGTGTTCAGAAGACCTGTGCATGCAGTCAAAGAGAGACTGCAAGCTGAACACAGGCATGAAACAACAACAAAGAAACATTGGGACAAAAGTAAAAGCACTGGAACGATTTTAATTCTGGAATATAATAAATGCTGAAAAGGTACTTGCCTGTTCTTGGACAAAATGTACATGCATCAGTGCAGGTGGCTCGGTGAGCAGCTGCACAGACAGTTTCAGGTTAGCTCTGGGGGGTAGGAACTCGAGGCAAGAGGCTGTGAGCTGGTGCCAACCTTTAGCACAACAAAGGGCATGGGGACCTGTGTCACTGCGAGGTGACTGGGCACTGAATATATAAAAGGTAAGGAATCCTTGTCTGATTGTGGAGTGAGCACAGAGAGTGAAGCGAGGCATCCTGGAGCTGCCTGTTGCAAAGGCATTTCAGACCTAGCTCAGGTGGTCTGACAGTGATTGCCAGACAGGCTCCAGGATGGCCAGACAGGGAAGTTTCCTCAACATATAAAATAACTTGCAGAAATTCAGCAGTGTTTATTTTTATTGAATATCTAATTGCTCACATCTGATTTTTGTTTGAGGACACAAATTAATCTTCTGAATTAATCCCACCTTGTAAATGATACAGACATATACTAAGGATTCTGGATTGGAGGCCTGATGAGTTATCTGATACAGATCACTATTTCTATAACAGTGGGGATGCACTTGCCTTATTGGGAAAGGACCAGCAAACAGAATCAAATGTTATGTAGTCTCTCAATAGTTGTGTTAGAACAGGATTTAACCCTACCTCTCCTTTTTTCCAGATGCCAGAAACGTGGCTTTATTTTCACTATCATGAAAGGAACAAAGGCTCTACATAACATCAAGGTCAGAAAAACATGGCAAGAAAGCTGCCATCTATGCAGGGAGAAAGAGAAAATCCTGCTCTTCCCATGCAAGTGCACAACAAATGTAAAATCCGCTGGAAAAAAAATGGTAGCCAGTGGGAATAAGAGGTTTTGCTCTCCAAGTCCAAACTTGGAAAGTCTCAGCTAGATGATATGGATCTCACTCCACCCCAGCCAAGCTGCTCAGTGACATCAGATGAATGGATGTAACTCAGCTCAGAATTAACACTACAGTAAAAGGGGAATCAAGATACTTCTACTAATAAGGCTATCAAATAGAAGAAAGGCTTAAGACAAGGAAAACAGATAAAACACCAGGAAGGTGGTTGGACCACAGTTTAATCTTTGCCACAGAGCAGAACTCTTCTTCATTTTAGCAGGGGTGAAAACTTGCAAGTACTCTATGGGTTTATTTCCATCTGATTTAATATTAGAATACTACAGATCTAACTATTTTCATGCAAATAATACCTGTACTACAGTAAATTGTCATTAGCTGTAAAAGAAATGGCAGGAAGTGGTTGCTTTGTCATATAGATTATGTGTTCATGGTATACAGTAACTGACAAAAGATGTCTGCATTTCACCCCCTTCTAATACAAGGTTTGATAGATCTACCACATTTTTTAGAGAATGAGACGAAAAAACATGCCTACAATGACACAAAAAATACAGCACCAAGTCCAAAACTGCTTTTATGAGCATTGCACAATAGTGGACACTATTATGCTGTTAATAAAAGATGAAATAAAAGCCTATTTCACTGTGAATCTAGTCTCCTCCACACAAACCTTTGATCAACAAGCTATCTCATCAATGGCCTGAAGGATTTTTCTCTATCCAGACTACTCATCTGATCACATGGTTTCAGTAATTTGAGACAATTCATCACATGTAACATTTTAAGCATCGTTCATTATGTTTTTCTTTTTCCCAAAAGCTGCCAAAAATTATACCAGACAAAAATCTGTTATTCATGGAGCACTTATATCTCACATATTATAAAAGTAAAATACAGAAATACATGTTTTCAAAATTAATAATTCTGAAATGCAATGCCCATCAAATCTGTCAAAAAGATGTAATGAGAAAAATGAAGGTACTTAAATTTACTCTGGGTTATATCTTGAATAAAGATATGTGATTAGTCCCATGGGCTCATGAGAAAGAAACTCCACCTTGCAGTAACAAAAAATCCATTCTATATTTTTTGACGAAAATAGCAAGTGAGGATAAAAAAAATGAAGACAACATAGAAGACAAAGAGAAGATAACAAAACAAGTAAGGACTGGAGAGATGCGCTGCAATCACTCATTGTTCAGTGTAATGCACAAATAATAGTGCTGATCCTAAAACAAAATCTCTGGCAAATGCCTACTGCTAAAATAATAATACACCTTTGTTTGCAATGCTTTATGATTAATCACTGTCAAGTTTTGAAGTGGGGAAAAAAAGCAGTAGGAACAAATCCTTTATTCTCCAGACTTCCAAAGAACTTTCTTGCTCTGCTTATTTAAAGAAGTTTCCCCAGTGAAATACATATTTCTGCTACAAGAAAAAGTAAAGGAACAAGGGTCTTCCAAACCCTTCATAATAAACCTACTATGAGAGTTCGCATTGAAATTTTCAATTCAAATTCATATTTTCAAATCCCAGAAGAATTCAATATGTTACTAGAAATTTAAGTATTAAAATTTCTACTTTTTCATATTCTGATTTCTGTTAGCAGCCAAAATACTACAATTTTGAATATCTTTTTCTCTGTATTAGAAAGATCACAATCAGCCAAAGATGTACAAAGTTCCACTGGATTCATTGTTTTAAGAAACAGTATCCCTTTCCCACCATTTAGAAAGTTTTCAGTGATGGAAAAATGGAAAAGAAGGAAATCAATTGTTTGCAGGTTTTGGCTGGAATATAGTTAAATTTCTTTGTAGTAGGCTGTGCAGTGCAGGTTTTGGATTTAGGACAAGAATAATGTTGATAACAGAGGGATAGTTTCCTTATTGCTGAGCAGTGCTTGCTCAGAGCCAAGGACTGCTGCCTCACACCCCAACCCCCCCAGAGAGGAGGCTGGGGGTGCACTAGGGGTTGGGAAGGGACACAGCAGGAACAGCTGAACCCAAGTGACCCAAGGGGTATTTTAGACCATAGTGTGTCGTGCTCAGCACATAGAGCTGGGGGGCAGAAAGAAGGGATTCTGGAGCAATGGTGTTTGTCCTCCCTGGCACTGTTACCCATGATGGGGCCCTGCCCTCCTGGGGATGCCCAAACACCTGCCTGCCCATGGGAAGTGCTGAATTAATTCCTTGCCTTGCTTTGCTTGTGTGCATGGCTCTTTGCCTTACCTTTTAAACTGTTTTTATCTTAACCCATGAGTTTTCTCACTTTTACCCTTCTGATTCTCTCCCCCATCCTGCTGTGAGACTGAATGAGCAAAGGGCTGAGCAGGGCTTAGCTGCCAGCTGAGGTTAAACCACAACAAATAGTAAAAAGCAAAAGACAACTCCAAAGAGCACAAATAAATTCTGCCCTCTTTTCCCTTGTGTTTGTTTCTTGCAGAGGGGCTAACTTATTTTAGAACAGAGTAGCCAAAAAATGAAAATAAAAGGAATATGGGAGGAAAATTAGAAGATATTAACTGCAGAATACCACTCCTAATATCTTGTCTGAAAATAAATTTAATTCCAATGAAGAAAGCAACATTACATACATATACCAGTTTAAAAGACCCAAGCCATGGTGTAGAACATCTGTTTACAAGAAGTCAGGGACAATGACCTTGCTTTGCTCTTGTATTTCCACACAGTGGCAGATGCACACAAGGTCTACTGGAACCCATACCATACATTTGTGTACAATCTGCAACACATGCTCCAACTTCAGGCTTCAGATTTGGGGTCCTTTGGTGAATGCATAAGGATCTCAGTGTCCAAATATAACTCATCTGAATTTTTGTAAAACTGCAAAATATTTATCCTGAGCTAGGCCTTTTCACAATGACAGTTTTACTTCTTGATGTATAAACTAATCATTGGCAGTTTTTCCATATGAAGTGCTTTGCTATCCTAGTAACCAAAGTAGCCATTTTCCACTCAAATTTTCACAGTTTTTCCTCTCCTGTGAAACTTCTCCTCGCTTGACTTACGATTCATCTCTTGCATAGGAAGAAAAACATGAAGCATGAGATTACAGTTAGTAGGGAGGAGAGGACCAGAAAAGGGATTCCAAGGATTTTCACCTTCTCTTTTAGTCTCCTATCTCCAAAAAATACATTCACAATGCAGTGTTATTCTCTGGAAAATCCCTCTGGATGAGAATACCTACAAAACTTACAGTACTTCACAGAGCCTGTGTCTGTTTCATAGCACACATCCCCACTGTCCCACAAGAAAGACACTGTCCCATGCCATCACATGTGAAACAGCAGGAGTGCCTAGTCTCCACACCACCAGAACTGCAGTCAAGACCAAAACTACATAAGGAAGGAAATGCATCTGTCATGAACCTAAAGAGATTCCAGCAGCAAGTCTTTGTTGCGAAATCGTATCTGGAAAAAGGACATTAAGAGCACAAAACTATGTGCAATAGAATTAACTATTGATGGGCTTCTTTTAATGCTGAATTTTTCATTGGAAAATAATATACTAATATCCTAGAAATCACCTTTAACCATCTGTGGGGCTGTTAGATTCAGGTTAGTCCTTTAGAAGCTGAAGGGCAGTACTGCAGATGAGAAAAGTCCAGAGGCAATCCCACATGGGACTTCCTAAATTGAATTCCTGCTCTCCCAGTGTTGCTATGCTTTCCTCCAAGTTGCATGCCTCAGATTGGCATTGAATGCCAAGCTCGACTAGGGCACAGCGAGAGCCTGGTTTAAAATCAAAGCCAACAGACAATTTTTATTTTTTTTAACAAGACACTGTGAAATGATGCCTGTGGCATTGGAGAATTTACAATCAGTCTAGGTCCCTGAGACAGAGGCAGTGAAATTAAACAGGCAAGGACCTATCAAAAACTAACACAAGGACATGCACATAGACCTGCCTTTTGAAGTTGTAAATTCTGAGAAATTATCAAGATCATGTCTTAATAGATAACTTAGATTTTATTTTCAGAGCTAGCCAGGAAGAAGCCCAGCTTCTCTCAAGTGCTAAATCTAGTGACTAATAATGGAGGGTATAACAAAATATTTTAATTATACCCCAGACTCCTGGTATTTTCCTACTGAGCCCCTTCAAACTATTTTCAGAATATTTGTCAAATTCTCTCTTCAATTCTCTTCAGATACTTCTGTCTGAAAAGCCAGGGTCATCCTTTCCAAGCATGAACCAGTACAGTGGGACTTAAATGACTCACAAAAAATCAGTTTTCACAGACAAGATGCAACTGGAAAAAAATTACTGTAATGTAAGTTTGGGTATGCAGAGTTCCACCTCACTAAGAGATGGATACCAATACACTGTCAGAAATAAGCCCTGTTCATTACAGGAAAACAGCATGTCCCTGGGCAGTTACAGTGGAATTTGAACACAAATTCATTCCTTGGCTGATTTCACAGAATCTTCACAAAGAGATGAAAACTCTCACCATCATTCTCAGACCACTTATGGGCAGCAATCACCGCTACAAACTTTGTTGATAATTAATAATGAAAAATGAGAAATTCAAAGAATAAATGATTTGTTGCATTTTGTCACTCAAGGGACTAGGAAAAAGGCCTATTATTATAATAATATTATTATGATTGAAGTCTAGAATGGAAAAAATTCTTTCCTTATAATAAAATTGTATATATGACAGGAAAGGATACTTTTCTGCATCTCTGCTGAAGAATTTATTTCCATATTCATATTTGGAATAGTCTTTCTTTTTTTTTCCCACAGTTGTTGCTGGAAGTTCCCTGCCAGCTGTCATTTAATTAAATTTTGCTAACTGAGCTCACTGGATTTCCATTTGCAAGGGAATCTCTACTGGAGAACAGCCGTTATGGGTCTGACCAAAGGTTCATCTTCCCTGATAGTCCTTTTCTGGCTATGACTCATAGTGGAAGAGTGGAAGAATAACCATATGTGCTGACATATTGTTCTAGCCTCCAATAATCTCCAGCTCAAGGGCTCTTTGAGAGAAGGTGCCCTTATGCTCATCAAAAGTCCTTGCTAGAATTTTTCTTCATTAGTACACTTAGTCCCGCTGCACACAGGTGAAAGCTACAGTAGGTGGTCCAGGGGTTCTCTCAACATTAATAAGCCTAAACTTAACAGCACCTAAAGATCAACTTTTTTTTTTTTACTTTTTTTGTGATTACAGTCTTAAGCTCCAAAGAAACATAGTTTGATCCTAATGCCATGGCAAAGTCTTCCCAACATTGCATGTACTTTGCAGCTTTGCTTTCTTGTTAAGCTGGTGGTCTTATTCATCATATACATACAGCACTTTTCCCCCTCTTTTAGGAACAGATCTGCCAAGTATATTTAGATACATTTCTATACAGCATCCCAGAATATTCTAGTATCTAAAACTGTAGATATATTTTTATATTCCCATATGTGCGTCTGCAGATTTTTTTTTTTTCATGGACCCCAGAAAACTGGGCAAGAAAAACGGCATATGCAAGAATCTGGATGTACAGGCATATACGCATGTCTCTAAAGGCTGCATGAAAGTATTTTTGAAGTAACAAGTTCTTTAGTTTCTAGGACAACTGAAATCAAGGACCAGATATATTTGACAAGCAATTCAGTGCTCTGGAATCAAGAGAACTTTATTTTTTTTATGAATGACTCAAAACAGTAATTACAGAATAATCCCAGATGTATTTTCTTAGTGACTTTTTACCATAGCCTAGCAGTTATCTGGTACATACTGAGCCCCTTCTTGTTATATATTCAAATGTGGTGATTTCCTACATCTATTTCAGTTTGTACCTATCCAGTAACTGCAGTGTTTTAATGTAAAGTTCTCAGATGCTGAAAAAATCTTTTCCCATGCATCTGAAATAATTGTGTTTGTAACCATAAATTTAACAAGACAAAATTGGTTACTGATTTGAGTTCACCAATTTCATTAAGTTTTCTTCTAGAAGTCCTATTTCATACTGCATAGCTCCCTCTGAAGTCACCGAAAGGGTTTCATTTTTCATAGTTTGGAATGTTCATTAGATATTTATATGAAAAATGAGAACAAACTATGCTACAGTAGATAGAACAAAAACAATTTCATAGGGCAGTAAACTCTCATACTCCAGGGCATAACCCAACTAGTAATTTATAGGGTTAGGCAGAAGCTTTGCTCACAGATAGATTATTTTGAAGAGAATACAATTAAATGTTAAGTATCTTCCATCAAACCACCCATTCAGTTGTAAACTGGAAAAAATACACAAAAAAGTATCACAATTTCTTTGCCTGTATCTTTGTGAAACCAGCTCCCTGACTACCACCTTTGCTCAAGTGACATCCACAGAAATCTTTCTCAGTCCAGACTGCCCTCAGTGCAGTTCACATAGTCAGACATCAATTGAATTATATATATTTTTAGGATTTAAAATGTGTTTTCTAGCCTATTTACTTCTTTGTTTTAATTTATCCTATTTCCTACACCATTTTTAAGTTATGAAATGACTGTTTTATTTCAAATTAGCAAGGCAAAGCCTCTGTGTATTGCTTTCATACTTTATATACCACCCTGAAATACACCTACATTTGAAAGCATAAATTATCTTCTTCCCTCATTTTCACACGGACTCTTATGTGCAGTATCTAAAACTGTATTGATCAAATTTATCCAAGGCTTGCAATAAATGAAGATAAAAAAAAACTCCTTTTTAAATGCAGAAAGGTTAAACATATAAAATGCATACAATTATCAATTTTGTTACTAATACTCTTCTGAAAAAATGTTGGAATAAGCAAAACCTTTTGCTAACCACAACCACTGATAAAAGACTTTTTACAAGTCCCCAGATTTAACTGTCTCTAAAGTGATCATTATTCTGATTGTGTTTTTAATTCAAAGGTGCATTGCATTTGCTTAAGCACAATTTACTGTCCAAGTACCTTATCATTTAACATCATTACACTTTTCCAACCATTTTTCAGTGAATGTATCTCACAAAACTCCTCATCTATAACTTCCTTCCCCTTTGGGTTGTATCATACTTCTGTTAAATAGGTTCCACTTCATAGAGTGGGAAAGGAATAAAAATAAATGAAAGGAGAAAGTGCTTTAAAGTTTCCATGAGACTCCAAAGTGAATGCAGGCAGTAACATAAGGGCCTTTCACTCAATATACTGCAAAACCACAATCCAGACACAGAGTACAGCACAATGAACTGTGAAGGCTTGGCCATTAGAAGTAGAAACATCCACTCTTCTTGTTTCTCCTCATTTCTTGGACAAAAGAAATTAGTTTGTCCAATTTAAAATGCAATAAATGAGGACGTAATTTGTTCTCATCACTCCCTTCCATCCAATAGCCACGCAGTGACCACAGTGATGCAGTGAGAGGGCTGGAAGCAGGCCCTGTGGATCATTTCATCTGTATCAAAATGAGCTGGTGTCAGCTCCTCATGAAGAAACAAGCATGAACTTCTAGTAAGATAGAGCACAGGGGCAGCCTGAGATGTCAGGAGTGACAGCCATACCCTGGCCTCTTCCCTGCCTCCTCAGAAGGCACATACCACAGTGGCAGGGGACCAGCATTACAAGCATGCCAATCCTTTCCAGAGCCAGAAAATCCACCTTGTCCAGGTGGGCCAAGGTCAGAGACTGTGTCTGCACCTTCTACTTACCTCTACTTCCCCTTCCCCCAAAGCTGAGATTCCTCTGAGAGGAGGAATAAGAAAAGTTTGCTTTAACAAGTCCATCAGCATAAACTGCTTGATAACTTAAATCAGGAAGAGAAACAAAATTAAATAAATGCTGCACAGTCACAGAATGTATGTTTGATTAATTGTGACTCTTGAATGGTGTTTAATAAAACTGTGCTTTCAGAAGGAAGCAACATGATTTGATTTCCGAAAAACCCTTGTGTTTGAGATACCCACTTACTTTAAAAGCAGCTACTCTACTCACTGGTATAAAGTATGCAACTATAGCTCTCTGAAATTAGGGCAAAATCCTACCATCTGAACTTCAATCAAAAAAATCTGCTAAATAATAAGGGGAAGCATTTGTCACAGAGCGGTATTTTAAGGAAAGGAGGTTCAAAGAGACTTCTTTAGGTTCACTGTGGTTTAGAACAATTAATGATAAGAGTAAAAAAGAGTTCCCAGTATGATGACAAATTACAAACAAAAGTCATTTGGTTATTTTTTTTACTGAAAATCCAATATCAGCCTGCCAATGGTAAATGAAAGCACAAGGAGAGGTATTGACATCTTGTATTTCTGAACCCATCCCTGGGACAGCAAATTCTTTCTTTGGCATTTCTTTCACATTTACTTAGAACACGATAAATATATCTATCCAAGCAACTATATCAACACTAGGAGCTTATTTTACCTAAGTTCAGGCGCCTTGTGTTGTTATGTAGGTGGAGAGGCAGATTCGTTTCTCCTTCTTCCTCGAGATGAGTAGGTGTGTGGAAAAATGCCATATGAATCAAATTATCTTTGATTCATCATTGTAACATTCATACAAAATGATTTGTGCTTAGGAACTCATTTTTTATCCATGCATTCCTGGCAAGTATACAGTATACAAAAGAAAAGACAAAAACCCAAGGACTCCACTGATTCAAAATTCAGTTTATCTCTGCATTTACTCCACATTGGTCTATTTATTACTCTTTAGCAACAAATTGCGTAATAATAATTAATAAAATCTTATTGCAGTCAAATATTTTTGGTAAATGCCTCCTAAAGGACTTAGAATCCCTTTCTTTGAAATACCTACAATTAGAGTAAATCACATTAGCTATGGCTGAGCTCAGCTGTGAATGATCTCTTTTAGGCCACCAGGATCTCCTCTACTCCTCCCTATACATTTTGTGACCAAGGAAAACCAAAGGCCTTGATTACACAGAATGCCCACAGTATTTTCTTCCAGAGAATTTAAGCATAATATTAAGGACACGTTGCACCACTCCTTCTGAGGTCTGCAGTACTGGTATTATAAATCTGAAACTGACTTCCTTATTTGATCTTTTCCCAGCATGTGAACATGCAGGCACTGGAAGCATCTGTGGGATTCTGAATACATCTGAAGTAATGTGCACATCGGTCTCCTGCTGAATGGGTCTTAAATCTACAGTTTTATTGTTCAGGCCATTGCTTCAAGTTGACTTGCAGTGCAAGAGGATTCCTGCAGAGGCTTTATTAAAGTCCAGATTCTGCAGTCTGACATAAACAAAATGCAAATTCTCAGCTTTTTAAATGCAAAATGTATCTGCTAACAACTCTCATTCATGTAACATGCAAAACCAATTGGGAGGGTGATCTGTGGTGGAAGAAATTGTTTTGTCATGTCATTCCACTCAAAACTGAGGGTGTGTTTCTAGCTGACCCCTAAGCAACCCTCAAGAATCATATCCTCTTCTTCCTCAGTCTGTAGAAAAAAAGATATTTCCTATTTCACTTGTAGACCAAGCAGGCTAAAGTTTTCTTGATTTCTGATGACACAGAAGTGAAACACAGTATCAACAATAAAAATATTAGTAAAATAGCTTCTTCATCTGACTATTTTTTTAAAAAATAGCAACAAAAACAAATGCTCAGTTTTCCCAGGCTTATTCCATCCCACCACAGAAACCACCAGAGCATTGCAAAATAGTAGAAAGATACTGGTGAGTTGGGTTTTGGGATTTAAAAGCAGTTTTGCTTAATTATTCATACAGCAAATTCAGCGAAAGGTATTATTAGTTCTCTTTTTCCTCAGTTCATTTAACACAGGTCTCTCTACTTCTTCACTTAGTGTTATTATTTCTAGGTGTGAATGTCTTTTCTGTCATGTGAAATTGAAATCCGATCTCATTAACATACAATTTCTTTTTAGATTGCATTTTCTTTCTTGTCTATAGCTAGTATTCACCATTTTGGTTTTTGCTTTCTTTTTTTGTTGCTGCTCTTGCTCTAGAACATCTTTTGGAATGTAGTTTACATGAAAGATGTTATACAAAAAGCCAAGGATAATCTAATTTCTTTTTACCAAAGAAAACAAAGTCCACCTCATGCAAGGCTTATAACTATTATTGTTATTCAGGGAGGGTAGATGAAACTGTCAGAATAGCTAGTGAGGGTGTATCCTGCATTATTGCTGCTCTGTAAAGACAGAGGGAATGGAACAGAAAACATTGTTTTGTTTGCGGTCATTAATTTCTCTGCTGCAAAAAAAGTAACACTGAGCAGATGCACCTTTTTTCTGAACAGAAGTGTTTTCTCTTCCTAATTAATTGGGGACTTATTCAATACTGGCTCAGCAATACAAAATTGACCTTTGAAGATCAAAGTGAAAAGCCATATGGGGCTAAATCTTGTCTCTCTTATGCATGCTAAACTCTCACACATTTCTGATGAGTCTGCATCAGGATTTAGACAAGTGAAAGTGGTCATCATACACCATGAAAAACAGCTCTGGGACAGTTTAATTGTACATCCAAAACTTTTGTGTTCCGCTTTATTTTCTTCACCCCATCCTCTTTTTCTGGGTTTCTTCTGGGAAAGTTTCACCCCCACTCATATCTCCCTCAATCATCCCATTTTGCTTTAGCACAGTTGGCAAACTTCTTACAACACAAAATCTTGGGAGCAAGAATATTAGCACTGCATAATTTAGGAGTGCCTCCTCATTACACTGCTTCTTCATTTCAATTGTTTGAAATTCTTTTGCACCTACAGGCACAATGTCATGGGGTGACTTTACCTTTAAGAAGCCAAACCAGGATCCAAGTGCGCTTACATTATATTACTTTTTTTTTTTTTGAATATCGACAAATGGAGGGTTAAACTATTAATTCAGAATAAATCAAATATTTTTCTTTTAAAATTCCTTATATATATTATATACTGACAATATATATTTTTGAAATGCATAATATAGTTTATACTGAAAATTCTTATTACAATAATACTATATCTGCTGCCATAAGGACTGTTTTAACATTTTTTCCCCTACAATACTCTTAAATTTAAAGTAAATCCTGCTGGTATCAGAAGGTTAAACTTGTAAGACCTCAACACCAACAACAATAGCCACAAATATTTTAGAGATTTAAGTATTCAATGTATTATACTCCCTTCTCACTACCAGAGTTTAATTTTATGATGATCAACTATCTAGGAGCAGAATACAGCCTATGGTCTACAGTCATTCTAGTCTGGTCTACATTCATTAAAAAGAAATCTAAACAATTCCAGGCTTCTGACACTGTGAAAACAGCCAAATAACACAGGTTGAAGATGTTTTCAGTAGTCTAATAATTCTTCAAATGCATGATTACTGCATGACAGCTGCACTCATGGAGGGCTGTACTTTACCAATCATAATCTAAGTAGGGGAAAAGTTCTTTCAGTTTCTAGAAAAGTCCTGCACTGATATTGTTTAGGCAAAATGGAAATAAACCCTGGATGGTGTCAATCAACATAGTTCCTTGATTGTCAATACAGATATGTTCAATAACACAACGGTGAATATAACTTTTTTAGACTGGTTGAAGTTGGAAATAATGCAGTCTCACTGTATGTCATCTTAGAATCAAATAATAGCCAGAAAGAATTTGATTATATTCATCAGGATGTTTTTAAATTAGGAGATGGAAAGACAAGACAGATGGTAGTTCATCTGCAAAAGTGAGCAAAGCTTTTTAAGAGTTTTCTAATGTCAGGTTCTTCTTATTTTAAGACATCTTTCTGGATGCTGAAGGTGTAGGCAGCCAAAAAAAACTACCCAAACTCACAATCAGTGACCGTAGAAGGTCATATATTACAGGACTAAACATAAAATCAGGTACAATATGATATTCAGATCTTGTACTCTGCTATGCTTCTAGGTTACATATTTAAAAACCCAGCACATTAAAGTCAAATATGGAAGGCCTTTCAAGGGTGAGACACAAGAATGCTGCATTTGACCACACTCTATGAAATGATAAAATACTTACCTACCAAAGGGTAAAGCTGACAGGATGTCATGATTAATATTTTTGATGTACCTCAGATCTCTGTCTACATGAATTCTGCATAACAGTTGCAAAAAGTACTTAGGATGAAGTTCTGCACTGAATTAAACTACATACATTCAGTCCTACCATGGTGATCTGGTTCTCTCAGAAGTGACAGAAAAAATATTGCAAAACAAAAGAGCTATTTACATAAATTTTAATGTTAAGACATGAAGAAAATGAGCTATGACCATAGTTAGGCTAGAAATTAGAAGCCTCTTAATTAGCTGTGAAAGAGAGAGTGTTATTTCAGTAGATTTAGAGAGAGCAATAAAGCCCAGAGGTTTTAACAGAAATCCAAGCCACTTTTTGCATGGGATGATACACCGCAATCACCCTAATCAGTGCCCTCTATCTCTTCAATTGGGTGCTTTCACAGTGTTGAGAGTTGTTCCCAAAGCTCAAGTCAGCATTATAAGCAGTGAGAGCCATAGTCCTTCACTGCAGACCCAGGAGGACTTGTGATGCTGCAAGCAAACAAAGGCCATGCTCCTGGCTAGGGAGCTGAGCTGTGACCTGGATTCAGTTCACTGCTCTGCTATTCATTTCTCATGTTTCCTCAGGCACATCACCATCCCAGAAGCTTTTCATCTGTGACAGAAATAAATACTTATCACCATCAGAGGTAGGTTCAAGGATCAATAGATTTAAGATACCAGAGTAACAGCAAACATTCAACTACTTTACAGGGTGCTTTTAATTCCAAAATCTGAATTTTTACGGGCACAGTCTCCTCAGCTCTGCTAGCACACCTATCAGGCATTTATTTGCATTTCAGGCCAGGTGACAGAAGCACTGCTGAGAGGGCAGAGACCAGTAAGTGAGGAAGCTCACAGCAGAGAGCAGGAGGCAGCCAGGGATGACGCACTGCCTGTGGTCCTGCTGCCCACTGAGACCAGCCCGGAGCCTGGACCGCACTGCGGCTGCTGCACCGAGGGGAAAGGCAGCGTGTGTGCCTGTGTGGGGGTGTTAGCAGGGAGGGCCAGGCTGGAGGGTAGAACTGGACCCCTCTGAGCACAAGGGATTGCTGTCCTCTGCTTCCCACAGCCCCCAGCATGAGAAACACGGCTACTTCTCTGGGTCTTTCTCCTCTGCCTCCTGATTCACGCGCATCCTCCTCCACTCCTGCCCATGCCAAGAGAAGCATGGCTTTGGCCAGGGCTGTTCTGCCATCTCTGGTGGAACAAAATCTGTTTCACCTGCTCTCCTGGGAGGCATTGAGCTGCTGCTGGCTGCTACATCAAACAATGGCTCTGTCACTGACACCGTCACAGCTGCTTTTTAGTTCAGGTGCTGGCACACTGCACGTCTGCGGCTTTGTTACTGCCTGGTGGATGCTGTCTGATGATTGCATCCCCAGAAGAAAGCACTGGGATTAGTATGCAGCTTATCTGTATTTAACAGTCAGCCAAGATATCAAAAAGCTATGTATAAAATTGTATCTCTTTTGCTACCCAAAGGAGTCCATACTCTTCTGTGTTTTTCCCATGAACACTGATTCTGTAGTATGTTATTCAGTTAAGACTTTTTCATATGTATTTTGCAGTTGAAGTCATACATCCAGCTTGTTAGCCTAAAATTCACAGATTGCCTCCAGTGTTAAACTTTCACTTTAAACAGGATACTCAGATTTCTGTTTCTAGAAAGTGAAGTTAAATTACAGCTCCCCGTGGGGCATTTCAGAGGATGACTAAATAAGCCAAAGGCAATATATTAAAGAACTGATCTTTATTACAAAAGCTTATAAATTCGCAGTAACTGGCAAGAAAGGAAGGCTACAGAAAATTCAAGAAAATACACTAAATTCAATAAATATGCTTTATTGATGAGTTAGTGGAGAGTAGACAGCACTGCAGAAAAAGCAGCTTAGAAGACAGATCACTGTCTGGGCTAATAAGAGCTCACACCCATATCTTCTCTTATCCCTATACAGAAATCAGGTCTAACTCAAACAATCAAAATATCACTGTAGGATTTGGATTCTAAGCCCAAAGTTGCCAAAAGGTCAAGAGTGTAGAAGGGCTTAGCTCTAACTAGCATCATTGAGGATCTCATTTACATCCACAGTTTCTGCATGTGCATAACAATAGAAAAAGAAGGAAGAAAATTTTTTTGCACACCAACTCACTGGATTGTTTACCTTGGAACACATCCTGCTTCAGGGCTTGTTTAAGTAATTCTCACCACAGGGCCTCCTTGCTTTTACAGGATTGAAGTTCAAGTCTCTTAAATGCTATGTGATTCAATGGCATCAGTATTTTAAAATCCTTTACCCTCATGTTAAATTAGTAAAGTTTAGTGACTGCATTATGAAACCAGTCATTTAGGGGTTGTGTATCTGACAAGGTTTCTATGATTTTTTGTGGTTCCTTTTGGTTTTTGAGGGGGTTGGTGAGGATTTTTGGTTCCATCAATGTTTTCATTTTGCTTAAGTGAGAATTTTCTTTTGAATAAAAAATTCTGACTAAATTCTTTAATCAGCTTTTGCTCAGAAACTGTTTATTTCCATCTGCATTACAAACATTGGATTTAAACAACCTAACAACTCAGCATAAGCAGCAAGTCATCTTGTCAGTCTGTCCTTTCCTCTCAGGGATGCATCTACTGTATTCTGTAGTTCTGAAGAAAGGAAATAATAGGATTAGGAAAACATTGAGAAGAAGGGGATGTCAAACAAAAGAAAAGCATGCTGTGGTTCTAAAGCAGTCTCATCCAGTACTGGGAATTGTAATCCATTTGTGCTAAAGATTTTGCCTCTGCTAATTAAACAAAAAAAACCATGAAAGGCTTCTATAGATTGATACTGTAGTGTGGCCTACAGGGAAACATAATTAAAACATGTTTGAGTGTGCTGGTTTTGGCTCAGATGGAGTTAATTTCTTTCCTAGTAGCTACCAGGGGCTGGGTTTTCAGCTTCTGCTGAAAACAGGATTGATAATACAGAATTATTTTAGCTATTGCAGAGCAGTTACTACATAGAGTCTTGGCATTTTCATACTGTCCTGCCAGTGAGGAGGCCAGACTTGCATAAGGTAGAAAGCAACACAACTGGGAGAGCTGACCCCCACTGACCCAAAGGATATTCTAGACTGTATGGCATTGTGCTCAGCAGTAAAACTAGGGGGAAAAATCTAGGAGCTGGCTGAGGGGCCACTGCTCAGAGACTGGCTGGCCATCCGTCAGCCAGTGCTGAGCAATTGCTTCCTTTTGCATTACTTGTCTTTTTGGGGTTTTATTCCTGTCTCTATATTATTTTTCTTTTTATTACTATTACATTATTAAAAGAAAAATAATTAAACTGTTCTTATCTCAACCCAAATTTTTTCTCACTTTTACCTTTCTAATTCACTTCCACCAGTCCTGCTGGGGCAGGGATTGAGTGAGCAGCTCTGTGGAGCTTAGTTGCTGGCTGGGGTCAAACCACAATGGAGTAAATGCAATTGTAGTCATTAATAAGCAGTCTAAAGTAGTCCGTCATACAAATACAACATTATTGTATAGTGTGAGAAGGGCAGCAATCAAATAACCTTATAGATCCCATACTCACGTAGCATACCAAAAAATAATGCCCAATTACTTTAGAAAAATTTTTCTATACATTTTTGAAAGAAATGCAAAAATGTGATTCAACAGGAATAGCTAATTTCTGTAAGCGCTTTCAGCTCGTATGCCTTGTATCACCATTAGACAGTTTTATTAAAAAAAGAAATACTATTTAAATAAGTCAATGTAACATCAGATATACAGTGTAATTTTAAAATAAAAGCTTTGCAGTCTAGTTTCTTCATCTTCAGAGACATAAATCACAGGGGTTTTTCATGTACTCCTGTATTGGCTCAGCTTCAGGTACTAGGCTAAATAAGCATTCACTTAAGACTTAGTTCTGTTGAGTGAGGGTGGTACTGAGAAGAATGACCTTCTCTGCATATTAAAGTTTACATAAGAAAGGTGAAAAACTGTTTGTGACCTTGTAAAAGGCCATTCTTTCCATTTAAACAGAGCTGCAGGCAAGCACAGAGCATCCTGAATGGTGTTAGGGTTGTGTGCTAATCATGCTGAAGTCTGTAACTGTGAGTGAATAGCATCTGAATATTGGGGAGGAAAACACAAAGAATTAAAGCTGAAACCTATGTCCACTGATAATCCATCTGCTTTAAATCAAAGACAAAACTTTTGAAACTCAAAGGCTTAGGGCATTTCTCCTATCAAGCCCAAACAAAAATCAGTAAAATCAAACCGAACCAAAACAAAACAACCCACACCACACCTCCTCTCTGCCCTACTCTCACTCAAAAAAAAACCCCAACCACAACTGAAAACAGACAAACAGAAAAATCCCAACCACTTTTTGCTCAGAACGTATTTTCCAATTCCTAGAATATGAGCTGCAAGTCTCAGAAAAGAGGACAACTGGGATTTCAAACACAGAGAGTCCAATGAGACTGTGAGACGTGAGACATCAGTCTGTCTCTCATGTAGATCAAGGTAATTCAGAGGAGAATTCACTGTTTCGGAGATGAGCTGAACTCAAAGCGGAACGAGAGCAATTTGACATTCCCACTTGCCGCAGTTTGCAAAGACAACCAATGTTTACAGAGGTTTGCTTATTGTTCTCACAATGCCTTTTCTCGGCCAATTCTTGTGTGCAAACACCATAACAACACAGTATAATAAGCCAAACCTGCTTTAGCCCCTGCATTCCCCAGTGCACAGTCAAACAAGGCTTATGCATTTTGGCCCAGATGCGTGCACGTTTCCATGTATTGAGGTAAGCAGAGGAAATGCCAAGATCAAAGCCTCTTCTCTCCCAGGTGAATCACAGAGCTACAGACTCACCCTCCCACCCCACCAAGCTTATTCATGAGACACAGGAAGTTAGTCCTATCAGAAAATAGTACTCAAGCAGGGTAAAGCTATGAGTGAATACCTTGGAAAATGCTGCTGGAAACAAGTGCAAACAAGCACTTGTTACTGTCCCTCTGCTCTCTACAGAAAATGGGTTGTTGAGGTGTGGAGATGTTCACAGAGAAATACAAGTTACTGATTATTTCTGACCCTTTTGGCTGCTAAATAAATATTAGCAAACATTAGAGCCATTCAAGCTTGCAGCATTCACTAGCCAGCTCCATCAGCTCCATCAGCTCCATCAGCTCCATCACTGGTCTGATCAAGCTCTGCTTCATATGATTTCCACCAACCTAACCATGTCTCTGGAAGTATTCAAGACCTAGTTAAAATCAAAACTGTTCGCTATGTAAGTATGAAAAATACCTGATTCTGGAGATGGGTAAGTCTTGCAAACATGCAGAGTTTCTCATCCTTTTTTTAAGCTGCACCTTAAGTATCTTCACAAGATTTCAGTGCATCTTGAGTTACTTCTGAACCCTGGAGCCTTTTCAGTCCAGCTCACCTTAGCAAGACCAACAGTAAAGCCATGTACACAGAGATACTCTCTTCTTTCCTGCAGTGTTTTTTGACAGGTTTTCCAGGCAATCCTGGGAGTTTCTCTATATATAAAAACCTTGGCCTCTCTATTCTGTGTTTAGTCATATTCCACCCTCTTCCAGCAGATTGATAAAGTGTATTCATTTTTGGACAAGGGACAGTCACTAAAACTGAAGTATTGTCCTGAGGCTGAAGGGTGTGTGTTAGGAAACTTGTCAGTAAATGTAGATAAATATTTGCTAAGAAATATTCACAATACAGTAATTTGCCTAACTACAGAATAATTCTGTAATATTGATTGGAATTCATCTAACACATGCAAGCTGCCCTAACCATCCTATGTACCTACTGATGTATCTTTGAGCTGCTGCAAGGACAGGCAGCATCCACATTTGTTGCAATTTATATAACAATATAAATGTATACATTCTAATTTTAGCTCCTGCCGGCAGGGGAAAGTGTTTGCAGCTAAAACACAAAGTTTGAATTTTTTCTAAACAATTTATTCTTACTTACTGTGCCACCAACCATACTCACACATGAATAAAATGCAAAGGATTTATTTTCCTGTTAGTGTTTTCAGCATATATTTAAAATCTCAGATATGTTCAATTACAGTTTAGCTGATTTTCTGCATTTCTCCTGACTGTTCTGAACCTTACCTGCACATGATGAGAAGCTCTCTGCTGTGACTGCAGTATAGACTCTTTCCTTTCACCACTAATAATCCCTTTGAGAAATACGAAGCAGCCTTGCAAGATTTGTTTAAGCTTCATTATTTTCCTAATTCTCTAAAACTGAGCATTTCCATTGTTACTACAAGGATAGGTTATACTGAATATTACACCTGTCAATTAAAAAAATATTTTCACATTCAGAAATATTTCCATGCTATACAGTAGCAGAATAAAGTGGCAAAGGAGGATAGACTGTCCCTCAAGATAGACACAAAATTCCTTTTTCACTCCTTCAGTTTGTGTTATGTTCAGGTTTGGGATTTTTCTTTTGTTTTGCTTTAACTGGTTGCCATGTGAACTGGCAATAAAGTATGCAGCCTTCTATACCTGTTAATGTCTTCACATTTTGAGAAAAAAGAGGTAGCTTTTAATGCATCTCTCTGAGAACAGATTGTGTTGCAGAATCGACCTCATGCAGAAGGAGAATTCAAAATGTCATAAGCAATTCAGTAAAACTGCAGCTTGCACCCAGAAAATCTGCCAACATGCTTTAATTTGGGAGCAAAACTCCTGACTTTATTATTCCAAATACAAAATCATCACTAACAGAACTAATAGCAAGTGCTATCAATGGAATAGCTCTTGAATATTGGAATTTGGTTACTCATCTGAGCTTCAATGAAAATTGGGCATTTATCAATGAAAAACTTTTATAAGTAGTATTCAACCTCTGCACAAACCACATTATCTTGTACATCAAGAATTCAGTAAAATGCATAGGAATATAAAAATATTTGTGATGGAAACAGAAGAAGGAAAGAAAGAAACATTCCTTACAGGAAAACAACACTTATATTAATGCCAAAAAAAACAGGATTGCTAAATATGATGGGAAGGAACTCGTACATTCCAGCCATATGCTGAGACTAATCTCTTCTAGAAAAACTGCATTCAATACAAGTGTTATCTGGAGAAGAGCTCTTAGCTGGGTACAAACCACAGACACTTGTACTCTATTTGTAAGGGGAGGAAATGGAAGAACAAGAGGGAGAGGAAAAGCTATATTAAGAAGTCAAATTGCAGGAGCCCTTTGACTGCTATTACAAACTGAAGAAGATCTTCAAAACTGAAAACCTGCCATTAATCTCTTATTTACATGGAAAGCACATGCTTCTTTTTATCTGAAATACTTACAGTAATGACAGGAGCTGAGACTAGACAGATAAACACAATATGTCTGGTTATCAAGAAATTTAAATTTCTTATCTAAATTTGGGGTTGAAGCTGATATTTGCTTACTGTGAGAATATAGTGCATCTGCTCAGTGAAACTTATGTTCCCATCATTTTTATTCCTAATATCAGTAGTGAAACAACATTTTCATGGGGCCCATTTTTTCAGGAACTAGTAATTTCTAAGGGGGAGGAAGTCCACTTACTGAATCAGTCCCAAAATCAGAGATTATAAACCCCAAAAATTTACAGTGGTGAAGTCCAACAAGAAGCTAGGCACAAATCTATAACATTCACCCAAACATTTTTAAGCTAAAATTGTTCTGAATGAAGCACGTGAGCTAAACAAACAGACGTTTTATGATGTAACGGTTCTGAGGAAATTTCCAGGAGGGACTGCTTTTTTCTGCATTTTTAATAACACTTGGTAAACACAGCAGCTGTATACATCTGCTTCTTTCTATGTATGTCTGCTCTAAAAGTGAGTGGCTGTGAGTGGCCATGTTTATTTATCAGTTTATTTAATTTTTAAGAGTTCTGGAAGCATGTGTGATCTTTAATAGGAAATTGTGTGGTCCTTTCAGCAGTTGTGCTGCATAAAGAACAGCAATATTTCTGCTTTACTTAACCAGCTAAGTCAAAGTCAGGGAAAATAGGACGCCATGATAACTATTCATGCAAGAAAGATATAAAGTCATCTCTAGTTGGTTTTGGTCTGGGGTTTTTTGGGGGTTTTTTTTAGCATACTCTGCCTTGTAATTTGTTTGCCTTGTTATAGGTTATCATACAAGACATACCTCTGCTTTGATCACAGCATTGATTTTGGTGGTTAGTTTGAAGTCTCTGTAGGGGTACATATGGTGTCCATTGCAGCACTTTTGAAAGCAAATGCAGAAGACATGCAAACGGTGCAACTCAACCTTAATCACATAATTCATTTTTAAAATTGTTTTTTTCACACTCTTCTACGTGTCCATCTCAATCTCTCTCTTTTTTATATAAAACTCCCACTGATTACACAGATGATGGCAATTACACTAAATCATTCTGTGAGCGTGCTGCCAAAGACACAGAAACCCAGGTTCTGCTGTACATGTGTCATACATGGGGATATCAATTACAGCGGCCAAAACTGAGCACAGAGTATTTCAACATGCACATACTCTTCCATTTATGAATTATTAGGCCACAGTTTATCCACTGATTTACAATCAAATTCATTGCAGTGGGGTAGCATTAAGTATGACTGCTAGAGAAGTGTCTAGGTACATCTCAAGATTTCACTCGTTTGTTCTTGACGTTGGTTCTATAAACCACAGAGTTATACACAAAAAGGATAGAGGTAATGTCAGCATCACGTTTTGAAGAGTCAACACATTTCTATTCCTAATACATGAACAAAACATATTGATTCTTGAAATAATTAGTTTTGTTCTTTATTTTAAGAACACACTCTTCACCAACAGTTGAATGTCATGAGGCCTATGAAGGTGTGAGTCAGGATTGACAGGAGGACTGAGTGACTACCTACCCCTCATATTTTGAATGCAAGGCCATTCTGCCAGCTGCTCATGTCACTAAGGTGACATTGAACCTCTGAAACAAGTTTGTTTATATTTTAATGGTACCCTACTGCTTGACCCCAAATCTTACATTTGCCGAATCAACACTATCACAAAACAGTGAGGTCTGTCTGACATAACAATGTTTTAATACATGATGATTCATCGTGACAGGACACTGAAAGCCCTGTGGCATGTGCAGAAAAGCTTTAAATAGTACATAGTTGTTAACTTATTTTAATTAAAAAGGCAAATGCACAAGAAAGATGAGAAGAATCTTTCTGTATCACATCATTTTTATTTGCTCCACTTACCAGCACAGAATTGTTTTGGTTCCATTAAGAAATTCTATTTAAAACAAATGTCTTTTTCCATACTTTCATATTTTCCTTTCTTTTCTGCATGGCATATCTAAAGGCATTCAGCTCCTGGCTGCAAATACTACAGAGGATCACTAAATATAGGACAGCATGAAAATATGTTGAATACATTTGTCAGCACTGTATTAAAACAGAGCTGCATAGCAGAAAGATTCCCTCATTGTTAATATATACTGGCTTTATCACCTTTCCAAGGTGAGAGCACCCACACAGGTATCATAATCAGTGACATTTTTGCAAAGTTCTTCAGGATATTTTATTTTTTTCTCCATAAAATGCATGCTGGAAATGTGCTAATGAAGGTTACACTACTTTTTAATTTTATATTATTAGCAGAAATTCTGTATTTCATTTTATACTCCAGGGGTCTGAATCTCCCTTGTTTGAAGTGCTGCCAGCACAGCTGCAGAGTGCATCTCAGATTAATGGAAGCCACGACAAACAGAATGAGTTAACCCAGTGCAAACTTTCCATCAAATATGCACAGCAGGTAAACAATTGCAAACTTCCATATTTTCTCTGCACTGTGAAGTCATTGCAGATGACATTATGTTGTTGTGTAGCAGGGGACATCAAAGCAGTATGTCACATCAGCAGAAAAAACAGAAATAGCGCAAGAAATATCTCCACAAACTATTTTCAGCTTTCTCAGGAAAACTACTGTGAAGCTGCATGGTAGAGCTAAAAAATTACAAGTTTGCAGAAATGGACCGATGTTTCTTAATGAACAACCTTTCAGCTTAGTAACAGCTCTGCAGAACAGAAGTGTTGTAGAATTCATTATTTAAAAAAAAAAAAAAAAAAAGAAGAGATCCACAATGCCTCCTGAAAATCTCGCATTAAGAGCAAAAGTGCCAGAAACAATTCCTTCAGCAGACTTTAAAATAAGCTACTTACTTTTATTCCTTACAGGTAAGAGAAGCTCCACTGTGCAAGCCAAGTTGAAGCATGTTTTAGCACCATGACTGCAAGAGAAGGCAACTCTTGGAACACATATTTAATCTGCTCTGGGCTATCAACTGCTGCTTCTTTAAAATCTGTTCCAGAGATTGGCAGGGTTCACTGTCTGCCTACAACATATTCTACAGCCCTTGAACAGCTAACAAGCAGTGCAGGGAAATCATCTTACTGGGATTTTTGAAGTCACTACAAAGGAGTTTGTATATCACCAGTGCCAAAAAGCTCAACCATGCTCAGATCAGAAATGACAAATTTCATTACAACTTGGGTAAAAGTACTTTTACTTTGGAAATACACAATGAAATACAACTTGTTGTGGGTTATAGTAGAACAGTTTATGTTTGAACATCTCAAAAATAATCAAATTCGGGTATATTAATTTGTTTTCTTAACATTGGCTACTTATTGAAGACATATTTTGTGGTTGTAATAATAATAATAAAAAAAAAAAAAATCCAAATTCTCCTTCCCTTCATGACTGGATTTTTGTATTGACTCTCTCCTGTTCCCAGCAAATTACTTGGGTCAAGTACAAGATACCCTTAATAGCATTTGTTATCATGCAGACTTCTGTCAAACAGCAGTATCTTACATTTCCACTGGCATTTCTTATCATTAAATGTCCATGTAAGTCTCCTGGTTTCAGCAGATATCTTGCCTACTGTTTTTCCCTTCTGACATTTAAATCAATAATCCTCCAATCAAATTAGTCATACTTAAAAAGCTTACACCTATCTGCTAATTCACAGTGTTAAATGACAGATGAAATGCTATGTTATATGAAATATCTTACACAAAAGACAGTATATTCTCTACACCCATGGTACAAAGGACACAGAGTAATGGGATTAAATTGCAGCAAGAACAATTCAGGTTACAAACAGGAAAATCATCCAGTGAAACAGGGCACCTGAAACACTTATGCAGGGTGCTTAGGGGTGCTGTGACACACCTTTCATTGGAAATATCTAAGAGCATAAACAAAAATCTCCCTTGAAGTCTTACAGGTCTCATCAATCTTGCTGTGGGTGAGATAGATTAAGTAATTTATTGTAGTCCTTTCTACCTCAGACATTCTAGAATGTGCAAGAAGCATGGAAAAAATGAAGTTCAAAAATTGGGCTGTAAAAAGATTATACTACCATCTAAATTACTATTTGAACTTATCTCTAGAATTTACTTCATTCTTTAAACACCTGTTAACAAAAAGCAAACCCCTCTGGAACAGATACTTCTTAAGGAGAGTGGGACAATGCAGGGGAAAGAAAAAGCATCCAGCATAACAAATAATACAACTGATAAGACATTCATTTTTATTCTTCTTGCCTAGTTGGGATTTAAAAACTCATAAAAGTTATGAGTCACATGGCTTAGGTGAAAAGAATTATAAAGAAAAGCCACATAGTGCCAAATTTCTTAATATTATTTTCATTCATAATAGCAAGATCTCATTAGAATAGTCATGAAAATGCCACTGACATATAGCAAAGAGTCTTAGACATATCTCCCGTATTCATGGCTTCAATTTCTCCAGGGATTATGTTCATACCATTAGCTACATATTTTGATATCAGAAGCATCTGAAATGTAGTAAGGCAAGAAGAATCTTAAAAGCACACACATGTCCAGGATGAGAAGTAACCCAAAGAAATCAGAATCTATGTTGCTGGGAGCCAAAGCACCACAGCACCATGGCAGCAATGACACAGCTTGCTTCACTCCAGCAAAGAGGATCACCATGTGCAGTCATCCCCACATGCACCCTTATATCTACATATCTAGTCACTCAAGCTCCACCTAAACATAAAGAAATAATGTGAAAGTAAGTCAAGAATTGGGGAAAGGTCAGGAAAGACTCCATAGTAGCCGCAGGAATCAGTTGATGGGCTGAACCTGTCTTGTGCCCCCTAGGGATGTCCCTTGGGTAAGAACCACACTATGTGTGCTGAATACTTTTTGGGGATTACAGCTTGCTGTGTATTGTTTTGAATACATTTTTTTGCACTCAGTACTATCACCAACCATCCTTGAACCTTAATCTGTTACAATTTTATGTTAATAAAGAATGCTGTTCCATAAACCATTGGTGTGAGTCCCTCACAGGTGCTGGAAGTCACCTACATTACAGCAGGAAATATACCCAGATAAAAGGAAGACCTGCCAAGGTGTCTCCTTTGTGCTGTTGGTGTTTTTCCCTCAGTCAAGCCACCCTCCAATCCAGCAGGACTGCACAGTGAAGGGTCCCCTTCACACACGGGTCAGACACAAGGATCTTTTCCAGCTTTCCTGGGATGCTGAAACCCCATGACAGGCAAGTTAAACACTAAGGGTGAGGTAAATCTCCCCACACAAAGGGTGATGGAAACCTTCCCTTTCCACGTGACACACCCCGCTTCTTCTTTATTCTTTCATCACTTTAGAATATTCTACTGAGAATCATTTGACAAAGAATAACTTCTTTTAGTCTCTCCTGGCCCCTTAAAAGCTGCTATAATCAAATTCTAACTCTATTTTCAGGTTACAAAGTAGTACATAAGATTAAAAAGTAAAGAAAAGACATCTAACCTCTGTGCTTAAAAAAGATTAATGGACAAATTGCCTGCTTTATGGGGACAAGGAAGCTAAGAAAAGTTCTCTGATGACAGTTACAAAAGAAGCAAGGTTTCTTCAAAGCCGCACGGAAAAGATCAGTAAAACGCTCTGGTATTTAATACTTTAATGTAAGCCTCTATAATTAAATGTTTGATTTTCTATTACAGAAATGATCAGATTAAAGATGAGTTGATCAAAGACTCAAATTAATTTGGCTACTTTAAATACTCTAATAAAGATGTTCTGTTGATTCTCAAACTACTTGCACTTACATTAAGAGTATTTCAGGGAATGCCTCTTCACATTGTGAACTACTGTATGTTCTTCTGTACTAAGCATAAAATTCCACTCTTTTGGGGGGGAAAAAGAAAAGCACACAAATATTTTCTGCTGATCTCTGCAGGCTAAAAATGTAAGAAAACTTATACTCTATCTTTTGAATTTTCTCAGCTTAATTGCGCACTACACCCACAAACTCACTTTCCTAGAAAATGGTATTTTAATAGACTTTAACCCATACTTCTTCAACTGCACATTTTATTCATGTTCATGTTGGATGTATTTCTCAGCAAAGGATCAAACCTGACTCAACAATCCAAACTTCACCTTGTTTCCCACCATGTGTAGTACTGATGCACAGGCCTATCGGGACAATAAGGACATTCCCTATTTATGTCAGCCAAAAGGAGAACTCCTTGGATATCATAAACAGCTTACTTCATCTTACTGTGTAAAAGAGGAAATTACAAGAAATAACTAGAACTCAACAGCTTTAGTAAAACAACAATGCAATAGGTTGCATTCCAGACACCTAGGAAAGAAGAAACGTCAATGGTATGAAAAAATTAGTTCATAAAAAGGCTGAAGGTGTAAAGCTCAGCTAATGGACAAGAATGAAGCAAGTAACACTCTGAAACTTTGTTCCTGAATGCATTAATAAGACTTTTTTACTACAAAAAGAAGATTTAAGATAGCTAGGTATGATCCTTAAAACCTAAAGACAGTACTGTCGAAAAGATAGACTCAAACAATTTTAGAGTTTTCTGGACAAGCAGAAAATATCAAAAGCACAAGAAGCTTGAAGAAAAATAAAAACTTCTGGAATCTGGAACTAAAAAAAAAAACAAAAAAAAACCAAAAAACAAAAAACAAACAAACAAAAAAGTTTAGCCAGCTGGGGAAAAGAAACTGTACTGCTCTTTTAAGTTCTACAAACTCTGGCAAGCACCTCTAGCAAAAGGTAGTTGATTTCATTTGCAAACATGCACTTTACTTAGGAGTCCTAGGAGTCCTTCATTTTTTAGTAATTTCAAACACTCACAGGAGTATGACTAGTGTTTGGAGGGTTTTTTGGGGTTTTTTTTGGTGAAGTGTTCATCATTCACTTTGTTACAATTCTGGAGGTGTTTTACTTCAAAATATGCCTATATTTCAATATTTGATTTCTTTTTTCAATTTTTTTTTTCCATTGCTACTCCATCCTTGAAACACTTTTCCAACTATTATCTTCCCTGTTTCCTCCTCTTTCCACTTGCTTGTTTTCTAGACAGCTGCTCTAATGTGAACTCTAAAAATGTGAAGAGACATCTGCTGTTCCTTCCTCATGCGACAGAGCCTTGGGTGGATCTATCAAGAATTTCTCTGTATTACAGGGTTATAAAAAGAGAATTCACATCTTTCAGACTCAAAAAGGCCAGGATCATTAAAATTTCATCTATTATAATTAGCTATACAGAGAAAACTCAAAGCAAACAGGTATCACAGCATATAAAAAAAGGGAGTTTTTAAACAACTCTTCCACCAGCAGGTCTTTGATGTTAGGTTTGACTTCAGTTTGCTCAGGAGCATAGGAAGGGACAGGGCATTCTGCCAAATCCCTGATGGACTCTCAGAAACCTCTCCCAGCCCACTGGGGCTGATGCTGCTCCTGGTGGCACTCAGCCTCCTGGTAACATCTGGATCATTGTCTCCCTCAGCGCCCAGGAGTCAGCAGTAACAGAGAGTTGTGACATCCAGTGAAAGCTGCAAAACACAGATTTCCTTATATCTTGCTCTGAACCTCATTGCATGAAATTTTACCTTAAATTCTATACATATATTAAATCAATATTTTACTAACTGACATGTGTCACCTATTCAATATTTCCCCAACATGTAGTATCAGTAAAATCAGTCTTTTCCACCCACTTATTGACAACTGTGTCTGTTATTGCTGATTCACCAATTTGTGTCAATCTTTTTGGCCAAAATTGCTATTACTAAGTCATTACATAATCAATCACTAATTTAGAAGTTTATCTCTATTTTCTTTACGAAGTCCTATGAATGCATTGAATCCAATAAAGAAATTGGAACATTTTCTGAGATATTCAGAATTCATTATATAGTATGATATTTTTTTCCTATTCTCAGTGGATCATAATAAATGAATAAA
The DNA here is from genome assembly GCF_971803275.1 of Cyanistes caeruleus. Lineage (NCBI taxonomy): Eukaryota > Metazoa > Chordata > Aves > Passeriformes > Paridae > Cyanistes > Cyanistes caeruleus. The sequence goes on along the minus strand of NC_141704.1, from coordinate 20,358,417 downwards.
CCTTCAAGATTCCTGCTCAGAAGGAATATCCTGTCACCCAGCCAGTGACCTGTTGCAATATCTATTATTAGATGCACTATTTAATTAGGATATGCACTCAGGAGATCTGCTTAATCAGGATGTCTCCCAGTGAACACATTTAAGTCCAGCAACATTCATTGGCAATGACTTTCATAATGGGAATAGTAACTTCCCTTAATTGGGATACCTTAGTGTGAGTTAGCGTGATAACCTAAGTCTTGTAGTACTTCTGTCTTCTCTGACAAGTGCTTTCAGATTTTCTCATGCTGTGACAGAAAACACATGAAATATGTATTGCCCTGGTTTCAGACATGAGATCCAACTTCTTCCTAGTAGCAGGTAGTGCTGCATTTTGGTTTTAATGTAACAGTAAATGTTGAGGACAGGCTGATATTTTAGTTGTTGCTAAGCAGTGCTGACCCAAAGTCAAGGACTTTTCAGTTTCCCATGCTCTAGCCCAGTCTCTCCTTTCTGGAACAAGAGGTCAAGCAGTTAATACTCAGATGGTTTTCCTTCTACCTTGCTGCTTCCTGGGATGACCCTTTTTACCTTCATGGATGGGTATTGAGAGAAGATTGTAAGCCAGCTCACATAATGCGCAGTTATTTGGTTTCCTGCTTTTCTCTTCCACGCCTTTTGAAAACCCTCTTTTCCTATCTTGAGAACCACTTTAGGGTCATCAATAGGGCTCAGTTGTGACAGCTGATGATCAGAACAGACTGAAGGCCAAAAGCCATAATTTCTCACAGGAAGTCAGAGTTTAGAGCTGGCTAGAGGAAAACTACTCTGTATCCACACATTAGAGAAGAAAAAAGCAAGCAGCTGTGTTATGTGCCTTGATTAAACTGCCTCTTTATTCATCACCATTTCTATCAGCCTCAGTTGAAGAAACCTTACCAACAGGCAATTTTAAAAAGAAAAAGAAACAAAATCTGCAGCCTTTATGTGCATATAGATGGAGTTCCATCTCCAAGAACATCTATTGAAATATTTTGAGCTAGAAATTTGCTGCTCATTGACAATCTAAGATAACCAGGAGCTTATTGATCTCTCCTCCTCCACTAAGAGAAGAAAATAATGATAAAGAGCTGCTGCTGAGATAAAATGCACCATACTTAATGTCAAGTATAATGCACAAAAATTAAAAGTTTAGGAATAGCTGAGTAACTGTCAGCACAACATCAGTGAATGACTTCTCCTTTTTTCTCTTTTTTTTCCTGCCCTACCTTTGCTCCCTAAATTCAACAACAGATGGAAAGAAAGCAGAAAATATGAACATCCTGGGAATGCAGAAAATCCTGTGTGATTGTGCAAGCATATCCACAGAAGGAGATGTAGTTGCTTGTTCACTTGAGCTCTGAGCTGGCTGGATATAGGCCAGCTACAGTCCAAAACTTACAGAACCATGTTACCTGGTTATTATTTTAGGATTAGCACTATGGTAACACATGCTGCTGGCTTGCACTCAGCTGTCTGAGAACACAGATGGAATGGGAGCACAACTGTCCAAACCTGTACATGTAAACATGGTCTGCATGTCACTGCAGATCTCCATTCAAGGAGCTAGGACAGGAACTCCATGGGCTGCACACAATGAATCCAATTCTCCCTTCCCTAGCATCCATATAGGAAGTAATGGCAAGAAATTGTTCCCATGAGCACAGGTATTAAATCAATGAAAACCTAGATTACAGCATCTTCAAAGTATACTAATTCTACTGAATTATCTAGTGCCCAATTATATCCTTTCCCACCTCCTGAGGGGTTTTTTCCTCGCATTTAACTATGTCCAGGATAGGTTCTGATGATGCTACAATTTGTGACTAAATACATACTTCATGCCTGGACAGTTAATACCTGGCAGCATATTAAAGCACCACTTCTTGATTCAAATATTTCTGATATTTGAAATAGAAATAAATTACATTACAAATTTCTTGTCAAGTCACATTTATATTTTGTATGGAGGTTCCCAATGTTATGCTTCTATCTGGCATGGTACTTGAGGAAGTCCTGGATGGAAACAGCATCTGGCCTCTGGTACCTGGAGAGTGGGTGGCAGTTTATTTAGGAAACCTACTTGATCAGAAAGTCTTTCATGTCTGATCTCTCTCCTCTTTCAGCAGTCAGTGTTGAATGTTTTGTAGAATGAAAAGGTTTATATGGCCTTTTTCATTCAGTTCCTATTCTGAGATGCAATTTTTAATTTTAAAGAAAATCTAGACTTTATTATTAACAGTATTATCTCTTGCACGGTATACTCTACATCACCTAAAAGTTTCCAATTTAAACCCATAACTTGAGGTTGAAATGGTGAATTCTATTTTCTTTTGTTTTCTGCTTAGCTTTTGAATTTCCAGATGCAGAAATCATATTTTTGCATAACAATTTCCCCACCACTAGCAGTCTACAGTATTCAGTAAAAAAATTTCCAGATATGGCTGATAGCATTCAGCAGTGGAATTATCTTATATCTGCTGTACTTTTCATATCTTAGATAATAACACTGATTTTAAAAAGCCTTCCTGAATTTCTGCAGCACTGTTTTAGCTATTAAATAATGCAATGCTTTTTGTTCTACAAAGGATATCTTTACTTCCTGAAAAGAAACACACAGACTAGTTCAAATCACCTCTTGACCTTCTCTTCAGTGAGCTCCTTATGTTTCCCATCATAAGATACACTTTCCAATGTCTTAAACATTTTCTTTCTCTGAATCATCTATTTTAACTGCAGGACTCAAAGCTGAATACTCTATTTCAATATTAGTCTCACTAGCACATACAGAGGAAATATCTCTTTGCTATTCTAATACTTCATTTATATATATATATATACACACACCTAATGATGCCTTTAACCCAGATAGCCAAAGCTCCTTATTGGATATTTCAGTTCTTGTACTATCCTGCATTTAAGTGACTCAGAATCATGAGGTTTAGTTGCATATATATTTTCTGTTTGATCAATATTGTTCATTGGTATAACTCATTCTGAACATTCTAAAATTTATATTTTTTACCATTTCATTATCCTTTGCATTACCTATAAACATGAACAGCTCTCCAGCCAACAAATCGTGCCCACCTCAGCCTTAATCTTTTTATATTTATACATTGGAAGTACATCTCTGCTTCTGTCCAAATTATGCATAGGGTCTTCATAACAAGTTTTCAATACCTTATTCACTGACTTAATTAAGTAGGCTAGAGCCCTTTCAGTTATACAATGTACACCTTCCATAATGCCTGAGTTTACACACCAATGTAAGGCTTCTGTCAGGAGGCTAAACTCTCCAGAATGAGACAGAAGGCCTTCCAAAAGACACCAGATGTTTTCCAGACTTCATAGGCCACCTGAACAGATTAGCCTTGCACCTTGACTAAGATGAAAGCCAGACCACAGGATTCACCTTTCTCCATCCTAGCTCCACGTGCAGTCTGTTTCATCCACAGACATCCACAGAGTAGCATCACAGTTCTGTGCCACTGTCTACTCTCCTGTTTCTGCAGCGCTAGATGAGAAAGGAGTTATGGTTTATCTGAAGGAGACTCACTGTGAGGTGCAAAAGGCAACATCAAGCATAAAAACTAGAACACTGAACTGTCTCACCAGACCCTTACTCAATTTTGCACAGTTTATTAATAAGACAGATCTTTTAGGTACTTTTTCTGACTTGAAAAAGTCTTTAAATTCATCATATTGGAATGAAAATTCCAAGTTCAAGCCCTGATTAGTATTTTTGAAGAATATTCTTGCAATAGCCACACACTCATAATATCTGCAAATGCCTGTGCTATGTGTATGTGCTTATGTGCACAAACACACACACAGAATGGTAACATTTCTGTAGAATTTGACAATTAAGCTTCAGCAATCACACTGGGGGGTCTGAGGTTTACTACTATAAACCTTTTATATACCAGACTATTAACCACTTTTTATATATCAGATTGTTAACCTGATCAAAACAATGTCAGCACTGCAGGAAACATCTTTGATCATTTCATCAAGTGAAAACAGTTGAATTAGATTTAGGAAGACAGGTTGCCTTACAAGTTTTCCCAATTCTAGATTCCTATTTTAACTCTTAAATACAAGTCTACTCATTTTGAGGAGCCTAAAGCATTGCTTAAATGCTGTTCAAGCCAAGACCTTGAGCTTGAGCTAAGAGCTACTATATGGGCACATGAAGACATGGATTTTCACAGGTTATACAAACATATCTTCCATCCAAGAGCATTTGTTCAATCACAAAAAAAATGGAAAGACATATAAATGGAGAATTTATTAAGCAAATACTCTTTTGTTGGGTTTTATCCAAAGAAGACCAAAAGTAAGGTTAAAACTTCCAAAAAACTACGTTTCTCAACATCTCCTTAGCCTTGCTCATCACAGTGATTCTGACTGGTGACATATAGCATTTTACAGTTTTTCCTGAAGCTGAGAAGCTTCCTGAAGCTGAGAAGATGTCAGTGGGAGTTGATGATGCTGAATGATCTTACCAGCACCTTAAATAATTGTATGATGCATTGCAGATCTTAAGTCTGGTGTAGTTACATAAAATTATATGAACAGATTGTGAATAAATGGTAAGTAATACAACAGATTGTGAAAAATTTTAAGTAAAATCATATTCATCTTTTGATATTGCTCTGCTGGGTTTGGCTGGGATAGAGTTAATGAGCTTCAGAGTAGCTAGTATGGAGCTTTGCTTTGGATTTGTGATTTAAACATTGATAATGCAGAGATGCTTTCATTGTTGCTGAATAAATCTTAAACAGAGCCAAGACCTCTTCTGGCCTCACCCCACCAGTGGGGAGGCTGGGAGTGCACAAGAAGTTGGGAGGGGAGAGAGCCAGCACAGCTGACTCCACCTGAATTAAGGGATATTTTAGAGCATATGGCATCATGCTCAGCTCAGATAAAGTTGGGGGAAGAAGCAGAAAGTGAGGGGGGCATTTGGAACAGCTGCCTGCCCATGGGAACTGGTGAATAAATTCTTTCTTTTGTATGGGTTGAGTGTGCTTTCTTATTAAACTGTATTTTCTCAACCCATGTGTTTTCTCATTCTTACCCTCCTGATTCTGTTCCACATCCCACTGCAGGGAGAGGAGTGAGCGGCTCATTGGTGCAGCTCATTCTTGGCTGGGATTAAACCACAACAATTGTACAGTCTGATTATATAAACAGCTCATGTTGCACATTACAAAACATATAAATATAACAAAACAATTGCTTTTCCAGTTCCTGTCATAGACATGAAAACTTTTGAATTAGAGTAACATTCCCTTTTGTTACAATACCCTTTGCATTTTTACAGTTCAGTTGGGCACTTTGTCACAACTGATCATACATCTTGATTTTTTTTTTACATTTTTTAAATCAATGTACTTCTTCCTTGCATTAATAGCATTTCATGTAGCAAAACTGGTGAAGACATTTCTATTTTCACCATAGTTTAATCCTCTTCCCCAGTCTTCATCCATGGAAAGATTCTTTGGCTGAAGAAATATTTTTCTGTTAAAGAAATTTAGCAAATATGACTGCTTTTATCCAAAACCCACATTTCACTGCTATTTAGTCTAAATAACTTCTATTATAATCATTTGCCTCGAGATTTTCAAGAAAACAAGTTTATATGATGCTGATATTCATTTACAACCTCTCCTTCAGGCACAAAAAAAAAAATATTTAATAAAATAAATCAGGATCAACCTTAATTCCCTTTAAAGAAAAGAGGACAAAACATTTGAGGTTGCACTCACATAGAGAATTCAAGTGAACATAACTTACATACAGAGAAAGAAAACCATTTTTTTCTCAGTAATTCATTCATATCTCAGAATATTTTTCTTTGTTGATGCTATCCTGCTTTTTTTGAAGGGTTTTCCGTAAAACCTATGTTCTTAAATTGACATCTTATATGATAGATGGGTTTGGAGGAAAAGAAAAAAGATGTCACATTGTCTCTGTGCACATAAAATCCTTTAATTCCTTTATCACTAAGTTCCTGGTAACACTGTTACGATCTCTTCCCTTCTAATACATTGGAGTATTACAGATATAGCAGTAGGGTGGCCATTTCCAGTCACCCAGAAACCCTTGTCAAAGAATCACTGAACAATACTCCAGATTTCTCGCAGGTGAAAAACAAGGGCACCTGATAGGGGTGTCCATCCCCATCTTACCTCTCACCTTGAGCAAGATCCAGACTATCCTATATCTTCCTAATTTGAAATACAGATATTTTTGGCACTTAATATCTCAATTACAAATACCTCAAGAACAGCCAAGAAAACCAGTTTGCTTGGACTCTTACACCAAGTCCTGTAAGTGTACAGGAGAGGTCAAAACTCCTTCCGTTTCTGAAATTTCATCCCTTTTGAGCATGTGTATGCTCGGCAGTAGGACATACCTACTCCAGACCTACTTATGGCTCCAATGGTCATCTTAAAGCAGTAGTAAATCCACCTTTGAAGTCTGCTTTGGCTGGCATGCTCTAGGCTTATCAGAGAAGTATCAAGTGAAACATAAAACAGTCATTTAGTTCCAGTATTTCTTCCATGTGATGGCTGAGCAGCTAGCTCAGCTGGTACTCTAGGAAGGTAGTCATTCTCCAAGGGTATCCTAACAGTAATCAAAATCCTTCTCAACTCTTAGACATTCTAAACAAGTTTCTTTGATTCTATGTTACAGTCTTAATCTTTCTTACTTTCTGTATCTTTATATGATTCTGTTATATGTCTATCAGAAACAGAGACAAATTCTGCTCTTTGGAGAGGGTTCTTTTGACCATCTTCTCTAAGAAAGGAAATTTTTAAAAAAAATAGGAATAAATTGAAATTATTTTATTGAATTCTTTACATAGAATTCAGTCAACAAAAAAGGACATCCAGAGCTGTTTTAGGGGCTGCAAATGCCTCCTCTCCTGTGAGCACAGCAGCACCTGAGGTACCGACTCTGCCCTTGGCACAGGAGCAACAGGCAACCCGTGTTTTTCATAGTGACAGCAGGAGGAAAAATGACCTGCCCAAAAATACCTAAATATCACCCAGTACCTTTCTTTCAGCCACTGAATTCTGCCCTTTTTCTGATAATAGGAAATCACTGCACAGAATAATAAATGGTAACGTAACAAATAAAAATACCACATACCAATGTAATAATATATACTACTTTAACAAAATTAAAGTATAAAGAAGCAATCAATGGAGGAAAATAAAAAACTTCCATTTAGATAAAAATAAAGATTTTGTTATATCAACTTTTTTTTCCAGTATCTATAAAGCTATTTTGGGGGGGCAGGGAAGCAACACCAACAGCCACCATAACCACCACAAAGAATGTCCAAATTTTCCAGTTGCATTAATCAAAAAACAAATTTCAGTCTTTAGTGTTCCTTCCCACGGTAGTAGTGTTGGGTTCCTAAAGACCTTCCTGGCTACCCACATGACCCCTGCGATATTTTTAGTGTCTTTCTAGTTCCAAAGTACCCAGAACTGTAACATTTTTCTAACTGTAGTGTTAGTATCTCTCAGAAAGGGGCATTGTCACCTCCTCTTCTAGCTGAGATACCTCTAAATCTAAATGACTTTGGCTTCTTGCTGCCATATTTCACAACAAACTTAAATCTAATTGTCTATTATTGCCCATGGGTCTGCTTTTCAACATTATTGATTTTCATCAATCTTCTTCCTGTTGTTTGGGACTATTTTTTCCCCAGATATAATCAATCCTATTTCCTGCAGATTCTTTAAATCTTGTCTAGGATCCTGCCAGTACAGCTCTGTGAAACACTTCTTCAGTGGTTTTACATGAAAAAGTCCACAGAGTATGTGTATGTATAATTATCATTTCCTCATCCTTTACTGGTAAAATAAATTTGCTTTAGTGAGGAACAAAAAACCATGATTGAGAGGCATAGAGAAGGATTACAAAGTCACTTGCCACCAACGTCACCTTTTTGAATTGCACAAAAACCAGTGACTGCTCCAGTAGCTGGCACACCCAGCCGAGGTCAGGCTCAGTGCGGTAGCAGAGCTCAGCCCACACCGAGTTTGCACGATGGCATTGTCCCTCTCACCAGGTCATGGCAGGCACAGCACTGAGTAGGCAAGAAGCTGAGAAAGCCACACCAGAAACCCACAGGTTTCTGAAGTAAAAGTGGGGAATTAGGGGACCAACTGCTGAGGCCAGATAGTCCCTTCATCTCTGGAACCCTCCTACTTAGAAATTCAGAAGTTATACAGAATCCTATTTAACACCATGAAATACAGAACACATTAGTTTTTGCATGCTCATTTCCATAAAGACCAGCTGGAGTTGCAATGCAAAATCAAATTTTTGCTGTTGTAAAAAAAATTCTGAGTATTTTTTTCACTTTTAGACTGTGAAAACCTTGTATTTTTGGACATATATATTCTTATACAATAACCAAAATCAACCTACTCTAAGAAACAGATTTAACAGGTTGGGGTTTTATAAGTTGTTTCTTGATGTGATGATATTATCATCAAATGTATTACCTTGACAAATCTCTATGGCAAAGCAATTTTGATTTCAAGCTTTACTTTTCTAACTTCTCTGCATCTTGAACAAACAAGATAATTCTTTCTCCTTTATTTACTTGTGATTTACTTTCTGAACTTGGTGAAACGAAATTATTTTTCAGTATTAAAGTTTTAAAATTTTCTACAGAAAATCATATATCAATTTTTTTCATATAATGAAGCATAAAAATCAATCTGAACTAGAGTTTCCTTACAGATTTCCACTGCAAGACTCTTGTGATTCAGGTCATCCTGAAGCTTCAATAATGAGCACAGAAAATGGCAGCATTTTTGCTGGGCAGGTTCAAAATAAAACAGTGTCAGTCTTCACCTTCTGAAAAAAGGGCATTTCAGAAATTTTTCAATTTCTTAACTCCAACAAAGTCATCCAAATTTTGCTGTTCATTTCAAAAAGCACCCTCTAAAAAGAAATGCTTCAGTCAAATTTTATGATATTTTTTACTTCTCCATAAGGCAAGAAAACAGAAAACTTTTTCCCTCTTCCCCGTGGAGGACCTTCTCAACATATACTTTTGCTATAACCCCTGTGAAATCATCTGTTGACTATCAATGCAAATCTCAGTAGACAGGATTATCTAGCTATATTTAACTAAAATGAAAAGATCTGAAATGCAGTAACAGTGATTATATTTCTCAATATTCATTATCATAATTTATCCTGTCACTATTTATAATAATTCAGATCCTGTTTCAATATACTAGAAGTCTTTTGAGAGGGACATTCTCTGTTCATCAATACAGTGAGCAATATGTGAGGAACCTAACTTTCAATGAAACCTTTGTGAGTTATTAGGAGTTAAAAAGGAACTAAAACTAGCTCATAGAGTTAAGATTATGCATAAAGGTCATAAAAACATATCATGCAGATCTTTCTTGGGTTTGGATGATTTGGAAGAGGTTCAGAACAGACTGAGGGAACACAAGTGGCAAGTTATGATGCACTTTGCTTCCCAGACGACATTAATCATACCTTCCATCACTTCCTTCTACACAGTACATTTCATACCTGGGTTAAATGTGTTAATACAAAATGTGAGATCCCTGAGCACATGGAATTACAAATGGAAGCCATAAACACTTCAACCAAGTGTATGTCCTAAATACCCTCTAACAGAACTCAGAACAGCAATAAAGTTTGTTAGCTGTTGTTTCAATGTGAATTTTATGCATTTCTAAGATTCTTTTTAACTTCACACTCTTTGACCCCCATTTTTTTTTTGTGTTATCTATCTACAGATTCTCACACAGATGCTATCAGTGCTCCCCAGTACAGAAGCAGGAGAATGAGTGTTTCTCACTTCAAGAAGAGAACTGTGCCAGGCAAAAAAATTAGAATGCAAACAGAGCCATCATGACACTAAAACCACAGGAATTAGAGTAGTGTGAAAAATTAGTTTCATACAAAAAGTTCAGGCTTGGACTGTACAGGTCATTTGGCTTTCTGTGGAACTGCTACATAGACAAATTACAATCAGATATGTTGGTACATTAATGTAAAAAAAGATACATACATGCTCTGGAGACAAGTTACATCACGTTAGGAGAGAAGCACATATCCAGGCTGATACTGAAGTATTATAAGTGATGCATTAAATTTATGGCCCCTCATAATTTGTTAAATGTGCATTTACCTAAAGTGACATCTCCTAAATGATGAAATTACAAAAATGGAGACTTGCTGGAAAGCTCACAACTCTTCCGGGAGGAACTTCATCATTCAAATCTTGAATGAGCAGTTAAGAAATTTGGACAGATTTGAAAGACAGAGATGGGAAATTTGCAGAAGTAACCTAAGGAAAGGTTGTCAGATGTTTTCAGTTTCCAAGCACAACCCAAGAGTAATGTTCATCATTCTAAGAAAATGGCTCCTGAGTCACATCAACATCCTGTAACTTTAAACAGTAGATTTTTGATAAAATGCAGACACTGTCCCACATGAGGAAAGCAGTCCTTTTATAACTATTCTTCAAAAAAATAAACTCTAAAGGAGTAAACAAAACTAATGACTGACACATAAAGGAACTCTGAGAATTTCAGATCTCTGAGGATTTTCAGATATTTTAAGTTCTATCACTATTGAAGGCTTCACTTGAAAATTCAGGTTCTCAGAACTGAAAATCAGTCTTGTAAATCCCATTCAAAAATCCCAAACTGCTCTAAAAATGTTATTATTACATTGAAAAAAACAGTATGAAAGTTCATTCTCCTTTGTTACAAGAAGTTCAGTCTCTTCCTACACTAGAAGACTGGAAAGTTACACAACATGGTTGACAGTTATCCTGGTAGGAAACTGGGACTGATAGGTTCTGCTGCTGGCTAAACAGGACAACTCCTCCTATACAGGCAAACTCACAAATAGCTCAGTGACAACTTACCACACTTTACAGCACCACTGTACATACCCTTCTTATTCTTTCTCCAAGATGCTTCACTGATCTTTCTTGGCAACTTCTGGCACTTGATAAGAACTACACACACCGCTTCCTATCATCCTTTACTAGCCTATTAGATCCCAGCAACATCCTATTTCCCAAACTGGAAACACAAATAATTTATTATAACCCATAATGTGATAAGAAAAGTGAAATATCAGGTTTTATCCTCAGCTTAAATCCACAAAGAAGGAGATAAAAACCACTGCAAGCCACATGCAAGCCAGTCTGTCTGAAATGACAGAGGCATAGGTAGCCTCCCAATCGATTTCATCTGTCCCATAGGCAGCCCTTCCAATACTGTCAATACAATACAAACCTGCCTGTGTTGTTACTTCTAAAACCTCATCACAGGGCTTCTTAGCAGGGTCTGTTTCTTCAAGATTCACACTTTAAATGTATTTTAAAACTCCTGCTTTGATGTGCCTACCTTTTGCTCTCTCTGGAGTCCATTAGAGGCCATACTGTGTTTTTCACTAACTGGTGACAGGTCTATCACCTTGAGAATACATTGCTCAAGGTAGTGTTCACCTCAAATAAACAGGACACAATTTCTGCATCTGATGAGATGAGCAGAACAGAAGTCTTTAGTTTCAGGAAAACATCAAAAATACCATGAAGTACTCTGACAAACATCCTCTAGCAAATCTTCTTGTCAAATTTTAAATATTTTCATATCTACTACATCAGTAGTCTCCAAGATTTTTTGATCATGCACCTTTATCAGTAAAAAATTTTCAGTGCACATCCCAATATATATTTATTTATAAACTATATACATGTACTACTGTACATGTACATTTGTGCTGTGTGTATATATATAATATATTATTAATAATAATATTGTATTATTATTTACAAATACCCAGAAACAACTATTTTAAAAGGGTAAGTTAAAGGTAAAACATAACACTACTGTTACATTTGGTGTTTGTGGTTGGTTTTTTTTTTTTTATTTTAATACTCAAAAAAAAATAATCTTTTTTCTCCCCAACAGGTGTGTTTGCACACCCTCTGTGGTGTACAAACCCCACTTTGGAGATCACTGCATTCTTCTTCTCTGCCAGATAACATGTGTTTGTGCTATTCATGTCACTACAGAAATAAAATAAAAATACAATGCATATTAATCAGAAATTTATTGATATGGTACCCTAGAGGTTACTGAGACACAGAAACACAACCCTTTCTATTACCTTTATTATGGGTACTCCGCTGTACAGCAGTAGGGTTGGGCAGACAGCTGTAGAAAGCAGGAGAGTGCATCCTAAGCAAATCAAAATCAGAATCACTACTGAACATCTGTTAGTGCCAAGAGGCACTCATGTGATTTTTCCATGTAGACCTCATTGCCCTTATTTTCATTGTGCTGTGAAGCAGTATGAGTGGAACGAGACCGTATAGGGAGCAAAAACAAACTGTCAAAATGTTCCACTAGCCTTAGGCCTGAATATTTTGTCTCTTCTCTAAAAAGTATATATAAATCAGGTAATCACAAATGACAGCATCATCACTGAAATTTCAGTGTCTAAAAGTTAGATAATGGAATACAAAGTAGCCATTCAGGCTCTGTTTATCATCATTGGGCAGAAACCAGCCCCTACCAGAGTGGTGCTAATCTCATCCCCCTTTAAATAAATTGGTTTCTGAAGCTGCCCTCATCTATCTGAGATGAATGTGAGGCAGGTCATGATAACAAGCACCATCACAAATACAGAGTGTTTGAAACCTTAAATTAGGACAGGTGAAACCACCCTGCCTGTCTACCTGTTCTACTGCACATAGACTTACATTTTAAAATGCTTGAGATAAAGTTTCCTTTACTATATATATAAGCAGTTTCATTTCTTAGCCTATGTGCTCTTTTTGTCTAGGTTATAGTAGTTTTTTTCCATAGTATGAGACTATGTTTTGGATTTGTGCTGAGAACAGTACTGGTAACACAGGGATGCTTTTGTTATTCCTAAGCAGTTCTTACACAGAGTCAAGACCTTTTCTGCCTCTCACCCCAGCTCACCATTGAGTAGCCTGGGGATGCATAAAGACATGGGAGGAAACACAGGCAGGAAGCTGACCCAAATTTACCCAAAACATATTCCCTACCATATGGAGTCATTCCTAGCATTTAGAGCTGGGTGAAGAAGAAGAAAAGGAAGGATTTGGACTGATGACATTTACCTTCCCAAGTCACTGTTACATGCGATGGTGCCCTGCTTTGGCTATGTCTGAACACCTGCCCACTCATAAGAAGTGGTGAATTAATTCATTGTTTTGCTCTGCTTGTGTGCACAGCTTTTGCTTAACCTATTAAACTGTCTTTATCTCAACCCACAAGCCTTTTCATTTTCATTCTTCCTATTCTCTCCCCCATCCTGGTGCAGGGCTGGGGAGTAAGCAAGGAGCTGCATAGGGCTTAACTGCAGGTGGGGTTAAACTACAGCACCCTATATTCTCCTGACAGGAACACCAATGATACACAAAAAAAAGGCTACCACTACAATTTTGTCACTGGCACCCTGTTTTCATACTGTTTTCTATTATAGCTCTTATTTAATAGTGGCATTTAGAATACATTGTACACCAACACTTTCAGTACCCAGACAAATGTCTTGTGCTTTCACAATGATCACAGCTTTCTGACGTTTAGACAAGAAATACAGGAATTATTATTGAAGTTATTATTTACATTTTGGTAACATCTACAGGATTGTACCACCTTACTGTATACTTTGGACAAACTATCTGCCTTGTCAACCCCTGAGACAAAAAAAGATCAAAAACATTAAGAATTTATACATCATACAAAAGAGCTAGTAGCGTATCAACAGCCTTTGGTATGCCAATCAGGAGAAAAAGAAAAGTTAGAAGGAAAAAACTAAAGAGTAGGGAAGGAGGACAATGAGGGAAGGGAAAGAACAAGAAGGACAGGCAGTGAGAATAACAGGACAAGACAGCCCATAGGAATAAATACACAGTCTGTCAAATGAAAACAGCAGTTTTCACTGTTCAGTGCATCCAGAGCAGCCTCTTACCAGAAGTGAAATGAACAGTCAGTGGGCTGAGATAGTGGGTTTCTCTATCACACAACGAAGACTTTTATCTACAGGCAAGACAAGTTCTGGCACTTCCAGAAACCGGGTCTACTCCAGAAAGATGTGCAGAAGACCTTTCTGTTAATATGCCTGTGATGTGAGTACAGAGAAAAAGGATATAAACACAGACAGGTCTTTGTCTACTGTCAGCTTGGTCTACTGCTATTCCTGATACTCTCAAGTACTCTTTAAACATCAGGATGACCATAGGCATGGTATACACTGTTGGAAAAGACAAAATATGTCCCTTGGGAAACAGACCTGTTTACTACTCGTATTATTTAAGGCATCCTTTCCTCTTTTTGCAACGTAAAAAATGCCTTTATCTGATATAGACATTCTCAATACCCACAGCAACTCATTTCTCATTTCACTGCTGCAAGTTCCTTTCAGTTTTTGGCAATTTTTTAGTACTATTAACACGGTGAAGCTGAAGATTAACAAAATACCCAAATATTAAGGACGACAGAAGCATTTTGTCCTTCTTTCCTTTCTCAGCTCTTAATAGATCTATCCTTCTGCTGCCAGTTCTCTGCCACATAAATTGTATTAATTGCAGTAGTCGTGTACCTAAAAGGTCATAGAGCTGTTTTACCTTAGACCTTTAAAAAAAAGCTTCCTCTTATTACTTTTGTTTTTATTAAAAATCTCTCTCAATGTCAGAAATAACACTGTCTATCCTCTTTCAACAGGTAGATTTTATTTTATACTTCTGATTTATGCTTGAATATGTGCTGTTAGGTTACCTATTCAACAAGTAGTTTGGCCAAATTTTGCTATAGCACCACTCCCATTGCTTCAGGAATTGTTTTCCCATCCCAAGAGTACATGTTATCTTTTGCTCCTAAATCACTGTTTTATGTGTTGTTATTATTAAAATATGGCAGGTTCCACTCCTGAAGTATCTGTATTCTGGAAACATAAAAATTAGCTCTCACACAGGCAAATTTCTACCACTGAAAAAGATTAAAACTTTCCAGAAGAGGACCCATATGATCATGAAACACATAATAAATCACAATATTTCAGAAAATATTTAAAGGTCCCTTTTTGAAGAGAAGATATTCTTAAAACAGATTATCAGTTTGTTTTGCTTCAGGGAACTCAAAAGCATTGTCTGTGTTTAATTTTCATGTGTCACTTTCAAGATCTACAGCCAGGAGTAACAGAAGGCACTCCAAATGGAAAAACTTCCACTTGAACTATACGAGTGACCTGATGCTTCAACAGCCTCAAAGTTTTGCTTGTTGAAACCATTTATAACTAACTTTTCATGTTCGTCAGTAATTCATACCTTGTAGCTTTCTGTAACATCCTACAAGTAAAACAGAAATAACAAATCCCTTAGGTTCCAGGCTATATTCTTCTGTCAGACAGAATCTTTGTAGTCATTGTTCATCTGCCTGCTTTAATAGCCCGCTTGTTTAAAATAGTCTTAGCAATAATAAAAAAAAATAAAATTATAAAATTTACATATGTTACAGGGCTTGTTTTCTCAAATATTTTTTTTAAGAAACTAAAAATTTTAAAAAGGATTAATGAATTTAACAAATTACAGAAGTAATTTTAGGCTTTCACAAAGATTTTGTATTTACTGGAGCCTTCAGTACATATTTCACCTTCTCACCTGCAGACATTTTAATCTCCATCTTCTAGGAATTTGGTTTTGGAGAGACTATTTCAAAAGAACAGTTACCCTATCAACAGGTAAGAACACATGTATGTGTTCTTATGTATCATACTGTAAGAGCACATATATGGTCTGTTCTTCAGAGAATTTAAGGTATTTTCTTGCAAATATTAGGGCTTTCATCAGCATTTAAATTTTATCACTTTCAGGTTCCCATTTTACTAATTGTAAGAGTGCTTTGTTTCCATTTACAGACTTTTCTCACCTCAAAGGAAGATTATTTGTTCAGTATTATCAAAACTTCACCATATTTAAAGTACAGTTTGAATCCCTGGCATTTGCTTTGCAGCCTGGGAAAACATGAAGTAACTACAACAGACACAACTTATCTGTGATTAATTGCAGTTTCTAAAAGCCTCATACAACCACAAATAACAAAACTACCACTATTCCCTACACACAGGGGGTTGCCACTTTTTCCTCTGAGTAGACAGTGAGAACGTAAATATTCTCATGTTCTCAGTAGACCAAAGGGCTGGAAGCTGCATTTTGTTATAAGCAAATAGAGGAGATAGAGATACAAAGGCAAGATGGTCAAGTGTCTTCTCACAGTCCTACTCAAAACTCAGATGGACTGCCTCTAGAACCAAAATATCATCACATCAGGCAGGGGTTCTGTAATCCAGAAGTTAAGGGGAAAAAAAAAAAAGGGGGGGGGGGGAGGGTGGCCTTTGTGGTAAGGACCATATTTATTACCTTGATACAGCCCAATAATCATCAAAAGATCTAAGATTTTATGAATTCAGAAAAAGATGTACAAAGTTTCTTATTACCCTTATAACTGATTTATGCAAGCAATGGATGAATGGGACCTCCCAGTTAGTTATTCAAAAGAAGAGAAAACATTAATATGCTGTACAAACTCATCCCTTTGTTAAAAAGTTATTCCTCAAATGTAGTAGTGGAGAGCTTGGCACGGTGACCAACAAACTGAGCTGCAGCTCAGATAAGCCTTTGGGTTATTACTGTGCTCTATGGTCATCCCAGTGGGCCTGACAGATGGGCACCTTGGCTGATTTCTGCAGTAGCAGATATGACCCCAGTTTTATACAGTCCAGCAGTCTTTAATATCTCTTAAAATGCACTCCCATAAAGACTTGTAGTTCTTTAACCATGACATCTTCTTCCATACTCTTTTTTTTATGGTTCAGTTTAGCTGTCTCAACACAGATTTAATACATTGTCTCCATTCGTTTTTATATCTTAATTGCATAATTAAACTGAAAGGCCAGGATTTAAAAATGTAGAAAATGTAACTTTTTTCATCATAGTCCATAACCCAACCAGTTCTACTTCTTTACTGAATTGTTCCAGGGACTGCCATAACAGATTATAAAGCTGTAAATCATCTGTATGTAGTATACCCAGAAAGCAATTTCAGTTTGAATTAAAAGATACCAACAGGTGCACAATTCCTCTGACTGCCAGAAAGGACTGTCCAAATGCATCCCAGTCTGTATTTTTCCAGATACTCAGCTCCACATTTTCTTTAGCTGCAGTTCATGTTCTACAGTCAAAGGAAAATTTGCTCCCAATGATATTATGTGACAGCTGCTACACATGGCATCACTGCATGCACTGTCTGTTGTAATCACTAACAACAAAATTTAATGCTACAGAGTGGTACACATTTGAAGTGCATGTAGCTGTTCATTTTTTTTCAAACGACAGTACCATTAAAGACAGTGAAATATTGCAATTTGAGACATTTCTGCTCTGTAACCTTGTACCTGCTATCAGGGAAGGGCTTTGAGACAGCTTTACACAAATGCAGAGATTTCAAGGGCAGAAGCTTCATTAATGGCACAAATCTTTCAACTAAGTATGTAATTAATCTCTAAAAAAACACAGATAATGTTCCAATAATGTTATTTTCAAAAGATAACTGTATGAATCATTTTGTAATGTTGGACATACAACACTAGTATCCCATAATTCTGAAAAACCCATTTCTTCTCCCACATCCATAAAAAAGATTGTACATTCAGCTACATTGCCTTGATTCTGAAGGCATGAACTCACAGAATTGCAGAAATGTCTCAGGAGGGAATTTGAAAGACCAGGTGGGCACATTAGAAGAAACCAAATTAGGTTGGGTGAGGCAAAAGAGATCATTGATTTCAATGAAAAACTGTGAGATTTAGATTGAAAAAAGGCTAATAACAAACTTCTCACAAAAATAAATGTTACTACCCCATTACTGATGAGGCCTACACCTAATATTCATGTATTCATCAGAACACATTCTTTTTTATCAGATGATTTTTGGGCAAAGGTTTGTACATCCCTATCATACTCTGAGTGCCCATGAAATGGCAGTAATTAATGATGAATCATTTATTCATTGAATTTTATCTCTTCTTGTGCTTGAATACTGACACAATTAGTGTGCAGTTCTTAGATTCATGTTTCAAAACTGGTGTATCCAATTATTTTTCATGAATATTTCTTGATAGGCAGATTGAAAACTATTTGTTCTTACTGAAAATATCAGAACATCAGAGATTCAACAGGCAAAGGGAACAGATTATTTTCAACAAGCTTTGAGGGAAAATGTTTCCAGTATGGCCCATTTCATTATGTCAGACATCCTAAACTCTAAAGCGTTGAGTTAGGTCATTCTTGCTGTCATCAAGAGGTCACAATCTCCAAGAAAGCAACAGGTGATTGTGTACATAATATTATGTGTCTCTGCAGGAAGGCAAATGAATGTCATGTGCCTGCTCTTCTGCAGTTATCAAGTCAGGGGATATCATTATTAACATTTGCCATGCTGCCTTCAAGAGTCAGTTACAGGATGTGCTTTTTAACTCAATGCCATGCTTGGATCCCATCATGACAAGCTGAGAAAGGCTTTTAGCTATCAATTTTCTCCTCTCGTTTCAATAAGGCTCAGAAGGCCCTTTTGATCATACGTTGCTTTCTAGAGAGCGACTATTAGAGGTGCTTGTATCTAGTTTGGAGCAGCACAAGAGTGCATTGTGTCTCTTGTTCTGTACACTACCAGAATAATTAGTCTAAAAAAAAATCACCCAGACAGCTAAGCATCAAAACTATTCTTAATAAAACTAAGCAGTACCATACTGCAGCTCTGTTTTCTACTAGTTTCTGAAAAGCAGGATATACTTGCTGGTCTACAAAAACTGAGACAGACATATCCATGTTGTCTGGCCAATTTCTTCAGTGCTGTCATGTCTTGGGATCCTAATGCAGCAAGAAGTATTTGCAAAGCCTATTCAAATATGTATACTAGACAGTCTGCTTATGACCCAGATTCCAACTGTAACCCACAGAATACCATAATGTTACTTCTGAATTGTTTATTCTCCCTCCATCTGTCACCTTATAGTGATCATCAGCCTGTTTCCTTCATAACTTCCATGCATTTTATTAAAAAGAGCTTCTTCTAAAGATTCATTTCCATAATTGAATATGAGTGCCTAACACAGCAAAGTGCTGAAGTCACTGGGGCAGAATTATAATGGATGTAAATTCAAACCAGCTCTTCCTCTTCTCCTAAAGTGTAAAGAATCAAAGACGTTCTTTTCGTTCTAGAACAAAACATTTTGGTATGGGACTAATTCAAGCATTCATTTCATCCATTTCCAGATTTCAGCATATATTTTTCTATGCAGTCAGATGATGTATAATGCAATTAAGAGCCCTGGAAAAGGAGTAATACTATCACTTAAATGTTATGAAAAATCTCACAAAATGCTAACTTGAAAATATGACCAACGTAAGTATTACTCTAGTCACCTGTAAGAGACTAATTCTCTTCAGAAATCCTAACAAAGCTGGAAAATCTCTGCTTGCCTAGAAAAGAACAGCTTTGCTACATCTCTCTGTCATTCAGAGGACACTACGCTCGAGCGCACAGGAACATGATATTAGATGGAATTGGATGGGTCCTCAAGCCCATTTCTAGTGACAGCAAACTGTCTGGCAACAGATTCACTGAACATCACTTTGGGCCCTCATTCAATAACAACCAAAAGTTTAAGGCCTGTCTCCTAACACTTTCAAAAAACCAGGAAATGGAAGAAACAACAGCCAAGCATTACAGCAATTCACAGAATACAACAGAATATAAAGTGCTTACAGAGCAATCTTGCTTCTGGAATTAATACCCAAAGCCCACTGACAGAGCTTGAGAGCTTACAGGGAAAATTTTTTCAACAGCACAGTAGCAAATTTGCTTCCTAGGGCATCTTTGTGCTGAGGTTCAGGTCTGGGGTTTTTTTACATCCAGAGCTAACCCGCAGCTCTCTATTAACATGGCTGGGAGATACATGCAGGGAAAGAAATACCCTTGAGAGAGAAGACCCAGCTCTTTCTCCCTAAGTTTTGTCCCAGCAAGGAGCAAACACAACATAACACACTCTGGTGCTCCACAGCTCAACACTCAGACTCTTGCTTTGGAGGAGCTGAGGCCACGTATATGAACTGCTACTACAGGAACACTGGACAGCACATCCTGAGCAAATGTGAAGGAGAAGAGGGTTAAGCAGTTTAGCCCCTCAACAAATACATGCATAAGACAAGATCAGTCCAGAGGAAAACCAACCATCACACTCCCTGGTGCTGGAAAATTAAGTCAGAGAAAGTTACTGTAAAAATGACTCAGATAAGAGTGTTTTCTCTTCTAATCTGTGTTGCCAGAGGAAGGAGATCACACTGAACCTGCTGCAACTCCACCTCAAGCACCCCCCTACAATGAATGCATCTTGGGCATTGGTAACTACAGCAGATGAACTGATGTGGAAGCTTATGCTTAGCACATCACTGAGACCTTTTACCTGCCCTAGTCTAAATCAGCCAGCTCCTCAGGCAGGTCTTGGACTGTCTACCTCTTTGTAAAAAATGCCCACAAATGTCATATCTATAAGGGACTGAGTCAGACTTGCATACTAAGAACTAATTTCTGTTCATGGTTGTTCACTCTTAAACCAGCTGAAAATAGTGCAGAGAGTTAAATTCCTTTGCTATTTGTTTCCATCTGCAGTTTGACAATGGCCTCTTTATTAATATCCTGCAAAGGTTAGGCAGCACCTAGGCAAAAAACCACATTATGGTACTGACAATTTATTTAACTGTGGTGATATTAAATTGCTGTGTATATAGGACAGACACTATCAAAGAAACACATTTCTCCTTTTTCAGGGTCTGTTTTTTACAGCCTAAAGCTACACACCAACCACTCCTAGAGCAGCAGCAGGTAAACTATGTTGATGAATCCCTTCATCACGTAACGTCCTGGGGAGATGCTCATTACAGGCTTCCTCCAAACAAGCAATAAGAAGCCTATGGCTTAGGTGAGATTAAAATCTTGGCATTCACCACACACAGCACTTACAGCTACTAGGATCTTTGCAGTATGCCACATTGAGCTCTGAATGTTACAAATACTATATGAAGGTAAATATTGTCATGTGTGAAAGTTGTAGGCACTGATGGTGTCGTATAAACAATGTATAAATCATCAAAAATAAAAGCCTTGACTTGATGCCCTTATTTTTCTCTTGGGCAGGAGGGGGAGAGCAAGGAGGGGGATAATTTTGGAAAGACACTTTTTTCCTGTTTTTATTTCAAGTAGTTACTAAGAGGAAAAAAAAACAGTATTTACTGTAAGAACCCTAAGAACCCTAATTTCAGAGGTAAATAAGAAGCCATTCATTTAAAACCCCAGACTGAGCTCTGACCACCGTATCGGCATGCTTAGTACATTCCAGGTATTTTCTTTTTTGTTTGTTTCCTAAAAAACAAAACCTATACAGTAAGGCTATGGTATTCTGTGTGGCTCAATGTACCCTTTTCTGGCATATTGCAAGATGTCTACCAGCTTTTTTCAGAGTTTTGCCAAATTTGACAGAGAGGCAGAGGTCCAAAAGCTTATTAAGTACATTCATCTTTTGTGAAAGCACAAGGCTGATTAGAGATGAGATTCAGTTAGGTGGTCTCCCTTGGGGAAAGGCTAATCTCAGTTTTTGGTAGACACTGTAGCATCCACACAGGACACAGTCACTTCAAATGTTCCAACAACAGATAAAACTTTGATTAGAGTTCTCATCCAATTCAACCATAACATATTAAGCCATAGTTAACAAGACTACATTATGCCCCTGCTCCTTGGAACTCTTTGTACTTTAATTTTAGAACCAGGGATGTTTGAAGCCTAGAAAATCCCAAAGCCTTTTATATCCTCAGTCTCCTACAAAAAACGAATAAATTCAGGAAGCATGGATTGATCAAATGGCTATTAAATAAAATGGCCCAACTACACTTCATGGTCTAGGAAATTCTGGTGAATCTGTTTCTACATATACCCTGATATACAAGACCTTAGAGTTTTTTTTCTGCAAAATGCCTTTGCCACAGACAGAGGCCTGAGATTTCTGGTCCTTTTATTAGGATCCATTCAGGTGCATTAAAGCTCCTATGTTTTGTGAATTCTAGATAATTACTTCAATCATAATTAAATTTCACTTACTGCTTTTACAAGGAAAATTCAGGTACTTGCTACCACATCCCTTAAATGAAATGGTGTCCACATTTCATAATATTAAATAAAGGACTGCTCAAAACTCCCTCATTTCCTTCCTATAATAGTTTTTCTATTGTCACAGAATACACATGGGATGAAATACTACTCTGTTAATAGGATGATCAAGTTAGGCACTGTCTGACTGAAATTTTAAGTCTCTGGACCCAAATGGGGACTTCTCAGTACACTTAAATTGACTCAAAAAAGTCATTAGAAAAATGCAGAGGAAGATTTCATTATTTTACTACACCTCCCTCCTTCTGTAGCAGATCACTGATCCTCTTTTTTTTAAACATATATAAATCTAAAACCACTTCATTTGAATCAAATGTCAGTTTTTCATACAAGGTATGTTCATAACAAAACTGAGAGAGAAATGGGAAAAAATAGGCAAAAGAAAAAAGAAAGAAAGGCAAGCAGGTGTCCCAACACCAGGTACTTCAATTATTTAACTACAAAAATAAGCAAGAGGTACAATTCCCCTTGTTTTAATCACAGACATAAGAGAAGCTCTAGCTCTCTCACAATCTCTGTCACACTTTTTCAGTCTCTTTTCCCAATGCTCTCAGAGACTCCTATCTTTAGTTACTTATCTTTGTTGTAAATTTCTTTAAACTGTAACTGGATGATCTTCCACATATTGGTTAAGTCCTTTGCCACAAGGTAATCCCGGAAAAGTCCTGTTTGATGAAACTAAGACCTGCTAAATTATCAAAGGACTGAATACAGACGTGATACATTATTCATAGTGGAAATCTTTTTTAAACAGAAACTATTTTTAAGGCATGCTATGAGAAAACAAATAAGGTTGGAAAAATAAAATTAATTGTAGGTACATATTCTTGTATTTTATTTTCTGCCAAATAAGGTTCTGAATTTACCAATATTGTTTTTCTATTTGCATATCTGAGATTGTGGGATTAAGCCTGCACATCTGCTACTCTCAATCTTAGAGATTCCATATTAAAAGGCACCACTTGAATTTCCCCAAATAATTTTTAGGTTTTGAGCCTTCTGTGAGTGTGCATGTGTACAACCCTACAGGTAAAGGCACCCTCCTGGACACGTAGGCTCTGGCTGCAGTCAGCCTGGGAAGGTCATTCACACATCTCCAAAAACCAGCATCCATTGGTGCTAGAGTAACCTCACAGAGGATCACAGCATCAAATGGTGTAAATCAAACTCCTGATCACAGGCACTGTTTGACTTCTCTGAGGATTTTTGAAGTGTTGAGGACATGGCATGCTTGCAACCAGAAGCCTCAAGCAGGAAATTTCAACACATTAATTTGGATATCTAAGAGTTAAGTTGGAAAAAAACGACAGCTGGAAGGCCATCCATGGCTCTGACCTCGTGTCATACTACAGAATTAATTATCTATTATTCATCCTTAATTCTTCTTTATCATCAAGCAACTGCATTTCTTGTTTTCTCTTTAACCCCCCTTTCTTAATCTGAAAGGCTGTCATGAGCAAGTTATGAGAAGTTAAAGCTTTTTTCCCCACAAAGATCCTGTGGTAGCATATAGCATCTTTAATGCTTTCATTTCACCTAGTATTCTGCCATCAGATTTTGGACTTTGATCTCTGTCTCTACTTTTATACAAGGACCACTCATTCTACTCCCCACTGCCACCACAAACATGTGTATTTATACATACCCTAAATTCTGCAACTCAACACAATCAATGACAAAACCTGAAAAAACAGGAACTACTCAGTTATTGGAAAACACAGCGCAGGATGTTGCATCTAAAATTAAATCAAAAGTAACTATTTTCTGGTAACTAGTTTAAAGTATTAAAATAGTGCAAGTCGACAAGATACCTTTGCTTCCTTTCTTTCCATAAGTCTGAAATGGACAAATACCAGGTTTGTTTCTGCCTTCCAAAAGTTGTTTTATTTCAATAATTTTGTTCCTCTTGATGCATAACATCGATCAATAATCAAGAGATTAAACCTAATATTAAGTTTTATAATGAACTTATAATAAATGCAAAAGATAAGATGAATACGTGCCATTTTAGTGTTATTATATCCATTATCTTATTCTTACAGATTCAGTGGTATTGGGATTACTTTAATACAAAAATTACAGGTTCTTGCCCTCCATCCCCTCACACTGCTTCTCTGATAGAATGATTGCTTTATTTTTTATCCGGTCAGCAGCGAATGATTTAAGTAAGAATAAAATGTTGATGGACCAAATTGGAGAAGGGCCGAAGCTAATCTCACTGTCTCATCATACTATATTTTAGTGGTGTCAGTCTTATTTCAATTGCTTAATTGTCTCAAATCTATTTATTCACATGTATGGAAATGAATTAATTAGGATGGTGGGAAATTCACTGATTGTAGAAGCAAAGAATTAATGTTGGGTAATCAAAAGCAAGAGCACTATGTAAATTCTCTCACCATGCTGTCAACTGCACATGGCACACTCTGCTAAATGATGAATCATTAAGGTCTCGTAACACTGGGATTTCTGTCCTTTGGAGATAGCACAGGAGTTTTTGCACAAATAACTAAGATTCGAGCTCAGTTGCACAGGTGAATATTTGGTATTGCATTAACCTTTTTATTGTTTCATGGTTTTTTTTTTTTAATTAATTAACCAGCATTCAAAAAAAGCAGTCATATCTGATATGCCCGATAATCCATAAAGCTACAACTGATTCAACAGCAACCTTTTCTAATTGAAACCGTGATTTAGTATAAAACACACTCTCCAAGCTAAAAGGTGCACATTTTTAATTGGATTGGAAAAATCATACCTCAAAATTGGAGTGAAAAAAAAATATTTGTGGATGCATTTAATTTCTTTTATTTAAGACAGTGAGGTATAGCATACAGATTTTGTGCACCAACAAAAGAAAAATTTACTCAAGACTTGCATTTCATTTGAATAAATCCATTTAAAATGGAATAGAATTACAGTCGTCACTCAAAATACCATCCTAAAGAAGAGATAAATTGCTTCAGCAAGAAAGGATGATTTGAGGGGGCAGAGAGAACCCAAACTCACCTTGCAACCTTTGAGCCTGCACAGCTGTTCTGTCCCTGAGCCTGAGCAAATCCTAAAACCAAGAGAATGTGCAGAAGGATTATCTGGGTTTCTGAGTACGATTCCACTCTGTCTCAAGCAAATGCATTGAACGGTCCCTTTTATAAACTGCTCAGGTCCACTCTTGAATCTTGCTTTCTTTTCCCTCTCTTCCTGTGCATAATTAAACCAAACTGGACAGAATTCAGGGGCTTACTGCCCTGTTCAGCAATATATTACATTGCCTAGAGTATCACTTCCTAATAAAACATAACTGCATTTTGTTAAGCACTTTATTAGACTGAACATAATATAAACTCAAAGCTGATAACAGATAACGGAAGATACACACTAAGCATTCTATTTCTTTATGTTCTTTCTTTCCCTTCTTTCACTTTTCATTTGCCCTGTTTTCTTCTGTGTAAGCTATGTAATTGGGAAAAAAGCATTTGAACACTATGTATTCTACCTTTTAAGCCTGTACATAATCTTTTTCTTACACAAGGTATTCCATTCCTGTATGACAACAGAAATAAAAATGAGCAAAAAGAGTTATTTAGAAGGAAAGAGAAAGTGATTCTCTAGCAAGCACAGTAGTCCTTGAATGCCTTTCACCATTCCTCCTGAGAGACACCTGATGTGTAGGTAGCCCAGAGGGGTTTGTCACAAGCTTCCAGTGCTTGTGGCAAGTGTACATATGGGAACTGATGCTCCTCAATCACTAACACATTTCCTGAACACATCCAAATGTCCTCTTCCTAAAAGCTGTCTCCTTCGAAATTGTTTATCACAGAAAGACAAAGAAA
Organism: Cyanistes caeruleus; assembly: GCF_971803275.1. Taxonomy (NCBI): domain Eukaryota; kingdom Metazoa; phylum Chordata; class Aves; order Passeriformes; family Paridae; genus Cyanistes; species Cyanistes caeruleus. Next base: position 20,332,217 of record NC_141704.1, on the reverse strand, counting down.
GATAAGACAACCCCAGTTAAATTGGCCCTAGTTAATGAAACTTACAATTTCATGGATATTATTGTGAAAAACTGGACATTACCATTACTATCTCTTTGAAAAGTCATTCTACATCTCAACTGAACATCTGCCATCACATGAAATCCTTCTCTCCCCAGCCAACCAAGAGTTTTGATGCTATCAAGGTCCACACAGGAGGAAAAGCATCCATCCTCAAGGCTCCGTGGCTTTAAAAGCCTCTGCCAGTCATCACTGCCAGCTCATGTACATCTGATTAATTAAAATATCAAAACAATTAAGGGATTTAACAGTGAAATGCACATTAACTACAATAAAAAGTTCATAACTAAGTCTGTAAAATACCACTCTGTAGGTTATTTTTTAATTATTAAACCAATTTCTTTGCACTTAACTGGAGGAAAACAATTTTTAAAAAACCACATATTTTGCATGCATTTTAACAACAGAAAGAATGTCTTCAGATTGGCTTTAACATTTCACTTCTGTGAAAAGGGCATTATAGCTTACAAAGCTAATGATCCTGTAAAAAAAATTTTAAAAAATCTTTGAAATTATTTAATCCATAAAATACCACAATATAACGGAATTAATTATGAGTTTTGATAATTCTTATAAATTGAGCAGCATGATTATCTGCATTTTGTTAAATGCATTACCATATTAGGTAAAATAATTAGTCATATAACTCAATTTACTGGCCCTAGCAAATGTTGTAATGTGCCTCACAGCAAATCCAATATGCCAGCAGAATGTATGACAGTGCACATGGCATGCAGACATACTGCCTTCATCTGGCTTCTGTCTGCACACAGCAGAAAAAGGGGGCTCAGTTTGTGCTTTATTCCCCTTATCCATGGGAACTCTGCAAAGTCACCAAAGACATGGGCAAGCTCTGACAAGTTCTATAGCCTCCCATTCTACCATGAAAGCAGGGTTTCATGGTACTCATACCAAACTTCAGCCTAAACTTCTGTAAAATGAAGGTTTCTTATTTCCTGGGGCTACAAAATACCATTCCCTCTCATTGTTTTAGGGCCTAAGATGTTCCAGGATCTGCATGCTGCATCAAAGGGATCCATACAGAAGGTACATAGACACCCACCCATCCACCCAACCTCAAAATAAAGGGAAATAGGTTAACAGGAAAATAGGAATCACTACAAAAAATAAAGAACTTAGCCACAAGTTTAGTTCAGACTTTTTGTTCCCATTTATAAAAAAAATTAGATCACGATTTGGTACTCCTCCAAACAGGTGTGGTTGATCTTAGCTCAGAGAGCATTAACATCCTTGGGATTAATTACATCATATAATTCTCATGGATCACTTAATGATAGTTAAACATTCCCAGCATAAGTGTTTGTAGGAATCATCAAGGTGTTGAGATATTTTTGTTTTTCTCAGCCCTCCATCGCTCCCCTAACACCTACAAATTACACAGATGCATGCATTTCAATGGACTCAGTCCTCAGTTTTGAAATCTACAACCCCCCTGCTCCTGTGTTTGCAAGGAGGTTGAAATTTTGTCCTTCTCTCTGTGACAACCCGACCACAGCACTTCAGCAAGCATCCCAAGGAGAAGGTGACTTAGGAAGGCACATGAAGGGCAACCTGCATTCCTGTATGCTCCTGTAGAGTACGCTCCAGATGGACGTGGCAGGAAAATTTTGGGATGCGTACAGACACAGCAACACAGGGATTTATCTACATGACACCTGTGCTACTCAAGGGTATTGTTTTGTAACTCATTCTCTTGATTAATTGTCTAGTCAAAATATCCTGCTTTTATGAAGAATATTAAAGACAGACTGGCATTTTTGTTAGAATGTCAGCATTTTAAACAATTAGTTCTCTTTCAGTATCTTCTAGAAAGTGATGAAAAGTCTTTAATCATTATGTATTTAAGGAAGTAGATGAATAAACAGCTCTGTTTTCATCATACAAAACTCTGTCCTTGAGAGGACCTAAGAAACACTTTGTTTTCTGGCAAGAGAAAAAGATATTACCTTTTTTCATAAGTTGTAAGTTTTCACAGTATGCATATTTCTGCCATCCCAGTTTAAAGTGGTGGTATCACAGCTTGCAATTTGCATAAAAATCATGCATTTATAACAGAAAATAAAAAAATGCAGGAGTCTTTCCAAATATTAGCAATGCGTACACATATGCCTGTTTTTTCTGAAAAAAAAATAAGAGCAATTCTTTGAAATACTATTCTTTGAATAGAATTCTCTGGAACTCTGTGGAAAGTTCATTAGGTAATAGAACTGAGGGAATGACTTGTACCTGAAGGGTTACCCCAGTCTGAACATCCAAGAGAGAGCTGTTACTGCTAAGCTACCCTACTGCATGTTTAATAGCAAACACATCCTTACTGTGACTCAGGGCACAATATGGGCCCCTGCCCTTCAACAACAGAAAGAAAATAAGTAAAATGAAGACAAAAATATCTCTTTGACATTTACAATCAGACATTCTTTGCATTTAATCTTGCAAGAATTCTGTCAGCACTGTAACATTCAACTCAGTCTACCCTTCTGCATCATTCAGAAGAGCAAAGCTCAAGGATCTCGTGTTAGCATGGCATATTAAAAATAGCAGCCAGTGACAACACAAACAGTAGAACAAGTAGGCAAAGTCATAAAGGAATAAAATGAGAAGCGAAAATACCACTGCTAAAGCCCAGAACACGTTGAAATTTACCAAAACACAAAGAAAGATAGTGGGCATCTCCTATTATCATCTACCTACTATTGAGGTAGATATATCACAGTACAGTAAATAACAATGGGCATAAAGCCACATATCTATTACATAAACATTGAATGATGAATAGCAGTTTTCTTGCTTTGCTTTCTCTTCAGAGAAAAAAAAAACAACTAAACAAAAAAAACCCAGCACTGTCTGCTTTAACAGTTTCCCAGATATCCATAGGACTGCCCAGGAAAGTAGACTATATATTGTGTACATACACCATTTATTAACAACATTTAGCCTACAGAAGGAAGGAAAGATAATTCTTGAGTAGCATTAATGTTTATGACTTTTTTTTTTTTCTCTGATAGATATTACTATTCAGACAAAAATATTGAAAAATCTTGAAAACAAAATCTCAGCTGCATTTGTTCATTTTTTCTTTTTAATACCAGAAGGTATAATTGCAAAGCCATCAGATTAAATATTCATTTTCTGTTTCATTTTATAGCTTTCAAAAATAAAATTAATGAAATCTGAACAAAATATGCTTCAGCTGTAATACAGCAGTTTGTACAAAAATCATAATGCAATTTCCCTCTGTCTCAATTCATAAACTATCAGTTGTCAAGAGTTCTGAAGAAAGAGAAATTCCAAGTTTCATTTTGGGCTAATCTAATATTTGAAAGACCGTGGGCTGTGTGACTGAGTCAGTGGCTTTATGTGCGGCTGGACGATAACAAAAATTCCACTTAGCAAAGTTTCTAGCCTTCAGCCTCAAACTACCAGTACCACAGGCTCAGGAGCAGATATGATCCTGTACAGTTTAAAGCACCTTGAAGAATAAATGCATTCAGTAGAGGCATACAGTTGTACAAGATACATTTACAATGTAAATTCAAATTTCTCTGCATCCTGCTCTTAGTTCTTAGATGGTATGCAGCAGTAGTTACTACCAAAACGGATTAATCAGCTTTACATAAAGAATATTAACATTCATAATAAAGTTTTTAGAAGATTTTTGGACAAACAGTTACAAATTGAGAAGTGGGGAGAGGGAAGGGACTCCTGAGGATCAGAAACAGCAGAAGGAATAGAAAGAAACAGTGAAAACTCATCACTAGAAAAGGCTAATAAACATGTGCTCTAGAAATGCCTACTAGGGTTTGATTTGTATAACACAATTCACTTCAAAAGAAGAGGGAGTGTATTGAACAGAAAGATTGGAAATTTTGAAAATGGTATACACTTATTTGAAATAAACAAGAGCAGAGAGAAGAGACAAACTATTCACAAAGATAGATAAACAAGTATGACATAGAAAAATATTGACTACTGACAAATACAGTGGAGAACAGGCTGGCAGAAATACCTGGAATTGTTCACACACATCATTGGGTTCTAAATCAGCTGTTGCCATTTGTTAATAAACTTTGAGTGTCAGAACAGATTGCTTTTGGAAATAATTTGTTTGATACCCAGGAGCCAAAAGAAAAAGCTTACAATTTGTCAGGTTACATAAGGATTGGGGCTGGGAATAAAAATGAGATTAAAATGACACTACATAAATCAATAGTAAAGCTTTACTTGGAGTGTTCAGTCATGGCTACTACACAGTATAACAGAGATATAAATGAAATAAAGGATCCAGGAAGTGACAAAAAAAATCATTAAACTGCAGTTACTTCATATCTTATAACCCAGAGTTAAGTAAGAGGGTACACTATGGAGGAAGTTAACTGGATTCTCCTGTATACCATTTGTAGCATCCAAACAAAAGAATATTTAACAAGTCAGGTTAAGATGGTAACAGAAAGAAATTATAATGGATATAAATTTTCATGCTTCAAGAAATCTAAGAATCAACCACGAAACACCTGGGGTTACAGAACACTCCTTGGATAAGTATTTCTGCCAGTCACTAAAAGTAAGATTCTGGTGTCTTTCTGTCCCATGTATTGAGGCCACCACTGGAGACAAGATATTGACTCGCAGTGTCTGGTTCAGTCTGACAGTGCCAGTGCTTCATTGTTTTAATGGCAGCCACAGATCACAAAAGATCAGATACTAAGAGTATATTGCTAATATCAATCATGATGCATTGCTTACACAATTTTTAAAACTTACAGTTCTCCAGGTAGAAAGCAAAGCCTTCTAAAAATGCTAAATATTTAAAACTAATAGAAACCATTTCAAAACAAAAAGCATACAGAGACAAAAGAAATCTTAGAAAACCCAAGAACCTCAACAATTTTTCTTTATCAGGTGTACCTTCTTAACATGAATAAGACTGATTCTAGACTGTAGAAGACACTGAGATTGGCTCAGCTGGTGAGAGCATGATTCTAATAACAACAAGGCTTTGAAGGCCCAATCCCTGCACAGGCCATTCACTTAAGAAATTGATTTGATGGTCCTTCCAACTCAGAATATTCTGTGATATCAGGAAAAGTTCTTCCTGATAGGAGCATAACCAAGACTATAATTCAAATGCTGTGAACCCTTTGGTATGTTAACAAAAGAATCATGTAAATACAGCCCAAGTCCATGTCACCGTGGGCCTTCCTGTCAGTTTTACTCAGATGGTGCCCGTAAATACAGGCTTTCCTTACAAAAGTGTGTTCATGCTGGGAAAGCAAAACCATTAAATGTTGTCAAAGTTCACTCACACAGGCTCTGATCAAGGTTATAACATAGTCTGCCTGTTTGACCCCTGGTCATTCACACTGCTGCAATACAGAAGGTGCTTGGCTGAATTGTGTGTGAAAACAAGCTTTCTCCACAAGTGACAATAACAGCAGTTTATGTAAAAAAGAATAAAGGACAGAGGAACTCAGTTCTTGATAAAGGAGAGGGAAACCTCACTTGTGGCAAAATCTGTAAAGCTTCTGGGACTTATCATTAAGAGATTTTTTTTAAATTAATTTTTAAAGAATTAAGCACAACCACCATGGACAATAAGTTGTCCATTTTTTTTCCAATAGTTCTCCTGTGTCGTTCACCACAGAATTAATAATACAAAAACAAAGCAAAGATAGCTTTATTCAGATCACAAATCCTACTGGGCATCCTTGATGATTATCCTTCTGGTGTCCACTTTACAAATACTTTTCCTTAACACAAAAAATCTACTGGTATTAATTGAGTTAAAATCCCCTTCCTGTTAATGGGACTGTGTGAAATTCAGTCATAAACAACTAGAATAACTGCATTTTGATTTAGACATTTCTAAACTTTGCTTTCACATGAGTTTTTTAATGATGTGGGAATTGTTTGCTTTTGGACTCCTAGAAAAAAAAAAAAAAAGTCACAAAGTCTGTGAGGAGCTACTAACTCAATGGCAACACATACCAATACACAGAAGAGCAGCACTTGAGAAATTTTATTCCTGTCTTTTCAGTGATCAAATAGCACATTAAAACCTATATATTTATCTTCCTTTTTATTCCAGAAATTTTAATAACTGTTTATATGGCCAGAAAAGATCCTGCATAATCATAGATGTCTCAAGCATAATATAGACTACAGTTTAAGCAATGACTTCTAAATTTGGCCTTTTCTTTTAGAAAGATCTTAGCTAATGATTTAAACCTCAAATAAATATACCACTATTCCTTAGTACTTTTAAGATGTCTTTTCATATCTAGTATTAAAAAAGCACACCTTACATCTTATTTTAAATGGTTTCCCTAAAACTACTGACTTCAGATTATAGACACTAAGGCTTTCCAGTCTGCAAGGAGGAAAGTGCTCCTCATTTGAAAAAAACCGTTTTCTTCATGAAAAAGTATGTTCATTATGGGCATCACACACTATATATCAACAAAAATATTTTTGTTGAGTCTGATTTTTAATCTAATAATACTATTTGCTGAAAATAAGCATCACTTTTTTTTATTTATAAATTTTAAAAATTTAATTAGATATCATGACTAAGAGGTTTGAAATGGCTACAAACAAGCCACAGCACTAAAAGCACTGATGAAATAAACTTTCCTGTGTCATCTTTATTATTCTTTGAATTTGTGTTCACAACCAGTGCAAATATCTGGTGTTCACATGAAGCAAAAGGAAGAAAAAAGTCCTGCTACAGAGACCTCTGTAGTACTTATGGTACTGCAGCTAATGTGCATCCTATAGGACATTTTAAAAGTGCCTTAAGTAATTGACTGAAGAAGAAACACCTCAAGAGTATTAAAGTCTCTCTTCCCACAATTACTGGAGGGTCAGAGAGCATACACAGAAAGTATGCTTACTGCTCCAAGATCTCTCTCTAAAACTATAGAGAAAAAAAATAATTATAGCTAAAGAATATAACATTGATTAGCACCACTGAGAGAAATTAAAATAGTCCTTCATTTTAAATCCCTAGAAATTATACTGTTCTTTATCAGGTACTAATTGGTACAAATATTAAAAACTGCTGGAGTAATTTTCAAGCTTTTGCAATATTAATACCTACCATCTGATTTTGTAATTTTTCAACATTACTTTGAAGTTTCTGTAGCCAATTATATAGTGTTATTATTAATTACAGCTTGCAGCTTGAAATACAGTGCTATCAATAGAGTTTTATCTGCATAAATATGAAAATAAAACTTAAAATTGAATTAAACTGTTTACCCTTAGTGAGGGTATGTTAGAATATTATTAGTTGTGAAAATTAATTTTTTATGCCTGAAAACAGACTTTAAAGCAGAAATATCTCTGGGGAATAGGTTATATTTCATGTATTGTATTTCTTTCATCTTCATGTTGCAAGATTTTTTAATCTTCTATTAAACACTATCTTGGGGGTGTAGGAGAAGTCCATTCATCTTACTTAACAAAATGCAAAAAGCTTTAGCTTTATATGAAACATATGCAAAGATTGCTTCAGGAAATGTGAACTAATCTTCACAGTAACCCATCTTATTTCTCAATTATCAACCAAAATCTGAGTGGAAAGGAAATGTTACAGTCCTTAAATTTTATTTTCCTGATCAGAGTTTCCTTGACACTTCCCAATAGACTTCCACTTTCTCCAACAAAAATTTGAAGTCCAAATATTGTGAGAGGTAATTCTGCCTCTCTGGAGACATTCAAAACCTACCTGGACTTATTCCTCTGTAACCTGCTCTAGGCGACCCTGCCTTGGAAGGGGGTTGGACTAGATGATCCTCAGAATTACTTCTAACCCTAACTATTCTGTGATTCTTCCATGAAGAAGTAATCCAATAACTTGGATAAAAGCAGAGGTACAATGCACAACTGTAAACACCCTGAAAGAACTGACAAGAGACAAACATGATTTAAGAACCATGTCAAAGAAATGTCACAGACCATTCCCTATGTAAACAAAATATAGCTACCTGTGTTGAAGTCAGAAACAATCAAAGCCACTGTAGCATTCACTCAACACATGTATTCATTACCATTAATATATAGTTTTCACTGTCACTGTAAGGATACAATATTATGAAAGATCATAAAGGAATTGTAATCCTGCCTCAGAAAAATGCTGTTAACTGCAATGTACCAATATAAAAGGAGCAGGTGAAACTACAGAACCTTGCTCCTAAAAACATGTATTCAAGGTCACACGCTGATATTAAGCGCATCATTCTCTTCTGGAACAAAGCTGCTACAAAGCTATTAATTTGACAAGTCAAAGATAAAAAAATGCTCTTTGATTAAATGCTCTTTGCTCTCTTCTTTATACTTCTGTCAAGCCATGCAAAATCAACTTACAAGCAAAAAGGGGCAAGAGGTGGTGAAGTTTCTCACCTGTTCTTAATGATCTGCTTCACTACCTGCCTTTATCATTTCTACCTCTTCTTCTAAGAGTTTCATAAGTGCTTCACTGCCAGTACTTATCAGCAGTTGACCAATAGTGGCAAATAAGATTTGTCATGTAGCATTTCATATATTATTTGTAGATTTGTTACATTTTCCAGTACAAACATCGCACTGAGCAAGTATTCTAGTATTCTGAACTCAAATAGATAAAGAAATTTGTCTGAATCAAGTGGTTTTTTATTCTGGGAAAGAAAAAAAAAAAAAAAAGAAAAAAAAAAAAAAAAAAAAAAAAAGGAAAGCCATCCCACTCATGATTTTCTCTCTAATGGTAAATTTAAATTCATTTGGATTCATTGGTAATAACAGGCGAAATGAACCATTAAAATAAAGTTGGATCAGAAACTTTCCAACATTTATTTGGACAAAGATAATGAACAGAAAGTAAATAGAAGACTAATATTTAGCACGACAGTTTAATGAAGACTTGGTAAAATGTGCTTCCTTTTTTCCCCATTTTAATTTGTATCAGTGAGTCAAGTTTCAGTTTAATGCTTAAACTCTTAAGCAATTAGTATGAATTCATTCCTTTGGTCAATGTACCAAAATGATTTGATCATGATGTCAAACTGATTACAGTTGTATCATTAACTTTTTAATGGGAGTAGAAAATTCTATAAATTTAATCATTGTCTTCAAACAATGTGTGGAAGAATGAGTTAGAATAATCTCCTTCCAATCGTTGTCATGTAAAATATTTAATTTCCAGTTCTGCTTTGTCCCAGACAGGATCTTTGTCATTAAAATGAGAGCAGATTTTGATATGTAATATATTTGGTGACATGTCAGGGTGGCACCACTTTGACCTTTTCAGTTTTCTACATTTCATTTAGAGCCTGTTTCTTCCTTTTGCTTTTATTACTGATCAAGAAATAGAAGTTGAACAGAGGGCCAATCAAACTGGAAATTAAAGACAAAGGGTCAAAAATTATATTAAATAAGTACATTAAATTAATCTGTCTATTAAAATTAGGTAAAACCCTAGCCCTTTTTCCACTCCCCTTTAAAACACAATAAAAATAATAAACCAGAGAAATGAGCTTTCCTATTTACATTTTCAAAATATACAAGATAAATCTGCTATCTCACATGTCCTCTCATACACTACATTTTTTTCAGAAATTAATATATCAATACTTTTTACATCCTTTTTCAATTGTTTTGCTTTTCATTTTGCTGATCTTCACATTCATTTTGTTTCCAGTAGTTGGCTACTTATCTTAAGCAGGACATGAAGCACTCAGCAAGGAGTTGAGCTGTCCTGTACATTTGTATACCAGCTGCACAAGAGGCACAGTGTCCCAATTAACTTCTCTTAGCTCACAGTTTATTAACACAGACCTGTCCAGTTTTGCTGTTGTGTGCAGACTTAAACTATGATTTTTGTAAACCTATGTAGACTCAGACCTCATAGTTAGATACTATTCAGTTTCCATTTTAAAAGCATTTCTGGCCCAATGGCTCAGATGAAAAGTCTGAAGACAGTGGATAATAGGATCAAGCTGGAAGGGACATTAAGAAATCATCCATTCCACCTCCCAGCCCCAAGCAAGAGCTAAGTACACTTACATAACCACTGGGCAGGTGTTTGTCTAATACATACTTGCAGATCCTTATCAATGGAGGCTCCAAAATGTCCCCAAGCAAGCTGGTAGAATATTTAATGTCTTAAATATTAAAAGGGGCTTTCTTCAAACCTAGACAGAATCATGCTATAGATTAATTCCATTCTTTCTCTGTACATACACTGTATTTAGATGAACAAGTGGTCCTCTACATTTCTGCAAAAGACTATTGAAAACATTATTTTCTATCACCTCTTCTTAGTCAACTCTTCTTCAGGTGAACTAAGCCCCCTGCTCAGCAGTTCCTCACAGACCACATTTTTGAGATTTTGTCTTTGTTCTTGCCTGCTTGAGGAGTTTCACCTTTTCTAAAGTGAGGGACAAAACCTGTACTGAATCAAAAGGATGTTCCACAACTGACAGACAAATTGGAGGATCACTCAAATTATTTTACAGATGGTATGTCCACCTGCATGTTCCATTAAAACATGAGAAATGTACGTTATAATTTACTATCCACCCTGCATCATTTTTTAAAATAGTATTTTCTGACCAGTCTGTCTGAATTCCTCATTGTATAGATCCTTCTTGCAGAAGCCAAATGCCTTGTTGGTGTCTTAAATTTGTCGCTTTCCAGACAGTGTTTTCAGATTTGGACTCTAAGGATTTCTTCTAGCTACTCATAGTCCTAGTTTTAGTCCTTGAGACCTTAAAGTAACCTCCAGATATTACAGTAATCTTCGTTCCAAGTCCATCTGGGTTAAACATGAAAATATTGGCTAGTACCTGATCCAGCTTAAACAACTGCCCAATAACACACAACACATTCTTTCAGTTAAACAGAAATCATTGCTAATTGCTCTCTGAGAAAAGTTTTCTGAATAGGTCTGCATCCAGCCTATTTACACCTAGATCACAATTGCCAGATTTGCTCAGAATACTGTATGTGACAATTGAGATAACACTACAAAATTTGAAAGATATGACACATCAAGTGCTTTTTCTCCAGCTATAAGCTGTTATCCTGTCAAAGAAAATTATTAGATGGATTTGATACTATTTGTTCTTAACAATTCTGCACTGGTTATCAATCATTTCCCTGTAGTTACATATGATTTCCCTGATTGTTTACCTGAGTATTTTTCTAGGAAATAAAAATTACTTGTCTGTCCTGCCTCCCTCTGCTTTCTTTCTTCAGAACCATTAGAGTCCCTGATAACTACAATAGTTGGTAAATTTCTGGGAGCACAAAGGTTACCAAAAATCAAGTTTTCTAATAGAAAACATAAATCTCAAGGGGAAAGAAAATCAAACCACTAATCACAACTTACTATGCTTCTTGGTGTTACACTGATCTTTTAATGTTTAGGACACCTACTTATAATTTTAACTGCTTTGGATACACAATCCTGTTAATAATATTTATTTATCTTATTCATGTTAATTATTTATCAAACTACAATGGTCTTCTTTATTGCAGGATCAATGAAGATCCAGCTAACACAAACTCAAGTAATTGTGGTTATAATGTAATTACGGTTTTTGCTTGCACCCATCTGAAGTTCTCTCATAGTCCTGGAAATGGAAAACAGTAAAAAGTCCCGTATTTTATTTGCTGCCTTTCAGAACTCAGAACTAGCTGTGTTGCAGATGGTTTCAAGAAAAGATGATTTTTCAGCCAATTAATTCAGTGAGTGTCTAGAGAAGCCAATCTACTTGCCATAGACAAACTATTTATTTTAAATATGAACTGTGAAAGAATTATCCATGCCTTTGCTAGCCCCAGAACAAAGCAATGTACAGTAGACAGCTTTGGCTCTCCCATGAAGACACCTAGGAGCTGACAGCCATAATCAGAAGCTAGAAAAAAACATTTATCAGTTAAACAAGCGAGCATATTACATACACTGGTTCCCTGATTTCAAGAATGGCTGTAATTATCCTCTACAACCTAGTTCTTGCAAGTAATCACTTACCTTTATGTTTCAAGCATAAGTACCTGAAACACACATGTGCCTTTCTATATGAAAGAGATGCTCTCTATATTCACATGCAGTTAGTGAAAGTGGAAGATAGTATCATATTTTCTCATCCAAGTTGATTCTAAAGAACTGGAGTTTACATGTACATGCCCTGAAAGTCTAATCTAGTAGATTAACCCAGACTTCCTGTCCCAGAAAGGACAGGAAGTTTGTGGAGGGAGGGGAAGGCTATGAAAGAGGGTGGAATTGGTCTTTCACCAAGTACAGCATTAAATGACAACATTTAATGCTGTACTTGGTGAAAGACCAATTCCACCCTCTTTCAAACCACCTGCTACTCATCATCTTATTCCTTGGTGGACAAAACCTACTGTTCCTGAGAAACAGCCATTTTTTTTCAGGCCAGAAAAAAACTATGAAAGTGAGAAGAAAAAAAAAAAAAAATTAAAAGCATCACAGGGACTTAAATATACTTCTCATAATGCCTGTATTTGTACAGCATATTTTATTTTGAAGGAAAAATGGCAAGCTTATGTCTTTCACTTCAGAGTGGAGGGGTTTTGCTGTTTTTAAAATTCATCAAAATTAAAACCCCTAGGTTTATCCATGCTGGAACATGGAAAAAGCTCTCACTGGACCATAATTCTTAAGATGAATCAAAAATTGCATTTCCTCAAATCTGGCTGTAGCCCAGCATGTGGTTCCTTTTTGCCCCTAAGTCATCAAGAAGCTGCCCCTTTGCAAAAGGGTCAAGAGATAAATATTTTTTGCCTCTCTTCTTAAATTGCTGCCAGAATTGCCCCCTTGGCAGACATGCAAGAAGCAAAATCACCCAGCTGAGTCCAGGTAACACACCCCTGGGTGTTCTGACCACCTAATCAGGTCTCAGCGATGCTCGGCCACTCTGCAGCTATAAAGAGCGAACCTGGTGAACACACACTCACCGATTTCTCTGGAGATCTGGGTGAACGCCTCCACACCGCTCTCTCCGTAGTTGCCTTCGGAAGCCAGCGTTGAGACATAGTTCCACCCAAGGGCCGTCACGATGTCAACCATGGCCTGTGCTTGGTAGGAGTCTGGCGGGACCACTCGAGAGAAGTAGTCGTACCTGGTGTTATCGCTCAGTTCTGGAGCTGTAGATGCATAGCTGATTTGAGGTATCTGCAAACAGAATGACAAGTCATGCAAGCCAATCTAATAACATTTTACAGTACACACTTGTACGTTTGAAAGGCTTGTAATAGATTATACACAGGCATTGTGCGGAACCAAATATCTCGGTTTAATTAAATCAGCTGATCAGAAAGCGTCTCGGATTTTGTATAATGTCAGTCAAGCCTTATTGTGTAATGCTCTCACCAAGAAATAATGCATTCAGCTTTGGTCCAGATGTCACGATTCTTGACATGTAAACATAACAATTTCTTTTTTTATTCTGGCCCTAATAGAAACAAGTGGAGTAAAAATAAATGGGAGAAAAGAAAAATTTCTTACTATTTATACAGAAAATGAAAAGGTCAGTTATGAAGACTGTGATTCTTTAAATTTGACAAGTAAAATGTAGATTATTTCCATTTCTTTATTTATGTTCAGGAAAATGTGTGTTCCCATTTTATAACTATTTTTCGAGCTTTCTCTGCCACAGGTTTTTCATTTTCCAGTTTATATAGTTCATTTTGTATAATTTAAGAACATGAAGGCTATGTATTAAATAGCAAAAGTTATCTGATGAAAAAAAACCCCACACCTAAAAAAATTTCTTGTACATGACACCCATATACAGAATGAGAAAAGTTACAAGGATGGTAAATTTTGTAGAAGACACCTCAACATTCTTAGTGGAAATGTACCTAAAAAACTGGATTTATTCCAGTTTTATTATGTAAATTCCAGTCTTATTATGATTTTATTCTCCTAGGAAAAAAAACAAGGGTGGTTTTCTGTTAACTCTTGTCTTTAGAGATGGTTCATCAATGCCCAGAAGAGATATTGTAAACAACACTCACTTACTTTGAAGAATATTTTTGGTGCAAGAAAATTTAATTAACATTTATTCTAACTTAAAAGGAGAATTGTTTTCTTATTTAAAATGGTAAAACTGATTAAACAGTCCTTAGCTTGAAATAAAAGGTACTCCAAATTTGCATTGCATTGTGATCTATATTACTAAGAATTGCTTCATTCATGTCACAAAACATATAATAGTCTTCAGGAAAGCAATCTGAATGGAGCTCCTAAGCTGATTCTGTCAAGAGCATAACTGAGCAGTGCCAGGCAGCAGGTGCTCTGGTAAATGCTCTCTGTGATATTAGATGTTAGAGTAGAAAGTTTCAGTGCAACTGTTATGGCCTGTTCAGTGCTTCCTCATCAGTACAAACCAGAACAGGGATCTGGGACAAATGTAAGGAATTCAAGGAGTCTGATCATTAACCAAACCTGCACAGACAGTGCAGATATATTCATACAGCCTGAATAAACAGTTAATTGCCTAAGGGTTGGCACAATCATTTCTCAGTCAGAAACTAACAAAATTAACTCATGTTTCTGGGCTGTATTCTTCTTTAACAAAGTTTCTACACATGGAAATGCCTCAGAATAAAAATCTGAAATGTTGTTATAATAACAACCAAAGAAAACAGAAAGAAGAGAGGGAGGATAACAGAAAAAGTTAGAGCTTATATTTCATGGAAATCAATTACTAACAAAGAAAAAATACTCCAAGTAAAACTAAAGGATATTTTTTTCTTACAAAACTTGCCTCATATATCCCCTTTCTTTCAGAAAGTTTTTGAAACATCTTTACCTCTTTACAGATAAATTATTTTTGTCCTGTAATAATACAATTTTGCATATTTAGAGCACAGATCATTGCCTTTCTAAACTTGTTCTATTACTCTCTAAAACAGTCTTTTTTTTTTTACAGATGTGAAAGTAATAAACACAATCTTTGTGACTTAACTCATTTTGATCCTTGGTGCTCCATTTCACAAATATTATGCCATTGTTCCTTTGCTGAAAGTTATTTCATCAATAACATCAGCACAATACCAGTAAGAAATCTTTTAGTCTGTTACTTTGACAGTGATAATCTTGAAGCCTAGACCACAGACTTATATCCATTAACTCTCCCAGTTCATTTTTGTTCAGGCATGAGACGAATTACAAATCTTAGATGTGTGTTTGTGTTGGTTCAACCACAGCAATGAGATGTTTCAGATCAACAGAGATATTTTATGTACTACGAATACCACTTTTTTTGGAGCCTTGAAAAATGAAGAAAAGAGATGTTCCTTTCCTACTTTTCAGCTCTTTGCAGTTCAACTTCTTCCCTAGAGTTATTTCTAATAATAGTGGAAGAAAACAGAAGGCAAACACTACACAAACACAATACTCTGAAATCACTGTGCACACTAGAAAGCTTAAATCACCACTGTTTTATAACATCTGCCAGCTTTTCACTAGCAGGAAAGAACAACACACCATGTCAAAGTAGGGAGAAAGACACTCTCTAAATAGCAAACCAACCATAAGTTTCAAAAAAAAAAAATGGTTTTTGCAATGAAATATATAATTATTTTCCTCATTTCTTTTTGTATATATTCTTCGTGATTATAAGCAACACCATGTTCATGAGTTTTCTCCCCAGAATTGCAGAACTCCCACCCAGAAATGCTTCATGGACTTCTTTTTTTGAAAGCAGTTTATGCAAAAGTAAATAGTAACTTCCTCCCTTGCCTGCTTTTAAATGTATTATTTTATATAGGGTAGCTCTGAAAAATATCTTTAAAATTTGAGAATTTGGTTTATACTCCAGTTACATAGGAAGTGAACAGACTGAGAATGAGATTCAAAGAAATTTTTTGGCACGAGGTCAAATTCTTTGGATTTAGTGATTCAATAATCCATGAATGAAAAATATATACATTAAAACGTAACAACTCTAGTTATGGACTGTAGGTTTAATAAACCATTTTACATTTCCCCAAGTACATTTTACAAGATGGAGCATAATGCAGCCTAAGCAAGGGAACTGTTATGCTCTATCAATTCAGTAATGTGTGTTTTTAAAACTCCCTAAATACAGACTGTATTTCTACTTTAAGTTCCACTGGTCTCTTGAGACATAAATTTGCATTTTGAAAGAAACCTGTAAAGAAGGAGTTTTATTTTTCATTCTAGATTTCTCAGTCTAATTTTCAAAATTAAATACGATTAAATACATTGTATTTAAGTAGTATATATCAGTGTTAATGGTGTATTTCCTTGTCTTTGGGGGGAAAAATTGATTATGTAACCACATTTGAATTGGTTCTTGCACAACATCTGTCACATTCACTGACAGTTGCTAAGAGCATTTGTGTTTGACTATTCATTGATATGATTTTTCTATTCTTTCCTAACCTATGGTTTGGCCACTGTTTCCCATTAACCTATAACCTGCTGATAAACTCAACTTCTAGTAGGTGACAGACTTGAAGTTTTTGAAATTATTATATAGATTAATTCACAGAAGTGCTATTTTTATTAATTTTAAACCTTAAGCTCTCTATTAAATGCTGAAAACAAAAAAAAAAATCTTTGTGTGATGTTTTAAAATCCAGTTTTAGTTTTGTACTAGTCTTAAATGGCCTGATACTTACTGAGCTACTGCTCAAACTACTCATGATACCTCAGTCCTTTAACCTAAGTCAGTGGTGGCTTCATTCTATTGTTCAGTCACTGGCATCAGAAAACTATTCAGTATGCTTAAAAAAATAAAACAATTTGGAGAAAAACAAACCAAAACAAACCCAAAACTAAACCCAAATACACACACACACAAAAAAAAAAAATCCCCAACATTGCTGATAACTAAGCAGATCACCTAACCCTTGAAGATACGTTCAAGCCAAAATCAGCAGCCCAGTCTGTTTTTTCATGCATCTATCTGTCTCCATCTCCTAGCTGACTTAAAATCTGTCTCTAAAGATCTCCCCTTCCCAGAAGATTAGAGAAGATGGAGCAGGTACTTTCAGAAGTGACCATCCACAAGCATGACTGTAGCAGCTCTTCAAATGAGGAAGGACAAGCACCGAGCATTACTACAAAACAGAATTGTACTCCCTTACAGAGGAAGTGTGGACAACTTCAGGAGTGTCAAAGGTAGCTAATGTAACTTTCAATCTATTTCAGACAAGTGGTAAAGCACTTTCAGCTCCTCATACACTGAAAACAAGAGCCACCCACTACTCCTGAATTCAGGACTATTCGTAGAGGAACATTCCCATGGATGTGTCTGGAGGGTCCAGTGCTGGGGTCCAAACCCTAGAACACAGAAGAGCTGCACTGAGGATAACAGAGGAAACACGACCTAGTTGTGCCCTTCCAGCAGGGTGTCTTCACCAAAGCAGGCAATTTTTAGCATGCTTTCTTTTGAATTATATGCTCTCCAAGTTTAAGGCAAAAGTTCACTAGAACCCTTTTACTGAGCTTTCAAATCCATTTGCATGCTACATTTGACAATGTAAAGCATCAGCTGGCCATTTCATATGCCATCTTCCTTTACACAGTCTTCCAGCTGAAAGCATGATTTGGGAACAAAATAGCAGTGAAATGAGCAAAGCCCATAAGGAAAAAGACTTGAAAAAGGAATTACTATCAATTTTAAAAATTAGACATGAGTTCCACTCACAGCAGTAACTATGTTGTACTGTTACACAGAGTAATGGGCTTAAATCACTCATCTTCAGTTTCACTACCCACTCAGTCCTAGCACTACTAATTTTAACATATCAACTAGCACTTTATTACTCTTTTCCATTCTCTGAGCCATCTTTTTTTTTTTTTTTGGTTTCTTTTGAGGAATATTAGCAATAACACATTAAAAATAGTAATAATTGCAACTAAAAAATTGAGGTCAATAAACTTTAAGTTAATGACTACTCAATATCAACTGGCATTTTACCACCAACTAATACAGCTTGCAAAGCTGTTAAAGTACTCGGAATAAAATTTGACTGTGGAAACATGTTTTCAACTTGATGAATTTTTGAATTTTAAATGTCTATCATTAATCATTAATGGCCCTGTCTTTTCAAGATTTTTATTCCCTCTTCTGTATGGCAAGAGAGAGTTCTTTGTGAGTACAAAAAATTCACAGCAGTGAAATGAATCCTTAGGGCCTACATTGAACAGTTGCAGGAGGAGAGCCAAGGTCACCATACTTAGGCTATTAGTGACATTTTTTAATTGCCATCAGCCAGAGTTTGTACCATCTTAGTTTGCTTTTGCTTCTGGAAAACGTCAGCCTGCAACACAGTAATGCCAAAGTCATTCAGGAAGGGCTTTCAAGATTCAAAAGAGTTTGATAAAGCTTAACAACATCCTGCTGTATACCAAACAATACTGAAAATGTCTTTTATTATTACTAACTAAAGGAGAAGGTGAAATGCACCCTGGAACATTTCTCTCCACTGACTATAAAGGGAGCCTAGGAGATTAATTCAACTGTTCTGTACACTATGAAGAACAATAATGTAAAAACTACATGTCTTCCATTGAATCTCACAATCCCACTCACTTTGGCTACACATGATTATTAAGGTGCCTTATGTTCAATGTCCTCCTATGACGTCCTCATCCTTCCCTCGATGACAAACACTGGGGAGGCCACCCATGCCATCATTACATACCTCACTTCACTCATTTCAGAATAAACCAATATTAAATCACTCTGTGAAGACCTAACACAGTAAGACTCAGTAATGCCTTTGGAGATGTGAGAAGGCCCATTCAATACTCAGAGCAGCAAGGGTGGCATCTTGACAACTCCACCAACTACAAATCAACTCCGCTTAGAGCTGATGTTATGGAAAAGTTTCAACATATGATGTTTTTTGAATCAGCCTTATTCCATGGATTTTACTGTGAGTAGGAGTGATCTACAACAATAAATTTTCCCGGTAGATAAATTCATGTATTTGTTTATATTTATTAACTCAGGCAATTCTAATCTATATTTATTTAGATTAATAGATTCTCCCTGGAAGTTAAGGACCCTCGATGACAATATTTATTATGTGTCAAGCAAAGCATGTTGTTCAGAAATTACCACTGATATCCACCTCACCCCACAAAAAATAGGTTGATATTAATTTGAGCAAAAGCAAGAAAACACAAGTATGTTTTCCACCCAGATGAAGACAATTTAAAATGCATTTAGTCAAAAAAGGTTTAGTAGAATTTAAAAAGCTTTGGAAACAGAAAGAAGAAAAGTATAATCAGCTGTCATAAACTGCTTTGACTTTGTAGGCAGGATTTCTTTAAAGCCATTTGAATTATTCCAATTCATTCTATTTACAGTAAATATCATAGCAGTTTCTGTCAAGGCTGCTTGCAATTCGTACACCTAATGATGAGGAGGTAACGGATAGGGCGTTTGAAATATTTTGGAAGTTCCACATATACTTGTACGTGCTTTGTGCAAAGATATGGGGTTTTGTGATGAAATGAAACATAGCTATTTTTTGCCCCAAATACAGAAAGAAAAGGGATCTATCATACTTAAATGCCTCTAAGCAGGAATAGATCGATTATTTTACTTTTTTCTTTCTATTTGTCCTTTACTGTGTTTGATTCTCTTGCCAGTTACCCTCTGAAGACATATTCCTGTACAGAATATGACTTCAGTGATCAGCACTGATATTTTCATGAAAGCACATAAACGAGGATCAATGCAGCTCCATTTGTTGCTAACAAAATTATTTATGAAACCATCATAAGCTGGTCTGGTATGTGAAAAATTGCAGAGACAGATGCAATTGCTAGCCCAGTGGAAATATGGGGGTTAAAATCAAACATGCAGATCTTCTCTTTCATTAGTGATTTCCTCTTTTTTTTCCTCTCCACTACAAACACAGTAATTATTCATCACACTTATTTCTGAGGATATTGCTGGTGGTCAAATGGACTAGCAACTACAGTAGTCTGGATTGAATTACCCTAGTAAATGTATTTTTTTATGGTTAATACATGTAATTGCATAGTGTCAGATAATGGGCTGACAAACTATTGAAGCTCCATTGCATCACCACCTGCCAGAAAGTATCTTTCACAAAGTCTAACAAGACATGCTACAGCAAGTGTATTTCAGTTTATGACCTGCTGTTCTGCCCTGGTAGAACAGGATATGACAAAGGAAGGATGTGTATAATATAAACCACCAAATAAAAAGTGTTTGAATTTGATTATGTTCATTCCAGTGGGTTGAAGTAGGTCAGGGACTCATTAGAAGCCATTACTTTTAATTATACACAAGGGATACTGTAGAAAATACTAATATGATATCCCAATCTCAAATCCCACAATAGATGCAGCATCTACAAAATATATTCACCACTACAGAAAGTATGGGGCACACTATAGGGCAAAACATTAAAAGAATATTTATGCATTAGGAACATTTTTACAACCAAAGTACACCTTGTCACACACTGTGCAATGCTGTGTAACTCCAGAATGGATGAGAATCCATCTAGGGACAGCTGAAAGTGTCATCAATATTCTGTGCAGGGAATTCTATTGATAAATATTAAACAATGGCATTTTCTCAGTATGGGAGTTCTAGATCAGTATTTCCACATCATTTCAAATCCTGGGGTTTTCCTCGGGTTAAACAGTTGCACATTACTTATCCACCATCTTTAGGCAGGCTCTTTCTAAATATTTTAAGCCCAACTGAGGTCCAGGCACTGAATGATAAACCGAAGAAGCAGCAGATCAAATGAGAAATATTCATACTGAGATCAAATCACAAGGAGGGGGGATGGAGGGAACCTTGAGCTTGGGAATTGCTGGTAGCTCTTCCTTTACAGAACCTTCTGTTCTCCAATCATCAGATCAAACAGAAAGCCAAGGATGGTCAGATAGCTTTAGGGACTTCTTAACTATTAAAATTCCCTTTCTACTTGTCGGTGAAACCCACACTTAATTATGTGTATCAATATATTATACTTGTGTCAGACTCTGCTGAGCACAGTGTGAACTCTGATATTTCACTTTTTCTAGCTCCACTTTCCTCATTAGAGCTTGTCACGTCAGTGACTGGAACTCTAATCTCTTTTGATGAGTTTGAGAAAAATATACAAAAAATGTGCATTCCTTTTAGTCTGAACTAAGAAAGCTGAGCTTTTATTATTATTCAGCAGTAAAAAATTTTCCTAGTAGGTCAGAGTATCCCTCAGCCACAATCAGGTTTTCTTTACATTCATTTGATAATTTGTATCAGAGAGAGCACAGCAAGCAATTTCAGAGACTTGCCCAGGGGGACATACACTCATCCATGGAAATTTTTCTGATTAGGAGACCATCACTATGGAAGGAAGTATGAGATACAGGAAGAAAGGGAGAAGCATTGGAACAGACTGCCCAGGAAGGTGGTGGAGACACTATCCCTGGGATGTTCAAGACACAACAATGTGGCACTTAGTGATAGCTCTGGTTGACAGGGTGGTGATCAAAGGTGACCTCAGAGGTCTTTTCCAACCTTAATGATTCTGTGAAGGGGACAGTGCTCTCAGCAGGATGCAAGACGGGAGGCTCTGCTAAAGGAACAACTCTGATCTTTGTGTTCACTTTTTACTGCTGCAAGGCCACTCCAGTTTACACCACCACCTGAGCAGTAGTGCCACTCTTTTGCTACCCATGCTGCCACCTTATCATGAGATACAAGCAAGGAGGAATAAAAAGCAAATTTGAGGAGGAAAAGCAAATTTTGTATTCTTGACAGCTGTCTCCACCCTTGTGGACAACGTGATGATGTGTGAGCAGGGCTCAACTGGCCAGACAGATACGTACATGCACTGCTTTAATGGGTGCTTCCACATGTTCTACAGTGCATTGCCTACACTTCAGCTATGGCTCAGAAAGCCCAGCTTTCCTGTAACCTCTCTGTCCCATGCTAAAGACTTGGGTACCACATATCAGAATGCATTAAGAAAATCACTATGAATCACCATAGCTATTGATTCCTTTTGCAGCACACACAATTCATATGGGATTATCAAGCATCATCTTAAACCCATATACTACACACATAGAAGAAGGAAAATTAAAAGTATCCCTGTTTTTTCCGTGTCTGGATGAATTTTCTTTCATTCTTAAAACAATCAGACTTGGCTGATAAACAGTTTTACCTTGAGTTTTTAACCTTAAAAGTTATAAAACATTAGCCAATGTCAAGCGATTTCCAAAAAATTCAAGATTTCCTGTATTACCACAGTGAAATGCTAAGTCCAGTTTCTACCAGCAGAAAAGTTAAAGAAAAAAGCAAAACATTTATGGATGAGAATGAGGTGGAGGGAAACAAAGCAACAATAATGATTACTTTAATTATGTGATAAAAATTATTCAGATGGAAGAAATAACCTAGTGTTCTCTTTCCCTGTACCTAATTGTCAGTGTCTTGACAAAGTACAACCTGGCTGTCAAGAAGGTAATCTTACTTGTCCCTTTTGAAAAATCTCAGGTTTGAAACACAGAAAAGCAAATGCAATTGCATTATCCACTGTCTGAGGATTGTTCAAAAGAGTAACTATCCAATCTTAGACTAGAAAAAAGAAGCCTTGTAATTAGGGCTCAGAAGTAC